>NC_073260.2:19967500-20592500 GCF_029289425.2 Pan paniscus | reverse complement strand
AGGACACTAGTCAGAGTCCTAAGTCCCACATTCAAGGATCTAGCTCCTGGATGACATTTCTAGACACATCCTAAGCCTGAAGTGAACCCACTTTCTTGAAAGGAAGGACCTAGTTCCGGCAGGATTTATCACCGCTGACTAAAAAGCACTTTGGCCTTGAATAAACACCAGCAGTAGCCAGACAATTTTTGCCATGGACTTTGGGTGAGACTATGCCGTGCTGGCTTCAGCATGACCCAGCACATTCCCAGCTGTAGTGGCCATAGTGAGAGACTCCTTATCCTTGAGGAAAGCAAAGGAAAGATTGGGAAGAACTTTGTTTTACAGCTTGGGTGCCAGGTCAGCTGCAGTAAAATAGAGCACCAAGTAGATTCCTGAGGCTCCTCACTCCGGGCCCTGCCTCCCAGACCAGGAGAAGAGCTCACCATCCTAAAGGGAAGGACACAAGTCTGTCTGGATTTACCACCTGTTGAGCAAAGAGCCCTTAGGCCTTGAATGAACATCAGCAGTAGCCAGGCAGTGGTCACAACAGACCTTGGGTGGGACCCAGTACTATACTGGCTTCATGTCTGATGCGGCCCAGTCTCAGTGGTTGTGACCACAAGGGTGCTTGTGTTACCCGTGCTCCAGCTCCAAACAGCTCAGCATGGAGATAGAGCCTTTGTTTGTTTGAGAAAAAGTAATAGAAGAGAATAAGAGTCTCTGCCTGGTAATCCAGGGAACCCTCCCAGATGTTATCTAAGACCACCAAGGGAGTACCTTTACAAGTTGGCAGAAGTTACAGTGTTACTGGGCTTGGGGTGCCTTGTAATGCGGATATGGCTGCAGTGACCAAAGTTTTAGATCACAATACTCAGTTCCCTTTGAATACTTGGAAAACCTTCTTAAGGATGAGTAGCAACAAGCACAGACTGTGAATGCTACAATAAATACCTAATTCTTCAATGCTCAGACACTGATGAACATCCATCAGCATCAAGACCATTCAGGAAAACATGACCTCACCAAACAAACTAAATAAGTCACCAGTGACCAATGCTGGAATGATAGAGATATGAGACCTTCCAGACCAAGAATTTAAAATAACCATTTTGAGAAAGCTCAACAAAATTCATGACAACACAAATAAGGAATTTCGGATCCTATCAGACAAATTTAACGAAGAAATTGGAATGATTTCAAAAAATCAAGCAGAAATTCTGGAGCTGAAAAATTAACTTGACATACTGAAGAATGCAGCAGAGTCTCTCAAAAGCAGACTTGATTAAGAAGAAAGAATTAGTGAGCTTGAAAACAAGCTATTTGAAAATACAGTCAGAAGAGATAAAAGGAAAATCATAAATACGCCATGAAAACATTGTTAGAACTAGTAAACAAATCCAGTAAAGTTGTAAGATACAAAATCAATATAAAAATCAGTTGTGCTTCTATATGCTAGGAATGATGTATCTGAAAAATAAATTAAGAAAATTATCTTTACAGTAGCATAAAAAAATACTTAGAAATAGATTTAATTTAGGAGGTGAGAGATCTATAGACTGAAACTTACAAAATATTGATGAAACAACTTGAAGAAGACACAAATAAATGGAAAGATTTATGAACTGTGTTTATGGATTGAAAGAATTAATATTGTTAAAATGTCCACACTGACCAAAAGATCTGCAGATTCAATGCAATTTCTATCAAAATTTCAATGATTTTTATGTAAATAGAAAAAAAGTTCCTAAATTTATATGTTGCCACAAAAAAATCCCAATAGCTGAAGCAATCGTTAGAAAGACAAACAAAGCTGGGGGCATCACATTTCCTAATTTCAAAGTATATTAAGGTATAGTAATCAAAACAGTGTAGTACTAGCATAAAAGCAGACACGTGGTACAATGGAACAGAACAGAGAGTCCAGAAATAAACTTAAACTTATAAAGTCAACTAATTCTTTGAAGAGATGCTAAGAATACACAATGGGGAAACCATAGTCTCTTCAAAAAGTGATATTGGGGAAACTGGATATCCACATGCAAAAGAATAAAATTGGACCTTTCTCTTATACCATACACAAAAAATAAACTCAAAAATAATTAAATATTTAAATATAAGACCTAAAATCATAAAACTACTAGAAGAAAACATAGGTATCTCGGCATTAATCTTGGCAATTGTATGAATATGTCTTCAAAAGCAAAGGCAACAGAAGCAAAAATAAACAAATGGGACTACATCAAATTTCCAAGTTTCTGCACAGCAAAAGAAATAATAAGATGAAAAGGCAACTTATGGAATGGAAGAAAATATTTGCAAATGTTATATCTGATAGGTGGCTAATATATAAAATGTATAAGGAATTCATACAACTCAATAGCAACAAAATCAAGTAACCCAATCATATTAGTAACATGGGCGAAGGAAGCAAATAGTATGTTTTTTTAAACACATACAAATGCCCAATAAGAATACACAAAGATGTTCAACTTCACTAATCACTGGAGAACTACAGATCAAAACAATAAGATATCACCTTGCACATGGTAGAAAGGGGATTATTTTAAAATCGTATACTAACAAGTATTGGAGAGGAAATGGAGAAAAGGGAACATGTGCACACTGTTGGTAGAATTTTAAATTAGTCAAAGCATTATAAAAGACAGCCTGGAGGCCTCTCACAAAACTGAAAATAAAACTACTGTATAATCAAGGATTTTCACTTCTGATTAGATATCCAAAGTACCAGTATCTCAAAGAGATATCTCACTCCTGTGTTCATTGCAGCCTTGTTTACAATAGCCAACATATGGAAATAGCCTAAGTGTCTGTCAATGGATGAAGAAAATGTGACCCTCTCTTTCTCTCTCCACATATATATATATGTATATATATATATAATTGATATGTGAATGTCATTTATTCCAGCACAATTTGTTGAAAAAAGCATATTTTCTTCATTAAATGTTTTTTGTGTCTTTGTTAAAGGTCAATTGACTTCGTTTGCATAAATCAATTTCTGGGCAATATATTCTATTCCATTGACCTATGGAGATTTTTTTTTCACAAATACCATGCTTTCTTAGTTACCTAAGTCTTATAAGTCTTAAAGTTCAGTGTGTGGGTTCTTTAAATTTATTCTTGGTCAATATTGTGTTGGGTATTCTAGGGCACTTGTCTTTCTGTATAATTTTAGAATAAGTTTGTTAATACTTATAAAATGGTTTATTGAGATGTTGATTACAATGACTCTGTAGATCAAACTGAGATGAACTTACATCATAATAATATTGAGCTGTTCTGTTCATGAACACTGAACATTTCTCCATTTATTTACATCTTCTTTAACTTGTTTAATCAGTTTATAGATACTTTGTTAGATTTATAAAGTTTTTTTTGTGTATGCGGTAGTGGTGGTATTTCCAATTTCACTTGTCCATTCCTGGTATATAGGAAAGCAATTGATTTCTATACATTACCCTTTTCCTGCAACCTTACTATATTCACTAATTAGGTCCAGGAGTGTTGTTGTTGCTGTTGTTTTTGTCAATTCTTAGGGAATTTCTATGTAGACAATCACCTTATTTCTAAGCAAGAACAATTTTATTTGTGCATTCCTAATCTTCATATAATTTTTATCATTTTCTTTAATTATTGCACTAGTTAGGAACTGCAGTATGATATTGAATAGGAGTGCTGAGAAAGAACATCCTTGACTCATTCCTCATCTTGGGAGAGAAGTATCCAGTTTCTAAGCATAAAGCAATAGTGGGTTTTGTTGTTGTTGTTTGTTTGTTTTGTAGACATTATTTTTCAAGTTGAAGAATCTTGCCTCTGTTATTAGTTTGCTGAAAAGTTTTTATCATGATTTTTCTAAAATTGTCAATAAGATCAAGTTGATTTAGCTGTCCAGGTAAACTACATCCTTACTAATTTTCTGCTTGATTTTTCTACCAATTACTAAAAATAAAAACTGTTGAATTTTTAAATTATAATAGTGGATATGACCCTTACTCCTTACTTCTAACAGTTTTTGCCTCTTGTCTTTCGACTCTTAAATATACCTGACTCTGCTGTTAGGTGCATACATGTTTAGAATTTTTATTTCTTTTTGAGGAATTGACCAAAATTTCCCAAATTTAAGTAATACTCATCCTTAACTATGATAATATTTCTTATTGTGCTTTTAAATCTGCTTTGTATCAAATTAATATAACTACTCTTTCTTTGATTAGTGTTAGTCTGGCATATTGTTCTCCATCCTTTTACTATGAGCCTGAGTCTTGATTTTTTCAGTGAGTTTCTTGTAGACAACATATAGTTGAATCTTTTTTTTAAATCTACACCAAGAAGCTAATTGGTGTAATTAGATTGTTCATATTAAAGCTGATTACTGACATAGTTAAATTCATTTATAGTGTTGGTAAGAGTTTTTGTTGAGGTTTTCTTTGCCCTCTCCTTTTTTATTGCCTTCTTGGTTTTTACTGAGAATTTTATATTATTCCATTTTTTTCTGCTCTGTTAATGTATGAATTATACTTCTTTAGAAAATAGTAGTTTGTCTGGAATTTGCAAATTAAATTTTCTCTAATCTAAATCTGTATTCAAATAACATCATACCACATCACTTATAATGTTTTTTTTTTTTTTTTTTAAGATGGAGTCTTGCTTTGTCGCCCAGGCTGGAGTGCAGTGGAGCAATCTCAGCTTACTGCAGCTTCTGCCTCCCAGGTTCAAGTGATTCTCTTGCCTCAGCCTCCTAGGTAGCTGGGATTAGAGGTGTGTGCCACCAAATCTGGCTAATTTTTGTATTTTTAGTAGAGACAGGGTTACACCACGTTGGTCAGGCTGGTCTGGAACTCCTGACCTCAGGTGATCCACTTGCCTCGGCATCCCAAAGTGCTGGGATTATAGGCATAAGCCACCGTGCTGGGACTATAGTGTATTTTTTTAACAGAGTATTTCAAATTATTTCCACCTATACGTCATGCCATTGCTGTTATTTATTTCACTTATCTATTTATATATTATAAATACTTAATATGTTATTACTATTATTAATTTAAATAAATAGTTATTGTTTTGGCCAATTAATAATAAAAATACAAGATTTTACTTTACCATCATAAATTTTTTTCCCAATATCCAAACTTTTGTTAATGTAAATCCAAGTTTATGACTTACATGTTTTTCTTTTTCCTGAAGAACTTCTTGTAATATATCTGGAAAATCAGGTTTACTGATGAAAAATTCCCTCAGTTTTTGGCTGAAGAAATTTTGATTTCCTCTCTTAACTTTTAAAGGATGATGCCTCTCAGTGTAGAATTCTAGGTTGGTGCTCTTTTTTTTTCTTTTAATATTTAAAATATATCACCACATTCTTCTTATTTGCATGTCTTCTGATGATATATAACTATTATTTCATTTATAAGCAAATTCCCCCAGTTCCTCAAATCTGACTTCTTTCAAGATTTTATCTTTGTCTTTTGTTATCTACAATTTGAATGTGATATGCCTATGTATAGATGTTGATGACAATGATGGTGATGATGATGATTGGTGTTTATCTTGCTTGATTAGAAAAAAAAAATTTCTGAATTTATGGTTTGCTGTCTCTCATTAATTTAGAAAAATTCTCAGCCATTATTTCTCCAAGTTTCCATTCTGCTTCTTTCTTTCTTCTCCTCTGATATTTCAACTATAACTATGTTACACTTTATGAAATTGTGACATAGTTGAATATTTTATTCTGTTTGTTTGCTGTTGTTTTTCTCTCATTTTCTTTATTTCAGTTACATAAATTCCTACTGACACATTTTCAAGCTTGCTGTTTTTCTTAGCCACACCCAGTATAATCATGAGTCCAATAAAGGCATTCTTTGTTGCTGTTACAGTGTTTTAGATTTCTAGCATTTCCATTGGATTCTTTCTTAGAGTTTCTTTCTTTATCCTCACATTACTGTCCTAGTTCATTTTATGCTGCTATATCAGAATAATTAAGACAGAGTAATTTATAAGTTATAGAAAATTATTCTGTCACAGTTCTGGAGGCTGGGAAGTCCAAGTTCAAGACATTGGCATCTGCTTCCAAGATAGCAGCTTAAGTGCTGATTCCTCCAGAGGGGAGGAGCACTGTTCCTCACATAGCAGAAAAAACAGAAAAGAGAGAAACCATTTCACAAGACACTTTTATAGTGGCATTAATCTATTCATGAGGGAGAACCCTTATGTCCTAAATGCCTCCCAGAGAGCCACAGCTGTCAATACTGTTGCTCTGGGGATTTAATTTTCAGTACATGAGTTTTGGGAGACACTTTAAAACCATATTCTGTCCATTCCCCTCTCCTCCAATCAAATTCATGTCTTTCTCACATACAGATACATCCATTCCATCCTAATAGCTCCCAAAGTCTTAACCCATTCTAATATTAAATAAAAAGTCCAAGTCCAAAGTCTCTTCTAAATCAGATATGGGTAGGACTCAAGGAACAATTCATTCTGAGATTTTTTTCTGAGCTGTAAGCCTGGGAAATCAAATTATGTACTTCCAAAATTCGATGGTGGTACAGGGATAACATTGGCATTCCTGTTCCAAAAGGGAGAAATAGGAAAGAAAGAAGGAGTAACTGTTCCCAAATAAGTCTAAAACCCAATAGTGCAAACAACATTAAATCTTATTCCTGGATAATAATATTCTTTGACCCTATGTCCCAATTATTGAGCACACTGGAGTGGGTGCTGGGTCCACAAGGCTGTGGGCAGCTCTGATTACATGGCTTGGTTAGGCAGAGCTCATACAGCTCTCACAGGTTGCAGTTGAGTCCCTGCAGCTTTCCTAGGCTGGTACTACATGCTGGTAGCTCTGGGGTCTTGGGAACAGCCACATTTCCATGGCTTCTGCAGGCATTGTCTTAGTGAGGACTTTCTTCAGTGGCTCCAACCCCACAGTTTGACTGGGCATTGCCCTACTGGGGTCTCTCTGAATCATTCTTTGGAATCTGGGTGGAGGTAGCCATTTCACATAGCTCTTGCACCCTATGTAGGGTTAGCGCCAAGTGGACACTGCCAAGGCTCACTGCTTGTGTCCTCCAAAGTTGTAGCCCGAGCTGGGCATACTTAAGCCATAGTTGGGGAAGCCAAGGAACACTTCAAAATGTGAGGAGCTTAGACCCAGGGTGGTTTTGGGCAGCAAATACCTGAGGTCTCACAGGCATCCTGAACCCATTCCTTGAGACCATTTTGCCCTGAATGTCCTAATACTCCGATGCTGTGATGGGAGGGACATTATTGATTATCTCCAAAATGACTTCAAGGTTATTCTCCCATTGTCTGGATGAATAGCACCTGGCTTCATTCTATTTTTACTAATCTCCTTATCAAATGGTTGCTTGGCGACACCCTCGATTTTCTCTCTTAAACAAAATTTTGTATCTTCACATGGCTAGATTGAGAGTTTTCCAAATCTTTACATCCTGCATCCCTTTTAATTATAAATTCCATCTTTAAATTGTTCTCACATTTTACATTTTACTATAAGTAGTTAAGAGAAGCCACAAAGCACTCTGAATGTTTTCCTGCTTAGAGATTTGTTCTGCCAAATATCTTAGTTCATTGCTCTTAAGTTCTGCCTTCTATGAAGTCTTAAGACATGGACACCTTTCAAACAAGGTTTTCTGCCATCTTATTGTAGTAATGGCCTTTCTTCCAGTTTCCATGAAGATATTCCTCATTTCCACCTGAGACCACATCAGGACACGTTTTACTGTACATATTTCTACCAAGATACTGTTCACAAGCACTTAGATAATCTTCTCTAAGACTTGGGCTCTTTCTACAATTTCTCTTTTTCTGAGTCCTCACCAGAAGTATGCTTAATGCCCCATTCATGGCAATACAGGTTTTTTACAGCATTCACTTCAAAACTCTTCTAGCCTCTACCATTACCCATTTCCAAAGCTGCTTCCACATTTTTAGGTATTTATTATAGCAACATGATACTCCTGTTACTAATTCTGGCATAGCCTGTTTTGTGCTACTGTAGCAGAAACTGAGACTGGATAGTTCATTAAAAAGCAGATTTTTTTTTTCTTATAGTTCTGGATACTGGAAAATCCAAGATCAAGGTGCAGGCATCTGGTGTTTAGTAAGAATCTAGTCTCCACTTCAAAGCTTGAATACTGCCTACTCCAGAGGGGAGAAACACTGTTCTTCACATGGTAGAAGAGCAGAAGACAGAGAACTCTCTCCTGACAGCCCTTTTAATAGTTGCACTAATCCATTCATGAGGGAGAATCCCTTATGGCCTGCATGCCCCCTTAAGGTCACACCTCTCATAATTTCTAATTGCATTAGAAATTACATTTCTAACGTGAATTTTGAGGGACATATTTAAATGATAGAAATTACTCATCTGTTTTACCATGTTGTCTACTTTTTCTATTACAACTCCTAAGAACTCCTAGCATGTTAAACATAGTTATTTTAAATTTTTTTTTTTTTTTTTTTTTTTTTTTGGAGATGGAGTCTCACTCTGTTGCCCAGGCTGGAGTGCAATGGCGCAGTCTCGGCTCACTGCAACTTCCACCTCCAGGGTTTAAGCGATTCTCCTGCCTTAACCTCCCAAGTAGCTGGAACTACAGGAGTGTGCCACCATGCCCGGCTAATTTTTTTTTGTACTTTTAGTAGAGACAGAGTTTCACTGTGTTAGCCAGGATGGTCTCAATCCCCTGACCTCGTGATCCATCCGCCCTGGGCTCCCAAAGTGCTGGGATTACAGGTGTGAGCTATCGTTCCTGGCTGTAATCCTTTTTTTTATATTTCAAACTGCTATGTCATATCTGAATCTTCTTTTGATGCTTACTTTGTCTCTTCAGACTGTGTGGGGTTTTTTTAGTTTATTTGTTTTGTTTTTAGAAGGTCTTGTAATTTTTTGTTGAAAGACATAATATATTGCATAATAGCGATTGAGATGAATCTGGTTTAATGTTTAGTTTTATTCTACTCTTGTTATGAATTAAACGTGCTTAATGCTTGGTGTAGCTTTACGTGACAGAAGCTTCAAATCCTTCTCTTATTTTTCTTTTGTCTCTCTTGTCGACTTTAGACTTCTCTAATTACTCCTCTTCGGAGAGAGTCTGTGTCCTGCATCCCTGTAAGTATTATCCAGTGCCATTTGATGGGGCCTTGTTCATGTGTTATGAAGAACCATTTCACTATCATTACTATTCTCCATTTCTTGCAACAGTCACTAGTGGATCTCTCTCTTTCCTTACCATGAGAACCTGGTGGGGTTCCTACTGGTAAATCTTATGAATGTATGAGGAATCTACTAAGTCTGTGGCCCTAGAAAATTTTCACTTTTATACTAGTCTACATTCTACCTTCACAAAAGCATCAAAATTACTATTTAAAGGTTTCTAGTACCTTCCGCTTCAAGTGTGAATATTCTCTGTATTTGCCTATATTTTCAAGTTAAGAGATTGGTTTGCTCTGCAACCTCAGTTCTCTAATGGGTCCAAGAACATGCTTCTTTTCAGTGATTGTGTGTGTACGCGGGTGTGTGTGTGTGTGTTGTAAGGATACATGTGACAACTTGCAATTTCATTCCATGTTAGAAATACAAAGAACCTAAATATTTTTCATACCAAACACATATATCAAGTACATTAGAGCAGATGCCTGGAGCAGGATGTGGTGTCGTGCATGAAGAATGGAAGTGGAGAGAAGGCATGTAGAGGAATAAAACAAAAGCAAATAATCTAGTATAATAAAACTAGAGAGCAGTCTTGCATGAACCAATTCTATGAGAGTATGCTGCAAACTGAGGAAACTGATTAACTGTACATTTGCTCTCAATGACTCAGCTATACAGTGGATTAAATTAGTTACTAGGAATGGAATCCACAAATCTGTACTTTTAAAAAATATGATCATCAGAATATTTTGAAATTACCCTGTAGTTGTCTGGCATTGTGCTCCTTGTATCTCTTCTGGGTTCTTTGTGTCTTATTTTCCCACCCTCCACAGCTGAATTTCAAAATTCTCCCTCTGAGTATCCACCGAATGACTTTTTGAATGCCTCTATCTTTCTCCAGTAGCCACAGCCAGCCACTGGCTGCGCTTCATTTCCTGCAGAAGCTCAGTTACTTGGGTACTTATCAGGAGCAGCTGTTAGGCAATCTGGAGGGGAAGGCAGTGATGCTTTGCCTTCGGGAAGGGCTGCTTATGGAGGGAGAAAGCAGCGGCAGTGGAGGCATTTAGAGGTCTTGGATGGAGGGTCTTCTGAGGAGTATCAGGGAGGAAAGAGGCATGATCAGAAGTCTCCCTCACTGGTGCCCCCACCCCTTGAGGTTTCTAAGGTAAAAGCATTTGTGATCTGCCCAGGTCTAGAGGCCCCAGAGTCAGTGTGAGTCACTGATGAGAAAGTAGAAACACCAGGTCATTGGGATCACCCTTGTGAAAGCTGCCTGCCTCAGGAAGAGATGAGCCACGACCTGACAGCCTGGCCCACATTCGTACTCCTCAAATATATCCCTCTTCTCACACCAAGAATGATTCTTCGTTCCAGAGGTGAGATAAAAGTAAAAGAATTTAAAGCTGTCAAACAATCTGTGTAGAAGTGAAGTATGAGAAACAGTACAGTTGTTTTTAAAAAACTGTGTCCTGGGAGTTGGAAGACCTGCCTTCTGGGCCTGAAACCTTGGTCAAACCTTGGCATAACCTTAGACAAGTAAAGCAATCTCTCCTGGTCTTTGTTTCTACATCCTGCTGAATTGGTGAAATGTTGTTGGCAATGAAAGTTAAAGAAAAAGAGAGAAGCCCTGGGTAATTAGTTGACTGTAAACTCAGTATCGATCTGTGACATGATGTAACTCTGATGAAATTAAGGTGATATTAGACTGCTTAAGGAGGGAGATGTCTGTTCTATTTTGTTCTGCACTGATCAGGTTGTCTGAAATACAAAGACTAGTTCTTAATTATGCTTTTAGAGGCCATATTCAGGGGAGAGAAACTGAGGCAGTAAATGAGAAAACTCAAAATCAGGGAAATATGCTATTGGAGCAAAAAATAACCAGAGGAAAAAAATTTGCTTCATTTTATTACAATAGTCAAGACATGGCTACAAAGGGCGAATGTTTGTTTTGTGCTAAGTAGTGTCTTAGAAACTTTGAATGTACCATTTCATTTAATTCTCACACTGTATCTGAGGGAATCAATGTGTGTGTTTCTGTGTGTATGTATGTGTGTGTGCATATATGTGTTACTCTGTAGTAAAACTGATGAAACTGAGGTTTAATGAATGACATTAATATTTCTGACAACACACAGAGAGTGAGGACGCCTGGATTCAAGTCTATGTGATTCTGGCAAAAGACCTAGCCCCTAACTCATAACAGCCACAAAAGAAAGCAAGAGTTTTTAAGTCCTTAAAGAGTGTCACAGGTGCTCTGTCTGTCTCTAGTAGCAGAACCAGGACTTACATCTGGAAGTAAGGCCTGTATGACTTATGTATGAAGTCATACAGGACTTAAGTATGATGATGAAATTCACCTCAATTATGTACTTCTTAACAAATGAAGCTGCAAGACGATTGGATGAGTATCTCACTAGAGTTAGTGATTGGAGGCATTGAAACAGAGGCGAGGCAAATATTCATCTGGGATATCTTTATGGCCATCTGTGCATGATAGAAGGTGAACTAGATGAACTCCAAGGTCATTTCCAACCTTGAGAGTTTATGGCTCTTTGATAACCAAGTTCTAGCATGTTGTAACAGCCAGTGCTCCTAAGAGTTCACAACGCATACAGTATTTATGTGGATGATTAAGACAGGTTGCTATCAACATTCCTCAGAGAAACATAATAGACAAATAAAACAAACCTTAGAATTTATTTATCCCTTACATAGTTTCAGTCACTAAGTGCTTTACACACTTTAAACCCCATAACAACATCTCAGAAAGCCTATTTTTAAATCATTTTACAAAGGAGACATCTGAGATGCACAGTAGCTATCTTGTTTTCTCAAGTTCACAAGGCTAGTAGGTAGCAGAAGAGGAATTGGAACTCAGGCCTGTCTATCTCCCAACGCTTCTTCCTTACCATTCTGTTATACCACTTCCCTCTACATGGTAAAATTTCTCTTTATTAATGAGAAATCTGAGGCTTAGATTGAAAGAAATTTTCTATGGATTCAATAATTTCCTAGTTGCCCTGTGCTCTCACTATACCTAAATAACCTCACTGAATACTCGCAACAGTTCTCTTAAGTGGGTATTATTACTCTTGTTTTATAAATACAAAAATGAGAAGCAAAGAAACTGAGTACATCATTTCTCTTGGTCACATGCAATAATTGGCAGGACCAAAATACCTTTGCAAACCTGGATATCTTCACAACGAACTCACTTGACCTAGCTTAC
Source organism: Pan paniscus (assembly GCF_029289425.2). Classification (NCBI taxonomy): domain Eukaryota; kingdom Metazoa; phylum Chordata; class Mammalia; order Primates; family Hominidae; genus Pan; species Pan paniscus. The sequence continues at coordinate 20,580,096 of NC_073260.2, read as the reverse complement.
CAAGCAGATGTTTGATGCCAAGAACATGTTGGCTGCCTGCGATCCCTGCCATGGCTGCTACCTAATGGCAGCTCCCATTGTTGGTGGCTGCATGTCCATGAGGGAGGTGGATGAGCAAACGTATAACATCCAAAACAAGTACAGCAGCTACTTTGCTCATTGGATCCCCCACAATGTGGAAAGAGCTGCTTGTGACATCCCACCCCTTGAGCTAAAAATGTCTGTTACCTTCATCAGTAACAACACGGCCATCCAGGAGCTGTTCAGGTTCAGGTGTATCTTGGAGCAGTTCACAGCCAAGTTCAGGTGCAAGGCCTTCCTGAGCTGGTACTCAGGCAAAGGCATGCATGACGTGGAGTTCGCTGAGGTCGAGAGCAACATGAACAACCTGGTGTCTGAGTATTAACAGTACCAAGACACCATACAGAGGAGGAGAGAGAGTTTGAGGAGTGGGCCAAGGAAAAGGTGGCTTAGACCCTTCTGTTACTAGGTGAAGGGTGGAAGTGGCATGTATTTTTTAATCACTCACAATGTTTTCTGTGATAGCAACACCTCACTGTGTGTGCACTTGCTGTGTATTCACCTCTATTACAACCTTTTCATAGTAAAAAAAATTAAAAAGCCTCTCAGAGAAACATAACAAAATAACATAAATTTAACAATAAAAATAAAAATAAATAAATAAAATAAATAAACGTGGACTGACCAAGTCCACAGTTAAAAAGCTAAATGATTTGCTTAGAGCCTTGGGAAATTACAACCAAGAATCCATTGTTTTAAAAACCTTAGATAATTCTATTTTTCACACACCAGCAATGCTCATCATGGAAAGTCAATAAGTGTGCTTGGCTCTGTTTATGATGACTAGCACTTCAAATCTCATTTTCTGATTCATTCATACTCTACAAACAAATGTAATAAGTGTTTTCTATGTATGTTTCACGAGATGCTAATACAAAGCAGTTTTGGACCAATCTATCTCAAAGAAAGGAGAACCTGTGCCTGGACTCTGACATAGAAACAAAAAACAAAACAAAACAAAAAGCGGGACTCAAGCCCAGAGAAGATCCCTTCCCAATAACAAGGAAATAAATTGATAGCAAAGGATGACTTTCTTCTGCTGAGTTCAGATTTGGCTCCTGAACTCTGCAAAAGGAAATGAGGGAATGAATTTATTTCTGAAGCCCATTTGAAAAAGGAGCCAACTTTCCTCTCTGGCTTTTTTTTTCTTTTCTTTTTCTTTTTCTTTTTAAGTATCAAAAGAATCCTTAGACACATAGGGAAGACAGGTCAACCATTCAAACCCCCGTGATTTCCTTCAGTCTTCTCCACATTTCATAAGTGAGGATTTTCTCTCAGAAACCACAACAGCACACAAAGCAAGCTCAATAGTGCAATGAGTTGTCACTGCCAAAGAGTTGTCACTGCCAAAGAGTTAGCCTCATCCTCATAGACGAGACACCAGGACAATGTTTTCCTACCACAATGTTGTGAGGAAACCTGAGCACCCAGAAATCTAGGTGACTTTCATATTTCTAGCACATTGCTCCCCAAAATGTGGATTTGTAACCTTGGTAGTTCTGAAATGTTTGTGTGTAATACTTGTGATGATTGAAAGCATTCTTGAAATTGAAAAGGGCACTCAAAAGTTGTAGATGGTACACAATTTCAGTGCTAAGGAAAAGTGAATCACATGATGGCAGAATTATTTTTATTTCAATTTTCTTCCAACTCTTTGAATTAAGTCAAGGAAAATAAAACCTTCCAATTTTGAGCTAAAATAGGTCTTCAATACCTAATTTAACACCCCTTTAAAAGAAAAAAATTGAGACAGGTTCTCACTTCATCACTCAGGCTGGAGTGCAGTGGCACAATCCTGGCTCATCACACTTCCAACCTCCCATGCTCAAGCGATCCTCGGTCTTCAAACTGCTGAGTAGCTGGGGCTACTCAGGAGGTGCACGCCACCACACCTGGCTGATTTTTATTTTTATTTATTTATTTTTTTTTGTAGATATTGCTCTGTTGCCCAAGCTGGTCTCCAACTCCCAGGCTCAAGCAATCCTGTCTGAGCCTCCCAAAGGGCTGGGATTTGTTTGTTTGTTTGTTTGTTTTTTAACAAAGAAGAAACAGGTCTCATCTCAAGAGCCTTAGGCCACTAAAAATATCTAACTAGGATTCAGTCAAATTTAAAGCTACAGTTGATCCTCATTATCTATGGATCCATATTTGTGAATTCAGCTACTTGCTAAAATCTACTTGCAATCCTGAAATACTCACAAAGTTTCTGCAGTCATTCAGACATGTTCAAAGTAGTGAAAAAGTTTGAGTTATTGTACATGCTTGCTCTCAGCTTACATTGAGTAATGTGACATTCTGTCTTCTTGTTTCAGATCCCATACTGTAAACAAGCATCCTTTTCATGGTCTATTTAGTGTTACGTTTTTGGATTTTGGTGGGTTTTATTGTTAGTGATTTTGTCGTTGAAAATGGTTTCTAAACACAGTACTGAAGGTGTCTAGTGTTCCTAAGCACTGGAATGCTGCAATGTGCCTTACAGAGAAAAAACATATGTTAGATAAGCTTTGTTCGGGCATGAGTTATAGTGCTGTTGGCTGTGAGTTGAATGTTAAAGAATCAACAACATATACTAGATGAGGCATCTTTAAACAGAAACATACATAAAACACGTGTATGTATTGATTGATTGATGACAACATGTGACTACAGGCTAGAAGGAACCTAACCCTATATTTTTTCTTAGGTGTAATAATTCAGTATTCACCCATTCTATGTTTGCAGACACTTTATAGAACCTAACTACCATGAATAATGACAATCTAATTCTCTTTTAGGCAAGTGACTTAAAACTTTCTTTTTATGATGGTACTATTTAAAATGAATTTATTCAAGTTAAAAGCAAGCCAATTTAAATAAAAACACCTAAGTTAAAAAGAATAGTACAGGGTACAGGTTGTTTACTGTCATAGCAAAATTTGAAAGTAGTAAAGGAAAACCTGGAGTCTGTGAGTCACTAATTTAGCCAAAGCTTTTTGAGTCATCTTGCCAGAAGATTTTACCAGTTATTGAGCCTCAGTGTCCTTATCTCCAAAAAGATTATTATACCTTCTCACATACTGAGGTGCATTTGAGGAAACAAACTGAAAAGCACTTTTAAACCTACCTACGGGCAGGGCATGGTGGCTCATGTCTGTAATCCCAGCACTTTGGGAGGCTGAGGCGGGTGGATCACCTGAGGTCAGGAGTTTAAGACCAGCCTAGCCAACATGTTGAAACCCAGTCTATACTAAAAATACAACAATTGGCTGGGCATGGTGGTGCATGCCTGCAGTCCCAGCTACTCCGGTGGTTGAGGCACGAGAATCGCTTGAACCCAGGAGGCCGAGGTTACATTGAGCCGAGATCGTGCCGCTGCACTCCAGCCTGGGTGACAGAGCAAGACTCATCTCAAAACAAAACAAAACACCTACCTAAGAACCTTATCAATATGAATGAGGCATCACCACAATAACTGTTGTTTCCTCTTGTAGACAAATTGTGAGGATTACCAGCTAATCTGAGCTCTTATGCTACTGCAGTTCCATCTGTCAGAAGAAAAGAAAAGGAAAAAAAAAGCACATTTGACATGCCCCCCACCTCCATTACCCACTAATAATGAAAAAATAATGATCTTTTTTCCCATGTTGGTGAATATTTTCCCTGTCAACTCTGATATGCTCATAATGCTGGCAGACAGATTATTTATGACCAGAGAAATTAAATATTATTTCATTTCTCCTAATACAATCTGTGGCGTCTCCCAGCTCCCAATTCCTTCCCATTAAGGTTATTGTCTTTTCTGCTCCAATTGGCTGCGTGCTGTTGGGTTGTAACAGCACTGGCAGAATGCTCGGAGCATAATGGAGGTGGTAGAAATGGTGTAATTTGCAAGACTGCCTTCCCCGTCTCATCTAAATGAAGACATTTGGTCCCTGCAAGTCAAAACCCATTTTGATGAGTCTAGATGCATTTGGACTAATGGAAAAGGACAGCCATAGTTGTAATGGACTTCCTGAACTGGGTTTTCTTACTTAGAATCACAGAATTTCGGAACTTGGAGGGTGATTCAAGTCCATCTGTTTCAAGTCTCTCATTTGCTTGGGGGAAACTGAGGAGCAGAGAAGGGCATTCATGCAATGACACCTCTGATGAAAGAGCACTTTTTTCCTTTCCAACCTCTGTTCAATATTCTCATACTTTCAGTATGATTTAGATCCTTTTCAGGAGCCCATGCCCTTCTCTAAGCACTGAGAGATATGAGTACCTTTTATAAGGGCCAGAGGCAGGAATCTTTCCCAAACAGGGGTTTGTGCCTTCCTGCCTCAGTGCCTTTGCGATTTCTATTCTTTCAGGTAATATTAGCTAGAGGTGAACTGGAGTATTTTGGGGACCTGCATCGTGGCTCAACTTCTTCCTTTGCCCAAGCCTGTTTTCCTTCCTTCTTTTCATAGGTGTTATTTCTAATAACAAATCCACTCCCAGTCCCTGCTTCAGGAGAACTCAACCTGTGACACTGAGGAGGCGAAATGTAAGATGAGTTTCTTCCTTCCTTATTCTTAGATTTATTTCACACTTGCTATGTGCCAAAACTGATATAGATCTGGTGTGTAAAAATATAGTTCCTCCTAACTGAAAGCAACCAGCTGGATAGCAGAGAGACAATAAGAAGCAATCATGTTAAGCCACTGTTTAATGCAGACCATTGTTACCTCCTGACTACACTACTGCAATATGGCCCTTGCTTGTATTTCACTTTCTATGTTGTTCCCATTTATTCATCAAGTGAAAACCCAAGTCTGGCCGGGCGCAGTGGCTCATGCCTGTAATCCCAGCACTTTGGGAGGCTGAGGCGGGCGGATCACGAGGTCAGGAGATCGAGACCATCCTGGCTAACACGGTGAAACCCCGTCTCTACTAAAAATACAAAAAATTAGCCAGGCATGGTGGCGGGCGCCTGGAGTCCCAGGTACTCGGGAGGCTGAGACAGGAGAATGGCATGAACCCAGGAGGCGGAGCTTGCAGTGAGCCCAGATAGCGCCACTGCACTCCAGCCTGGGTACAGAGCAAAACTCCGTCTCAAAAAAACAAAAACGAAAACAAAAACAAAACAAAACAAAACCCAAGTCTGATCATGTTACTTCTTGGCTTAAAATCTCTTAGTGGGCCAAGTGGGCGCTGTGGCTCATGCCTATAATCCCAGCACTTTAGGAGGCTGAGGCAGGTGGATCATCTGAGGTCAGAAGTTTGTGACCAGCCTGGCCAACATGGTGAAACCCCATCTCTACTAAAAAATACAAAAAATTAGCCAGGCATGGTGGCATGCACCTGTAATCCCAGCTACTCAGGAGGCTGAGGCAGGAGAATCACTTGAACCCAGGAGGCGGAGGTTGCAGCGAGCCAAGATCACACCGCTGCACTCCAGCCTGGGCAACATAGCGAGACTCCATTTCAAAAAAAAAAAAAAATCTCTTATTGAAGCCTGATAACAGTTGAAATAAAGCCCCAGTTCCTTATTTAGCTCTTGCCTATTTCCTCTGTATCATTTCTTTCAATGTATAATGCCTTAGTAACACTGACCTGTTTTCAGTCTCTCAAGCCCATGGGCTCTTCCCTATCTCAAAGTCTTAAAACTGTGAACTCCAAAAATCTGAGAAAGGCTTCAGTTAATTTAGAAAGTTTGTTTGGCCAAGGTTGAGGATGCGCACCCATGACACTGCTTCAAGAGGTCCTGACGACATGTGTCTAAGGTGGTCAAAGCACAGTTTGGTTTTATACATTTTAGGGAGACATGAGACATCAATCAACATAGGTAAGATGAACGTTGGTTTGGTTTGGAAAGGCAGGATAACTCAAAGCAAAGGCAGGATGACTCCAAGCGGGGAGCGGACTTCTAGGTCATAGGTAGATAAGAGACAAATGATTGCCTGCCTTTGAGTTTCTGATGAGCCTCTCCAAAGGAGGCAATCAGATATGCATTTATCTCAGTGAGCAGAGGGGTGACTTTGAATAGAATGCAAGACAGGTTTGCCACGGTTAACAGCTTGACTTTTCCCTTTAGCTTAGTGATTTGGGGGCCCCAAGATTTATTTTCCTTTCATAATATCTACTAATTCCTCCATCTAGAGGATTCTCCTTTTGCTATCTTTGAGTATCTGACACATTCTCACCCTTGACAATTTGTTTTATTTGTTATCTTCTCAAGGCTGCTGCATAGTTTTGTAGGTTATATACTGAAAATCCAAGGGGGTGCTGTTCACATTGCTAGTCATCTGTGGTTGGTGTATTTATTATGATTTGATGGCAGTTATAAATGAGGAAGCTTAAGCAAGAGATGGCTTTTTCTAATTTGCAGAAAGGTCCTCAGCAGATATAATGAAAGATTAAAAGCTCATTCCTCAGTCCCCTACTCTGACCACTGGATCCAGTTTATTCCCTTCATATTACATATTGTCATTTTAATCACATATTTATTTGCTTGTTTACTTTATCGCTTGTTTTTTTTTCATTAGATTATGGTTTTTATATGGTTAGAAATAAATAACTTTTTCTTCACCCACAAGTATACTGTGTGTCTTGCACAGTGCCTGATATATAAAAAGGGCTCAACAAATGTTGCTCAGTTAAATCAGTGAAGGTGAGTGGGTGACATTTGGGCTGTTCTGTAAAATAAGCGTAGGATTTAAACACCACTCCAAGAAAGAGAGGCATTTTTGTGAGGGAGGGGAGAATTCCTTATATAAGAAATGGGACAAAAAGCACTTATCTTAGTAATGTGCTCAAAGATGTAAAATGCTATCACAATGTTTGACACAGCTACACTCAAAAACATTTCTACTATCATTATCATCATTCTTTTACTATGGTTAATAAACAACAGAAACATTACTCTTCCTCATTGATTAGAACATATAGTATTACAAAAAGTACAAAATCAGAGTTTATAATTAGCTTGTATGGTTTGCAAAATTCTCTGGAGGAATTTGGATTTCATATATTCAGAGTTTCTTCTAGCCTTGCAATTTACCTTAAGACAGTGAAAAAAATAGATTTCACGAAAAATTAAGTATATTATACAGTCCAAGTTCTGGACCAGTAATTGGAAATAGGCCCCATGTTTCTCTTTCTTATGAAATTTCATTCTCCTCATTATTGCCATTATCCGCTGAACAAATGCCCCTGGGAGGCCAAGGAAGTCAGACAGTGGCACCATTTCCCACTTTAGCAATTCCCTGAAACTGTGCATACCAAAGGAAGGACAGTTGTTATCAAGTTGTCAGCAATTCCCATTTTATCTCCAGAGCTATAAAACCACTGGTGCCTCTTTCCAAAAGGCCTTTTGAAACATCTTCTACTTTAAGAAGAAAAACATAACTGATATTTAAAAAAAATCAATTCCATGGTAAGAACTGAAAGTTGAGATCACATGTTATTTTTCTTGCTAGTAGCTATCATCCTTCTATTTCTCACCTTTTTTCTTCTTGGGAACCATTGACTATATCCCACTTCCTGGGACCACTCTGGGTATCAGTCATGGTTTTGGTTGCAAGCAACAGAAAGGGAACAGATACTTTGGTGAGAAACACAATTTATTGGAAAGATATTGGGTAACTTACAAAATCAACAATAGACTAATCAATCAGGCTCTGAAAATAAGCAGGAACCAAGAGAGGCTAGGAAGCAGGAAATTCACTACTTGTCTGTACACAATGACAACTCACGGTGCAGCCAGTAGCGGGACTCTGGATAGCACCATTTGCCATTGGGTCCTCACCACCACAGGATTCTTAATGCTGCCACCAAAATGAATAATCTTTTTACCATCTCTGCATCTCTCCATCAATCCTTTAAGAGTCAGTCATGGATAGGACCATCTGATTTTCTCTTTTTTTAAGGCCAAGTGCCTGTACCCATGCACTAACTCACAGCAAAAGTTACCTATCAGATTTTTTTTTTCCCCATTCATTCCGAAATGAGAACAACATTTGAATAGGAGGCAATAAAGAAATGGTGGATTTCAGTGGCAGAAAAAGTAAGTGATAAAACTAGGTTTTCAAACTTATCCACGTGTTTTAATCAAGCTCTCCATCGTAGGGGAAAATTAGAGTTGAATAAAGAGAGAGATTCTTCTAAGAGGTGAAATAGATGAAGATATTAAAGCAACCATCTTACAAAACTTCACACGTCTCACACCATCACAAACCAAAATTGTATCCAAAGCAGAATTATCAGTCATTCCTTTAAAAAGTACTTATTAGAGATCTACTATCCAAGTAGTGCTGTGTTAGGCAGTGTGAATTAAGTTCCCATGCTCAAGGAATTTATCTTATACAGTCTACCCTCCATATCCATGCACATCTACAGATTCAATCAACCACAAACTGAAAATATTCAGAAAAAAATAACAGTGCAACCACAAAAAGTAATTTAAATAAAAAACAGCATAACAACTATTTACATAGCATGTACATTATCTTATGCATTATAAGTAATCTAGAGATGAGTCAAAGTATACTGAAGGATGTGTGTAGGTTATATGCAAACTACTCCATTTTATATAAGAGATTTGAACCTCCACTAAATTCTGGCATCCTTAAGGGTGGGAGGTGGTGTAGGGGGAGTGAATACTAAAACCAGCCTCTCATGGATACTGAGGGGCAACTGTACTTATTGCCTTAATGACTCAACAGAATGATGTCGTTGACTGCTTTCAGCTCTTTATGTATGAAATTAAAACATACTATGTCTTTTTCCACTATTGTGCTTGCAAAGGACATTTGTACGTTTGCCACACCTATCATCCTATATATTTAAATATTAATAGGAAAGTTTTGAGCAATAAAGACAGGTGGAAAAAAAAGTGGTTAGAAGATTGGAGTCAAGTGTGGAGATTTGGGTCTTGGATCTACTGTTAGACAACTCTGAGTCCTTCAGTAGATTGGCGAATCTCAGCTTCAATCCCCTGGCATGTTAAATGGGATAATACCTAAATCCACCTCTTGTATATCTTTGCAAAATTAAGATGGGAGTGTCTACTTAGATGGGTTTAATTTTTATTCTTTATAATAAACAAGGAAACATACTTTTTAGGGCACCAAATGACAGGTACTGACTGACAAAGTATTTTGTAATTATACTTAATTCTCCACTACAAGCTATCTGAAAACCTCTAGATATCATACAAGCTTTAACTCCTCTGCTCATGTGGTTTCCTCTCTTTGCTAACATTTCTTTTTTATTAAAAATCCAAGTGTTACAGTTATCCCCACCATTTATACACACATATTTTTAAGTGTTAAGTCGTCAGGCACAAAGCGTTCTGTTGCACTTGAACAACTACTTGTTAGTTGAGAATTTTTCTCTCTTGTCTTATTATCTCTCCTGTAGGTAACAAGTAATGAGCTTTGATAAGAGCTAAGTTTAATTCTCTTTGCTAGAAAAGAAAAAAGATCACCTATTTTTACATTCCCATAGATGAGACAAAATTTTCTTTTTTAGGGAACAAAAGTTGGAAATGTTTCTGATTTCTCCCTCATTATCAAGGAAGAAGTAAATTCTCCAATTGATAGGATTAAGGGAAGGAATTCACCATGATCATCCCAGGACCTTCTTGCAGCTCTTTCAGAGAGTCAATGCATAGACTCTTTGTTCATTTGTGTCCTAAGCTTATAGGAGATTGAGTGATGGATAAGACCTTGAACCTCTCAGGGGATGGTAAATATTTTAAAGGATAAGCTATCAAAAAACCCAGCTGTGGTTGCCGATGAGGTTATCTATTTTAATACAACTTTATTGCTAATAACACTGACATTCTGTTGTCTGTCTGATGATAACCATACTCAGGAAAATAAGAGCTGAGTGTTAATTGTGGAATCCCTAAAAACTCCAACTTATTCCATCAGTGGCAGCAGTTTTATAATGCAAGCCTCTCTCTGTTCTCTAATAGCCACATTATCAGCAAGTAAGCTGGTATTTTCTAGAAATAGTGTTCTCACAGGAACATGGTAAGCATTATATGTTCTTTATTTTCTTTTTTTTTTTTTTTAATACATGTGGTTTTTATTTTTAGGACCGAATATACAGATCTTTCTGCCTTCCTCTTAGTTGGTAACTTTGCTCATCTCATCTCCATGTTTACCCTCAAAGAGAGAAAACAGGTTTTAACTGGATAGTAAGTATTAGTGAGCACTTTTAGGGGAAACATAAGAAGACATTTAACAAAAAGCTTTCTAGAACTCTACATTTGGGGTTATTTGAGGAAAAATTAGGCATGGCAAAAACCTAGATAGTGTTAATAATGGTCGTTAAGAGATTCCCTTTTCTGTAATCTGAATCCTCAAATAAAATAGTACCTTGAGAGGAGGCATCTTCCTGTGGTCACTAAACTGTTTCCCAAATATATTTAACCTGTAGACATTAGATACAATATGATAGGATTGTACTAATGCATAGTAGTTTGAATTTCACTGCATATGCTATGCTTGAATAATGACAGGGAAATTGGGTTTTAGTGAAGATACTTAAGAAGATTGATGAATTATTTGTACATTGGCAGACTAGTCCTTTAATTCAGATTGTTCTTGCTAAGAGCCCAAACCACATCAAATTAACCTTATTTGTTTATTTATTTATTCATTCATTTATCATTCATTCAATTCCCAAAAGTTTATTGACGGTCAACTTGGTTTTAAGCATTTTTCTAAGTATTGGAGACCCACAAGTCAACAAAACAGCACTCTTAAATGCTAGTAGGAGAGACTAGCAATAACACATTAATAATTGAATTATATATTACTGCAAAGGTAATAAATTACAGAGAAAAAAGTTGAAAAACAGAAAGAAGCATGTAGATTATTGGGGCAGAAAGGAGGGTTTAAACTTTTCAGTAGATTGCTCAGTCAAGGCCACATTAAGAAGAAAACATCTGAACAAAAGTTTGAGAACAGAACTGTGCATATATGCAGAAATGAGCCTTCCAAGAAGAGGAAACAAAATGTTTAAAGGCTCCAAGCCAGGAGCATGCCTTGAGTATGAACACTCAGAAGCTGGTGTGATTGGAATTGAGTGAATAGAGAGAAGATTAAGAAATAAAGTCAGAGAGATAATTGAAGGCCAGACTATGTGGGATTTTAGGACCATTGTCTTTGGAATTACAGGACTGAGATGGAAAATCACTATAAAATTCTGCACATTAACTCTGGTTGATGTGATAGGAGAGACTGAAAGGAATGGGTTAATCAAGGATAGAAAAAGTGAGAGCAATTAGGATACTAATGCAACAGTGCAAATGTGGTGGCCTGGACTAGGTCACTATGAGTGTATGTGACAAAATCCAGTCTGGGTATATTTTGAAGATAAAGACAACAAAGTTTGTTGAAAGACTGAAATAAGAACATGTTGGCAATGGAAAATCAAGAATTGTGGTTTAGACCCCATAGATATTAGAAATATCAAATATATAGGTAACTATAGGAAGCTTAATTTAAGGAAGAAGGCCAAGACTATTGAAAGGTCAGCATATAGATGGGATCTAAAACCTGAACACTAGATGTGATCAGCAAGTGCCTGAGTTTAGATAGAAAAGAGAAGAAATCTATTGATATTGCTGTAGAGATTAAGAGGTCAGGAAGATAAGGAAGAACTCACAAAAGAGACTGATAACAAACAGCCAGTGGTAGAAAAAAAAAAAAAAAAACCCAGAAGGCTGTGCTCACCTAGTATTAACGTACATAAAGGGGTGGGAGAAATAGACCTTTTCAAATAATGCTCATAGGTCAACTGAAATGACTGAACAAACTGGCAGTGGCTACTGCATTTAGCAATTCAGAAGTTGCTGCTGACCTTGACAAGAATGGTTTTGCTGGAGCTGTGTCAGTGAAAGCCTTGTTAGAGTGCGCACAGCAGAATAGTGGTAGACTAACCCGAGACCACTATAGAGCTCTCACTTGCCTCCTTTCATTAATAGCATGATGTCTCAGTGATGGTAGACATCAGTGTGACTCACCAACAATTCTGAAGAAATGCTCCTTCAAGCATCCAAGAGGATCACCTTTCTTCTCTGTCTTGAAATTAGGTATAGCTCTTTGTTTTGCTTTCTCAAATGAGTTATCGGCAGAAGTGGCATGTATCCATTCCAAGCAGAAGCATGAAAATCTGGTGTGTGATTATCTCTTTCTTCTTTGTGCTGCTGTTGGCAATGTTCTATGTAGTGAGAACTTCATTAGCTGTGGTTCAATATGAAACAGAAATCCTCCACAAATGTGTAATGTTGCTGGCATGTTGGCTCATGCCTGTAATCCCAGTACATTGGGAGGCCAAGGCAGGTAGATTGCTTGAGCCTAGGAGTTTGAGATCAGCCTGGGCGGCATGGCGAAACCTCATCTCTACAAAAAATACAAAAATTAGTAAGGTTTGTTGGTGTGTGCCATTAGTCCCAGCTACTCAGGAGGCTGAGGTGGAAGGATCACTTGAGGCCAAGAGATTGAAGCTGCAGTGATCTGTGATCCCGCCATTGCACTCCAGCCTGGGTAATAGAGCAAGACCCTGTCTCAAAAACAAAATGTATAATGTTTATATGCTGTGAGTGAAAAAATAAACTTTTTTGTTTCAAAACACTGAACCTTTGGGGTCATTGGTTACTGCAGCCTGATCTGGTCTAATATGAGTAGCACTATGCCTGCTCTCTTTCTGTTGTACCTGCTGGAATTTCTGTAACTATGCTGACCAACTGAACACAGCTTGCTCAAAATGTATTGGGAAATCACAAGCTCTCTAGAAGATGGAAAGTATTTGCTTCCTTCATCAGTATCAGCACATTCAGAATGGAATGAATTAGCCTTATTCTCCCCTGGAAAAAGGGTCTTCCTGTTTCTCACCAATGAGGTGGTGGGAGATGACAATAAGGCATGCTTTTGTTTTATCTGGAGGAGGGAAAGGGAAAGGGCCTGTGCATTCAATGTAAGAGTCCAGTAAATTAGAAAAAAAGACCCTACTCTCAGCTCACATTTGGAATTACAAAATTAGTTTTGTACATAAAAAGGACCCACAAATTTTAAGTTCTTGGTAATTATTACCTATTATTTTGTTGCAATTATTGTTTTATTGTTGTAATGATTATTGTTTATCATTACTATTATTATTATTATTATTATTATTATGTCTTGATGGTCATAATGACCTAAAGTTTGCTTTGGCACACCTTTCTTTATGTACCAGGGGATATGTGAAAAAAGAAAATCATAATTCATCCAACATTTCTTATATGTCTACTGCATACTGGGCTTATACTCAGAAGATTGATGTTGGACAAGCTATGTTCACTTTCATTCTTCCACTTCAGCTTCATGGACCATAAAGTCATTTATATAAGAAAAGAAAGCATTAACTCCATCTATCTTCAGGGGGCAACAGAATAGATGATCATATTTTCCCGTGTCAACATACTAATGGCATATTATACACAAGTTTATAGCTCCCTGATCACCAATCTGCAAGTTGGAAAATGGTACTCAATTGGATTGAGTGATTTGTAAAGGTTGAAACATTGATAAAAAGAGAGACAGGGAAAGAGAAAGATTGGAACCTTGTCAAGGAAAAAACAAAGAAGAAAATAAATACCTATGTTTTAAAAATGAATTTATTTCTCATCAGGTATTTCTTCAACATCCAAGTGAATATATGGTTCTTATAATACATTGAATTTAAACAATTTCAGTAATACAAGGAAATTGCAGCTGATGGAAATCCTGAACAGCATGCCAAATGACTTTGAGTTCATTCTTGTTCCTCTTTTTCTTCCATAAACTGCACCCAGCCAGGCCATTCAATTCCACAAGCCATCGAGGACTGTGAGATATTACATCATTATAATGGTTATATATAATTCATTCACCATGTCAAAGAAATGGTGATAAATGCAGGACTTACTCACAAGGATCTTTTCACATATTTTTTCTCAAGCCTTTTTAATTTTATTTTTTAATTCTTTTTATAACTTCCATCAGCTGACCAGCCACACCATCATCAAAACATTACACAGCTCCCAAAAGTCATGTGGAATAATGAAATCTGGGCGAGACTTGATACCCAGTCTCTGGCCTGTAAGGCTTGTTAATCTCATGGGAGCAAAAGTAGTACACGGACCAACATTTATTGAGCCTCACCTATGAACTGAGAATAGAAATGTTACTTTATACAGTTTTTAAAGAATATTTTATTTTCAAACTTAGGTCTCACCAGATACATGAGACTAGTGAAGGTTTTATTTTTATTTTTGTGTGTTTTTTTAATTCAACAAGTATACACTGAAGAGCTGTATGCCATAATCTCTGCCCTTGAGAAGTTTTCCATCCAGTCGAAGACACTGCAACTGTTGAGCTCAAAATCGTAACTGAAGAACGCAATATGAGCAGTAGAACAGAGATCGGATAATTTGTTGTAAGAGAATCAGGAAGCAAGAACAAAACTTGGTCTGAGGCTCTCCTAGAAGGTTTTTACTAAAAGTGTGGATTACTCGCTGGGTCCTCAAACATGTTTAGAGAAATTTCCACTTCATGCAAAGAAAGCGGCTTGTTTAAAGTCATGAAACAGTGAAAAGGGTGGGCATATCCACTGCATTAGTTTCATGGAGCTGCCATAACAAAGCAGCACAAACTGGTGCTTACAGCAAGTGAACTTTATTGTCACAGTTCTGGGGGCTAAAAGTCTAAAGTCAAGATGTTGACAGGGCCTCACTCCCTTGTAAAATTCCTAGGAGAGGATCTTTCCTTGCCTCTTACTGCTTCTGTTTGCCCCTTACAGCTTCTGTTCACCCCAAGCGTTTCTCGGCTCATGTAAGTATCACTCCAATCTTTGCCTCCTTCATTTGGTTGTTTTCCCCCTATCTGTCTCTGTCTTCACATCTCATTCTCTTCTGCAAGCAAAATTGTTATTATAATAATAATAAGGAGAATAAGGCGAAATACAGAAAGCTTATTTTCAGGAAGAAGGCCAAGGCTATTGATGCACACTAGAGAATGGTCAGTATATAGATGGGGTTTAAATCTGAATGCTAGATGTGATCAGCAATATTCCTCCTCTGTATGTGTGTCTATGTCCAAAAATTCCTCTTTTTTAATGTCATCAATCCTATTGGATTAGGGCTCAACCTAATATGCTCAACTTAATTACATCTACAAAGACCCTATTGCCAAACAAGGGCATGTTCACAGGTACTAGGGATTAGAACTAGAACATACCTTCCTTTTTTCTTTGGAGAAGGGGCACAATGCAATCCACAACGTTCATGGAAAGTATAAAAGAAATATAGGGAACATGTTGAGAAGGGAGAGGAGAAGGCTGGAGCCAGATTGTAAAGAACACAGCATGCCATGTGGGAAGCCCTCAGGCATGCTTCAGCAGATGAGTAAATAAAGCGGCTTTCTCTTTATAAAGACCATTCTATGGCAATGAAAAAATGGACCAAATGGAAGTGACAGTTGCATGTGACACCCATAGTAATTGTCTAGATGAATACTAGGGAGCATATGAGAGGCCAGAGCTAAGGGAAATCTCTCAGACTAGATGACAATTGATCTGATTAGATAATCAATCAAGAAGAAAGAATAGAGAATGGCTCTGAGGCTTCTAGTCTTGAGTACTGGGTAGCTGGTAAGACTATTAACCAAGAGATGAACCATATGCAGTAAAGTCGACTGGGAATCAGAATAAGGAGGAGGCAAGTGAAAAGCTTAACTTAGTATATGTTAAGTTGATCTGGGGAAAAAAAAAAGGGGATTTAAGCAAAATCTTGAAGAATGCAAATAATGAGTATATTCTGCATTGGGCTCATTCTCAGACATTGAAAAACTTTTTAAAAGGTTGCATTCTGGACTCTTTTCAATAGTGAGAAATCCAGAGTAACAATTATCCAAAGATTGATGGTTAATATTGAGTGTCAACTTGATTGGATTGAAGGATGCAAAGTATTGTTCTTGGATGTGTCTGTGAGGGTGTTGCCAAAGGAAATTAACATTTGAGTCATTGGATTAGGAGAGGCAGACCCACCCTTAATCTGGGTGGGAACCATCTAATCAACTGCCAGTGCAGCTAAGATAAGAGCAGGCAAAGGAACGTGGAAGGACTAGACTGGCTAAGTCTTCTGGCCTCCATTTTTCTCCCATGCTGGATGCTTCCTGTCTTCGAACATCAGACTCCAAATTCTTCAGCTTTTGGACTCTTGGACTTACACCAGTGGTTTGCCAGGGTCTCTCAAGCCTTTGGCCACAGACTGAAGGCTGCTCTGTCAGCTTCCCTACTTTTGAGGTTTTGAGACTTGGACTGGTTTCCTTGCTCCTCAGCTTGCAGATGGCCTATTGTGGTACTTCACCTTGTGATTGTGTGAGTCAATACTCCTAAACAAACTCCCTTTCATATATACATCTATCCTATTAGTCCTGTCTCTCTAGAGAATCCTGAATAATACACAAAGTGTATGAGTATGAGTTTTCTATTGCTATGTAACAAATTACCACCAACTTAGTAGCTTAAAACAACACACTTTTATTATCCCCAACCAGGAGCCTGGGTGTGGGTTAGCTGTTCCTCTGCTCAGGGTCTAACAGGCTAAAATGCAGTCAGGGCTGTGACCTTATCTGAAGCTCTGGGTCCTCTTCAGTGTTTTCTGGTTGTTGGCAGAATTCAGTTGCTTGTGGTTGTAGGACTGAGGACCCTAGAGCCTGCCCCTGATACCCTGTCATATGACTGTCTCCACATGTGACACTTCACTACTTCAAGGCCAGAAAAAGAGCATCTATGCTACTTTGACTCTCTGATTTCTAGACAAATTTTTTTTTCATTTTTTAAAAAAATTTGGGGATAAATTATAGGTGTATATATTTAGGAGGTACATATTTTGATACAGACATAAAATGTGTAATAATCATATCATGGTAATGGGGAATCCATCACTCCAAGCACTTATCCTTTCTTTGTGTTACAGACAACCCAATTGTACTCTTTTAGTTAGTTTAAAATGTATGATAAATTAGTATTGCTGCAGTAAATTATTACTACAGTCAACAATAACTTATTTTACATTTTAAACTAAAAGAGTATAATTGGATTGTTTATAACACAAAGAAAGGGTCATTTTATTAAGGGCTCAACTGATTAAGGCAGGCCCACTCAGACTACTTTCTCTTTTGATTAACTTATTCTCAATTCCTTAAGGACATTACTAGCATCTGAAAAATCCCTTTACCTTTGCCGTATAAGGTAACATAATTATGAAAACATCTCCTCATAGTCAAAAGTCCCACCCACATATAGGGACGGAGGGAATTATACAAGGTGTGCAAAACACAGAATGGAAATCTTGAGGACCATTTCAGAATTCTGACTACCACACCGTGAGTCTTGGTAAAACAAGGAATATGCAAAACATTTTTTTTGCTTCCATTAATGGCACTCATCTGATTATCTTTGGGTGATGAAATGTCTATATAGGGCCACAATTCTGTACTCAGCAACAATAGTCTGCACTCCTGTACAAAAATTGTAAACAGTTTTAATCACAATGCTGAGTTTTTGTTACATACTTAACTAGAACTAAAGATTCATTTTAGACGAACCAGAATAAACTCATAAAAAAGAATGTTGGCCCATATTTTAGAAATATTTACTAAATTGAAACTTTCTAGATATTCTACAGTCCTCTCAGTTAAGGTTATTCCCTCAGCAGTAGTAATTAGTAATAATGGTGATGATTACTCATAATCTTCACTCATCTAATAATTTTATGCATTTTCTCAAGTCAGCCTCACAATGACCCTACAAATTCTAACTGATAAACCCTATCTGATTCTCAAGTATGGGTGTTATAGTAGGTTCTTTTATACAAAAATCAGTAAACTGCAGCCTTTGTCCTTACCTAGTTCGAGGTTTTGTTGGGCGAAATATATGAATGATATTATTTCATTTAAGAAAAGAAGGCACAGAGAAAGGAATTAATGGGCAAAAACCACACAGTTAATTAATAGAAGGGCCCACTTGTCCCAACGTCACTGTCAGCATTCTTTCCACTGCCTTATAGTACTGTATGTGTTAGTGGCATAATCCATATACATCCATTTATGCTTTAGAATAACACTTTAAAGTGAAAATAAGTGATGGTAGGAGAGATGGCACTAAATGCAAAAATTCACTGGATTTCTTGATGGATGCTGTTTTCTCTAAGAGCCTGAAACTCAGCAGAATTCACCAAGGTAGCATCTGACACTGGCCAAGGTGTTGTGTGACCATCCTTGTTGTTTCAAACAATCTGGAGCAATATATGAAAATGAGATAAGGATAACCTTCTCTCTGATGCCATGGACTGGATGATTTCCCTAAGGTCAGAAGAAGTTTCCCAAGGAGTCGCAGCTGGAAATAGGACCAGGTTAACTAATTGCCTTGCTGATTATGAGAGGAAAAAAAAAATCTGAAATCAGTGAAAGAACAGTGGTTTTGAGGCCATGGCAATCAAAGCAGAAATCTAGATTCTTCAGGGGCAGCTCCCAAAGAATGACAATAAGCAGATGCCACACAAATGGCTAAGTCATTTTGAAAATTGCTTACCTAGTATTTAGAGGGAAAAACAATATTCTGAAATGAATTGAACAGCTCTGTGCCACAAACAACTGTGTTGTTCTAGATAAGCTCCTTGGTTTTTCTTTTTCTAGAGCTACTTAAAAAATTCCCATTGCATCCCATTATGTTTTTATATCTCTGATTTCTGATTGACTTGGACCCCCATCACCTGAGAAGTCCCTTATAGTAAGCTGAAGAGATAAGAAAAATTTTTTAAAAGACTGAAATTTTGTGTTCTGTACACAGTATATGAGAATGTTTCTTCTTTTCCCTTCTCATCAAGTTGTTCAACTTCACCAATGATCAGGCAAAGAGAATAAATTGCCGGCTAATTAAATTTGCAGATGGTATTCAATAGTGAGGGTATGTGAGGATAAGGGATAAATGCAAAAGGCCTCAAAAGCTTTGCATTCTACGCTTGAGAAACTGGAAGGGCATGAGTCGTGTGTGCAATTAACATCTGGCATATAGAAAAAGGGCAGAAGGGAGGCTTCTGGGTAACAGAGTGGATAGCAGAGAGAGGGCAATTGTAGCAGGAGAAAGAGATGGGCTCAAATAGCTGTGAGATAGCAGTGAACAATTATTTCTGTCTGGGTTAAAGCCTGGATTAGTGTATAGGAGACCTCCCATGTATAGAATTCTAGAGTGAAATCCCCAAAACCGCATCCTCAAATGAGTTTTTGGTATTTGGCAGACCACCAGCTTCACAGCATATCTCTGGCAACACTGTGGCTTTTGAGTTAGCCACGGGGGTTTCATTCACTCTCAAAGTAGAACAAGCTTATTGGCTATGTGCCAGAAAGTGCAAAACCAGATGATATGCATGGCATAAATTTCTCAATTATTAGTTCTGCTCATAGCAAGTAATTTAAAACCTTATTTTGATATTAAAGCAAACATGGACATGCTGTGGTATAAAATAGGGAATTTGCATGGATTTTGAGATATAACTCAAGACTTGAAAAAGATTTCTTTCTTACAGCATGCCATTTTGGCTTACATTTCCAGATGCTCTAAGGGTACATATACATGCTTCCTTAAGGTTAGGGGTATTTAGGTAGGCAAAGCTGAGAAACACTGTATGACACCTATGGGCATAGCATAATATGAAATAACTATTTATTTTAAATTATGACAATTTATGAATTATTAATCGATTACCCCCCCATACCAAACATTTTTCTTAGGGTGAAGGGGGGCACAATGGTGTAAGAAACAAGTCCCTACTCTCAGAAACTAACATTCAAGGTTGTATTGTATTTATAAAGTTCCTCACATACAGCAACTTAACATAATTATACTTAAAGCATTATTAGTTGATATTTATTTATTTGTTTATTTTGCAAACATTTATAGGACATTTTTCATGTTTTGCTAAGTACTGTACCAGGCAACAGTGATCCACAGGTGAATATTTCAAACCTGCTTTCTGCCCTAAAACAGCTGGAATTCTAATAAGGATGACTGTCAATTAAGAAATTAATTCCAGTAGGATGTAATGTGTTTTATGCAAGGGAAGTGGAATTTGCTAGGGATGATTTGGCAAGAGAGTTTCATCTGCATTGGGCTACATATAAGTCCACTCAGAGGAATTATATTTAAGCTGAACAGATAGGAGTTGGTCAGATAGAGAGAATAGAAAACTGTTTCAGCTGGAGGGATAGTATGAGAGAGGCTGAGAAGTGAGCGGAAGCAGGACTTATTCTAGTGCGTAAAAGAAACTGATAATGGTTAGTATACACCAGAAGGGGCAGAATGTGAAAACATAAGCCTGTGGTCATAGGTCTGATTACAGAGATCCTCACAGGCCATCCTAGTGGATCTGTACATTATCCTCAGGATGATAAAAAGATCATGAAAGCAAAACATGAACGAAGTTGTAGTTTTAAATGGCCACTCTGGCTTCAGTCTGGGAATGGATTTGAAAGGGACAGAAGTAGAGTCAGGGAGGCCATTTAGGAGGTCATTGCAAAATCCAGGCAAGAGAAGATGCTTGTCAGGCTGAACTGGGGTTTTGGCAGTGGAGATAGACTCAAGTGATACTTACAAAGTGAGCTTACAGAATTCGTTTATTGATTGGGAATGGGTGAAAGAGGTGAAAGGTAACTCTTTGGTTTGGAATAGGTAACAATTTGCATGTGATTGCCACGGCAGTTTGTAGAAGAGATGGATGAAGTTGATTTTGGATATCTTGAATGTGTAATAACTTAAAATACCCAAGTGGGGGTAATCAGTGAATAGTAAAACAGAAACCTAGAAAGCAGGAAAAGGCTGAATTTTAATCTTTTCAAATAGGGTTTTGTTGATCTTGGACTGTAACTTTTGTCATTGACCAAGCAATATCCTAACAGAGTCTGCCTATTGGATGAAATTTTCTTGCAGGAACTGAAACTAGGATTCTTTCCATTATACCAGAATGGGGCAAGCCTATCATTATTTTGAGAATAAATCCAACCTTTTCCTGAGAGTCCTCTAAAATCACTTGCATAAGCTTGCATCCCTCTAGTAGAAGAATGGGTACTTCAGCCTAAGTCTCTATACTACCAAACTAGTATGCTTTTATTTATTATATTTTCTCACCCCCATTCCCCAGACTATGAATGCCCACTTTATCCTCAGCATCTGTAGGGAGTCTGGACAGGTTACTCTACCTTCAAGTAATAGAAGTATCTGCATTTATTTTCCTAGGTAATGGCATAAGTCCCCATGTGGGGGCTCCTTCTTCCTGCTAAAGGAAGCTAAAGGTCTATTTGAACATGAGCCCAATTTTTCCCCTACCAACCATCACTGTTACAACTGACCACTTTGGCAGTGCTGCCAGCTCAAAGCAGATGGGTTGACTGACAGGAAGCACAGATCTGCCGCTCACACATATCCAGGCAGGCAAGGGATGGAAAATAGGTGTGCTGCACCTGTCTGGCACCGACAGCTTCTGCCACACCAACATTTCAATCAGCACCATGTTAACACGGCCCGTGTGCCACTCAAAATAGCCCTAGGGGTGGGTGGTTTCTAGGGAGCCAAACGAGTCCCTGGGCCGCTACAGAGAGAGGGGTTACCAGGTCTATCAGAGGCAGCTGCCACACCTCTTTCTCTTGCCAGATAATTAGGACACAGTCCAGTTGGGTGACTTTGTTCTGCCCGAGGAAGTGACAGCTAATACTGGGCTGGCAGAGGAGTGCACACCATGGTTCATCATAACTGTCCAAATCGGCAGGATCTGTCCAGTGCAGCCAAGAAAAGTTGAGCTTTATTTATTCTCTCTTTGGGGAGCAGAGGGAATGGCAAGGATAGGTGTGCTTTAGAATGTCAGTCTAACTACTTAGATACTTAATAACACGCACACACATATGCCTATGTGTATGGATAAACGTACTTGCACAAACACCTAGAAAGAAAACTGCCTCTTCATATATAGGCTGATAAAGCCACAAACCACAGACACATAAACTGGCATATATGTATGCAAAACACTCATGTGAATATACTTGCTTGTAAACACGCAGATACAAACTTGCATTTGGATAGACATATACAGGAAGCACACATCCATAAACAAATGCATTTGTACATACGTGGGTAAACACAGACACACAGACATTGGGAAACAAAAGCTCACGTACCATGCATGCAGATTCAAGAACTCATATAAACACAGGCAAATACAGATACAAATACATGTGAAAGGACATTTGACAAATACCCCTCCACACACTCTTTTCTCAGTAGCAATCTTGAAGAAGAAGGGAGAAAGGACAAAGAGCATTTATGCATTGGAGTTTCTGTCTGTCATCACTCAAATAACTTTCTAGTGGGTAAAACAAAAGAGGGGAAAAATCAATTTCTGATAGAAGTTCAAGGAGCTGTGAAATCAATTATACTTTATTTTCAAATATCATTCAGAGAAGTTTATACTCTTTCAGAAAAGTCTGGTCTCGCCAGGGGGCAAAGATCCAGCTGGAAATGGAAATAAGAAAGAAACTGCAAAGTTCAAGGCAAAGGTCACTGCTGAGGTCAGAAATGACACTTTCATCTTTGGTGGCAGGAGAAGGGGGTTGGGAAGGTTTCAAGTGCCCCTATTCAAATAATGACCATGAGGGCTATCTGATGTGACATTAGTCACCTCATTGATTGCTAAGTTTGACTTGGTCAATTCACATTAAAAAATAAATGTATGTGAGAGCTGAAAGGATCCTTAGAAAGCTCTTTTTTAAAAATCTAAGGAGACAAAAAGACTGAAATAGGAGGTGTGGCTTGCTCAGCATCACCCAGGAAGAAGGTGCAGAGCCTGGGACTGAGCCCAGACAGCTGGTTTCTTAGCTCTGACCTTCCTGCTTTTCCCATTAGACTTCTCCCTTCAGAGCACCCTCTGTACCAGGCAGAGCTTTGATTTCTCTATAAACATGCACCTAATTAACTCACACAGTTTGGGGTGTTTAACTGCAGATACCAGGCTGAGGGCTGGTGGCTGGCCAGAAGTATCACCAGGGCCAAACCCAAGGTGATACGTTCTGAAGAGCATCCCAGTTTTCCATCTGAGTGGCCTCCCTGCTTGTGGCCGGGCCCTTGAAGGCCAGGGCTGGACTCTAGATAACATAGCAGGATGCTGTGTGCAGGGGAAGCACACTCACAGAAATCTTGATAAGCAAATGAGTGCTTATGATGAAATGAAAGGATCAGGGAGGAGGGCACAGGGAAGGTGACATTGAGAAAGTCAGATGCCACCATTAGAAGCTTCAGTTATCTCACTGAAAATAAAAAGGGGAATACAAAAAGCTAAATGTGGGTTGCAGGGGGTTTAAATTAATGAATGCATTTGAAAACACATTGTAAATTTACTAGACAAACGTAAGGTATATCGCTTTTCTATAGTCCCGGTGAAGGAAGACATTACCCCAGAGGTTTTCTTTATGCTGTTATCTCCCCTGCAAATTCTCTCGGTGTTCATTGAATCAGACCTGAACCATGCTTTAAAAATTGCCCAAGTGAACTGACCTGATCGCCATGGCTAAGGAGCATAGAGCTGGAAGAGTTTTCAGACGTGATTTCCAGCATTTTCCACATTGGGTCTGGGAGAGCATTCTAAGGGATGTTACTCAGTGCCACACAATAGTAGCATTTGTAGTAAAACCATTTTATGAAATGCTACAAAAAGGACTTTGCTCTTATAGATTCACAAAATAAAGAAGCATCTTCAAAGTTCTGAGAGGTCCTTCAGGGAAGAAACCTGCTTAATTTTGTTGAACGTGGTGTTTCTAAAACATTTTTGTCTTCTCTCCCCACACGGTTTTGTTTTTGTTTCTGTTTTCAATGTTGCCCATTTATTAATATCCTAAAGAGGAACTTTCTGTAGGATACGATTTTGAGATGTGCTCAATGCCTTCATTTCACAGATGAAGAAGCAAAGTTATAAAAATGGAAGTGAGTTAATGAAGATCACACAGCCAATTAATGACAGAGCTATAATTCCTGATGCTCTTTTACTTCTCAAAATCCATATTGAACACAAATTTAGTAACTGATTATGCTCTGCCTTATTGTGTTAGCTTATTAGCTTGTGTGTATTTTTAAATAAAATGATATGTGTAAAGCCACACAATATAGTTTCTGGAACATCTTGATCACTTAACAAATGTTAAATCTGAATTCTCTATTTGTGTTGTTTCTTCAAGCAGATCATGAGCTCTTAGGGAGGTCCGTGTTTTGTATGTTCCTAGAAATCCCCATGGTTCATACAGCACTTCTCGACACCCCTGATGTACAAAATACCTGCTTTCTCATCTACTGATTGAAAATCAGGAGCAGCCCCAGTGCTATGCCCATTGGAGGAAAAGAGCCTGACATTAAAGCAATAAAATGAACCATCTCCCCTACAGAGTTAGTCTAACATTAATAAAAGCTTCATGATGCACTATTATCCTCTCCTCTTATTATTCTCATGTATTTCATGCTGGATATAAATGTCAGAATGCTTTATCTGTCTGCATTTTCATGAGATTTATTGATACTGAAGGAACACATGCTAAGACTTCTGGCAAGGGAAACCTAGTCCTCAGTGGCATTTTTTTTTTCTCCACTCTGCCTAAGGTTCCTCAGAGACCACAGCATGAAAGAAAACAGGAAAGGAACACTGTGTCTGTTGTCCCAAGCCAGAGTTCAAAAATATGGTTCTCCCATTTTCTTTTCTTTTTGTTTCTTTTCTTTTTTATTTTTTTGAAATGGAGTTTCACTCTTGTTGCCCAGGCTGGAGTGCAGTGGCGCGATCTTGGCTCACTGCAACCTCTACCTCCCGGGTTCAAGTGATTCTCCTGCCTCAGCCTCCCAAGTAGCTGGAACTACAGGTGCAAGCAAACATGCCAGCTAATTTTTGTATTTTTAGTAGGGACAGGGTTTCACTATGTTGGCCAGGCTGGTCTTGATTTCTTGACCTCGTGTTCTGCCCACCTCGACCTCCCAAAGTTCTGGGATTACAGGCGTGAGCCACTGTGCCCAGCCTCCCATTTTCTAATTCTGGGGCTTTGTGCAACTTCTACTCTCTTCTTAAAACACAGATTTCTGGGCCTTAGCCCCAGAGATTCTGATCCTATTGGCTTGTGGAAGAACCCTAGAATTTGCATTTCTAACTAGTTGCTAGGTGATGCTGTATTGCTGTTCCATGGTCCACACTTTTTGAACCATCCATCTAAGTGAATTGGGGTACTCACATTTCCATTCCCCTATTGGTTTGATTGTTATACTTTAACTCTTTCGCCCACAAGCAGAAACTAAAATGAAGATATAAGTGCAAGTAGTTTATGGAGACATGATCCTACGAATCTCTGTGAAGGAGTCATGTGAGATGAGGAATCAAAGAAAGTCACCAAAGTTGAATTAATAGGCTAGTGTGCCACTGGGGGATTTTACTACTGAAGACCATCTGTAGAACTCAGAATTTATCCGTTAAGAAATGAGGGGCCTTTAATTTTAGCTCCCATCCCTCACTTATTGACAGTTGCTCCTTAAGACTTCAACTCTGGGCATTTCCAGCCTGATCTATGCACAGGCTCAGCACACTCCAAGTGACTCTGAGGCTCATAAACATGGTCCAAGGTTTGGAAGTGTCACTCAAGAACTTGCTAGAAGTGCAAAATGTCAGGCTCTATCCAGACCTACTGAATCAACATCTTCATTCAACCAAGTCCTAAGATGACCTGTATGCACATTAAAGTGTGAGGAACCCTGTCATACTGTGATGATTGAAACAGCTGATGAATGTGAATCATGCTATTCACGCTTAATTTTATTATTATTTTATTATTGAGTCATTGGTAGCTCCTTGTAGTCCTCTTATTCTTCACTCCATATTTAAAAATAAGATTTCATCAGCCTATGGAAATGTACCAGAATCTGTAATTCATTGCTTGCTAATTAGTCTGAAAGGTAATTTTTATGTAGGAGTTAGTTTTCCTAAATATTAATGAGCAATTAGAATTCTATTCTGAAAACAGACGATATTTCGTGTTGAGGGTGAGCAGAGGGAGGTGAGGAATAAAAGGATTCACAAGTAAACATGGTTATATATTGGGGTTACTATGCAGGCTTGTATTTCTTTAAGCCTGACACCTGGCAATTTGAACAAAAGTAAGCCAACCAGCACTAGGGTGACCATCATAAACAAATGAATCACCTACCAGAAAAAGAAAACAAACTAATAAAACTCTCCAAAGCAGAAATCAAGCAAATGGCAGGCTCTGTTATCACTGGAGAAAAGCCTAGAATGAGATTGTAGCCTGAGAGATCCCAAAGCAGCATTGATTAGTATGCATTCTTCAGAATTTAGTGGAGTAAAATAGATATTACTTAACAGTTTTGTGGCCAAGTGAACTGAGAAAAGGCTGGGAGAAAATCAAGAGGTTAGTGATTTGTGCAATTTTAATTTTTTACAATAGGTCATTATTTTTGAGGCCATCTTCTCTCTCCAAATCTGCCAATATTTCCTCATAGGTCCCCCTGCTTGCACTCTTACCTCCAACTACACTTGTCTCTACACAGCAGCAAATATAATATTTTTTAAATGCTAATGAGTTTAGCACACTCTTCTGCTGAAAGTACATCAATCTTATATTTATGTATTATTTTTCTAACATTCCCAACAAAACCCTCTTTACCTGTTATGTGTTCTTCTCAAAACCATGGCTGACAACTGTTTCACATTCTTTCATGTTGTTGAATATGCCAAGATATTTCCTCTCTGTGTTTTCTTACATACTTTAATTTTATATTCTCAGGTAGGCCTTTTTTCTCACTCCTCTCATCTCTTAGAGAACCTGACAGATTCCCTTCATAGCAAGTCACAATTTATAGCAATATTTCCATTTGGGTAGTTAGAGATTTAATGTGTGTTTCTCTCCCTGTAAAAGAAAATCTAAAAGAGATAAAAACTCTTGTTTATTTATCATCATTCCCCCATGCCTAGCATGTGTCTGATGCATAGGAGACAATTAGTAAATATTTATTAAATGATTATATAGTCACTAACATGACAATGTATGGGGTTTTTCAAATGCATTTGAACATGGAAACTTTTTTTTAAAAGCCTGGGAGTAATATTCCATGGAATAAGTTTAGAGAAATGCTTTTCTAATGTCAATTCCACTCTTCCTAAGTGTGAAAAGAGGAATATAAGTTATAACTACTATTTCAAGCTCTGACTAGCTGTACGACCATGAGCAAAGTTATTTCAAAATTGAGACTCACTTGTGGAATGATGAGGCTGGACAAGATAATCTCTAAAATCCTTTACGGCTCCCCAATTCTGAAGTTCTAATCATACAAAAAGAGTACCACTTTCACTTTGAGCTCTGGAAGAGTAAGTCAAATCAGTCTGACCTCATTTCACTCTAGGAGAGTTATAGTCTAGGATGGTAAATTAGGGAAAGGAAGTCAATACAGCATATCTAGCTTTCCATGAGCCATTTCACAAAGTCTTCCCTGATGTCTTTGTAGAAAAGAGTGAGGAATGGGGGCTTGATGGAGGTATGACAGACTGGTTGTGTAACCAGTTGAAAGATGGTCCCCAGGAGTGCTAATTAATGGATCAATGCCAACCTTGAGGACAGGGGCTGGATATAGCCTGTAGGCTCTATTGTTTGTCCTGCCCTGTTCAACATTTCTATCAATGTCTTGAATGAAGAGTGAGAGCTCATGATCATCAAATATGTAGGTGACATGACGGTAGGAATATTTTGAATGACAGAAGCAGAATTCAAAGTCATTTGAACAGCCTGGAGAAATGAACTTTGTCTAAAGTGGGAAAATGTAATAATATAAAAGGAAATCCCTGGAAATAGAAGCTACAAGCAATTACAAAGAATATATATGATTACAAATATGTTTATGCATGTAGGTGTTTTTGTGTGTGTGTGCTGTGTGTGTGTGCCTAGGTAATAACATTTTGGAGTTTTAGTTGATAGTAAGAATGAAATATTAGAATAAGGTAAGATGGCCACTTAACATGAATGTTTGCTACAAATTGAAATTTCATATATAGAAACTTAGCATGTAAAAGGAGGCAGTTGAAAAATGCTGCCTATTCAGTTGGGACTCGCAGCACCATTTCCAAATTTTAGGAAGAGAAGACAAATTGGAGAATGTGATCAGGGAAGAGGGAACAAGATGGTGAAGAAAAGTATTGAAGCAATTTGAGATACAGTCCAAAGAAGAGACAGTATAATTATGGAGACCATGATGATGTCACCTTCCCCAAATTAGGATTACATGCCTCTGTGATGTAACTCCTCAGTGCCTGAGACTTCCCTCACCATTCACCAATCACTATGAGTTGTCATTTTTTCTGTACCCCCTACATGTTGTATGAGAGCAGGGTTTGAAGCTGTTTTATTGCCATCACCCTTCCAGTGATTAGGTCAGAACCTGGGACATAAAATCAATGAGTTGATAATGAATAAGTACATTTTATTTTCCTTAAATATCTTTGGCGTTGTAAGAAAAGACAATTTGTGTTTGTTTTGTGTAACCCAGTGGATTAGAAAAAGTATCAACTGGAAGTGAAAGTTTTTTCCAAGTAATAATCACAGATTTTCAAACACGTCTTGAACTATTGAATCAGGTAATTTCCCATCACTAGAGGCAATCAAGCTAAATTTGGAAATAGGAGGACCCTTTTGGCTGGAGCCACTGGAGACAGGACTTAAGCCACACATTCTATCTCTTGGGTGACTTTTATATCACTTAAAACTTGATTTTAATTCAGAAATTTCTTTCAAAAAGTTTGTTCTGAATCAACAGAAAAATATTATTTCCTAAATATTTTCCACTATGTGTTGCCTCTGGATCTTTAGTCTGGTTATTCTACCAATCCATGGCCCATCCAGATTGTGTACATAAAATTTCTACCCATTCTATATAAAACCTCTCACATTTGTCTTTTGCTTAAAACATTTAATTAAAAAACCCCATTAAAACCAATCCCTTCTTTCTCTGCATTTCTGTATAATATTTGTCCCTCTCTTCTATCCTCACCTCTTTCTGCCTTGTATTATAGAGGTAATTGTCAATCCGACTCACCACCAACTCAAAATAGGGGAATTTTACATGTGCAGGTGATTGTATATATCCATCAATCAAAGGACTTCCCTCTTGTGCCACATTTCTGCTAAAAGTTCCTAATGAAAACAGCAAGATAAGATCTGTTATTTAAATCTTTGAAATATGCAATTATCTGCCTATGAATATCAGAACTCCGCCTGGTGTTCTTCCTACAAAACGTACAGAAACAAACTTGAGAATCATTTTCCTTTACTGCAAAATTGCAGAGCACAGTCTACCTACCCTCAAGGTGTTGTTGAAATAAAAAAGAAAAAAAGAAAAGTACAGACTAAAGAAAGGAAAAAGAAAAATGGAGTGAAAATGTTTGAAATACACATTAAGACTCTAGGGTAGTGGAAATAAATTAAAATGGCAATATCCGTCACTTCATTTTGGTTGACATGTTTGTTTACCAACTTGTGGTTTCTTGTCTGGCAGAAAAGAGCTTTTTAAGAAATCATGTTGTGAATCTCTCATATTTCTTTTTAGACATCACATAGTTTTATCCAATAATATTTGGATGATTAAAGAGTAAATGACTAAATGAGAAGCATATGGATTAAATTCCACTTGGAATATACTTCAGTTTCAGAAGAAAAGACATGTTTCTAGAGAATGCTGTACCAGAGGTGTGTTTGATTTCAGGAACACTGACATCATCTAAAATTAGTCTCCCAGCGGGCCACCTTCCCCAGACTCTTAGCACTGATCCTTTAAAAAAAAAAATTAGCAGTGCTTGTTCACAACTGCTTTGCTCGTAACACTAGGCTCCATGCTTGGAGAACCAGAAGAGTTCCCTATCCTCAGAAAACTATTATTTATTAAACTGTAATAATAAAAGTCAGTGCCAGTCGGGGTTCCAAGCTGATTGTAGGAATCATTGTATTTAACATTCATAATGATGTAGTCAATAAAGTACTGTGATATTCTCATTTTGTACATAGTATTTACATTAGTACCATGATATTCTCATTTTGCAGATGAGAAAACTAAAGCAGAGAGAGGTTAAATAATTCACTTTAAACTGAAAGTTAGGAAACATTTCAGCCAGGATCTGAACCCCAGCAGCCTGTCTCCAGCATTCTTCCACTTCTGCACCTCTCTGTTTTTCTGCTCCCATGACTATAAATCACTTTCTCTTGATGAGGAGAGTTTTGTTTTCAAGGCTATACTATGAGGCAGATATTTTTCCCAATTGTTTTACAAATGATACCACTGGGTCTCAGAGGCAGTTTGAAGGAATGTATTATGTTCACAGAAATAGTGAATGGCAGGACCCAGGAATTAAACTCAAGTTTCATCTAACACCTGCCTCAGGCTCTCCTGTGTTCCAGGAATGGTCTCTGAATTAATGGTGTCAGAATTGCTTATGATGGGGTGGAGAGGTGTTTTTTTTTTTAAGTCCAGATATGGGACCATCTACTAACCACTGAATCAGAATCTCTGAGGTAAGGGGCCTTGGCATCTTGTTTTTAATTTTAATTTAGTTTTATTTTAATGGAGTCTCACACTGTCACCCAGGCTACAGTGCAGTGGCACAATCTCACTGCAAACTCCGCCTCTTGGGTTCAAGCGAATCTCCTGCCTCAGCCACCTAAGTAGCTGGGACTACAGGTGTGCACCACCATACCTGGCTAATTTTTATATTTTTAGTATAGATGAGGTTTCAATATGTTGGGCAGGCTGATCTTGATCTGACCTAAAGTGATCTGCTTGCTTCGGCCTCCCAAAGTGCTGGGATTAAAGGCATGAGCCACCATGCCCAGCCAGGATCTTCCTTTCTAAAAAGTGGTAAAGTAATTCTTTTTTTTTTTTAAGTTTGTGAAAATGAATATTAATAACGATGATTTTTTTTTTTACTTTTATTTTAAATTCGGGGACACATGTGAAGGTTTGTTACATAGGTAAACTCATGTCATGGGGATTTGTTGTACAGATTATTTCATCACCCAGGTATTAAGCTTAGTATCCACTGGTTATTTTTCTGCTTCTCTTCCTCTCCCACCCTCCACTCTCAGGTAGATCCCAGTGTCTGTTGTTCCCTTCTTTGTGTCCATGAGTTTTCACCATTTAGCTCCCACTTACAAGTGAGAACATGCAGTATTTGGTTTCCTGTTCCTGCATTAGTTGGCTAAGGATAAAGGCCTCCACTTCCATCCATGTTTCTGCAAAAGACATGATCTTCTTTTTTATGGCTGCATAGTAAGGAGATTCTTGACTCACAAAATAAATCCGCCCTGCTGCCTCAGAAAACCTTGTGAGAGAGAGGCACCTGTTAACTAATGTTATTAGGGAGTTTAAAGTGAGATAGGAGATGAAAGGTGTTGAGTGTGGATTTGCAAAGAAATGAGGCAGCTTTGAAAACACAAATTGGAAAAATCATGTGATTCCATCAATAGTCTGTTTCTAGATTCATTTTTAGGGCTGTCATTAATCATCTGTTCTGGAATTCTTGGGCCAGGGAGCAGGGAAAGGAGAGAAGTCAGCATGGTAGAATGCAAGGAACATGTCTCTGAAGTCAATTCCTGCCTCTGCCTTTTAATTCTCATTTTGATTTGGGATGAGTTATGTATTTTCTCTGCATTTGATTTTTTCTGTCTGTAAGATATTTTTCTCTTTTATTTTTATGCACGTTAAGTGAGCAACACATCTAAAGTGAACACACAGTAGTTATTCAATAGTCTTTTGTTTTTTTTTCTGCTTATGATGCTTTGCAACCAGTCACATTTTTCAGGTGGATTCCATTGCCAATGCCAATTCTC
The DNA here is from genome assembly GCF_029289425.2 of Pan paniscus. Lineage (NCBI taxonomy): Eukaryota > Metazoa > Chordata > Mammalia > Primates > Hominidae > Pan > Pan paniscus. The sequence goes on along the minus strand of NC_073260.2, from coordinate 20,548,084 downwards.
TCCCTGCCCAGGCCTGTATTATACCAGCTGTTATGAACTTCCAGTTTGTCAATTATTTTTTTTTTTTTTTTTTTTTTTTTTTTGAGACAGAGTCTTGCTCTATCACCCAGGCTGGAGTGTAGTGGTATGATCTCGGCTCACTGTAACTCCCACCTCCTGGGTTCAAGCAATTCTCCTGCCTCACCCTCCTGAGTAGCTGGGATTACAGGCGCCTGCCACCGTGCCCGGCTAATTTTTTGTATTTTTAGTAGAGACGGGGTTTCAGTATATTGGCCAGGCTGGTCTCGAACTCCTGACCTCGTGATCTGCCCACCTCGGCCTCCCAAAGTGCTGGATTACAGACATAAGCCACCGTGCCCAGCCAATTATTTTATTTTCTTACATACAACTATCTCCTAAGGAAAGCACTTACCAGCTAATTTGGTGTTCGTGGTTAGTAGCAGGAGATGACTTTATCATCCAGTGGCACTTTCATTAGAGAAAGATGAAGGCATGAAGGAACACATAAAAAAATGAATGCCTAATAGGAAAAAATCAAAGATTATTACATATCGGCAGTAGGGATATTTGGAGGCAAAAGTCCTTCAAGAATATCATTTAAACTCGCAGTTCCATTACCTATTCGAAACATCAGTTCAGAAAATTTTTTTTTTTTAGTGGAAACATAAAATTATGAAGTTGCAAAGGACTTTGAGGTCATTTATAACAACTCTTAAGCAATGCCTCCCTTTGGAGGAAAGACAGCAACTTGTTTGTGTTATGTAGTGCGATCAAGTTCACATTTATTACTTACTAAACTAAGTGAGAGAGAAAGTTAGGCACCATTTCACAGATGAGAAGCCTAAGGCTTAGAGAGATGAAGATGCTTGCCAAGGTCACTCGTGTTACCCAAGACCAGTCCTTGAACCCAGATGCCAGACTCCATGTCCTTCACTCCCCTCCCTAAGCCACAGTTCTTCCTGATTCCAGGCAGGCAAAATATTATGGATGAATTCCTTTATCTATTTCAATCTCTCTTTTTAGAAACTTTTAATTAGTACTCAATTCTCTGCTATTATTAGTATTTGTTATAAAGCAGTAAGAGCCATTCCTGTTCCTTTCTCCTCCCCTGCTCACCTCCCCAAGCTTTCCGCTCCGAGGCTTCTGGTTTTAATTGTTATATTTTTTCACCAGTGATCATTCGAGCTTCCCTAATGATCTCAACTCATTTGGAGGGTTTATAGCTCCAGCACAGAACTCCATTAAAAGGAAAAGAGAAGCTTTGTGGGGGAATTCCCTGGGGGCTTTTCTTCTGCCAAGAACAAAACTCATTTGCTGCACTCTCCTGCCCTCATCACAAGGTACCTTCTTTAGTGGAAAGAAGGCCATCTCCTATTTGGGGAAATTGTCTTCTTCTTCACTTCTCCCATTTGACTCCCTTCTTCTCACTTTACCAAGTTACCATCTGAAATTTCTGCACACAGTAGGTAGGTAGGCACTTGATTACTATGTGTTGAAAGCTGCAATAAATAAGTGTATTTACAAAGGAAGAGGAGAGGACAAAAGGAAGGGCTATGGACCACTTATCTCTGCCAGGGAATATACTAAGTTCTTGAAAGAGTCAAGTGCTCATGACCATGTGTAAATAGTTCTGTATATGAGGAGACAGGCACAGAGTTCTATTAAAATACTCTCCACAGCCAGATACAGAGTGGTACTCATAACAGCTAGTGTTACTGAACATTTACTACATGCTAGGTTTAGTTCCAAGTGTTTACATGTATTTACTCTTTTAATCCCGACTGCAACCTTATCATGTACTTGCTGTTATTATGCTCATTTTGCAGGTGAGGGAATAGGTGGGTGATCCAGGATTCTAACTGGGGTGGTCTGGCTTCAGAATGTGTGTCCTTAATATTCACACCATGGTAGTACTATGATTCCAAGATGCATCTCCAAGGTATGAGCTTTATTATTATGCATTTAAACATTTCAAAGAGTTTGTCCATCTATTATTTAGTTTAATGATTGTAATCCTAGCTACTCAGGAGGCTGAGGCAGGAGAATCATTTGAACCCAAGTGGTGGAGGTGGCAGTGAGCCGAGATCGTGCCATTGCACTCCAGCCTGGGTGACAAGAGTGAAATTCCATAACAACAACAACAACAAAATTAATATTGGGAAAAATAACACCCTCATACATCTTTGATTTTTGAGAGAACTGAGGACAGGAAAGATGTGTGGTCCTCCCTGACACTCAGTACCACTCAATGATAGATGCAGGACCAGAACTCAAGTCCATATGCAGTGAAAAGTGATAGACACAAAATGACTATCAGTGACACATTATTCCCACCCTGACAGTGCTATGTGCTAGCCATTTCATTAAGTTCAGAGTGATTATCTTTTCTGAGCCTTGTTTTTTCTCATCTGCAAAATAGTAGAAAGAATGCCTATCTCAAAGGGTTTGGGCAAGAATGTCATTAGATGTTTTATCTGCTAGAATATGAGAGATACATTATATATTTTATTTTCTTTCCCAGGCTCACGAGACATATGTTGTGACAAGATGAGTTTTTACAATCTGGGGCTTGGAAGTCCTCAACAAATGTATAAGAGGTTGGAACTTCTTTCTTCACTGTTCTATGTTTTTCATTCACCAAGGAGATAATCCAAGAAAATCATCATATATTTCATGAATTGGATGACTTCCCTTTGCTGACTCATGGCTGTCCTAACTTCTTGCTCCTAGATTAAAACAAAATTAGGTGTCAATCAGGACAGCAAGCACATCTTAAAGAAAAGGAGACATACTCATAGAGGGAAGAATCATTTGTGGTCACATGGCTTAAAAGGGCAGAACTGGGACTAAAATTCAAATATGGCTAAAATGACGCCTTTTAATCTTATGCCACTATAGAGAGACAGTACTTGGGGAGGACAGCTTGGCATGGTTTCTAACGCAAGGAGACCAAGGCAAGAAAGTTCCCAGGGATATTTCCCCTGTGAAATTGCTCACACCAGGAGCAAAGGCTGTCCAGGGAGCCCCATAAGCTGATAGTGATGGAGCCCATCAGTTCAGTGTCTGATTGAGGAAGAGCATTTAATAAACATGAGGAGAAAGACCAAGGATTCCAATGTTTAACTATCTGCCCAATGATTGAAAATCTAATTTAGTTTTTTTATGTTTATTTGTGAAGGCTTCTGTGTTTCCAAGCAAGAAAAAGCTTTAGAGTTCAGGGATTCAATGTAGGTAAATTCATTAAAGTGCTTATTAATCTACACATCTTAGTAGCTTACTATTCAATCAGTTGTCAATGCCTCTCAATTCCAGAAATGAAACAAAAAACTGGGAAAACAATATTATAAATTTGTCACGTTACACGAAAGGTAGTAATATATTAATTGATCATCAGTTATAATCCAAACAATTTATTTTATTTTGTTTAATTCTATTTTATTTTATTTTAGAATTAGGTACAATGATAATGTATTTCACATGGAATATAAAAGGCCAAGGACATACATCTTTGGCAGTGTCACAGACTAAGTGGCCACAGATGCCTCAGTCAGTACACAAAACCTCCTACACTGATTTTTTTTAAATGTACCTACAAAAGATCAGAAAAAGATTCAGAGGCCTGAGATATGCAAAAGTAAAAATTAAAAGGGTAAATGAGAGCATTATAGACAATTTTTTACTAAAACCATCTGCCATTTACTGGAGACTTAAACCCTGAGTTTTAAGGGAACTTTTGAGCTAAAGAAAAGAAAAAAGCCTAGAGTTTAGTCCTGTGAGGATAAATACATCATCTGAATTAAGACAAGAACTTAAAAAGAAACAACAATCACTGGATGAACCAGAAGGAAAATTATCCACAGAGATCTTTGAGAGGTTCAAAACCACATCTATATTGATGTCTACATCTTGTCCATCAAAATATAATAAATCAGAAGGGTTGTGATCAGAATTAAAGTTCATTAATATGCTTCAGGGATCATTTTTTTCCTCAGAGAAGTGAATATATTGATTATACTTTGTTAACTTAAATATGAATGTTGTAATTTCTTAGATAACCGCTAAAAGAACAGAAGACTGTATAACTTTTAACTTAGTAAAGTAGAAAAATGACCTCATTCTAAAAGAAAGAAGAAAAAAAGAAATAAAAGTATAGAAAATTGGGATAAATGGAAAACAATAAAATAGGTATGACTTTAACTGCTTCAGTAATCATAATCAATGTAAATAGATTTCTCTTTGCATTTAATAATTTAAAATGTATAAAATGTATTTTTAAAAACTCCACCTGTACACTGTTTACAAGAAAAAACCTACAAAACAAATGTATCCACAGATTGAAAGGCCATAATGGAAAAATATAACAGGAAAATATTAATAGCCTTATAGCTTAACATTGCTGTTAAAATTTCAGACAATTTTGGAAATAAGGTTAAAAAGAGAGGTCTTTTCTCTACTGAGAAAACAGATTCAATTTACTAAGAAAATATTAAAATTTTATGTATATAAGCACCCAATCATACAGTTTCTAATTATGTAAAATAAAAGAATAAATGGTACTGCAAAAAAATGACAAATCCACATCATGGTGAGAAATTTTAATACATTTCTCAGGAATTAATAGAGAATGTAGAGGACTTAACATAAGTAGCAAGCTTGATTGGTGAAATACTGCTGCAACACTTCTTTTCTCTTATCAATAATTGACCATTTACTATTTCAAAAACATTTATCAATAAATTTAACAGAATGAATATTACTTTGCTAAATTTATTAACCAAAATAAAATTAAGTTAGATGTCAATATAAAAAATATGAAAAGTAAACATAAATATGTATGCATGTACATACTCTGACAAACAAGCATATATTCAGAAAAATCCCATATCTTCAGAAATTTAAATAAAATAACATTCTAAATTACTCATGCGGAGAGGAGAAATCATAATGGACATTAGAAAATATTTAAACAACTAGGGAAATCTTATCTATTAAAACCTTTGTCCTGCCGTAAAGTTATACTTGATGGCCAGTTATAGTTCCAAAATCTTTATATTCAAAATGAAAATGGTAAAATTAACTAACTTAAAAAATAGTAAAAGAATAGAAGAAAAAAACTAACAAAGTGGGGATTTAATAATGGAGACAAAAGTATGTTTGTGTGCGTGTGTATGTGTGTGTGTGTAAGAGAAAGAGAGAGAAAGAGAGGAAAAGAGAGAGAAGGCATAGAGAGCAAGGTTAAGAAAAGAAGGGGGCATACCTACAATTTTAATAATAATTAATAGAAATAAAAGGCAATGTGTATAATAAAAAGTTTCTGATACATTGAAAATGCACTTATAGGACTCTCGTCCTCAAAAAGATAGTTTACTAGTCCTGACTCAAAAAGAGGTACAAAATCTGAATGATCCTTATAAACATTAATGATATTGAAACAATATTTTAATATATTCTCACAAACAAAACAACAGACCAGATAAGTTTACAAGAAAGTTACATAAAATATCTAAGAAACAAATAATTCCAATCTTACAATATCTTTCAAAGAGTAAAATAAATGGGGAAGTCACTTCTCAACTTGTTTATTTTTAAAGATTATATAACCTCAAAACCAACACCAGGCAATAAGAATATATGAGAAAAAAAAACTCATGAACATGTAAAACTTCAAAATGAAATGTTAATAAACGTCATTCAATAATGAATTTTTAAAAAATTCTTTATGACAAATGTGAAGTTGTTCTAGGAATGATTAATATTAGAAAATCTATACATTTATTCAATCATATTATTTCACCAAATAGAAAAAAATTAAAATGAAATTATGAGAAACATTCAATGAACTTGGTAATTATTTATAATAAAAACTTTTAGTGAACTATGAAAAAAAAAGAGAACTTTCTTCACTGGAGAAAAGATAGTTTTAAAAAGTCTACCAGAGAAACATAATAGAAAGAAACCTATACGAAGCCTGCTACATAACACTACTGGCAAAGCAAATTAGGAACAAAATTATACTCTGTTTACTCAACAGTGCTGCTGAGAAAACCAGTTCTCCAAATGGGGGAAAAAAATGCAAGGAATACTCATCCTGCATCATAAGCTAAAATCATATCCAGATAATTTAAAGACTAAAATATGATAGCTAAATAAATAAAACTTTCCCCTTCGCTCCCCTCCATTGAATTGGATACTATCTTTATGCCTTCAGATAAAGGAATAATTTCTTAAACGAAAAGCAAAAGAATAAAAAATAAATAAAAATATAATTTTGACTTCATTAGTATTAGAAAATTTATTCATTATAAGATTCTATAAAGATGTGGAAAAGACAAGTCACAAACTGGCAAAAGACATTTGCAATCACATAAATGACAAAGGTTTATCGTGCAGAACATAAAAATATTTCTCAAAAATCAATAACAAAAAGACAAACCTCAAATTTAAAAGGGGGTAACATGAGCAAAATACGTGATTCTGAATTCTACTACAAAGGAAATGTGGCTGGCCTACAACATTTGACAAGATAGTCACTGCATCAGAAATACGAGGATCACGCTTGCTCTCCAGCAATGTTCCCTAACCAAAACGGAAACTCAGAAGTGACAGGTAAAGAATTCAAAGCATGGATTTCAAGGAAGTACAATGAGATCCAAGACAATGTAGAAAGTTAACGTAAAGAAACTTTTAAAGCAGCCCAGGAAATGAAGGAAGAGGTAAACATCTTAAAAAGAAATCAATTGGAGCTTCTGCAATTGGAAAAAAAAAAAAAAAAAAAAAAACCCTGCACTTAAGGAATTTCAAAACAAAATTCAAAGCTTTATCAATAAACTGGAAACTGGACCAAGCAACAAAAAAAGAAAAACAAAGACTTCCAGAGCTTGAAGACTGGTCTAATCCAGTCAGACACAAATAAAGAAAAAAGAATTTAAAAAAATGAACAAAGTCTTCAAGAAATATGGGATTAATGTGAACAAACCTAAGAATTACTGGCATTCCTGGGAGAGAAGGAGAAAGAGTAAACAACCAGGAAAACATATTTGAGGAGATAATTTGAAAAAATGTCCCTAATCTTCCTAGAGAGGCATACAGACAGATATAAGAGATCTAGAGAACCCTTGTACAATACTATATAAAATGAACATCACCAATACATATAGTCACCAGACTGTACAAGATCAATGCTAAAGCAAAAATTTTAAAAGAAGCTAGAAAAAAATGTCAGATTACAAACAAAAGAAATCCCATTAGGCTACCAGTGGACTTCTCAGCAGGCATTTTACAAGCCAGAGAGATTGGTTGCCTATTCTAAGTATTTTATTTTTTGAGACAGCGTCTTGCTCTGTCACCGAGGCTGGAGTGCAGTGGCGTGATCTCGACTCACTGCAACATCTGCCTCCCAGTTTAAGAGATTCTCCTGCCTCAGCTTCCCTAGTAGCTGGGATTACAGGTGCGTGCCACTACACCGGGCCGATTTTTGTAGAGACAGGGTTTCACTATGTTGGCCAGGCCGGTCTTGAACTCCTGACCTCAGGGGATCCACCCACCTCGGCTTCCCAAAGTGCTGGGATTACAGGTGTGAGCCACCGTGCCCAGACTATTTAAAGTATTCTTAAAGAAAATAAATTCCAACCAAGAATTTCAGATCCCATCAAACTAAGCTTCATAAGCAAAGCAGAAATAAAATCTCCAGGCAGGCGAAGCACAAAGAGAATTTGTTACCACTAGGCCAGCCTTACAAGAGATCACTAAGAGAGTTCTAAACATGCAATCAAAAGAGTAATACCTGCTACCACAAAAACACACTTAAAAACATAGCTCGCAAAGCCTATAAAGTAACCACATAATATAAACTACAAGCAACTAGCTAACAACTTTATGATAGGATCAAAACTTCACATACCAATATTTACCTTGAATGTTTAAAAGCCCCACTTAAAATTTACAGAGTGGCAAGTTGGATTAAAAAAAGAAAAAGACCTATCCATTTGCTGTCTTCAAGAGACCCATCTCACAAGTAATGACATCCATAGGCTTAAAGTAAAGGGTTGGAAAAAGATCTCTCATGCAAATGGAAAACAAAAAAGAGCAGGATCACTATTCTTATATCAAATAAACAGATGTTAAACCAAAATCAATAAAAAAGTACAAAGGAGTGCACTACATAATGAAAAAGGGCTCAGTCCAGCAAGAAGACTTAACTATTATAAACATATACACACCCAACACTGGAGCAACCAGATTCATAAGACAAGTCCTTCTAGACTTATGAATACATTAGATAGCTACACAATAATAATGAGAAATTTCAACACCCCACTGACAGCAGAAATAAAAAAAAATTGAAATAAATGAAAATAGACAAAACATACCAAAATCTCTGGGATGCAACAAACACAGTGTTGAGGAAAGTTTGTAGTGCTAAACACCTACCTCTAAAAGCTAAAAAAATCTTAAATTAATAACCTTATATCAAATCCAGAGGAACCAGAAAAACAAGAACAAACTAACCCCAAAGATAGCAGAAGAAAAGGAATAATTAAAATTAAAGTGGAATATGAAATTGGGACCCAAAATTCCATACAAAAAAATCAACAAAATCAAAACTTTATTATTTGAAGTGACAAACAATATTAACAAACCACTAGCTATTAATAAATTAACAAAGAAAAAACAGAGAATATCCAAATAAGCACAATGAGAAACAACAAAGGTGACATTACAACCAATTCTGTAGAAATACAAACTACTAGCTAACCAAACACAATAACATATCAATAAGTTAATCCACCATGACGAAATTGGCTTTATTCCTGTGGTGTAAGATTGTTTCAACATAAGCAAATCAATAAATATGATTCGCCACATAAACAGAATTAAATACAAAAACCATATGACCATTTTACTAGACATAGACACAGAAAAATCTTTCTATAAAATCCAACATTCCTTCATGATAAAAACTCTCAAGAAACTAGGAATTGAACGAACATACCTCAAAATCATAATAGCCACTTATGACAACAGCCAACATCATACTAAATGGGCAAAGGCTGGAGCCACTCCTTTGAGAATCAGAATAAGACAAGGATGCCCACTCTCACCACTCCCTTTCAAGATAGTAGTAAAGTGATAGCCAGAGAAACCCAGCAAAAGAGAGAAATAAAGGGCATCAAAATAGGAAAAGAAAAAGTCAAATGATCACTCTTCATGGGCAATCTGATTCTACACCAAGAAAACCCTGAAGACTCCACCAAAATGCTCCTGGAAATGATAAAGAACTTTGGTAAAGTTTCAAGATACAAAATCAATGTACAAAAATTAGTAGCATGTCTATACAACAGTAATGATTAAGCTGACAGCCTAATTAAGAATGCAATTTCATTTACAACAGCCATACATACACACACATGCATACAAATACCTAGTAATACATCTAACCAAAGAAGTGAAAAATCTCTACAAGGAGAATTACAAAATATTGCTTAAATGAATTATAGATAACACAAACAAATGAAAAGAAACATTCCATATTAATGAATTGGAAGAACCAATATTGTCAAAATGTCCGTACTGCCCAAAGCAATCTACAGATTCAAGGCTATTCCTATCAAACTACCAACATTATTTTTCATAGAACTAGAAAATACTATTCTAAAATTCATATGGAACCAAAAAAAAAAGAGCCTGAATAGCCAAAGCCATCCTAAGCAAAAAGAACAAAGATGAAAGTACCCATTATCATACCTCAAATTACACTATGAGGCTACAGTAGCCAAGACAACATGGTACTGGTATAAAAACAGAGCAGTGGAACAGAATATAGAACTCAGAAATAAAGCCGCACACCTATAACTCCCTGATCTTTGACAAAGTCAACAATAACAAACAATGGAGAAAGGACTTCCTACTTAATAAATCATGCTGGAATAGCTGGCTAGCCATATGCAAAAGAATGAAAATAGACCCCTACCTTTCACCATATATGAAAGATTAACTCAAGATGGATTAAATATTTAAATGTAAGACCTAAAACTATAAGATTCCTACAAGAAAACCTAGGAAACTCCAATCTAGACATAGGCCTTCAGAAAGAATTTATGACTAAGTCCTCGAAAGCAATTGCAATACAAACAAAATTTGACAAATGGGACCTAAATTAAGATCTGCACAGCAAAAGAAACTATCAACAGAGTAAATAGACAATCTACAGAAGGCGAGAAAATGTTCACAAAGCATGCATCCAAAAAGGTATAATATCCAGAATCTATAATGAATTTAAACAATTGAACAAGAAACAAAAAAACCTCACTTAAAAATAGAAAAAGACATGAACCATTAGTTCTCAAAAGATGCACGCAGCCAACAAATGTGAAAAAATGCTTCACATCACTAATCATCAGAGAAATGTAAATTAAAACCACAGTGAGATATCATTTTAAACCAGTCAGAATGGCTATTACTAAAAAGTCAATAAACAACAGATGCTCATGAGGTTGTTGAGGAAAGGGAATTCTTACACACTGTTGGTCGGAATGTAAATTAGTTCAGCCACTGTGGAAAGCAATGTGGAGATTTCTCGAAGAACATCTAAATGAACTACCATTTGATGCAGCAATCCCATTACTTGATATGGTATCTAAAAGAAAACAAATCTTTCTATCAAAAAGACAAATGCCCTTGCATGTTCATCACAGCACAGTAATAAAGACATAGAATCACCCTAGGTGCCCATCAATGGTGATTGGATTTTAAAAATGTAGTACATATACATCATGGAATACTATACAGCTATAAAAAAGAAGGAAATAATGTCCTTTGCAGGAATATAGATGCAGCTGGAGGCCATTATGTTCAGCAAATTAATGTAGGAACAGGAAACCAAACACTGCATGTTCTCACTTGTAATTGGGAGATAAATATTGGGTACCCAAGGAAATAAAGATGGCAATGATAGAAACTGGGACTACTAGACGGTGAAGAGAGGGCAGGAACAAGGGTTGAAAAGCTAACTATTGGTTACTATGCTCAGTACCTAGATCAAAAGATCATTTGTATCCCAAACCTCAGGATTATGCAATATCCCTATGTAATAAACCTGCACATGTACCTGCTGCATCTAAAATAAAAGTAAAAAACAAAAAAAAACAAAAAAAACAAAAAAAAAAACACTGTATGAGTACAATGAACTGCTTTTTCATGTCCACAACAGTAAGAAAATCTAAGCGGTCTAGCAATACCAAATACTAGTAAGGACGTAAAACAGAAAAAGATTCTCATTCATCACAAGGGAGTGTGTAAATTGGTCCTTTTGTTTTGGAAAACAATTTGTCCTCTTCTAATAAAGTTAATCATAGTGGCTTCTTGTGCAGGGAATAGGACAGAAATTTCCACCAGCCGAGAGTACACCAAAAACTTTAAAATGAATGGTACTATTTATTTCTTTAACTCTTGTAGGTATGAGCTGGTAATTTATTATTTATGTTATACTGCAGATTTAATACTTTTTATATGAAATACACTTCACAATATAAATTATTTGTTTAAAAAGAAAAAAAAATGGCCTAGAAGAACAAAGAAATCTCTGTACAAAGGGTAGTTCAGAATGATATGCCTTGCCCATTAGAGAAAATGCCATAAAGTCAGTGTTAATAAGTCAATATGGTGGTGCCATAGTCATTAATAGTTCATTAGACCAGAACATACATGTTTTATGACAACTTAATATAGAATGAATGTGATATTTTAATTCATTGGTACAATGATGGTTTATATAATAAACGGTGCTGACACAACTGTTTGTTCACATAGAAGAAAAAAAGTCAAATATTTTTGCATTAATAAAATTTTTATGTAATTAAAAAGTTAAATTTAAAAGATGTACCTTATTGGAGAATCCAGAATATATATACATACTTTCTGGGGTTTGTGAATATCTTAATGGTAATGAGTTTAGTGATCAGTTACCATAAATGAAGTCAAAGACAAATAATTGAATTGGAAAAAAATACAACACACGACAGATGACTAATATTTATTCAACAGAAAGATTCTTTCAAACTGAAAAAAAGGGGAAGGTATCCAGTAGAAAAAAAAATGGCTTTATATCATTGTTTCCCATTGGACCAATGCAAATGGTTACTAGAAGCACAAAAAGATGCAGGAACTTGCTGAGAGTTGAAGTCACAAAAAGCAATCAAACAATAATATATCACTTCATGTTAATTAGATGCCTATGTATTTCACCAATGCAGGTAAGCATAAGAATTATTACAATCTTTTGTGAAACAATATAGCAATAGCTATTAAAATTTTAAATATACTTAACCTTTGACACAGCATTTCTTACTTGAGGTCTATCCCACAAAGTAGACTAATGATATAGAGACCTATGGATACAGATGTTGATTCGTAGAGGTAGAAAGTAACAGCAAATTGACAAAGAGGGAAAATGGTGAAATAAATTATAGCACATTTATACCAAGGAACTATTTTACAGCTATTAAAAATAATGGATTAGAACCATGCTAACTGACAAAACAGAATCTTATAAAGTATTATTGGTTAGAAAATTAAAAAGTAGGAAATAGTGTGTCTGGAATTGGTGGGTTCTTGGTCTCACTGACTTCAAGAATAAAGCCACGGACCCTCACGGTGAGTGTTACAGTTCTTAAAGGCGGCGTGTCCACAGTTTGTTCCTTCTCATGTTCAGATGTGTTCAGCCTTCTGGTGGGTTCGTGGTCTCGCTGGCTCAGGAGTGAAGCTGCAGACCTTCGCCGTGAGTGTTACAGCTCTTAAGGCAGCACGTCTGGAGTTGTTTGTTCCTCCCGGTGGGTTCATGGTCTCGCTGGCTTCAGGAGTGAAGCTGCAGAGCTTCGCGGTGAGTATTATAGCTCATAAAAGCAGCGTGGACCCAAACAGTCAGCAGTAGCAGGATTTATTGCAGAGTGAAACAACAAAGCTTCCACAACGCCAAAGGAGAGCGGAGGGGGTTGTCACAACTGGCTGGGGCAGCTTGCTTTTATTCTCTTATCTGGCCCCATCCACATCCTGCTGATTGGTCCATTTTACAGAGAGCCAATTGGTCTGTTTTACTGAGAGCTGATTGGTCCGTTTAGACAGGGTGCTGATTGGTGCATTTACAATCCCTGCGCTAGACACAAAAGTTCTCCATGTCCCCACTAGATTAGCTAGATACAGAGTGTTCATTGGCGTATTTACAAACCCTGAGCTAGACACAGAGTGCTGATTGGTGCATTTACAAGCCTTGAGCTAGATACAGAGTGCCCATTGGTGTATTTACATCCCTTAGCTAGACATAAAGATTCTCCAAGTTCCCCACCAGACTCAGAAGCCCAGCTGCCTTCACCCAGTGGATCCCGCACCTGGGCGGCAGGTGGAGCTGCCGGCCAGCCCTGGGCCCTGCGCCGGCACTCCTCAGCTCTTGGGCGGTGGATGGGACTGGGCTCCGTGGAGCAGGGGGCGGCGCTCGTTGGGAAAGCTCGGGCCGCGCAGGAGCCCACGGCGGGCTGGGGAGGCTCAGGCATGGCGGGCTGCAGGTCCCGAGCTCTGCCCCGCGGGGAGGCAGCTAAGGCCCGGCGAGAAATCGAGCACAGCAGCTGTTGGCCCATGTGCTAAGCCCCTCACTCCCCGGGTCGGCGGGGCCCGCCGAGCCCACGCCTACCCGGAACTCGCGCTGGTCCGCAAGCGCCGCGCGCAGCCCCGGTTCCCGCCCGCGCCTCTCCCTCCACACCTCCCTGCAAGCTGAGGGAGCCGGCTCCGGCCTTGGCCAGCCCAGAAAGGGGCTCCTACAGTGCAGCGGCGGGCTGAAGAGCTCCTCAAGCACGGCCAGAGTGGGCGCTAAGGCCGAGGAGGCCCCGAGAGCGAGCGAGGGCTGTGAGCGCTGCCAGCATGCTGTCACCTCTCAATAGTAAGGTAACAAAATTAAAGTGTAAAATAAGGCTTCATTTAAAAAAGGAAAACTGGTAAAATCCTCATCTATTTGTGTATATACATAGGGACACAGATGTATATTAGTGTATGTATATCGGTACATGATACTTAAACATGAATAAAGCATTCAAGTTTATCTGGCATATATGGTTATACATATTATCTTGAGAGAGCAAGGTGGAGGTGGGACAAATAAAAATAGACCAAGTGAAAAGACTGTACAAAAGGCGTTATATAATCCTCCTTAATATCTATGTATGTATATATAGAGATGAGGTAATTACAGAAGAAACACAAATAGTATAAAGCTGTATTGACTAGCTTATACCTTTTGTGATATGGTACCAGATTGAAAAGAAATAAAATGAAGTTGCAGACTAACAAGTAGAGTAGCACTCTCTGGGTGAAATAAAGTTTCAAATAAGTTGTTAAATGCATGTATTTAAAAGAGAAGGGAATATAAAGATATATATATATAAATGTTGATTCCAGCAGTGGCAAAGGTGGAGATGGTGGTGGTGAGGAATAGTGGTGGGTGGGAGGGAGGGCATTATATTTGTCTTCATAAACCTTTGCACTGTCTTGCCTTACTTAAGTGTCAGTGAATCCATTACTGATTGCTATGTAACAAATCACCCCAAAACTAAGCATTGTAAAAGAAGAAGCATTTTGAGAGTTTGTTAGTGGCTCTTATGACCTGGACTGGCTCAGCCTAGTTGGCTCAACTAGGGCCTCATTTGTGTATCTATTAGTAGGCTTCGTGTCACTGAAGTGATGGGGATCAATTGGTCACATGTTACGCATTCTCCAGCAAACTTGCCAGGGTAAGCATCACAGTACAGTAGCCACGGGGCTCCCAAGAGCAGCAAGAAAGCAAGCTCCTATGTGCAAGTACTTTATAAACCTCTGCTTATGAGACCTGGATCAATGTAATATTGTCCAAAGCAGGTCACAAGGTCCAAGAAAGAGTCCTAACAAAATGCATGGGTAGAGAGAAAATAATAAGTTGTAGGTATTTCTACAACATACCACAATGCAGTACCAAACTAATTTTCATTATTATTTTATTAATTTCTATTTGCTATTTTTGTCAAAGAAAAAAACTCTCAAACTGTGTTTTTCCTCTACTCTCACACCACAAGAATCAACACAGAAGATTTCTGTCACCAAATGTGTAGAGGAATTTTTGCCACACACCAAGCAGTGGACAACAGTTGGGTGTCTTCTTATTCAGTTCAATTTTGACACCAGCTATCAGGAGATAGCATCAGATCCCATGGGTTGAGGCCCCAGTCCCCTAGACTGTCTCTCCTCCAGCAGTCACAAGTCTGGGCCCCCAAAACTTCTGATGCACTGGCTTCAAGTAGGGGTTTCTATGAACCCGTCTTTGTGTTTGTTTAATCTGCTGGAGTGACACACAGAACTCAAGGAAACAGTTATATTTACTGGTTTATTATACAGAATATTGCAGCGTATACAGATGAAGACATGCTGATATGGTTTGGCTCTGTGTCCCCACCCAAAGTTCATCTCAAATTGTAATCCCCACATGTTGAGGGAGGGACTTAGTGTTGCGGCCTGTAGTTCAGCAAGTGGGAGGGAGTGGCATCCAGTGGCTTTGCTTCTTCTCTCTTGTTGTTCGCTGAGCAGGAGGGAGAGTTGCCACTCTTTCACTCCTGCTGCACACAGATTGGAGAGCAGGTGCATCACAAGTTTTTTGCTCCCTTGGTTTGGCAAGTTCTGGGTTCTTGTCCCTCAACCAAGAGAAATAAGGTACACAAACACTAGAGAGTAAGTCAGAGTAGAATCTTATTGACGGACAGAAAGCTCTCAGCAGGGAGAGGGGACCCAAAAGTGGGTTGGCATCTGTGAGGCTGAGTCTGGGGTTTTATGGGCTTAGAATGGGGGAGTGTGTGCTGATTGGTCTGTGGGTGGTCTTGGAAAGGCACCATTTGATTGGTTGAAAGCTATCATTCAGAAGGAACCAATTGAGAGAGAGTGGGTAAGATGAGGATGGAAGTTCTCACTTTGGTCATGGACTCTAGCCAGAACGGGCAGCTTGGTTTGCAGGCTTTAAACTTTCCTTGGCTTGAAAGTTGGGTTTCGCTAGGGCCTCATCTCTGTCTGCCTAGGAATTTGTCTGTCTCCTGTGACTATCACTGGTGTGAGGTGATTGCATCATGGAGACAGCTTCCCCCATGCTGTTCTCATGATAGTGAGGGAGTTCTCATGAGATCTGGTTGTATGATAAGTGTCTGACATTTCCCCTGCATGCTCTCTCTCTCTCTCCTACCACCTTGTGAAGAAGGTACTTGCTTCTCCTTCACCTTTCACCATGATTGTAAGTTTCCTGAGGCCTCCCTAGCCATGTGGAACTGTGAGTCAATTAAACCCCTTTTATTTATAAATTACCGTCTCATGTAGTATCTCTATAGCAGTGTGAAAATGGACTAATACACATGCATAGGGTGAGTTATCAAGGAATGGGCATAGAACTTCCATGCCTTCTCCAGGTGAGCCACCTTCCAGGAACCTCCACATGTTCGGCTATCTGGAAACTCCCCAAACCCAGTCCTCTTGGGTTTTTGTAGAACTATTCTTTCCCCCATGGTAGGATACACGGCCTTCTCAGGGGAGAGTCTTAAGACTCACAATCAGAAATACATGGAAAACTAGAGTCCTGACGTGGGGCAAGTGAAGGGAAAGCAGGAGAAGAGATTCTGTTACCTGAGGTCTACACCCAAGGCCTAACACACCCAACATTATAAGAAAAGACTGTATTAAGGGATATGAGAGTTATGAGCCAGGAATCATCAATAAAAACACTACCTATATATACCATAACTCCATAGGCCACACCCTAGTTTTTGACCTAGGATCCATTACATCAAAAGAATATGTGTAGTCATTAGTAGTTCTGTCCATCATATTATATGAATGTTTCCCAGGGTGAGAGCACTCAGATTTACAGGTTTCCTTTCACTCTTGTCAGATTCCAGAAGCAGGAGCGGTCTTTTCAGATATGCAGCTTCACTCTTTCAGCTTTCAAACATCTGTAATAATTGAGCTGAGACAATATCATTTCTTGTTCTGAGACTATTTTGAGTTGTTAGTATTGAATTTTCCTCAATTAACAACCCATCTATTCATTTCCTTAAGCTACTGTTCCTCCTTCTCTTCATTAATACCCAAACTTTTTCACCTTTGTAGGGGACATTAGAATTGCCACTATGCTGGTCTAGATTGCAGGCAGCAATACAAGTCTACCAAGTACCCCCTCCTCAGTCCACTCCTATTCAGATAGGGTAAGGTTATATAGGTGCAGAACTAGTGAGCTATTTTTACCACCAGGCAACATAGCTGCATTCACTCTTACCACCATTTTGCTTAATAGGGTGAAGCACAATCCACCTGCATCAGGGCATTTGGAATTCTGACGCAAGTTTTTAAATCACAGTTACAGTTTCTTGTTTAGAAGCCATCTCTGCTTTCAGCACTTGTAGTTGCAGCCCTGGTCTTAGGATCGATCACTCTATCAGGTAGGGGAGGAGAAGAAACATTTTTTTTTTTTTTTTTTTTGCATGTGTGGTGATTTGGGGAAGGAAAAGTTATAGTTGTTATACCAGTGTACTCCTGCCTTGGTAAGAATTACATAGTCATACTAGCACCCGCCCCACTCCCTCTTCCCCAGATCAAACAGAAAAACAGAAAAATCTAGCAGGGACACTCCTTTAGACCCACTCATGTTGAGTGTGAGCACACACTTATGAAAATGTGTAAGCCAACTCTTTATACTTTCATCTGCCCTTGCTTTAGACAACCAGTGTTTAAAATTGCCTGTTCTACTTTTCTACCAAATTCTCTCTCTAAGAAGGATATCTCAGCCCATTTTTGGACATTATGGGCAGTACAGTGTGTTCCTTGGTCTGATGAAATGACAGCCAGCCATCCAAGACATCCAAATTCATGTCACTTCTTCTCTATCTTCTCTTCTGTTTTTATTTTTTATTTATTATTTTGTTTTGTTTTTTAATGGCACTCTGAACATTTGCATCTACCACTGGGTAAGCAAAGTTCACTCCAGAGTCAGTGTCTATTCCTGTCAAGACCCATTTGTAGCCCTCCGTGGCTGCCAGCATCAGTCTCACTTCCCAGCTATGAGGGCCTTCCCATCAGGGAATTGGCCCTATAGCCATCAGCAATCTCTCTCTCTTGCTGAGAAACAAAACAGTTCGTATTGGCATCATGTGCTTGAAAGGGTGAAAGAGGAACACGTGTAAATTCAGCCCATCTCTGCACTGCTGCAATACCTTCATACCCACTCATTTCATGGACCCAGGTGGCCACCTTAAAGGAGCACACAGGGATGTCTGCTTGTCGATTCCAGTGAACCACTGAAACTGCAAGGAAGTTCTTCTGATAGGCGTTGACTTGTTCTACTTTAATGCACCCCTCAAGTCTCCATAGGGCTGTGACCCTTATGGGCATCCTTTTAATAGGCTAGGTTTTCATTGGATTCTCACCTTAATGTATGGCAAGGCCCTGGACCACTACCTGTGAGTTAGTAAAAACCCAAACGCAGGGGTTCCTACCACTGTTCAATTCTTCCATTACTGTTAGAAAAACATGCAATCCAGTCCACCGAACTAATCTGTTTTTACCTTTTTTGATCAAAATAGCAGCTTTCCAAACAAGAGAGGGTCCATTCACCTTGGAACTGCCATTTGTAAACTAAGCAGCTCCTTGTTTATCAGTTGAGAGTAGTTCATAGGACACTGTCCAAGTGTTCATAGAATTTATTGCCAGAGTCAGTCCCAGGGGTAAAGGGGCTCCTTGCTTGTGAATATCTTCTTGTGTTCTTCAGGTGGCACATATCTGTATAACCATTTCCATTTTGTTGTAAAACACTTCTGAACACTGCCATTCTCATTAGACCAGGAGTGCCCAATCTTTTGGCTTCCCTGGTCCACATTGGAAGAAGAATTGTCTTGAGCCATACATAAAATACACTAATACTAACAATAACTAATGAGCTAAAAAAAAAAACTGTAAAAAAGTCTCATAATGTTTTAAGAAAGTTTACAAATTTGTGTTGGGCTGCATTCAAAGCCATCCTGTGCCAAATGTGGCCCACTGACCATGGGTTGGACAAGCTTGGATTAGACTGTTCCCCTGACATCATCTGAGACAGCATAGGTATTTCAGGTGTCAAAATCATTATATGTTCCCCAGTCATAGGGTAGCTTCAGTTAACATCCCATAATGAAGTAGTAAATGCCCATCAAATGGAAATTCTCTGGTCGAAAGTCCTAGTAGGTGTTGTTGTGAAATGCCCATAGGCCGTTGCCATAAGCCCCAGAAAACACTCCATGAAGAGCTGCCAAATGGAGAATTTGTTCTGACTGGCTTTTACTCTGCACTGTGTGGACTTGGGCAATCTTACTGATTCCAATTTAGCATGTCCAATTAACATTGCTTAAAGAGCAGATTTACATGCCTTCTGTTTTATGGTACAACGTAAAGAAAACATTTCCCAATCAGATACAATATTCATTTCAAGGATGTAATCGGGAAAAAAAGACACAACCACTTCACATAAAATATATTCAAATATACCAACTTTTAAAGTTCTGTCAACCCTTACATTTTCATGTTGTAGTTCCAGGAACTTCTCTTAACTCTCAGACCATTTTACCCTCCCTTGAGCAAAAGGCTTTGGGTTCCCAGCCAAGGATTGAGCCAAAGGAGCCTGGCCCCCTTGTCAATCTTTATCTTGATTAATCTGCCCAACTACTACCCTAGGCAATTACAAATCAGATTTTCATTGAAATCTCTGCCTTTTTAACTTTTTAAAGTTTTCCAAACTGGAATAAATACAGCAATCTGGTTTGGGGCCTTTTGGGGACTAGATGGGTTTCCTTTGGTTCACGCAACCCTCAATGGTTGTGTTAAGACATTTGTTTTGGCCAGATGCGATGGCTCTTGCCTGTAATCCCAGCACTTTGGGAGGCCAAGGCAGGCAGATTATTTGAGGTCGGGAGACCAGCCTGTCTAACATGGTGAAATCCCATCACTACTAAAAAAAAAAAAAATTAGCCAGGAGTGGTAGTGGGCACCTGTAATCTCAGCTACTTGGGAGGCTGAGGCAGGAGAATTGCTGGAACCTGGGAGGTGGGGGTTGCAGTGAGTCAAGGTCACTGACTGCACTCCAGCCTGGGTGACAGACCAAGGCTCTGTGAAGAAAAAAAAAAAGACGTTTGTTTTAACTTTATGGAATTTCCTCTTTATTCATTCAATTTTTTAATAACCGTCTGAAGATTTCCATACTACTTGGAATTTGTCCCATGACTCTCCCCTTTCTTTTTCTTCTTGGTTTTACTACTTTTGAAGCAGCTATGTTGCCTGGGTTAAATACTCAGGGTTCGTCTTCTCATGCCAGGAAAATTTAGGACACAGACACACACGAGGAGTTTAGGAGCAGAGGTTTAATAGGGAAGAGAAAGAAAGGAAAACAACTCTCTCTCTAGTGAGAGAGAGGCAATTTCTGAGAGGAAAGGCTGGCAGGTGGCAGACCTGCTAGATTTTATAGTCAGGTTTGTGAAGGTGGTGTCTGATTTACATAGGGCTTAGGATTGATTTGATCAGGTATGATGTTTACATGGCACCTGAGAAGGCTGGCCACCCCACCCTAATCTTATTATGCAAATGAAGTTTCCCCTTGCCCCACGCTACTTGTCTGCTCCTTACTGTACGGGTGGCTGACAAAGAGAAGGGAAGATGGAGCCACCATCTTGAACATGATTGGCACAACTGCTGGCATCTATGTCTGCACCTTGACTTTACAGGCTGCTCTTAGTTAGAAAAGAAAATAATTTGGGTCGCCTTTTCATTAAAAGGAAAACCTTACCGAGGACTTCCATGCCTTCACTATCTGCCTAAGTAATTTCTTCCTAACTTCTTTGTCACTATCAATGTTTTCTTTATTCATCTTATTTGTTAGTAACCATTAAAAAATTTCCACCCTCTTGGGATGAGTCCTTTGACTCTCTCTTTTGCCTTTCTTCTTTCTGTTGTAAGTTAACATAATGTTTTCATGAGCCTGTGTAAGATCCATAAGGCAAAGCTGAGACCGCAAATTTGATAAAGCGTCTCAAAGAACAGTTGAACAGTTGTTCTTTTTTTTTTTTTTTTTTTTTTTTGGAGACGGAGTCTCACTCTGTCCCCCAGGCTGGAGTGCAGTGGCACAATCTTGGCTCACTGCAAGCTCCACCTCCCGGGTTCACACCATTCTCCTGTCTCAGCCTCCCGAGTAGCTGGGACTACAGGTGCCCGCCACCATGTCCCGCTAATTTTTTGTATTTTTAGTAGAGACGGAGTTTCACCGTGTTAGCCAGGATGGTCTGGATCTCCTGACCTCGTGATCCACCCATCTCGGCCTCCCAAAGTGCTGGGATTACAGGCATTAGCCACCGCACCCGGCCTAGAACAGTCGTTCTATTAGGCAGGAGTAATGTCATGTGGGGTGCTCATGTAGAAGGGGCCTCTTCAACCACAGCATTTACCATGACTTGAGTAATGGGCTTATTTAGAGGGTGAATATCCCTCTCATCATAAAACTAGTCCTACATGACTAGCATACGAAACTATTTATGCATTGCTTCATATAGTAGCTCCCTCATCTGGGGTGTTCCACTTGGTATTTATAAGTGGAGTTGGAAAGCCTCCATCTCAGGAAAAACAAACCTTACAGTGGCTTTTTTCCAGTCCACCAGGCTGGCTGGTGCCTCAGGAATAAGTTCCTGTGTGTCTGGATCATATATACCCATCTGCGATTATTCAGTAATGAGCTATGTGTCCTGCATCAACCTAAGCATGCTCTTACACTCTGCAGCATTTAAAATGAAAGATACTGTCCCTAAATTAGTTACTGTCATAAACCATTTTAGTAAAGGTTCCTCAGCAAGCTGATGATGCCAATCTATAAAAGGGAACACTTCCTTTACACTATACCCTCTGATTTCAGTAGTTACTTGGTTGTGCCCTTTCCCCACATTGACTGCCTTCTTGGTAACCACAGGTCCTCAGAGATACTTTCTGTTGTCCCTACATAATTTTCTCATTTGTGGGTTACTTTGTGGCTAGTTGCCTGAGCTCAGATAGACTAAAATCTAAGCTTGGTCTAGCATTAGGGTCTGACCCAGCATTCTCTTTTAATTTGATTTTAGCTAGTATGTATAACAATAACCAAGGGATTGAATATTTCACTTTTTCTTATTTGTTTGCATTTCTTTATGCATCCAGTGAACCAACTCCGTAGGAATTAGGTCCATTTCTAAATTCCACTGGTAACTTTTACCTTTAGTAAGTAGTGCAACATGGTTGTGGCTCCATAGCATGGGTGACCACATGGCCACTCAGGAATCAAAAGTTCCTCGTCTCCACTCTTTTATTCTTTCTCTTCCCAAACCACATATTTCCAGAAGCCAGGGCTTGTCCATCAAATCCTACCTCTGACACCAATTTTGTCAGGGAAAAAACTCTGATCAAACAATGTTTCTCCTCTACTCTTAACACCATAACAATCAACACAGATTTCTCTGTGACCAAATATGCAGAGAAATTTTCCCCATGCTCCAAGCAGCAGACACCAGGTGCATGTCCCTTAGTTCAATTCCAACACTATCTAGCTGGAGATAGCATCAGATCCCGCAGGTTGAAGGCTCAGTCCCCAAGACTACCTCTGCTCGACCAGTTGCAAGTCAGAACCTATGAATGGAATTAGTGCCCTTGCAAATCAGGCTCCAGAGAGCTGCCTTGCCCTTTTTTCATGCAAAACCAGTGAGAAGGTGTCATCTATGAGCCAGAAAATGGACTCTCATCAGATACCAAATCTGCCAATGACTTGGTGTTTAACTTCCCAGCCTCAGAATAATAAAAAGTAAATATCTGTGTTATTTTACAAGCTACCCAGTTTAATGCTATTTTGTTACAGCAGCCTAAATAGGCTAAGACAGGGTTGCCTGATGTTTTAAAAAATTCTTTTTTGGCCAGGCTCAGTGGCTACACTTGTAATCCCAAAATTTTAGGAAGCCGAGGTGGGCAGATCGCCTGAGGTCGGGAGTTCGAGACTAGCCTGACCAACATGAAGAACCCTGTCTCCACTAAAAATACAAAATTTGCCAGGTGTGGTGGTGCATGCCTGTAATCCCAGCTACTTGGGAGGCTGAGGCAGGACAATTGCTTGGACCCAAGAGGCAGAGTTTGCGGTGAGCCGAGATTGCACCATTGCACTCCAGCCTGTGCAATAAGAGCAGAACTCCATCTCAAAAAGGAAAAGAAAAGAAAAAAAAATTCTTTTTTATGACGTGCAGTACCTCTTATATTTTATACTCCCTATTTTTCACTGGTGTATAGTTGAGGAATCTACATCTCCCGGTTTATAGGGGCTGGTCATGCTTTATGCTTGACTCCTTGGTTTCCCATCCAATTTAGAAGTTGCTCTGGATTATTTTTTCATTTATAACAAAATATTATCACTAATTGTTGCATTAAAACAAGCAAGAATGGGAACCTCTATTTTGTACTTGTAATTTCTGTCATTATCTCAAGTAACAGCATGTTGGATACATGCACAATTAACAGAAATTTTACTTTAACCAATGACTACACATGTAGAATGACCAGCAATAATTTATCATTCTTTTTTAGATAATTTGCTGATGTTATATTGCAGTGCTCTTCTTTAAGGACTTGAAGAAATGCACTTAGATGTTAGATTGTGGTGGGGAAGGTACCGCTGTTGCCCTGTGGGCCATTTACTATTAATATAATAGCCACTTGCACTGTACCCAACAGAGTGGCCTACAAGATGCTGGAAATTTCTCAGGACCTAGTAGCCAGGGTCAATGGGCAATCTGAGAGACTGTAGTTCATAGGTACATGGAATTGTGACAGAGTACAAATGCATCTGACCGCACTCACTACAGTAGTTTTTTAAAAAATTCTATTGATTTTAATGTCCTATAACCGTTTTATTTCTTTTTTATAAATGTTTTTATTAAAGAAATGAGCTTTTAGAAAGCAAATGGTTAATTAAAAATTACTACTGAATTTCAGTTACTAAAGAAACTTGGTGATGAGTATCATCTTCAAAAATATTTATAAGCATTATCATCTGTCATAAAAGAACATAATGGTATCATCGACCATAAAAAGCAGACATGCACATTTTAAAGAAGAATCAGATTTACTTCAAATTAGCAGTTAGTTTACATAAGATTCTTCCTCAAACAATTGTTTAATCCATGAGACTGCAGTAGAAAATGTTTCTATATCCATTTGCAAAGCATGACTTTTCATTGAGATCAAATGATTGTTCCATTTTCTTTCATTTTTTTTTATTTGAAGGATTTTTTTCCTTCAAATATAAAGTGAAGTGATAGCTGTTAACACACTGGTTCTATTACTACTGGAAAAGCTTCACAGCTAGGTGTATAAAGTGAGTTTTGTGTTGGTATTACCAGATGCTATAAATGTAAAATTAGCTAATTCTAATAATGGTTTGGTAATGATGATTATTATGATTATGACTTTGATTATGGTGATTAAAATCAAAATACAGCTTTTATAAGTTCATTTTGTTGAGTGAAACATTTGAAATTTTAGGGAATGCTTTGTAAATTCAGATGAAAGTTCAGCATTGAAAATAAAATTAGCTGTTTTTGTAGTGATGATATGAATACAAACTTCGGTAGAGCACATCATGGTGAAAACTATATTTTTACTAAATTAAGAGGCCTACAGTGAAGAAATATGCTAGAAATTGCTGTTGATGCCCTCATAATTCATTATTTCCAAGAAGTTACAAAAATATTCATTAGAATAGCAGTGCACACTCAGCACTTTGATGCCCATCATAAATCAAATTTAGAAGTATTTGAGCTCTGGAAAAATTATTTTGTATATCAATCTGAATGTTTTAAAAATGATAGTAAACTATTTTCAAATGAGGCTTTTAAATTTTGGCTGCATGTTTAAAATATTTTGCACAGTATTCAATGGTATGAATGCCAAAAATTTATCAGATTTTTAACTTTCAGAGTATCTAAAATATATTCTGTACTGGAATGCAATGACTTGAAGAAAGCCCTCAATTTTGCAGCAGCCAGATTTAGCAAAGTATTAAAAAAAGATATATAAAGCAATAACTGACAAGTTTTGTCTTCTGAAATGCTTGTCAGTAAAATTCTCTGAATAGAAGGAAAAAGACAATAGCTATGAAAATATTTGGACTGAAATATTTATACATTTTAACATCAAAAATATAAGAATATACTCCATTTATAAGAATTTGCCCTTGGCTTAGAGTTATTTCACATCTACAGAGAGAATATTTTCTCAACTAAAATTATAAAACAGAGCATGTGGTTCATAGATGATGTCAGAAACTTTAAATATGTTAACTATAACATGAAACTTTGAAAAAGATTACAAACTTTATTTATGAGAAAAACAATAAGACCATATTGAAGAGTGTGTTCTTCAGAGAAAAACAATAGCAGTGACACAGTGAGAGAAATACATATGTTTAAGAAACTGATTAAAGTACACGAATATGTGCCAAGAATAATTATTATGGTTATTCCAATTTAATGCTCAGCTAATCAAATAGAAAAAATGTTTAAAAAGTTTTTAAATTTAAATACATGAATGCATGCCATTTTTATTTTTAGAAGTGTTTTATGCTTTCAAAAAGTTTTAAATATATTTATACACAAATACAACAAAACTTGTCTGTCAATAAATATATATTTTAAAATGCTATATATTTTTTTAAATTAATAAAATTTATTTTTAGAGAAGGTTTGGTTCACAGAAAATTAAGCAGAAAGTACAGATAGTTCCCGTTTACCTCCTGTTTCCACACATGTACAGCCTACCCCACTATCAATATCCTGTACCAGAGTGGTACATTTGTTACAATTGATGAACTTACATCTCACTTTATTATCAACCAAAGTCCATAGTTTACATTAAAGTTTATTCACTATTGGTGTTATGCATTCCATGGGTTTTGACAAGTGTATAAGTATATAACATGTATTCACTACTAAGCATATTAAAGAATAGTTTACACAGCCCCAAACCCTCTATGCTCTGCCTATTCATCCCTCCCTTCCCTCATCCCTTGGCAACCACTAATCTTTTTACTGTCTCCATAGTTTTGTTTTTCCAGAATATCATATAGTTAAATAGTATTAAGCCTTTTTAAGATTGGTTTCTTTCACGTGATAATAAACACTTAAGTTTCCTCTGTGCCTTTTCATAGCTTGATAGCTCATCTCTTTTTAGTGCTGAATAATATATTATCTGGATATACTATAGTTTATTTATGTGCTCACCTATTAAAGGATGTCTTGTTGCTTCCAAGTTTTGGCAGTTATGAATAAAGTAGATATCTGTGTGGACAAAAGTTTTCGACTCCTGTGGGTAAATACTAAGGAATATAATTGCTGATTCATATGTTAAGAGAAGGTTTAGTTGTGTAAAAAAACTGTCAAACTATCTTCCAAAGTGGCTGTACTATTTTGCATTTCCACCAGAAATGAATGAGAGTTCCTGTTGCTCCATTTCCTCACCAACATCTGATGTCAATATTTTGGATTTCAACTATTCTAATAGATGTGTAGTGCTTTCTCATTGTTTTTTAATGGGCAGTTCCCTAATGACACACAGTGTTGAACATGTCTTCAGATGCTGAATTACTTTCCATATATTTTCTTTGGTGAGGTGTCTGTTTAGGTCTTTTGCCCATTTTTTAATTGGGGTGTTTATTTTCTCATTGTTGAATTTTAAAATTTATTTGTATATTTTAAATACCAGCCCTTTATCAGATGTGTCTTTTGCAAGTATTTTCTCCTAGTCTGTGGCTCATCTATCTTCTTATTCTCTTGGAATTGTCTTCAGAATCATTGTGAAGCAGAAATGTTTAATTTTAATGAAGTCTTGCTATTAATAATTTCTTTCCTGGATTATGCTTTGGGTGTTGTATTTTTAAAAAGTCAGTGCCATAGCCAAGGTCATCTAGATTTTTTTCTGTTATCTTCTAGGTGTTTTATAGTTTTGTAATTTAGGTCTATGGTCCAATTTAAGTTATTTTTTCTGAAGGATATGAGGAAGTTCTATATCTAAATTTGATTTATTTTGCTTGTGGATATCCAGGTGTTCCAAGACCATTTGCTGAAGATTATTTTTGCTCCATTGCATTGCTTTACTCCTTTGTCAAGTCAGGGGACTGCATTTATGTGGTTCTATTTGGAGCTTTCAAATTCTATTCTATTAATCTACTGGAATAGTTTTGCCAATACCACACTCTCTTGATTACTGTAGCTTTATAGTATGTCTTAAAGTAGGATAGTGTCAATTCACCAACTTTGTTCTTCTCCAGTAGTGAGTTGGATATTCTGTTTTATGGGTTTTGTGTTTTGCTTTGTTTTTATTTTTCTACTTTTCCGTGTATAAATGTTAGAATCAATTTGTCAATATCTAACTTGCTGGAATGGGATTGTATTGAATCTTAGATCATATTGGAAAGACTATCATATTGACAATGTTGTCTTCCTATTCATGAACATGGGATATCTTTAATATAGTCCTTTTTTCATATTTTGCAGTTTTCTTTATATATACCTTTATATATTTTGCTAGATTTATGCCTAAATACTTATTTCATTTTTAGGAGTACTGATGTAAATTTTTTTGTGTTTTTTAAATGTCAAATTCCACCTGTTTATTGTTGGTATATAGAAAAGTTATTTTCTTTTGTATATTCACCTTGTATCCTAAAACTGGTATAATTGCTCGTTAGTTCCATTTTTTAAAATATACTTTCAGATTTTCCACACAGATGATTATTTTATCTGTGAACAAGACAGCTTATTTATTTCTTCCCAATCTGTGGCCCTTCTATTTTATGTTCTTGTCCTACTGCATTAGCTAAGATTTTGAGTACAGTGATCAAAAGCAGTAATAATAAGAGACATTCTTTCCTTTTACCTGATTTTAGTGGGAAAGGTTTTCATTTTTCACCATTAAGCTGCTATTGTTTTTTTCTTTTTTTGAAGCAGGAACTTGTCCATTCTCTAAGAGTAAGAGCAAGAGGGCCAGTGTGGCCTTAACTGAAATACTGATGGGGAGGACAGTAGGACATAGAGTCTTGGAGTTATGGTAAATACATATATATATATATATATACACACACACACACACACACATACACACACACACATATATATATTTATTTATTTACTGTGAGTAAGGCAATAATAGAAATGTCACAATCTGACATATATTCACAGGATCCAACTTTTTAATAGAAAATTGACTGAAGAAAAGCAAACTAGGAGCATACAAACTAGTTATTATTTTAAAGAGAAATGATGGTGGCTTGGGTCATGTTTGAAGACGTGTAGATGGTGAGAAGGTGATGGAATCTGAGCTGTTTCAAAGAAGGTGCCACATATCTCCTCAATCTACACTTCCATGTTTATTAGAGCGTTATTTACAATACTCAAAAATACAGAATAAACCTAAGTGCCCATCAACAAATGAATAGATGAAGAAAATGTGGTATATATACAAAATGGAATATTATTGTCGTGAAAACAAATGAAATCCTGTCATTTGCAGCAACGTGGATGAAACTAAAGGTCATTAAGTATTATAAAATAAGCCAAGCACAGAAAGACAAATATTACATGTTCTTACTCATATGTGGGCTATAAAAACAATCTCATGAAGCTAGAGGGTGGGTTGGTGATTATCAGGGGCCAGAAAGGGCAGAGGATGTGGGAGAATGAAGGGAAAAAAATAATATAAATTCATTAATCACCACTGAATTGTACATTTAAAAATGGTAAACATGGTAAATTTTTATGCATATTTTACCTTAATTTTAAAAATTTAAAAACAAACAAGAAAAGTAAAGACAGTGCCAAGGGATATGCTGATCTATTTAACGAAGTTTGGAGAGAAAGAGATGAAGCAAGAAAAACTCCAAGGTTTTTATATGAGTAAATAAAAACAATGAAATTAATAACACCTATTCCACAGGGTTATGAAGAAGCAATGGGAAAATGTAGGTAAAGAGCTTGATTTATACAGGGTGCCAAAATGTTCAATACTTCTTATCCTTCTTTTCCCTTCTTACAAAACCCTTGTATATATAATCTTTGTGCTAAGTTTTGACTATGTAGGGAAAATCTAAATAATTAATAATTATGCCAATACTCTTGATGTATTTTTATGCTGTTTGTCAAAAATAATGGAACAACAGGTAGATGGTTTCATGAAGCTGAAGGAAAGAGCTCAAGTTTAACATGAAGTTTTAGCAGATATATGATGAGTTCCTATTTATGTTCTGAATTGTATTAGATGTATAGACATGCTATCTGATTTAATCATAATAAAATCCTTTTGAGGTTGATGTTATCATCACCACTTAATAAGTAAGAAAACTGAAACTTAAAAGAGGTTAAACAGTTTATCCAATGTCACAGAAAATTAGAACTATGATTTAAACAAAGTGTTGCTGTCTTTGCGGAAAGTTAGTCTTCATCCAGTTCCCTCTCTCAGGGCCAGTTTTGAGAAGCATAAATTGATTGTTGTGAGGAAACTCTTTGCTTTACATTTTTCTTCAAGGTAATTTCTTTATCATTTTTATATCATAATCATGCTGAACCAATTATGTGGCTTTCCCCAAATTGTATGCCATCTCTGATATTTTGAATATCCTGTTTCCTCTCCGTGGAATGTCCTCTTCTTATCCACCAGGAAAAATTTAATATCTCTTTAAAATTTCAACTTGACCATAATATTTTTTTGGTAAGATTCTCTGATTCTTCGGGTGAAATTAAGACTGCTTGTATCTGTTGTTCCATTTCATCCTACACAGCACAGCAGAAGTACTAGTAATTGCTATATTGCATGGTGATGGAAGACTTATCTTCCTCACAAGGATATGAGCTTTCTGAGGACAGGAATTTGTCTTACTTTGTCTCTGAATTTCCAGGACTGAGTCACTACCAGACACGCAGACCCAGAATAAGGACATACTGATGTATAAATGAAAGAACCTCTCCAAATCCATACAAAGTGCATGAAACTACACCAGAAAAAAAGCTATCCTTATGCCTTGAGGCTAGGCAGAAAAAAAATCTTGGGGCCTGACATTGCCTGTATCTGCTAAGTAGTGTCACTCTGATAAAGTTAAGTCTAGGCTTCAAGGTCTTTCTTGAAGGGAACGTTGCTCTCTCCCAGGAATTAGGAAATATTAGCACATGTTTTGGTTCATTAACCAATGGACTCTGACCTCCCATCTGTTCCATTTGGAGAATTCCCCTCTATGCCATAGGGTAGTGCCTTGAGAAACCTAGCACTTACCTGCCTTGAGAAGCCACCTCTGTGCTGAGGCCATCCTCTAATGGGCACTATACTTTGCTCTCATATCTCAGAGTTGCATCTAACAGTAAATACTTCTGACATATCATAACCCAATAACCAAAGTGACAGGTGTGCAATGGGGAACTACACTGTAAGGATTACTGTGATGGTATGCATGTGTGTGTGTGTTTTGTATGTCACAGATATGTAAAGTACATTACCTTTTCCTCGTCTAATTTATGGTGTAATAAAACTTACTGTGTCCCCACTCTGTTAAGAGAGTGTAGAAGCAAAAGGCTCCTCTTACTGGCTATGACAAAATTTTTATCATGAGCAGAAGTGATGATGAAATTTGAGAGACCGTAGTAGAAGAAAAGACACCATGTTCAAGAAGGTGCGAGACTACTGAGAAGGTTTGATGCAAAGCCTTAGCAGGCCCCGTATTTTTCCAGTTGTAATTTATGTCTTCAAGATGTCATTTCATCGTGGTTAATGTTTGTCATTCACACAAACAAACACACACACAGACACGCACACATGCACACACACACACAAAATACCTGCAGGTGACAGAGGCCTCAGTTTGAGGCCTGAAGGACATGCAAAAGACATAATTATGCCTCTGACTCTGCATTTACCTCCCCATAAAAAATTTGCATGTTGGGAATGGAGAATGGGGTATCTATAGTTTGGGCCTTTGAGAAAAGAAAATTGATATTGAGCAAGTCTGTCCATTGGTTAATGAACCAAGAACTTATTTTGCAGGGGTATATTAAAAAGAAGCTCCTAGCACCTGAACAAAAATAGTCCATAAAGTAAAAAAGAGTTCTTCATTGCTGTAAACACCAATTCCTCTGACAGGCTTAATAAAATTTTTGAATGAATCTGAAAATCACATTATTGTTAATAAAACAAAAATACTTAATGTTTATGAAACAAGGAAACACTTATCAATCACAAAGCACTTCATATTTGTTAAGTATCTACATGTACTTGAACTAATTGAGGTCATTTAATGTTTTACCTTAATCAATCCTCACCATAAGACTACTTGGTAGTGTTTATTCATCATTTTATAGAAAAGAAAACTAAAACTCAGAGAGGTAAAAGAATTATTTTCCCGAAGCCATACAGAGAGCAATGGATAGGCAATTCAGGCTACCTTGATTCTAAATCCGTTACAGTCATTAATAGTTTGTTCTAATCCAGAAATGTTGTCAAGAAATTTCAGTTACCTAATACATTTTTCTTTGATTTAAGAATAATTTTGTCTTTAAAACAATTAATATGTTTATTACATATATATTCAAAACATGTAAATATAAAGAGAAAAAAATAACCATTATGTCCTCCTTCCAGAGGAAACCAGTTAATGTTCAGGTGATCATTCCGTTAAGCATTTCTCTACAAATATATATAAAAATATGTACAAGATTTTATATAAATGGAATAATACTGAACATACTGTTCTAAAATCTGTTTTTTTTTTTTTACACAGCAATGTGTCATGGGCATCCTTCCATGTCAATAAATAGAGATTTGCATCATCATTTTTAATTGCAGCATAATTGGAAATCACAGTATTTTAGAGAGGCAAAAAATGTCAGAAACTGTCTACTCTCATCTCCTGTCCAGTGTAGAAGTACTGTATTTAACTTCCCTGGCTGATAAGCAGGCAGATTATGCTGAATATTCTCATTCAAAGATGATAGCTCTAATTGTGAGGAAATTAAGTCAGATTTTCCCCTCTATCTTTTGCCTGCTAAAATATGTTTATATTATTATTAAACTTAGCTATTGCCCCTGCTTTTTCCTTCTTAATCAATCCTGCCCTGAGCTAATTATCACCAGTTCTATTTTCCTCATAAAGCAAACTTCACAAACCTTTACCAACCTAAATACTCTCCCCCAGGTATGCGCTCATGAGTATATCAACTGAACACAGTTCTTCATTTTTGGTATGAACAGCATAAAATATAGTGGTCTTATCCAGTTCAGTAATTTGAACATCTTCTTTTACTCATTATAATTGAACAAAGAATGCTTTAGAAAGGTGAAGAAATGGATGGGAGTTATGTAGAACTGGAATCAGTTCTGTGAGTGTTTATGGAATTTTTGTTTAATGAGACCTTCAGAAAATGAATAAAACTTATCCTTTTTTAATTGTTCAGACATGCAAAGGCAGCAGGGTGAGCCAAAAGACATTTGAATGTTTATGCTATTAGAAAGTCTATAGCCTGACCTCAAGAAACAGACTGAAGACATCATGGAAACCTCAATGGAAGGTTACCAGTTGACCATTCAATATTGCTTCCCCAATATTTTTATTGTTTCATATCTTTAATTGTGGGCCCAAATGTTTCTAGCGTCTTGTCCAATGGCATATAGTAAGTAAGAGAGTAGACTGTGTTTTCTGGAACACTTACACAAAATAGTGCTGCAGCAAGTTAATAAAATGTTGAAAGCTTTCATTGAACACTTCATCAGGTAACTTATGTGGAGAGGGATAGACTAAACCTGAGTGATGGTGCTCCAAAGTCAGAGGCCAAGTTTCCTTCTCAGAACTAATATAAAAACTGCTGTTGAGTTTTGTTGTTATCTTGAAGACAGCTGAGAGTCTGGATTGAGTAATTAAAATGCTAATTGGAAATTCACCATTCATCAGAGGAAATCACAATGAGTCAATTGTCTTTTCTTTCTTTTTTTTTTAAGTGTTTTCTCTGATGATGGCAGATGTTGAGGTTGTGAATTCATTGCTTGCCCTAGATGTAGAGACCTCTTCTATTCAAGCTGGGCTTTTCTCCTGTATTTTTGTTGATTGTCTACTTAAATTAACCTTCCCTAATGAGATGGAGATTTGATGGCTATGTCTGTAATTTACTGGCTGTGAAATTAGTTAGTCTGGATAATTCATCCCATGGGTGACAAGGGTGAGATCACAGAGTAAACCACCAGGTGAGAATAAAGAATATAAAGAATGACTCTTCTGCTATTACATCCACAGATTTTGTATGTGGAGGCTAAGAAGAAAATGCATATGGCAAACACAGCCTCTAGGTGACCCCAATTAATCATCAGTCTTCCTTTATGCCCAATACTTCCCATTGGGAGTTTAGCTGGGTCAGACCTGCTACTTAAGAATATAAAACCACCAGATGTCAGTATTGGTGCACAATGGCTGTAATGAAACTTCCTCCTTGGACAAAGCATAAAATTTCACGTACGGAAAGAAATAAACAAGCAGTGAGGCGTTACAGTATGTAAATTATTAAATTTTTTATTCTTTTTTCTGAATAGAAGTTGACTTACTCTAGAAGAAAACTATCTAAACTCTTTTTTGAACCTTTGTATAAGACATTTGGGGTTGGATTTTTACTGAATTAGCCATGTTTTGTTTCAAGAAATTCTAAATAGACATTCCTTGAGGAATGAGAACAAAAGGATAAAATTCTGTAAGTAAATAAATAAATAAATGCCAACTTTAGTTGTATATTTACTATAGGGCTTCTTAGAATTTATAACGAGTTTATATGTCTTGCAAGTCTTCAAAATGGGATAAAGGTATGCATTGCTTTCAATATTATTTGGCCTTATTATTAAAGGATGTAATTTACCAAGAATACTCTTTGTAAATAATAATTGTTTTCTTTGCATTGCAAATAAAGTGTTCTTAGTACAAAATGTTTATGTGATCAACTGACAACCATTGGAATTATTGAACCTGAGAAACAGAAAAAAATAAAAAGAATAAAGAAAAGTAATCATAGTCTAAGGGAGCTGTGAGACACCATCAGGTGAACCAATAGAAACATAATAGGAGTACCAGAAGAAGAGAACAGAAAGGGAAGAAAGAAGAGGTAAAAAATATTTTACATATATGGATAGATTATATAATCTGTATTTTAAAACTTTCTAAATTTGATAAGGCACATGAATATACAAATCTAAGAAGCCTAATAAACTTCTAGCAGGAAAAACTCAAAAAGATTCACACTGAGACATGTTGTGCTCAAATTGTCAAAAGCCAAAGACATCATAGTCTTG
This sequence comes from Pan paniscus, assembly GCF_029289425.2. NCBI lineage: Eukaryota > Metazoa > Chordata > Mammalia > Primates > Hominidae > Pan > Pan paniscus. The sequence continues at coordinate 20,513,650 of NC_073260.2, read as the reverse complement.
AAATCATCAAGAGAAAAATGTCTCACCTCATGTAAGGGCGTCTCAATAAGTTCAATAGCTGCTTTCTCATAAAAAAAAAAAAAGTAGTGGTTTTGAGGCAGTGTGATGATGTTTTAAAGTACTGTAAGAAAAAAAATTATCTGTATCTGACTAAACTATCTTTCAAAACTGAGGGAGAAATTTAAGACATTTCCAGATCAACAAAGGCTAAGAGAGTTTATCTCTACTAGACTTGTTCTATAAGAAATGCTAAAGGAAGTCCTTCAGGTTGAAATGAAAGAACCCTAGAGAGTAACTGAAAACATATAAAAAAAATCTTTAATTATGGTAAATAGATGGACAGATATAAAACACAATATTACAGTATTTTTGGTTTGTAACTCCAATTTTAATTTTCAACATAATTTGAAAGAAAAATACATTAAATTTATAAATCTATGATATTGAGCCCATAATTTGTAAAAATAAATTTATGAATGACATTAGTAATTTAACAGTGGTGGTAAGGGGCTACAGTTGTATAGAACCAGAGTTTTGCATGCTATTGAAGCTAAGTTGATACCAGTTCAAATTAGACTGCTATAATTTTAGGATATTAAATATAATCCTTGTGAAAACTGCAAAGAAAATGTCTAAAGAATATCTGTACTAGAAATTGAGTAGGAAATAAAAATACTCCAGTGTAAATAAATTAACTAAACAAAAAAGAATACATTAGTGGAGGAAATAAGGGACCAAAAAAAGGTATGAGATACTATGTTTCATACATAAAGTTTAGGTATGAGACCTACAGAAAACAAATACTAAAGTAACAGAAGTAATTACTTCCTTATCAATAGTTACTTTAAATGTAAATGGATTAAAATCTCAAAGAAACAGTAGAGATTAGCAGAATAGATTTAAAAGAAAACATACTTCTACTATTTGCTACCTTCAAGAGGTTAGTATTAGATCCAAAGACACACATACATTGACAGGAAAGTATGGAAAAATATTTTATGCCATTAGTAACCAAAAACAGCTGGAGGAATAAAGATTAGGGTTACCCTACAAGGTGAAGAACCATGACCAGCGTAGGCCTATACTAATATCAGCCATATAGACCATTAAGATCTAGCAGATTTAAATGTGCTTCAAATGTCAGTGGCAGTATGGATGCTCCTTAGAACTTTTGACAGGTGAAATGCAATGCAGGCCCTCAAGATTTTGGAGCAAATCCCTGTCATCCTGCACAGATAACTACTCACCTTTTGAGAAATAGATCTTGGTCTGTTTCTGACTGGACCCTAGTAGAGACTGAATAACATGGCCACCAAACTGTTCATCACAAACTGAAGATTATCTAATCCATGAAGTCATAAAGTTGGGCATGCATGGCAGTACTCTGTCATCAAATGGAAGTGGTGTACACATGACCGAGCCCAAGCAGACCCTGAAGACACAAGTAAATTGCATAAACAAGTGGGCCAAATATCCATGGATTCCACTGTTGCTACACTACCTTCTTTCTGCCAGATTGCACCTCTGGTCTATAAGGAGTTCCCTATAGTCAGTTCCAGAGAAAGAGAATAATTGGACCTGATTTAGAGATGGTTCTGATTGATATGAAAGCACCACCATCTGAAAGTGGACAGCTGCAGCACTGCAGCCCCTTAGTGGGATATTCCTGAAGGGTGGTGGTAAAGGGAAATCCTCCCAGTTGGCACAATGTTGAAAAACATGAAGATATTTGTGTCTCATATGAATGTCTACCAAAGAGGAACCTCAGTAGGAAATTTTAATAATCAAGTGGATAACATGATCCATTCCGTGAATCCCGGCCACACTTCTTCCCAAACACTCCTGTCCTCACCCAACGAGTCCATGAAGAAAGTGATATGGTGGCAAGTCTATGTTGTCTCAGTAACATAGACTTGCACTCACCGAGGCCAGCCTGGCTGTGGTCACCACTGCATGCCCAGCCTTCCAGAAGTGGAGAACAATACTAAGTCCACAATATTACACCATTCCCCAAGGAAATTATCCATGTAGTGGCAGATGGATTACACTGGATTGCTTTCATCGTGGAAGGGGGAAGCATTTCGTTCTTACTGGAATAGACACTTTGAATACAGATTTGCCTTATCTGCATGTAATGTTTCTGCCAAAACTGCCATCTGTGGACTTACAGAGTGCTGCATCCACTATCGTGTTATTCCACACAACATTGCTTCTGAACAAGTGACTGACTTCATATCAAAAAAAAAGTGTGGCTATGGGTCAACACTTATGGAACTCATACACCTTACCATGTTCCCTACTAGCCTGAAGTAGTTGACTTGATGGAAAGGTGGAATGGCGTTTTGAAGACTGTTCTTGCAACATCTTGTAGGGCTGGTGTAAGGTTCTCCAGAAGGCTGGATATACTCTAAATTGTGTCCAATATATGATGTTGATTCTTCCATATCCAAGATTAATGAGTCCAGGAATCAATGGGTGGAAATGGGAATGGTAACCCCTCTTTTTTTTAGACGGAGTCTTGCTCTGTTGCCAGGCTGGACTGCAGTGGCACAATCTCGGATCACTGCAACCTCTGCCTCCCAGGTTCTAGCAATTCCCCTGCCTCAGCCTCCCGAGTAGCTGGGACTACAGGCATGCACCACCATGCCCGGCTAATTTTTTGTATTTTAGTAGAGACAGGGTTTCACCATGTTGGCCAGGATGGTCTCGATCTCCTGACCTTGTGATCCGCCCACCTCAGCCTCCACCACTCATTATTACTGCTAGTGACTCACTAGCAAAATTTTTCCTTCCTGTGCATACACTTTATGCTCTACTGGCCTAGAGATTCAAGCTCCAAGAGGAGGAATGTTTCCATCAGGAGATCTGACAATGATTTTTATTTAGCTGTAAATTAAGGCTGCCAACCAGCCACTTTGGAATTCTCATGCTCTTGAATTAACAGGCAAAGAAGGGAATTACTCTGCTTGCTAGTGTATTGATCCTGCCTATCAAGGGATGTTGGATAATGTAGGTAAGGAGAGTATGTCTGGAATACAGGAGATCCATTAGGATGTATCTTAGTAATAACATCCCTGGGATGAAGATCAATGGAAAACTACAACAACCCAATCCAAATTCAGGCAGAACTCCTAAAGCCCCAGTTTCTGGAGGAATGAAGATTTGGGCTACCCTACAAGGTAAAGAGCCATAATCAGTTTAGGTGTTTGCTGAAGGAAAAGAAAATGCAGAGAGGGTAGTAAAAGAGGTAGTTATAAATACCAGGTAGGACCATGTGACCAGTGACAGAAATAAGGTCTGTAAAGGCCCTCCATATTTCTTCCTTATTTTTATAATGCTTTATTTCTTATTTTGTTATGCACATATTCATACCAAAAAAGGAAGAAATATTCATGATAATTGCAGTTCTCCTTTCTGTAACTGATTTAGTGGTCATATTGTATATAATACATATAATATGTGAGTCTGAAACTAGGATGACCTCCTGGTCATCAAACAAACAAAGTAATGGAAATTCTTTATTTACTCAGCTTAAGAGTATATAGGTTAAACCAATTGTTTGTTTTGAAATTTTGGGAACTTACAGGTCCTCATAAGAATATATAGGTTAAACCCATTGTTTGTTTTGAAATTTTGGGGACTTAGAGGTCCTCAAAGGACCTATAAAGTTGTAGGTAATATTACTGTAAAAAATTTAAGTGCTAGATTGAAATACAGAGACCAAGATTTCTTCAAATTCTGAAACACTAAGATTTTTTAATGTAGAATTTATTAGAATATTAAAAAAAGTCCAAGCAGAATTTTATTGGTTCCCCTATAAGGGTCATGTTGTATGCAAGACAAAGACATAAAAATATAGGCTGTGTATTACTGGGACAAAAATACTTCTATAATATATTCATGAAAATACTGTTGTTGATGATTACAATGATGATGATCAGAAGGATTGAATATTTATCCCACACAGTATGATTAACATTTTGCTTATATAATTTAAATTAACTTTTATTCCAACTCTAAATATATACTTTATTATTATTGTTTTTTTAAGAAATTAACAAAAATATATGGCTTTAGACACTCGTCAGTCATTTGACCAAGATAGAGTAGACAAATAGTGAAGAGGCTTTGAACTTACATATCCTGCCCCTGAATATGCTTTCAAAAATGACATGCTGACCATATTTCAAATATTCATAGGATTTATACAGAAGAGAGTTAACAATGTGAGCAGTCAGAAGCCATTGGGTCAAATTAAATGGAATGGGCATTCTTTCTATTTTTAAGTTTAATGGAAAATAATTGCTTATATATGTATAGAATACAAAGTGATGTTTTGATAAATTTGTGTTGTAGAATGATTAAATCAAGCTAATCAACATATCATTACCTCAGATATTTATTTTCTTTTGTGGTATGAACATTTAAAATCTGCTCTCTTAGCAATTTTGAAACATACATTACATTATTATTAACTATAAAGTCACCTTGCTGTGCAATAGATTTCAAAAACTTATTCCTTCTAACTGAAACTTTGTACCCTTTGACCAATACCTCCCCAGTCCCCTTCTTAAAAATGGAATCATATATTTTTAAGCCATAAGTATATGACAATAACATTATAGCAGCATAATAGTTTGAAATAATAGTCTACAATATACTATTGACTTTTACTTCTATTATCCTGATGAATTTTTACAATAATTATAAATAGGAATATATACTTATTCTCATTTCACAGATGGGGAAACTGAGGTTCAAACAGGTAAAGTCACTATCAAGCTTGCTACTTAATTAGTGGAAGAACCAGGGCTTAAATTCATGCTAAGGCCTTTATTTGTGCTCTAATGCTTCTCATAAATAGTATTATGAAGGTAAATTTGATGAGAATGTGATAACAGTGTTATTCTAGAGCTCGCTATCACTCTCTTCATCTCTACTGAACTCTCACCTACACAATGTTTAGGAATGTCATTATAAAGAGAGGATAACAGTGCAGTAGCATTAACTTTAAGGAGTTATTATAATCAATTACATAATTCATCAGTAATGCATGGACATATATTGAGTATACATTAAGCATCTAATAGAAGTTAGCTTTTTTGTTAATATTATTCTGTTTTCAAAGATGAAATCAAAACCATGCATACAGGATTTGAATAGCTACAAAGAAAATGCACTTTAGTATTCTTCAGTTAAGGGTCACAGCAAACAAAACAAAATGTAACATAATGAAAATTGAATTGGATTTGGTGCACACTAGGTGGGACACAGCACATAGAACCACAGTGATTGAGTCATAAGATTATAGATTTAAGGAATCATATATTTTTAGAAATCAAAGACTCACAGACTCATAAACCACCAAGTTATGCATTTCTTGAATAGCACTAAGAATTAACTTTTGAAATCACAAGTTCCTGCTGAATGTATCTGGCAAAACACTACCTTGTTTCTGCTTGAATATTTTTTTGATCAGGGATGGCTTTTTCCTTTGGATATCCACTTGCTGCCCTGGATATCTGTGAAAAAGAGAAAAGTAATTGATATGGTTTGGCTTTGTCCCCACCCAAATCTCATCTTGAATTGTAACTCCCACAATTTCCATGTTTCATGGGAGGAACCTGGTAGGAGGTAATTGGATCATGGGGGTGGGTCTTTCCTGTGCTGTTCTCGTGATAGTGAATAAGTCTCATGAGATCTGATGGTTTCATAAAGAGAAGTTCCCCTGCACAAGCTCTCTCTTTGCTTGCTGCCATCCATGTAAGACGTGACTTGCTCCTTCTTGCCTTCCGCCATGATTGTGAGGCTTCCCCAGCCACGTGGAACTGTAAGTCCAATTAAACCTCTTTCTTTTGTAAATTGCCCAGTCTTGAATATGTCTTTTATCAGTGGTGTGAAAATGGACTAATACAGTCATGCATATATTAAGTCGAAAATATGTCCTCCTGGTCCAGGTCACACTGACCAATCTCAGGACTATAAAATTGAAGACTAATTGGTCTTTGAATGATGAAAGAAGGCACCATGGAAAAATGCCTTTTCCTCTTTACCTTGGCTTTTACCCTGTTACTGTGGAATAATGTCTCTGCTTTTCCTCCTTGCCATCTCCTTCCTTTTACCCTCATCTCATCTTTTCTTCTTATTTCTTCCTTAAACACTTGAATCCTGATGAAGAAAAGTTATTGTGACATGCAGGGTATGTTGACACATGCAGTTTTAACTTATGAGACCATAAGAGAGGTTGGACAATATCAATTCTTCAACAGGGTACAGATGAAAGAGGTGAAGTGATTTGTGCAAAGTCAACTAGTAGGCTACGCATGAAAAACACACAACGTAGTATGTATACAGATTAAAATGGGAAATGTGGAGTCCCTGGGATTTTTTGTTTGCTTTCCACTTTAGTTTCATGTAATAAGACTATATTTAAAAGGACTAGACAAGAGGGGCCCTAAAGGACTCTGTCTACGTTGTGAATTCCATTCCCAGGTGAATGCAAAGATGATTTTTTACTTTGTTTCTGAAAAAGCAGGCATGACAGAGGGACCTTTCTTTTTTTCCTGCTTGTCATTTTGTCCAATCGCCCAGATAGTTTCTATTTTCCACTCTAAATTCAGGGCATGATACTGCCTTGTGCCTTTGGAAGGAGAAAGTTAAAGAATGCAGTGGAGCAGTGAGGCAGAGAGAGACTCTGGAGCCAGTTGGAATGGTCTGTTCACAGGGGACCAGCAGAAAGATGTTGGGCAAGAAAAGAAGTGGGTCTTTTTAAAAGGAGATACTTATTAAATATTCTATCAGCAAGATACCTAAGGAGCTTCACTCTAGGGTGAAATGGAGAACTCACTTATGGAAGTCAATTCAACCTCGTTTCTGATCCCAGTGGAGGCAGATGGAGAAGTAGCCGAATAAGATTTATAATGAAAAATCAGGGAGGCAATGGTTGAAATTATGAGAAGCAGATTCTTATCCTGCCTGTTGCACTGAAATATCTGAATGACCTTGGGCATGTTACTCTCCCTCTCTGAATCTCATTTCTCTCTGCCCATTAAATGACTAGACAATTTCAAATGCCATTGGCAATTTTAACATTCTCTTGATTCTAGATAATAGCATTCCCTGAACCATAATACATGTGAAAGAAAGGCTGAAATGGTAGAATAGGATCTGTTCCTTTTACAGGAAACTTTTGGAAATTATTCCAGATATATTTGGGACATGCCATTCTTCCAATTACCTGAGTGCAGCAATGCATAATGCTGCCTTTTGTCACTGAATGACATTAATCATGTCAGCTCCCTTTTCTACAAGAATGACTGGTTTAATGGGAAACTCTAGCCACTGTCAATATGCCAGGGGGTGTGAAGAAGGAAAGATAGATGAATGGGAGGGTGTTATTAAAAAGGAAATGATGGATGAGGAAACGAGCCTTTGTGTTCCGAGAGTGGAATGGAAGGTGGAGCCTGGCTTGAAGAAGCCTGACCCATTGTCTCTGGAGAATATTTAAAAATGTTCAACAGCAAATTGAAGATCCTCTTTTCTACATACCTTCATGCATATCACCCTATGCAATGGAGGCTGTGTCATATAATAGTTAAGAGTGCTGGCTATGCACTTAGTCTGGTTTTGAATCTTGTCTTTACTGTATTCAAGTTGTAGAACTCAGTTTTATCATCTAAATATTGGAGATAATAATAGTGCCTATTTGATAGGATCATTGGAATGATTTAATAAGATAATGCCTCTAAGATGATTAGTATAGGGCCTGGAACATACTAAGCCTTTGTAAAATTAGCTGTTATCACCTCCCTTTAATTCTATGTTATTTGCAGGTTTCATTTACGTTATTTCACTTAATCCTCACAAAAACCCTCTGAGGTAGCTTAGGAATTACCATACTGCAGATGAAGAAACCACAGTTCAATGATATTTAGAGTCAGATAAGCTCTGAAGTTGGTTCCAGAACAAAAGATTGTCTGTCCTACAGCAAATGAGTGCACATATACTAAGTACCAGTGCTGTGCCAGAAAGCCTGTTAGGTACTTTTGTATACATTCTCAACCCTCACAGGAATCCATCTTGTTTGTATAAAGATAATTGAGGTTTAGGGAAACGAAGTGATTTATTTAATAATGTTTGGCCAGTTAAAAACAAAAACAAAAACAGGGTTTAAATCAGATCCTAGGACACTATGCCCAGTGTTCTTTATCTCATAATCTGAGTGGTCCACTGATCAATAATTAATTCATCACATAGCCTTTGGTGAAAATATGGGCACACTTAAAGTCTACATTAGAAGCTGAGCCCCTTACATGGTTCAAATAATGCATCCAAAATCCATATTCAGTATTTTCAGCAGTGACTCTCAAAAAATCGTGAGGAAGTTGTCAATCAAAACAGAGTCACTGATGCTAAGAAAATAACAAATAGAACCAGGGAAGGCCATGAAGAGAGGGTTATCATGTTTGTATGCCTGATAACATCAACAAAGACCACAAAACCTTGCACAGAGGCCATTGCAACCTTACACAAAGTATCTTCTTCAAGGACATATGCCCAGCAACTGTCTGTCCAATTTTGTATTAGTGTCACCCTTGTTATTGATCTTGGTGGCCAAGAATAATTATTTTAAAACAATTATGTAATCCTTATTTTTTAATTTGAAAATCATACTCTTCCGTTACCTACCTGGAAATGCATATAGTTTACTATCACATGTGTATTCCCACTGCAACATGTTATTCTTAAGCACATTTCTTTTAGAGAGCTTCTCTTTGTTTGTTACTTACTTTGGCAATAGTTTTCTCCAAAATTATTTAAAGATCAATAATTGGTCAATTTGCGCATGGGTTATCCTGTCAGACAGGACAGAATGACAACTTATACCATGAGCTTTGAAGACAGGCATAGAGCTATCTATGAGGTCATATTCCATGACATTTACCACTTTTGTGTCTTTATAAACATTACTTTTTAAATTTCAATTTTCTTATCCACAAAGGAAAAACAATACTATCACTCTGGGTCATTATGAGGATTAATTATGTAATTGGAGCTAACAGTGCTTACTCATTAAATGATAACATTTAGAAAGGGAAATTTGTTTTACACTGCAGATTTAAACTTAGAAATTCCTATGTATATGCCCTTATGTTCATAAAAATGGCTCATATATATTCATCTACATAAGGTTATGATCAATATTAAAATTAATAAGTAAAACAACTTTATAAATGTGTGCACGCATGTGTATGTGTGTGACTGGCATTTTCCTTCCAATAGCGTACTGACTGGCATTTTCCTTACAATGTGGAGAAATGTCCATGAAAGTTTCACTCTGACTCTTATGAGTTTACAGTAGAAAGACACTGGATGTATTCCAAGGCATATGGTAAACAATAAGTTGAAAAACTAGCACTTACTCTACGTACTTTGAAAACACAAAAAGTAATCTCATTGAATTTTGCCGTAAATTCAAGAGCAGTTAATATGCAGCTATATTCTACATGTTACTAGCCAATCTTTTAAGTTACTATCAAAATTGTATTCGTGTACCTTATTATATTACTTGTGTGATTTTTAAAAAATCTGTTAAAATGTATTTAATGAGTTCCTATTCTTTGTTAGATAGTATGGGTATAGATGAAACAGCAATTTAGTCAGTGGTATAAAGCAACAAAGTTGGGCCATCTGAAGACAGAAAAAGTAAAAGCATTACACATATACAATTTTCCTTTTTACCATTGACCATCTTGCACCTCTCCATAGTACTGTGAGACCAGACAAAAATTTGATTCTCAATTTTTTTCAAAATTTTGGCTGCTAAAATTATTGCCTGCAATGCTCTGAGTACCGTAAATAGTAAAGCATTGAAAGGATGGATTTTGGAGACTGCTTATGTGAGTATGATGGAAAGAAATGAGTAATTGTGCATAAAAGTCATTGCATGGGAGAAGTAGAATGAAGAGAGAGGCTTCTGACATACTCTTTAATCATAAACACTTGGTCTTTGAGCATCAGAAGACCTTTAATTGAGCTCTATTTTCTTGGTGGTGGGAGAACTTCCCCACCAGGAGAGTTCCCTGGCTTTTACAAGTAAATTTAATGATTCTGCTTGTAGGTAGATTCTCGAGGAGAAGCACTGGAAATTAACATACAACATAAGTGTGTCATAAGAAAAAGTTGCAAATTGTGGCTTATAATGAGTTATCTGTAAATAAATACACATACTTCTATCAAGAACCCTTTAAAATAATGAGAATTATTTGAGATTATGTGTTCTGCAATTGGCAATTTCAGTTTCAGAAGAGAAAATTATTTATAGTATTGCATACTTTTCATTAAAAGTGAATGACAGAAAACAGAAAAAAAAAAAAAAGAAAACACAAAAAGTTAACCTTGGACAGAAATTGTCCCCGGGATATATAACTTTGATGCAGTCTATGAATAAGCTAAAGAACTTTTAGATTTCTCTTAACTTCAGTTATCACTCTCAATTAATTTTTGTTGAGTGTTCACTAAGTCGTGGGAAAATATAAATATAAGCATAACTGCAGAGACCCATTGGTATTGCAGCTCTGTCCAACAGGATTTTCACTGATGATGAATATATTCTTTGTGCTATCTCTTACTGCATCTAGCCTGAAAGATTCAAGAATTTATAAATTTAAGTAAGTTAAATTTAAATAGCTTCATGTGGGTAGTGGATATTATATTGAACAATACAGGCAATAAAGAAATGGCATTGTTCTCTGAGTCATGCAACTTAAACTCTAGTTTCAACCCTACCTGTATGGGGGGTGTGTGTGTGTGTGTGTGTGTGTGTGTGCATGCGCACATGTATGTTAGAGATATATAGAAATATATAGTATATACTAATACATAATAAATATATATACATTATATACTACACACAATATAATATATAATGTATATTATATATAATTTAATTATTATACATGTTATATAATATAGTACATAATATATTGTATATTATACATATGCTGTTGTATATTATATATAATTGTATATTTTATATGTGTGTGTATGTTTTATATATATACATATATACATACATATATACATATATACATATATACACACATATATATACATATATATACACACACATATATATGTATATATATACTCTTCCTGCAATGTCTACTCTGTCTGTGACTAAATTTTCCTATTAATAGACCAACAGATTTCACTAGGAACAAGATTAAAAACACGTGGCATTGGAGCCATTAATGCTGATTCCTGTGCTCATGGCAGACATCACTAATCAATCACCACACTTTTTTTTTCACCTAGCCAGGTGTAGCATTAATATTCTTCTCCACAGGATGCTGCAGCAAGCACTTACCAATAGAATACAGTTGGCATGTGAAAAAGAGCTTATATGCATTCTCTGTAATAAATAGCTTTTGCAGTTCCTTCCAACTCCAAATTACTTAACTGAATCCAAAGTGTCTTGCATCTTAAGATGAATAGAATCTTATGTAAGCAGAACATGGTTGTCCTTCTTGAAGTCAAGTTGAAAATAATTAATCATTATGATACAATCATTTAAGAATTTACCTAAATAGTTTTGAACCTATTTGTCTACCATATGGTGGAAAAAACTGTGAAGTTAAAATAGGAACAAATTAATACTAGTTCTAGCTTCTTTAGTTATTGACTTATAGGAGCCATGAAAAGTATTTGAGGCTTAATGTCCCCATTTGTTAAATATGGAGAATTATATCCTCTATTCACTTGCAGTGAATTAATAGCAGCAACATACTTAACAAGGAAAAATTACTATTAATATGCCAGTGGTGAAGTGTGGTCATTTAGTATTTCTAGGTTGCATTTCACTAAAAATCACAGCAAACATTTACTTGTATTAAAATTATGGCTTTTATTTGCAAAAGGCTATAGGATGAGAAGGATTATTTGTAATAGTTGTTTATGCATACACACTCAGCCTAACAAGTTCTTGCTGTTGGAGATTTTACATTAAGATTAAATATGTATGCATGGGATATGAAGTGTAATAAATGAAAGAGAACCAGGAGGTCATCAATTACAGATGGGGTTCCCCAGCAAGCAGACTCTAAGATGCAGATTAGCATGGGTGAGGTTAAATTAGGAAATGCTCTTGGGATAAGCAACTGTGGAAGACAAGAAAAATTGTGAATAGTGCTGCAAAAAACATGTGTGCGTATGTCTCTATAGTAGAATGATTTATAATCCTTTAGGTATATACGCAATAATGAGATTGCTGGGTCAAATGGTATTTCTAGTTCTAGATCCCCATGAGGATCTTTTATGACCCTTTCTAGAGTATTTTGTATTCTATTGTTGCTGTAACAAATTGCCTCAAACTTAGTGATGTAAACAATACAAATTTATTATCTTAAGAGTCAGAAGTTCAACACTAGTCTCACAAGGCTAAGATCAAAGTATTGGTAGAACTTGATTCCTTTCTGGAGATTTTAGGGGAGACTCTTGTTACCCTGTGTTTTTCAGATTTAAGAGTCTGCCATGTTCCTTAGGTCATGACCTCCTTGTTCCATCTTCAGAGCCAGGAACATTGCACCTCTCTGAAGTTGCTTTTACAGTCATATCTCCCGCTGACCCTGCTTCTGCCTCCCTCTTTCACTTTTAAGGACCCTTGTGATTACACGGGGACTGCCTAGATAATCCAGCACACTCTCTCTATTTAAAGGTCACTTGATTAGTGACTTCAATTCCATCGCCAACCTTAATTCCCCCTTGCCATGTAATCTAACATATGCAAATGCTCTGGGATTAGGACATGAAATATATTTGGGGGATTATTATTCTGCCTACCACAAAAGGTAACCACTATTTTGATTTCTAGCATCATAAATTAGTTTTGTCCTTGAATTTGATAAATGAAATCATATGTGTTGTTCTTTTGTCTGTTTTCTTTCACTCACATATTTTTGGGTCTTATGTTTATTATCAATAAATTGTTATTTTTATTGCTCTGTAGCATTTCATTAAATAAGTATACCATACTTCATTCATCTATTGTGCTGTAAAAGGAGACTTGTTTTGTTTATAGACTGTGTCTATTATGAAGAAATCTGCAAAGATTGTTTACACAGTGTTGTGTGGACACCTGAACTCCTTTCTATCAGGTATATACTGAGGAGTGGAAGTATTCAGCTATAAATTAGGCATTTGCTTTTAGCTTTAGTGGAAACTGACATCTCATTTTCCAAAGTTGGTTTTACGATCTTATAATTCTACCAGCAGTGTAAGAGAGTTCCAGTTACTCCTCATCCTAGCCCACACTTCATGTTGTCTGTCCTTTTCACATTAATCATGATGTCTGTTCAGACGTATCTTTCTGATTTCAAAGAGATATCGCCTTGTGGTTTAATTTGCTTTTCTCTGATAGTCAATGCCGTTAAATGCCTTTTAACATCTATTGGCTGTTCACATATCTTTTTTGTGTGTAGTGTCTATTTGAGTCATTTGTTTATTTTTAAATTGAGTTTTTAGTATGATTTTTTATTTATAGAAGCTTGTTATATAACCTAAATATAAATCCTTCTCAGATATAGGTATTTCAAATAGTTACTTCCGGTCTGTGACTTGTGATTTTACTTTGTTAATACTGTTATTTGACAAACAGAAGTTTTTTTCACTTAAAGTTTTATTTTATTTTATTGTTAGTGCTTTTTGAGTCCTATTTTAGACAACTCCACCTATAGAGCATTTATTTTAACCTATCCCACATTTTCTAGAAGACCCAGTCTTTCACATTTAGGCCCATAATGTATCTCAAACCAATTTTTGTACATGATATGAGGCAGAGGTCAAGGTCTCTCTTTTCCCTATAGATGTCTAATTATTCAAATTCTAGTTGTTGAAAAGACCACATTTTTCAAATTAAATGCAGTGGTGCTTTCTTAAGAATAAATCAAATGATTACTAGGTATGGGTAAATAGTTGTTTAATTTATACTTTTCAGATAACATCAAGCATGTTAATCTTTTGCTTGAGTTTGGATACTGATTCGAACCATGGAATGATTAATAATTCCAGTAAGCTGTTTACCCAGTGATGGTATATATTCAGACCCAATCATTTCGTATTTATGAGCTCATGGAAACATGAAGTTGGGTTCCTTTCTGTCAGTATTTTCTACACATTTCAATAGATTGAGCTTATACTTTCATATTATTATGAGGTAAATTCCCTAGTAATAAAAAAGTGACAAATACTAACAAACATTTACTCAGTGCTATTGTATGTTAAACACATGATATTCATGATTCATGTTTTATCAGGGCTTCTTTCAGCACAGCATGATTACACAAGAGCAATTAATAGTCATTGTTCCATGCATTAGTTTAAGAAATCCTAGAGGCAATATTATTCCCCATTTTATAGATGAATGATAAGTCTCAAGGAGATAAAGTTACTTTCCTAAGTTCATGAAGCATTAAATGTAAGTAAGCCATGCATTTTAGGCATACCATCTTAAAATTTTCATTTTGGAAGAAATCTTTTTTTTTTTTTTTTTGAAACGGAGTCTCACTCTGTTGCCCAGGCTGGAGTGCAGGGGTGCGATCTCGGCATGCTGCAAACTTGGCCTCCTGGGTTCAAGCAGTTCTCCCACCTCAGCCTCCTGAGTAACTGGGATTACAGGTGTGCCCCACCATGTCTGGCTAATTTTGTATTTTTAGTAGAGACGGAGTTTCACCATGTTGGTCAGGCTGGTCTCAAACTCCTGACCTTGTGATCCACCTGCCTTGGCCTCCCAAAGTGCTGGGATTACAGGCATGAGCCACTGCGCCTGGCCAAATTGTTCATTTTTTGAAATGAAAATGTATACACTGGAAAATAAAATTCTGATCTTTGGTTTAAGAAAATTATGAATACTGGCTCCGTAAGTGTTAACTGTGACATTGAGTAAGCTACATATCATCCCTGGGTTTCAGATTTCTTACTGACCTTAGTAGAAAAAATAATATGTATCTCATAGGATTATTTTTAAGATCAAATAAGATAGGGCCAACCTCTTACCTTGGAAAGACCACAGCATGCAGTAAATTCTAGGCATATACTAGTATTATTGCTATGTCATCTTCGGGCAGCTCTAACTTTTTTTTTTTACATATATATATACTTTAAGCTCTAACTTTAAAAAATTTTCTGAATTAGAATACGCTTCTCTGCCTGTGGGACATTCAGAATATGGCACTGTCTTTCTCTGAATTATATAAAGCCAGACACTCTGTTCCCTCTGAGTCTTTTTGTATCTAGGCTTACCTCCCACTTCTTTCAACCTTATTTCAAATGTTGTGCTTTTAAGATTGTGAATTACTTGGGTCAAATATGTGATTTTTTTTCACATATCCCTAAAAGTGACTAGTGCAAAATAGATAAAAGAACCAAATAAAGAATGTTTGTTGACTGTATGAATGAATGAATGGATTCCTCATATTCTTTTGGTCATTAATATTTATCATCATAGCATTTCTCCACTTAATTTTAAGGCCAGCATGTCTCTCCATTATAACATTATTGAATTTTTCATCATTGTAGATAGATTACACAGATAACATCTACCACTCCAATCCCTTGAACATCTTATAGTTATTGTTATATATATTATTGTTATACATATTTTAAATACGTGTATTATCTTAAATCTTCACAGTATCTCAATTATATTAGATATCATTTTCATCTTAAGGAAAAATAAACTGGTATTTAGAAAGGTTAAGTGTTATAAGTGGGATATGAACTCAGGTATATTTAATTTTTTTTTATGCCCTGTTTGAGCCTTTCTTGTTGTTGTTGTTTTTATTTCAATATGTTTTGGGGGAACAGGTGATGTTTGGTTACATGAATATGTTCTTTACTGGTAATTTCTGAGATTTTTGGTGTATCCATCACCAGAGCAGTGTCCACTGTACCCAATGTGTAGTTTTTTATCCCTTACCCCCCTCCCACCCTTTCCCTCGAGTCCCCAAAGTTTATTGTATCAGCCTTATGACTTTGCATCCTCATAGCTTAGCTCCCAGTTACGAGTGAGAAAATATGATGTTTGGTTTTCTATTCCTGAGTTACTATATGTAATTTCATAGTTCGATTTCTTAAATACACAGCATTACTAACTCAAAGATGAATAGCTAGTAAGAAAGTATTTCTGGCCACCTGCCTTATGATTATAACGGAAAATTGTTCTGTTCCCTTAATTTCTCAGTTATTTTCTGGTATTTCTTCTCTCTTCTCATGTCTCTCTCCTAACAAGGCCATCTCCACCCTTGGCAGGTTGTTATTAGAAACATTTCTGCATATTAACTTGAATTAACTTACCTTTACCACATAAACCAACATGTGAGTGGCAGGTCCTTCAACAGAGCTGGACACATGAGATGCACCTCGTCTCTACTAGTTTATATGGCATAATGGCATCTCACTATGCTTCCTGATCCTTCTTTTTCCCTTCCTGGGTGCTGAACATCAACTGAGGCAGCACTTTCAAGACTCTTTGTTCCACTTCTGAAAAGTATCATTAACATAATCTCAAAAAGAAGTCACATAGACTATTACAATTTTTAGTTGGATAATGCCAGAATAAATCTTCAAAGGAGGCAGACATATGATGAGGTGCAGTAGAGTATGTTGGAAAAGGCACTAAATCCAGACTAAGCCTTCCTGTCATTCAGAACTTCTGGTTATGTCCTGTCATCTCTCAGTCTCAGATTTCATATCCCTAAAATGAAAGTAAAGAGCAAATGGGGCAAATAATGTGAAAGTACTCTGTTTTTAAAAATCATGGCAAAAAGCAAGTATTATGAGAGGTCAGAAAATATACTGGTGGTATTTTGGTAGATCCTCATTCAATTTCTTCCATAGAATCAAGATTATTCCTTTTTACTTAATTTATCTTCATTCATTAGTTTATTCAAAAATATTACTCAATATTAATCAAACTATCAAAATTATAATTAATACACAAAAGTTAATCATTCCATGAATAAATGTAACAAAGAGAATATATAATTAAAGAAATAATTTGAAGTATAATTGTGACATGAGCACTTAAAGGTATAATAATAAATATAACAAGAAAAAAAGCAGGATCTCTAAAATAATTATAGCTGGCCGGGTGCAGTGGCTCACGTCTGTAATCCCAGCACTTTGGGAGGCTGAGGTGGGCGAATCACGAGGTCAGGAGTTCAAGAGCAGCCTGGCCAACATGGTGAAACCCTATCTCTACTAAAAATACAAAAAATTAGCTGGGCATAGCGGTGGGACCCTGTAATCCTAGCTACTTGGCAGGCTGAGGCAGGAGAATTGCTTAAACCCGGGAGGCGGAGTTTGCAGTGAGCCAAGATCGCTCCACTATACTCCAGTCACAGCAACAGAGTGCGACTCCGTCTCAAAAATAAATAAGTAAAAATAAAAATAATAAGTATGTATATATGTGTGTGTGTGTGTGTATATATATATATATATATATATATAGCTATATGTATAGCTAAAGAAGAAAAACTCTAAACAGGTAAAGAAAAAATGGCTTGAATGGAAAGACGTATTTTAAAGCTTTGGAATTTTTCTTAAATTCTAGAAATATATACATTTCTGCTATAGATTCCAAAGAATTTTTGGAGGAATCTTAATAAAATTATTCTAAAGTTCATCTGGAAGATGTAAATATTATTTTTAAGAATAATTTAATCAGTGTTGCATAGTTAATTTGCCAGATGAACTTTAGAATAATGTTATTAAGATTATCCCCAAATTTCTTTGGAATGTATAATAGAAATGCATACAGGTAACAAACCTGCACTTGTACACTTAAACTTAAAATAAAAGTTAAAAAAAAAGAATATTCAGAGAGGAGTTACCTCCCATGGGTATTAAGGATATTTCAGAGCTACAGTAAGTAAGATATGTTCGTCTATTGGGATATAGACAGAGAAACATAAAGAAATTTAGAACTTACAAAAGTAGACACTAGGGTGTACTGAGATTTAAAAATTTCAAAAGATAGTTAAATCCATGGTTTGAAAAAATAAAATGGAATAGTCAATAAATGGTGGTCGTCATGCTTTCCATTTGAGAGAAAAAAAATCAGCCTAGATTCTCATCTCATTCTGACGCTTAATGTATTTCCGATAGATCATTCACTGAGTTGATTACTTGGGTCTTATTTTATTATGTTGTATTTTATTGTAATTTAAATAATATACATTGAACCAAGCTCTAACCCTATCTCACCAGCCCTCATCAAATTCAGACAGAAACCCAATGGGTATTAGGCTAGGCAATCATCCCAAATGTCAAACACTATGCTACAATCCTTCTCATCTCATTGCTGATTATTACAGCGACTTTTTTTGTGGATCAAGTTCTCCATGTCTTGCTCTTTCTTCTGTTAGAATTGAAGTGTAGCAGAATACGCCCTCACCCAAAGTATGCCACATTGCATAAGGATTATTTTGAGCTGAAGCCAATTGAGAAGAAGCAGATACAAGAAAAGCTCTCTGCTCTTCCCTTATTTGCCTAAAAGCAGGACATACATTTATAAAGGTTTTCTTCCTAACTCTATCATGAAAAACAAAGGCTGATCCCTGGAGAGGACCTATCTTAGACCCTTATCAGCCTGGAGGCGGCACCAGCAGAATCTATTATAGGTTAACAAACTTTACTGATTAACCTTTATCTACCTTTGATTTCCCATGTATTTGTTTCCTCACAATTTGCTGCCCCTAGAGACTCAAGATCCTTTACCTTTGTCTTGTCATTTCTCTAAAAATGCATTGTTCTTTGTTTAAGATACTATATATGCCAGTGTTCTAAGCCAATTCTTTTAAGAGTGACTCTTTCCCTGAATTTTCTATTAGATATAAATACATGTTACTAAACTTCTGTTTGTTTTTTCTCTTGATAATGTGGTGGTGGTGTTCAGGGGTCCCCGCTAAGAACTCAGAAGAGTAGAAGAAAAAAATGTTTTTTTCCTTCTCTATTGGAAGGAAAGTCAAGGCAAATCCACTGCTGCACTAGATGTGCCCAGACATATTTAAGTTCCAGCAGTTGATATAAATTTCATTCTTAAAACGGTCTTGGATACATGCATTGCCATGACATGCCTCACCATAAGCTGACCCATTTATATCCTCTTCTCGGAGTCTCCACATGAGTCTTTTGTGAATAATAATCAATCCTTAGCTAATTTGTTGAAATAAGCAACCATTGCATATATTTTCTGTAACCCACTCAATTCACTCATGGATCTTTCCCATATGAAGTTCAATCTGTTTCTGTTATTACTTTAAACAATTAACTTATCCCTTTAGACATTCTTATGATCTATTCCAGGTATTGGTAATTTTTTTTCTGTCAAAGGCTGAAAAGTAAATATTTCTGCTTCAACAATCATATTCTGCTATTGTAGCACCAGAGATTATACATAAACAAATTAGTATTTCAATAAAACTTTATTACTAAAATAGGTAATGGGCCAATCCATTACTAACCACAGACTTTATATGTTCGGAGTATGTTTACTTGATTAAAAATTCTAAAAACATTTCCAAAATATTACTCATTTCACTGCTTAAAAGCAAACAAATAAATAAGTTAGTAAGTAATCATTGATAGTAATTAACTTTTCTTATAAAGGTATTTATCTGTTCGTAATTTGGCTATATCTTTGGGACAACACTCTTCTTTAGAAGTTAAATAACACGTTATCATTTTAACAAAAATAGATTATTTAGAAAGATGGTAGGTTGAAATACAGTGGTAAATGACTGCATTTTCCTACTAAAAACACATGGTTCAACCTTTACAACCAGACAGAAATGGTCAATACCAATACCTACTTTTTAATTCTAAGTAGGCTGGAAGCTAGAAATTATTGTTGTACCTGCATAGATTTTGGATTCGGAATGATTGGTATTAGAATCTCAAATCTTATATTTGCTAACTGTATACATTTGAGGAAAACAGCAAATTTATCTGTTTTTGAATTTGTGAAATAAATTTAACACTACCTGGCTTAGCAGATGGCTTTAGATATTAAATTCAGCTAATAATAAGTAGGAATTTTTAAACAATTGGAATGTTCTAAAAGAAATAGACTTATTGAGATGCAGTGAGATCTGTGCTGCATTAAATGTTTACATCAAAGTTGGTGACTAATTCTAAGAGATTCATGTGAGATACATCAATATTTCAACTTTTAAGTCTATTACAACTCTCAAAATCAACTACTGAAAAGACTAAGAGAAGACAAACAGAGGGTTTAAAAAATAAGTAAATAACAGAGAACTTCTCTTTCTGACAAAGGTGAGGTATCTAGGATTGAATATCCTCCCACTGTAAAAATGACAGCACTAGAAAAGTATGGCATTAGGCTGAGGAGGAGTGTGTCCCCTGAAACAAGGGGAGCAGATTAAGTGAGCCTTATGATGAGCTTTCTACTTGGAAACACTTTGTGGTTAGCAGGTGCATGAAGCTGGTGGGGAAGCAGTGTCACAAAAATGAGTTCAGAAAACTCATGGGAGAAGATGTACATCATAGTCAGGGAAGACTGAAGTGGTTAGAATTTATAAAGCAAAATACAGAAGAAGAGGAGGATCAGTGTAAAGAAAAATTACTTCAGAAATCTGTATGTGGGCTTCATTGTCTTTTGCTGAATAGTAAGATATGCATGCAGAGGGCGAAAGTCCAAGATAAGAATGAATGGGGAGGCAGAGATGGGCTGTGAGGTGAACAGTTCCTGGAGCTTACAAAGGATGAAAGAGAGTCAGGCTCTGATTGGTCAAAATAAATAAAATATATTGAACGCATAGATATTCAATGGATAACACAGGTAGAAAACACATTAGTAATAGGGCTAAAATAGTCCTGGAATAAAAGTCTACTTTATGCCCAAATTCAAAATTCTTAAAAGAAAATGATTCAAGATCAATATATTCCATGAGTAACTTAATGGGCTGAAGCACAAAGTCCAATACACTTCAAAAGAATACTACATATAATTGTCAAAACTTGGAAACCACCAAGATATTCTTAGTAGGTGAATGGAAAAATAAACTGTGGTACATCCAGACAATAGAGTATTATTCAGTGTTAAATAGAAGTAAGCTACTAAGCCATGAAAAGACATGATGGAGAAAAATTAAATGCATATTACTTAGTGAAAGGGGCCAATCTGAAAAGGTTGGACATTGTATGATTTCAAGTATATGACAGTTTGAAAAAGGCAAAACTATGGGGACAGTAAAAAAGATAAGATCAGTGGTTGCCATAGGTTATGAGGGAGAGAGGAATGAATATAAGCCCAACATCGGGTGTCTTTAAGGCAGAAAACTATTTTGTATGATACTATAAAAGTGGAAATATGTCATTACACATTTTTCAAAACCCATATAATGAGCAATATCAACAGTGAGCCCTAAAGTATAAACTATGAACTTTGTGTAATGAAGATGTGTCAGTCTAGGTTCATTGATTATAATACATATACTCCTCTGGTGGGGGATGGTAATAATGGTGGAGGCTACATATGTGTGAGGAAAGGGGTATACGGGACGTCTTTGTATACCTTCCTCTCAGTTTTACTGTGTACCTACTATTACTCTAAAAAACAAATTCTTTTCAAAACAACAGTATAAAAAATCCAGCACTTTATGATCTAAAGTTGACAGTGTAAAGCATCCCATGAAAAATTATTATCCTGGCAAGAACAGTGTCAAACGTAAATAATGAGATTCAGAAAATATGATTAAGTATAGAGTTTATTTGAGGGCAAAACTTGAGGGTAGCTACCTGGGAAGCACCAACCCCAAATGAATGAGGTCAGTGCTCCAAAGTGGAAAGTTAAGGCTTCACCTATATAGGCAAAGACAGAGAAATTTTTGTAGAATTACAACATTTTTTATTCAAGACCAGTGCGTACATTGCAGTGATTTGATTGGTTACAGATGGCTACATTCCAAAAAACATTACTTGATTATTCTGGAGGAGGGACAGTGATCTGAGAGAGTCTTCTATGTGGTCTTCCTAATTATTTACAGGAAAAAATGCAGAACTTTTAGCTGCATGTCACATGACCTGGCTATGTCAAGTCACATAGCCACATTCCTTTCAAGGCTCAGAATAAGTTAAAACTTCAACAGCTTTAAGTATGAATTATTCCATCTCACAGCAGGAAAATGTGACACTTAAGCTGGAAATAAAATAGTAAATAAAAAATCTATGAATAAACAAAATGATTAGCAGATAAGGATTTTAAAACAGCTATTGTAAATCTGTTCAATGTTTGCAAGGATTTCAAGGACAATGTGAACACAATGATGAAGGAAATATAAGATATGAGAAAAGGACCAAATATGAATTCCCACATGAAAAATACAGTATCAGAAAAGTAAATATATGGATGGGATTAAAGCAGATTAAATACCACTAGGGACAGAAAAGATCAGAGAACTTGAATTCAAGGATCAGAAACTAAGTTTAAGAAAGCATATTATCTTCATATGTTCATGCTGCTGTAACAAAATGTTCAAGACTGGGTAATTTATAAATAACAGAAATGTATTTCTTACAGTTCTGGAAGCTGAGAAGTCCGAAATCAAGGTACCAGCAGGGTCCGGTCTGCTGAGGGCTGCTCTCTGCTGTGCCCTCCAGAGAGAACAAATGCTGTGTCCTCACACAGTGCAAGGAGGAAGGTCAAAAGGGCTGAACAGTTCCCTCACATGTTTTATATAAGGGCATTAATCCCATTCATGAGGCAGAAGACCTCAAGGGTAAGTCACCTCACAGAAGTCTCCACCTTGTAAAACCATAGCAATGAGAATTAAGTTGCATCACAAATTTTGGGAGGGACACATTCAAACCATAGCGCACGTGGAGAAAAAATGTTATTGAAAATATAAACAGTGTCAACGTGACCTGTTGGAGTATATCAAGCAGCCTCTTATACAAGTCTTCAAATAAGAGAAAGTTGCAGAAAAAGTATTTGAAGAAATAATGGCTGAAAATTCTCAACATGTTGGGAGAAATACAAACTGATATATCCAAGATGCTCAAGAAGACTTAAGAAGGCTAAACACAAAGAAAACCACACAAAGGCATATAATAATCACATTCCTGAAAGCCACAGATGAAGAGAAAATTCTTAAAATCAACCAGAGAGAACAAAAACATTACACAGAAAATAACAATGCCCAGAGACTTCTTACCTGAAGATTTACAATCTAGACTATAATGAAACAATCTCTTTGAAGTATTGATTATATACATATAATCAATATAACATATATAACATGTCTTCTCTAGGTATTGAATTCTTACGATAGATAGATAGAATTCTTACTGTCTCTCTCTCTCATCTCACAGAGATGAGAGAGAGAGACAGTAAGAATTCAATACCGAGAGAAGAAATCTTTGAAAATAAAGGTGAAATACTTTTTTAAATAATGAAAGGTGAGAACATTTTGTCATCGGCTAATGTGATCCAAAAGAAATACTTAAAATTGTTTTAGACAAAAGGAAAATGATATGACAAAACATGCGTTCACACAAAAGAATGAAGCTTCCCAGAAATAGCACATAAATGGGTAAATATTAGAAACACACAAACTTGAGTTCTATTTTCTAGTAATGGCAGAGTACCTTATATAAGACTAAATGTCCAGATGATGAGGAAGAAAAACTGGGAAAAAATGGTAATAGTTTGAAGACAATAGAAAGCAGTCAAAAGCAGACAGAAACTGGACAGGATTTGTCTGTTGAAAAAAGAAAAGCCTTAAAAGACGGAGGAAAGAGAGGAAAAATGAGACATTATATATAAGATTATAAAAATAATAATGAAAGCTGACATTTCATCATACAAAAAAGAGGCTAAAAGATAATGAAATGACATCTTAAAATGCTGAGAGAAAAACAAAAAACACTGTCAGCCTATCATTCCACACACAGCAAAAATATATTTCAAAAATGAAGACAAAATAAAGACATTTTCAGATAAACAAAAAAATCTTGTAGCAGATACACACTGCAAGAAATATTGAAATTATTTAGACTTAAGGGATATGAAGTTACAAGGAAATGGAGATCTATAATATGAAAAGATTAGTGCTAGAAATAGTAAACATGTAAGTCAATGTAAAAGTGCGTGCTACTTAATTTCTTATGAAGTTAATTGACTAAACTGAGAAACAATGTATGGCAAGACTAGCAAAGGGATGAAAGAGGTAATAAATAGATGTATTCTTCTATAATATATGTAAAGTCACATATAAATAAAGTTACACTGTCATAAGTGAAAATGCATATATAATATCAAAGAAAATAAAAGATATACATATTTATATACTTATCTCTCTCTGTATACATGAGGCCAAAAGAGCAGAGAGATGAAACATTTAAAAATATATAGTGGTTTCCAGGTACTGGCAGTGGGGGTGGAAAATGGCATTGTTTTAATAGTACAGACTTTTAGCTTAAGATGTAGAGAGCTCTAGAAGATGGATGGGCATAATGGCTGCATAACAATTTGAGTGTACTTGGTACCACTAAACTGTACAATTAAAATGGTTAAATTATATGTAATACACACATAGGTACATTTAAAATGGGAAGCTAAAAGGGTAAAATAGAAAACAGACAGCAAAATGCTATATTTAAACATGAGCCTAGTCATTTAATTTATAGCTCTATGCTGCAACAGATACATTCTATGTATGAAGACAGAAGCACTGGAAGAAATTAAATGGAAAATATACTTTTGCAAAAATAAGCATATGAAAGCTGATGTGTCTTGGTTACTATCAGGACAAAACAAAATGCAAGAAAATAATTTTTAGCAGAGATAAAGTAAATCACTTCATGGTAGGTGTCAATCAAAATTGCAAATATTAAATTAATGAAAGAATTTTTATAGAAGTATGGGACAAATACATTAAAACTTAGCCATAATTGGAGATTTCAGTACTTCTATTTTTGTAATTAAAAGGAAAAGCAGAGAAAAGATTAATAAAAATACAGAAGATTAGAACTACAGTATAAACCAATTTGATATGACAACAGTACTCATTCAAAAACTGCAGGACAAACACTTTTCTCAAGTGTCCGTGGAATGGTCACTACAGTAGACTCAATGTTGAGGCATAAAACAGGTATTCATGAATTTCAAAACATACTCTGTTTCCTGAAGACAACAGGATAAAATTATAAATCAAAAAACAATAAAATACCTAGAAAATTTATAAATATTTCAAATTAGGCAACTCATTTCTAAATACCTATATGTCAAATAAGAAATCACAATAAAAATAAAAAAATATTTTTCACTGAATAGTAATATATCAAAAGTTGTGGGATACAGGTAAAGTGTAATGGGAAACATACACTTTTAAATACTACTGTTACAAAGGAGAAAGATTTCAATACATTATCTAATTTTCCAAATTAAGAATCTAGCAAAAGAAAAACTGATAGCAAGTGCAAGACAGTAAATATTAAAGATAAAATATAAAGACAATGAAATAGAAAACAAACTATAAATTCACAAAGCCTAAAATGTATTGTTTAAAAAATGAATAAAATTAGAAAGCCCTACTTTAACTAGGCCAATTAATTTGATGAATCAATCAAGACTTCAAACACTAACAATAAACAATGTTTTATTTATATAAAGTACTTTTTTGCCTTTTTATTTATATAGATAAACATAATTAATAATTAAAATGTATGTCATAAAGTGCCAGGTACAAATAGATTCATTATTTATTTTTATCAATCATTGCATGAGAAATAATGCCAAAGTTACATAAATTATTTTCTAAAATAGAGAATTGCTTAATGAGATCACTTTAAACTTAAGAACAAAATTAGATATCAAATACACAAATAAATTATAGACTAATATCCATCCTTAATATGGATGTAAAAATGCTTATCAGAATGTCAAACCTACCTCAGAAAATATTTTTTAAAGGATAAAACAGCATGACCAACTGTGTTTTTTCTAAGGAATGTAAGTTTGGTTCAATGTTAAAAAAAATAATAAACAGATTGGTGGGGGCAGAACCAAGATGGCTGACTAGAAGCAGTGGCAATCAGAGGCTCCCATGGAAAAGATTCAAAGCCGTGCAAATCCTGCACTGGTAACCAAGGCATCCAGGTTCTGTCATTAGGACTGACTAGGCGGCTGGTGTGACCCATGGAAAGGAAGGAAGGACAGTGTGGTGCAGTGGCCCACCTGAAAGCCACACAGGGCTGGGGAGCCCCTACCCTTGGCCAAGGGAGGTAGTGAGTGAGCCTGCTACCCAGCCTGGGAAACTGCTTTTTTCACAGAACTATGCAACCCCCGGATTGAAATATCCCACTTGTGAGCCCACACCACCAGGGCCTTGGGTCCCTATTAGAAAGCCACACAGATTCTAACTCCGGTAGAAGCAGCCTAAGCCAGGTTCCCAAGGAGAGGTGGGACCATCACCACTGATGCAGCTGCCTGCTGTCTAAGCCATCTGAGCTCTTTGCAGGAGGGGCAGCAGCCAGCACTGCAGCTGCAGGGCCTCCCTGAAGGGATTCCAACTCCAGCCAGGGGCTCTGGGACAAAAACTCTGATCTCCCTGGGCCTGAGCCCCTAGCAGCAGGAGTGGCTGTAGTCTCTATGGACCAGCAGACTTAGTGTTTCCCTCTGCTAGCTCTGAGGATTCCAGGCAGCCCAGATGAGTGAATTGCCCCCCAGCACAGCACACCACCTCTACTAAGGGACAGCCAAAGTGCTTCATTAAAAGAGTCCTGCTTCCTGTGCCACCCATCCAGGTGAAACCCCCCCAACAACAGGGGTTGTCAGACATCTGTACAGCAGCATCCCTATTGGCATCAAGTCAGTGCCCCTCAAGCTCAGAGATCCCAGAGAAAAGAGCAGGCACCCATCTTTGCTGTTCCCCAGCCTCCTTGAGTGACATCTCCAGGCACAGGAGCAAACCAGATGAATAGGGCCTGAAGTGAACCCCCAGCAAACCGCAGCAACTCTACAGGAGAGGGACCTGACTTTTGAAAGAAAAACAAACAGAAAGCAACAAAGACAGCATCAATGCAAAAAGTACCCACAAAAATCTCATCCAAGGGTCAGCAGCAGCAAAGATCAAAACTAGACAAACTCATGAAGATAATAAAGAATCAATGAAAAAACGCTGAAAACCCAAAAGGCCAGAGTGCCTCTTCTCCAAATGATCACAACACCTCTCCAGCAGGGACACAGAACTGGACGGAGGGTGAGATGGGTGAATTGACAGAAGCAGGCTTCAGAAGGCAGGTAATAACAAACTTTGCTGAGGTAAAGGAACAGGTTCTAACTCAATGCAAAGAAGCTAAGAACCTTGAGAAAATGTTAGAGGAGTCGCTAACCAGAATAACTGGTTTATAGGGGAAATTAATGACCTGATGGAGAAAAACACAGCATGAGAACTTTGTAAAGTATACACAAGTATCGACAGCCAAATCGATTAAGAGGAAGAAAGAATATTAGAGATGGAAGACTATCTTGTTGAAACAATGCAGGCAGACAAGATTAGAGAAAAAGGAATGTAAAAGAGGAAACAAAACCTCCAAGAAATGTGGGACTGTGTAAACAGACCCAACCTCCGACTGATTGGAGTACCTGAAAGAAATGGAGAAAATGCAACCAAGTTGGAAAACACACTTCAGGATATTATCCAGGAGAACTTGCCCAATCTAGCAAGACAGGCTAACATTCAAATTCAGGAAATATAGAGAAACTCACTAAGATACTGCACGAGAGGGTCAACCCCAAGACACATAATCATCAGATTCACTAAGGTCGAAATGAAGGAAAAAATGTTAAGGGTAGACAGAAAGGCGAGGTCACCTACACGGGGAAGCCCATCAGACTAACAGCAGATCTCTCAGCAGAAACCTTACAAGTCAGAAGAGAGTAGGGGCCAATATTCAACATTCTTAAAGAAAAGAATTTTCAACCCAGAATTTCATATCCAGCCAAACTAAGTTTCATAAGTGAAGGAGAAATAAAATCCTTTTCAGATAAGCATATGCTGATGGAATTCATTACTACCAGGCCTGCCTGGCAAAAGCTCATGAAGGAAGCACTAAATATGGAAAGGAAAAACCAGTACCAGCCACTGGAAAACACACGAAAATGTGAAGACTAATGACACTATGAAGGAACGGCATCAACAAGTGTGCAAAATAACCAGCTAGCATCATGATGACTGGATCAAATTCACACATAACAATATTAACCTTAAATGTAAATGGGCTAAATGCCCCAATTAAAAGACACAGACTGGCAAATTGGATAAAGAGTCAAGACCCATCAGTGTGCTGTATTCAAGAGACCCATCTCACGTGTAGAGACACACATAGGCTCAAAATAAAGGGACAGAGGAAAATTTGTCAAGCAAATGGAAAGCCAAAGAAAACAGGGGTTGCAATCCTAGTCTCTGACAAAACATACTTTAAACCAACAAAGATCAAAAAAGACAAAAAAAGCATTGCATAATGGTAAAGGCATCAATTCAACAAGAAGAGCTAACTGTCCTAAATACATATGCACCCAATACAGGAGCACCCAGACTCTTAGAGACCTACAAAGAGACTTATACTCCCACAAGATAATAGTGGGAGACTTTTATCACCCCACTGTCAATATTAGACAGATAAATGAGACAGAAAATTAACAAGGATATTCATGATAACAAGGATATTCAGGACTTGAACTCAGCTTTGGATCAAGTGGACCTAATAGATATCTGCACTAATAGATATCTCCACTCCAAAACAATAAAACATACATTTTTCTAAGTACCACATGGCACTTACTCTAAAATCAATCACAAAATTGGAAGTAAAACACTCCTCAGCAAATGCAAAAGAACTGAAAACATAACAGAGTCTCTCAGACTACAGTGCAATCAAATTAGAACTCAGGATTAAGAAACTCACTCAAAACCACACAAATACATGGAAATTGAACAACTTCCTCTTGAATGACTCCTGGGTAAATAATGAAAAGACAGAAATCAAGAAGTTCTTTGAAACCAATGAGAACAAAAAGACAATGTATTAGAATCTCTGGGATGCAGCTAAAGCAGTGTTAAGAGGGCAATTTATAGCACTAAATGCTCAACATCAGAAAGCTAGAAAGATCTCAAATCAACACCCTAACATCAAAATTAAAAGAACTAGAGAAGCAAGAGCAAACAAATTCATAATCTAGCAGAAGATAAGAAATAACTAAGATTAGAGTAGAACTGAAGGAGGTAGAGACACAAAAAAATCCTTCAAAAAAATTAATGAATCTAGGAGTTCGTTTTTTGAAAAAAGTAATAAAATATACTGCTTGCAAGAATAATAAAGAAGAAAAAAGAGAAGAATCAAATAGACACAATAAAAAATGATAAAGGAGCTATCACCCACCACTGACCCCACAGAAATACGAACTACCATCAGGGAATACTATAAACACATCTACACAAATAAACTAGAAAATCTAGAAGAAACAGATAAATTCCTGGACACATACACCCTCCCAAGACTAAACCAGGAAGAAATTGAATCCTTGAATAGAACAATAACAAGTTGTGAAATTGAGGCATTAATAAATAGCCTACCAACCAAAAAATGCCCAGGACCAGATGGATTCACAGCCAAATTCTACTAGAGGTACAAAAAGGAGCTGGTACCATTCCTTCAGAAAATATTCCAAACCATTGAAAAGGAGGGACTCCTCCTTAACTCATTTTATGAGGCCAGCCTCATCCTGATACCAAAACCTGGCAGAAAAACACACACAAAAAAAGAGAACTTCAGGCCAATATCCCTGATGAATTTTGATGCAGAAATCCTCAATAAAATACAGGCAAACCGAATCCAGCAGCACATCACAAAACTTATCCACCGTGATCAAGTTGACTTCATCTCTAGGATGCAAGTCTGGTTCAACATATGCAAATCAATAAACATAATCATCACATAAGCAGAACCAATGAGAAAAACCACATGATTGTCTCAATAGATGCTGAAAAGGCCTTTGATAAAATTCAGCACAGCTTCATCCTAAAAACTCTCAGTAAACTATGTACTGATGGAACGTATCTCAAAGTAATAAGAGCTATTTATGACAAACCCACAGCCAGTATCATACTGAATGGGCAAAAGCTGGAAGCATTCCCTTTGAGAACTGGCACAACACAAGGATGCCCTCTGTCAACACTCCTATTCAGCATAGTATTGAAAATTTTGGCCAGGGCAATCAGGAAAGAGAAAAAAATGAAGGGTATTCAAATAGGAAGAGAGGAAGTCAAATTGTCTCTGTTTGCAAATGACAAGATACTGTATTTAGAAAACCCCATTGTCTCAGCACCAAATCTCCTTAGGCTAATAAGCTTTAACTTCAGCAAAGTCTCAGGATACAAAATCAATGTGCAAAAATCACAAGCATTGCTATAACCAACAACAGAATAGCAGAGAGCCAAATCATAAATGAACTCCCATTCACAATTGCCATAAAGAGAATAAAATACCTTAGGAATACAGCTAAAAAGAGACATGAGGGACCTCTTCAAGGAGAACTGCAAACCACTGCTCAAGGAAATAAGAAAGGACACAAACAAATGGAAAAACATCCCATCCTTATAGATAGAAAGAATCAATATCATGAAAATGGCCATACTGCCCAGAGTAATTTATAGATTCACTACTATTCCCATCAAACTACCGTGGACATTCTTCACAGAATTAGAAAAAACTACTTTAAAATTCATATGGAACCAAAAAAGAGCCCACATAGCCAAGACAATACTAAGCAAAAAGAACAAAGCTGGAGGCATCATGCTACCTAACTTCAAACTATACTACAAGGCTACAGTAACCAAAACTGCATGGTACTGGTACCAAAACAGACATATAGACCAATGGAACAATAGAGACCTCAGAAATGAGACCACACATCTACAACCATGTGATCTTTGACAACCCTAACAAAAACAAGCAATGGGGAAAGGATTCCCTATTTAATAAATGGTGCTGGGGAAACTGGCTAACCACATGCAGAAAACTGAAACTGGACCCCTTCCTTACACCTTATACAAAAATTAACTCAAGATGGATTAAAGACATAAATGTAAAACCCCAAACCATAAAAACCCTAGAAGAAAACCTAGGCAATACCATTCAGGACATAGGCATGGGCATAGATTTTGTAATGTTGCCAAAAGCAATGACAACAAAAGCAAAAATTGACAAATGGGATCTAACTAAACTAAAGAGCTCTGCACAGCAAAAGAAACTATCATCAGAACAAACAGGCAACCTACAGAATGGGAGAAAAGTTTTGCAATCTATCCATCTAACAAAGGTCTTATATCCAGAATTTACAAGGAACCTAAACAAATTTTCAAGAAAAAAACAACCCCATCAAAAAGTGGGTGAAGGATATGAACAGACACTTCTCAAAAGAAGACATTTATGTGGCCAACAAACATATGAAAAAAAAACTCAGCATCACTGATCATTAGATAAATTCACATCAAAACCACAATGAGATACCATCTCACACCAGTCAGAATGACAATTATTAAAAAGTCAGGAAACAGATGCTGGTGAGGCTGTGGAGAAATAGGAACACTTTTACACTGTTGGTGGGAATATAGATTAGTTCAACCATTGTGGAAGACAGTGTTGCAATTCCTGAAAGATCTAGAACCAGAAATACCATTTGACCCAGTAATCCCATTATTGGGTATATACCCAAAGGAATATAAATCATTGTATTATAAAGATACATGCACATGTATGTTTATTGCAGCACTATTCACAATAGCAGCGACATGGACCAATCCAAATGCCCATCAATGATAGACTTGATAAAGAAAATATGGTAAATATACACCATGGAATACCATGCGGCCATAAAAAGGAATGAGATCATGTCCTTTGCAGAGACATGGACGAAGCCGGAAGCCATCATTCTCAGCAAACTAACACAGGAACAGAAATCCAGACAGTACATGTTCTCACTCATAAGTGGGAGCTGAACAATGAGAACACATGGACACAGGGAGGAGAACAACACACACTGGGGCTTGTTGGGGGTGGGGTCAAGGGGAGGGAGAGTATCAAGACAGATAGCTAATGCATATGGAGCTCAAGACCTAGGTGACGTGAAGATAGGTGCAGGAAGCCACCATGGCACACTTATACCTATGTAACAAACCTGCATGTTCTGCACATGTATCTTAGAACTTAAAGTTAAAAACTAAATAATAATAATCAATATAATTTCTCACACTAAAAGATAAAAACCCAAAAATATACATGTTTATCTTATTTGTATGCAGAAAATACAATTTGGCAAAATTTAAACACAAGCCATGAAGACAGCTTTTACCAAAATAGAAATGGAAAGCAAATTTCTCAATTTGAGTAAGGGCCTACATGGAAAACAAAGAACTATCATCATAGTGGTGAAATATTGAACACATACTCCCTATGATTGAGAACAAGTCAAAGATATATGTTTTTACTGCTTCTATGTAGACTTGTACTGGATATCTTATGACTTAAAGCATGAAAAATGAAAAGCACAGAACTTAGAAAACAAGTCTTTTTGTTCATAGAGGAAATGGTATTAACAGAAAAATCTTAAAGACTTTAAGTTTCTAGAACTTGGGCACATATACATTTCTAGAATTAGGCAATTTTGCAGGATATGGGGTCAAAATACAAAAAATTATTTATTTAACTTTTAAGTTCAAGGGTACAAGTGCAGGTTTGTTACATAGGTAAACTTGTGTCATGGGGTTTCTTGTACAGACTATTTCCTCACCCAGGTATTAAGCCTAGTACTCATTGGTTATTTTTTCGATCCTCTTCCTCCTTTCACCCTCTACACTTCAATAGAGCCAAGTGTTTGTTGATTCCTTCTTTTTGTCCATGTGTTCTCACCATTTAGCTCCCACTTACAAGTGAGAACATGCAGTATTTGGTTTTCTGTTCCTGTGTTAGTTTGCTGAAGATAATGGCCTCCAGTTCTACCCATAGCCCTGTAAAAGACATGATCTTGGTTTTGATTTGCAATTCTCAGATCAGTGATGCTGAGCTTTTTTTCATATGATTGATGGCTACATGTATGTCTTTGGAAAAGTGCCTATTCACACCCTTTGTCTGCTTTTTAATGAAAGCTGTTTTTTTTTTCCTGTAAATTTGCTTAAGTTCTTACAGATATTAGACCTTTGTCAGATGCATAGTTTGCAGAAGTTCTCTCCCATTCTATAGGCTGTTTACTCTCATGATAGTTTCTTTTGTGTGCAGAAATTCAATTAGATTCTATTTGTCAAGTTTCACTTGTGTTGTAGTTGCTTTTGGCATCTTCGTCATGACATCTTTGCCTGTGCTTATGTCCTGATAGATTAAAAGTGTTCCCATTCACAATTCTCACAAAAAGAATGAAATACGTAGGAATGCAGCTAACTTAGGGAGGTAAAAGATCTCTACAAGGAGAGCTACAAAACACTGCTCAAAGAAATCAGAGCTGACACAAACAAATGGAAAAACATTCGATGCTCATGGATAGGAAGAATCAATATCATTAAAATGGCCATACTGCTCAAAGCAAAAGGCTCTTCCTATTAAACTACCATTGAGATTCTTCACAGAACTAGAAAAAATTACTTTAAAATTCATATGGATCCAAAAAAGAGCCAAGGCAATACTAAGCAAAAACAAAACAAAACAAAAAAAACCTGGAGGCTTCATCCTACCTGACTTCAAACTATACTACAGGGCTACAGTAACCAAAACAGCATGGAACTGGTACACGACCAGACACATAGACCAGTGGAACAGAATAGAGAACCCGGTAATAAGACCACACACTTAGACCTATTTGATCTTCAACAAACCTGACAAAAACAAGCAATGGAGAAAGGATTCCTTATTCAATAAATGGTATTGGGATAACTGGCTAGCCATATGCAGAAGATGGAAACTGGACCCCTTTCTTACACCATATACAAAAATTGACTCAAGGTAGATTAAAGACTTAAATGTAAAACCCAAAACTTTGAAAACTCTGGACTTTTTTTTTTTTTTTTTTTTTTTTGAGATGGAGTCTTGCTCTGTCACCCAGGCTGGAGTGCAGTGGCACGATCTCGGCTCACTGTAGCCTCCACCTCCCAGGTTCAAGCAATTCTCCTGCCTTAGGCCTCCTGAGTAGCAGAGACTATAGGCATGCGCCACCCCACCCAGCTAATTTTTGTATTTTTAGTAGAGACGGGGTTTCACCATGTTGGCCAGGATGGTCTTGATCTCCTGACCTGGTTATCCACCTGCCTCAGCCTCCCAAAGTGCTGGGATTACAGGCGTGAGGAAAAAGTATTTTTAAATGACAGCAACAAGTAACAAGAGGAAGGGAATTTTAGAAGATTGTTTATAATTAGCCTCAAACTATAAAATAATTAAGATAAATTTAATGAAAACTATGTAAGACCTATCAAAAACAAAAACACACTGCAGAAATAAAGAACAACTTAACAAATGTAGAGATATAACGTGACCTTTAATTTAAATATTTAATGTTCCTGAGATATCAAAACTGAACTATCAAAAACAAAAACACACTGCAGAAAGAAATTAAGAACAACCTAACAAATGTAGAGATAAAACATGACCTTTAATTTAAATATTTAACGTTCCTGAGATATCCATTTTTCCTAAACACAACTATATAGATTCAACACCATATTGGATCAATAAGTTCATTATAAAATATATATAGGTAAAAGATGTTGAATTGCCAACAAAAGCTTAAAGAACTGCTGTGGAGGATTTACAGTGGCTAATTTCAACATTTACTATAAATTTACAATAATCAAGATGCTTTTCTATTGGGAATAGATAAATAAATTGATGAAACACCCAGGAAGTCTAGAATAAATCTGCACATATTTGGACAATTGATTTTTTCAGAATGTCTAGGTATTAAAGCCACTTAAGTAATTCATTGAGAAAACAATATTTATTTAACTACAGTGTTAGAGCAATGGCATATCCATTAGGGAAAAAAATGAACCTTGATCTCTGCCTCAGATCATGAACAAAAATTAATTTGAGATAGTTCATAAACCTAAACATAAAACTAAAACTAAAAAATGTTATAGGAGAATATAAGAGAGTTCCTTCATGATCTTGAGTAAGCAAAAATTTTCTGGACACCAAAAGTGTTAATTATTTTAAAAAGATACATTACATTTTATTAAATTAAAAATTCTTTTGTCTTTAAAAGACTTTATGTTTTTCTGACTTTTAGGTTCAGGAGTACATGTGCAAGTTTGTTACATAGTTAAACTCATGTCACAAGGGTTTGTTGAACAGATTATTTTGTCACCTAGGTACTAAGCCTAGTACCCAATAGTGATTTTTCTGCTCCTCTCCCTCCTCCTACCCTCCTGCCTTAGGTAGGCTCAGTTTCTATTGTTCCCCTCTTTGTGTTCATGTGTTCTCATCATTTCATTCATACTTACAAATGACAAGATGCAGCTGGTTTTCTATTCCTGTGTTAGTTTGCTAAGGATGGTGGCCTCCAGCTCCATCTATGTTCTTGCCAAGGACATGATCTTGTTCTTTTTTATGGCTGCATAGTATTCCATGGTGTATATGTACCACATTTTCTTTATCCAGTCTATGATTGATGGGCATTTAGGTTGATTCCAAGAGAACATTATTTTAAAAAATGAAAATGCCAGCCATTTCATTGGGAGTAAATATTCACTTTAAAATACTTGTATCTAGAATATAAGAAGAATTCCTACAGCTCAATAGTAAAAGATAAATAACTCAATAAAATGAACATGAGTTTTTTTAAAAAAAAAAGAAGTGAAAATATATTCAACCACACCACTGAGATACCACTATACACCCACTATAATGACTAAAATCAAAATGACTGGCACTGCTAAATGTACATAGTAATATAGAATTACTGAAATTCTGGTTCATTGTAGGTGGGAGTGTAAAATGGTTTCAACCACTTTGAAAACAATTTTGTAGTTTCATATAAAGTTAAACACACACACGCAGTGAATTCATTCCTTGGCATTTAACCAAAATAGATAAAAATGTACATGTGCAAAACTATTCGTATAAAAATATCCATAGCAGCTTTATTCATAAGAGCAAAAGGCTCATCATAATCCAAATGTGTATCAACCAAAATTACAAATGGTGATATATTCATACAGTGGAATAATATGCAGCAATAAAAGAACCAAACTTCTGATACATATTAAAGCATGAATGTACTTCAATAGTATTATACTAAGCTGAAAAAAAATACTTGCAGGATACCAAGGAATACATGCTGTATGATGCCATGTGCTATGAAGTCGAAACACAGGCAACACTTTTCTATCATCATAGAGATACATTTTGTGTATTGAGTATGAGATGACACCAAATGGGTATGATAAAATTTTCTGGAGTGATGTAAACGGCTTCTGGCTTGATTGGGATGGTGGTAACAAGGGAGTTTATCTTTGTCAAAACCCACTGATTTTCACACTTGTTCATTTTATCTAAAATTTGTTAATTATAAAAAAAGAACAAAAAACATATTACTTATGTATATTTTTTAAAAACCCTAAAGTTATATTTCCCATTTACCTCCCACAACTTCCTAAGTAGATTTCTGCCATATTTAACAGGTTAGGAGATTTCTACCCTTGGTAATTATTCTTAATTCTCAAGGTCCTATATTTTAGTAACCCAAATATTGTAAAGTCGACCTAGGCATGTTCCTTGATATGATATTGGATCCTGTTTTGAACATGCCAGCTATATCACTTTGGGGACAATGTTTGACTCTGAATATAGATGGTATTTGATGAAAATTTAAGGATTATTTTACCATTTTATTGGGTTTGATAATGGTATTCAGCACTCGTAGAAAATGCTCTATGTTTTTAGAAATGTGTACTAAAATTAGTGCTAAAATGAAATGATATTATCTTTATTATACTTTAGCACATTTAAGCAAGTATCAGGCAAATTAAATATAACAAAAAGTTAAAATGATCAAATCTGGAGGATAATTATATCGATGTTGGTTACACTATCCTGTCAATTTTCTACAGGCATGGTGAAAACTAAATTTAAAAATTAGGCCCAATGAATTGGCTCACACCAGCAATCCCAGCAAGTTGGAAAGACTAGGCAGCCAGATAGCTTGACCTCATGAGTTTGAGACCAGCCTCCTGGGCAACGTGATGGAACCCTGTCTCTACAAAAAATACAAAAATTAGCCAGGTGTGGTGATGCGCACCTGCTTGGGAGGCTGAGATGAGAGGATCACTTGAGCCTGAAGATCGAGGCTGCAGTGAGCCATGATCGTGCCACTGCACTCCAGCCTGGGTGATAGAGCCAGATCTTGTCTCAAAAAAAAATTAAAATTAAATTACTGTCTCTCTTTTACCCTGTTTTACTAATTATTGGATGTCCTTTAGATGCTTAAGTGCTTGAGTAATCAATTTCTTCCTAAATTCAAAGCAACCTGAACTATTTTTTTCTAAGAAAGAAATTTAAAATTTTCAATTTCCTTTTATATCATATTGGGTTTTTCTTTTTATTGTCACCTCTAAAAAGCTCAAAGTTAGGCATTGTGCATAATTTCTGTACCCTTCCTTTAACCCACTGTTTTTCATGAGGACAAATATTGAAATCATGCAAGAGTTTCTAAATTACTTTCTCCCAATGCTTCTGTTACACTTCTCAGCAAAGGAATGTTCTTTTTATGACAAAGAAACGTGTATCTTTAGAAAAATAATTCCCAATCGACTTTAGTATGTTATTTCCATTTACTCTTTGGCTCCTGGTCAAGAATGTGGTAACCCTTATGCTCTGTTCCTATAGCTTTTATTTACTGATTCTTACATTTGTTTCCTTTTGAAATCTGATTTTATTAAGTGTAGGTTCCTATTGCAAGCTGGTCAAATTCTCTTTAGAAATGAGTGGCATAATGAAGGAATACATTAATGAATGGTTTCATGAATCAATGAATTAATGATTGAGTGGTCAGACCTATAATTCTTCTCCTATCTTCTGCTCTGTTTAAAAAAAAATGGACTATCTATGCAAAATGAAGAATCTTGACCAGCGTAGTTAACTGATTCTTGTATATGAAAAGGCAGTCACTGTTCTAAATTAGCTTTATTTTATACTACATATGCTAGTTTCAGGCTTGGAAAACTATTCCTCCCAGACAATTTAATACTTTTGGATCAGTTTTATTTTTCATTAATTTTTCTGTGTTCCTGATGACACTTTGTTTTTCTGGTTTCTCCTAGAATAAGACCTGTTTTTCTCACTCCAGTTTCTGGGCTCTTCTTAAGGGTAAAGTTCTTCTTTCTCTTCAGGGTGCATAATAGCAGCTAGACTGTGTTGGCCAGCTGACGCTGGGAACGTTAGAACCAGGAAGCTTCAGGCTAACCACTGCCATGTGTCCTGCCATGTTGACCATCCTCTTCAAAGCCAGTGATCAGGAGAAGCGCCAGTTTTCTGGAATAGCCAAGATATCCATGAGTTGCTTTATTTTTTAGTGTATTTAAAAGTGTACCAGAGATGGGAGTATTCACATATAAATATGATTTCAATCTACTGTGAACTGCTTTCTAGTAAAAGAGATGCATTTGCTTTCTTCATTTCTCTCCAGCAACAAACCTCCAGACAGGGCATGTGGCAGATGGTGGTAGTCTGAGACTCCTCTATGGAGTTCAAAGAGCAAACATGATTTGGAGGTGTCACAAGGCAGATGTCATTCCATGGGGCAAAGGAAACTGTATCTTGATATGACTAATTAATAAATTTGCACCAAGATCATTCCATTTGATAAAAATGGTCCAAGATTCTTCCCCGATGTTTTCAAATGAGCCAGTGAAGGGTGGCAGGTGAGAACACTAGTTTTAAGTTCAGGCGGTCTGGTATCAAAATTCTGATTCTGTCATTAGTGACTTTGTGAAAATAGCTTTATTGCTTTGAGTACAAGGTTCCTCATTGTTTAGAGGGAGGGATCATTGTTTAATGAAAATGTATTTGTATTATATATTTTTTCTGTTCCATTTTTAAAAAACTTATATTCAGTGGGTACATATACTTGTTTGTTACACTGGTATTACATGTGTAATGGTGGGGTTGGGTTTCTGGTTTACTGTCACCCAAATATTGGACATTTTATTCATTGACAATTTTTCAACCCTCACCCCTCACTTTCCCTTC
Organism: Pan paniscus; assembly: GCF_029289425.2. Taxonomy (NCBI): domain Eukaryota; kingdom Metazoa; phylum Chordata; class Mammalia; order Primates; family Hominidae; genus Pan; species Pan paniscus. Next base: position 20,474,338 of record NC_073260.2, on the reverse strand, counting down.
TTTTGGAGTCCCCATAGACTATTCTCTCCATCTTTATGTCCATGTGTACCCTTTGTTTAACTCCCACTTATAAGTGAAAACATGCAATATTTGATTTTCTGCTTGTGAGTTAGCTCACTTAGAATAATGGCCTCCAACTTCATCCATGTTGTTGCAAAGGACATGATTTCATTCTTTTTTATGGCTGCGTCCTCATGTTTGAAAAGGGGATAACCAGGCCTGAGACAATGCATGAAAAATGCTTAGCATAGTTTCCAATATGTCAGTATTATAGAAACTTAATGAATAGTAATAGTAGTAATAATAATGCATTTATTGAGTTCTATTTTGATCATGCTGAAGAAATGACGATAAATTATACCCTAACTTTGTCTTCATAGAACTCCTGAGTATTAGTCTGTTCTCATGCTGCTAATAAAGACATACCCAAGACTGGGTAATTTATAAAGGAAAGAGGTTTATTGACTCACAGTTCCACATAGGTGGAGAGGCTTCACAATCATGGTTGAAGGCAAATGAGGAGCAAAGTCATGTCTTACATGGTGGCAGGCAAGCAAGCTTATGCAGTGGAACTCCCACTTATCAGATCTCTTGAGACTTATTCACTACCATTAGAAAAATATGGGGGAAACCACCCCATGAAAAACATGGGGGAAACCACCCCAATTATCTTCACCTGCAGCCCCCCCACTTGACACATGGGGATTATTACAATTCAAGGTGAAATTTGAGTGGGGACACAACCAATCAATCACCTGCATCACTGGAGATATAAAGCATGTGATATCTGCCTTCTAAAGCAGTTATGGATTAAATGAGATAATGCATGTGAAATCTCAACACAATGCCTGATTGCTGTTTCTATGGTACACAACTATGACACATTTTGAAAAATGCTAATTTAAAGAAGCTATTCAAGTATTGTATCTTGGGAAATCAAGGCACGAAAAACTTCCCACTTAAAGGAGTAAGTGGGTGAGTGGAATACAGTAGGCCCCAGTGGAGAAAGAAATGGGGAGACTTTATGTTTAACAATGCAGATTGTATGGAGTTTGTGTCACAGTGATGAGCATCAGGAGTGTGCAGGAGGAGTTTTCATGGCAAAGATTAGTGGCTTAAAGGACGGAGGCCCCTAGGCTTAATAACATTATTTTATATATGCAGGCATTTAAATGCCCACATAGATATTTCACACATATTTTGCTATTAAATAAATACTCCCAAGCTGGACAAGTTTATTTATTATTCTTATTTTCAAATGAAGAAACTAAGGACTGTGACTTTGAGGGTTTTGTCCAAGCGCACCAGACTCAAACATGACTAAGCCATGATTTTGCCTTCAAGTGCACCCTGCTGCCTCCCTCAAGCATGATGACTAGAAATGACAGCCAGCAATGATATTCATCTTGCAGCAGTGGCAGGGTACCAGCACATGATGGTACCTCTGAAATGAAATAATAACTGAGCCACGGGCTTTGTGTTTCAGGGCTGCTGGAACCACGGGCAATACAAAGAATGAAAATAGCAACTCGAAAACAAATTCCACAGTTCTTTCCATGAGTTTGCAAAAGTCTACACATGGAGAGTGAGTAATGAGTTTTCTACTATCTGTTAGCAATGGTGAGCCTGGGCACTGAGTGACAGACAGTCTATCTCACTTTGAAATCAACTTTATGCGTTTAAAGTTTCATGTTTAGAGTTAATCTGTGGACAAACATCTATGAGAACTTTTTGTAGTGTATCTTTATGGGGACCTCAGTTTTCTCTTTTACTATTAGATTAGATTATATGTTCTTCAAAGGACCTTCCTCCATACTGGTTGCCTAAGTTTTTATCCTTGGAATCTAATTACGTTCCTAACCTGGGATACCATTTTTTAAGTGTGAAAAAATCATTTATGTTTATTTATGTTGCAGATTTCGGTCAGGGTTTTAACTGGGAAGAGAAAAATCATCCACCTCTTTATCTTATGTATAACCACATAAAAAGTACATTTCCTAGTCTCTTTACTCCAAATCTTTCTTAAAATGACCCTGGATAGCAAATACTTGAATGTCATCATTCTTCCATAACCACTCTGTATGACATAAACCAATAGTCACCGAGTACCTTCCAACACCAAGCACTGAGCACCTTGTAAATTTCTAAATCAGGTCTTTCTCAAACCTTTAATATCTGGGGCTGTATCTTTGATTTTTTTTAACTTTTATGTTAAGTTCAGGGGTACAAGTGCAGGTTTGTTACTTAGTTAAATTTATGTAATGGGGGTTTGTTGTACAGATTATTTTATCACTCAGGTATTAAGCCTAGTACCCATTACTTGTTTTTTCTGATCCTCTCCCTCCTCCCACCCTTCACCCTCCAAAAAAATGATTCTATCCAGCAATCCCATTACTAGGTACTGTAAACAAAAACAAATCATTCTATTATAGAAACAGATGCACGTTTATGTTCATTGCAGCACTATTCACAATAGCAAAGACATGGGTATAAACCTAAATGTCCATCAATGATAGACTTGGTAAAGAAAATGTGGTACAAATACACCATAGAATACTATGCAGCCATAAAAAAAGAATAAGATCATGTCCTTTGCAGGGACATGAAAGGAGCCGGAGGCCATTATCCTTAGCAAACTAACACAGAAACAGAACACCAAACACCACATGTTCTCACTTATAAGTGGGAGCTAACTAATGGGTTACCATTTTTAATGACTGCATTGAGAAATTTGAAAAATTAGTTGAGAACAACACACCATATACAGAAGTTAAAAGCCCTTTCTGGTTTTTGAAAATTCCTAAGGCGGTTAGATTATGAGATGGGAGAGAACGATTTTCTCACGGCCATTATAATTCAGTTTCTGACTTGCCTTGTCATTCTGACTGTGTGGACTCTAGTCCATTCTGCATTGCTGCAGACCAAAAATAACACAGCCACCTGTTCAAACTCCACAGCAAGGGACAATGGCCCACATTATTTGTCTTTCCCAACATTTCTATTTATTTCTCCAGTAAGGAAGTTTGGTGACCTCTTCGGTTTACCTTGTATCATGATGATATATGTCCTTACGGTCTTGCTTTCACCCCGAGAAATTTGCCAGGCATATTTCATATAAAATGAGAGTCTCCTCCCATTGGGAAATTCAGCAGCAAGTTTAAAAGATATTAACATTTTCCTTCATTACAAATCCATCTGATATTTAACAAGAAGCATGAACCCTAACAGCTGGTTGTTGAACAGATAAAACTTTCCTAGAACATTTTCCATGTCATTAAGTGTTCCTCCACAGCATCATTTGTAATGGCCATGGAGCATTTAAGCATATGTGTGCCCTGTAATGTATTAACTTATCCCTATTGTTGGACAATTTGGTTGATTTTTAAAAACTCACAAAGTTTTGAGATCTTACCAGTTTTAAAAAGCACTTGTCAATTTGATAGGAGAAAAAAACATTTCGGGTTTTTTTTATTTATATGTTTTTTTTTTACCAGTAAATGTAAATACTTTTCTAATTAATTGATTATCAAATTTTATCCCTCCATCCCATCAGATAGAATATGCATAAAATCTTTTCACTTCTCTCCCTAAACATTACTGCTATCACCCTAGTCTGAACCACTGTTTCATATGAGCTGCTGTAATCACCTTCTAATTGGACTCCCTGAATACACACTTATCTTCCTGCAGGTGATTCTCTTCTTAAAAAAAAAATCTGATAATGCCCCACTCCTGCTTAATACAGTTGAATGACCTACCATTCCACTTATAGCAAAATTTAAGCTCCTTACTGTGGCCTTCAAGGTTCTATGTGACCCAGCCCTTGCCCAAACGTTTCATCTTTGAAATTATCTTGTGCAGTTCTAAGTCTTCATTCACTAACCTGCAGCCACACTAGCTGCCTTGCTGTTAGAAGAAAACTCAAACTCATTTCTTTATACTTGCATTTCCCACAGCTTAGATTATGCTATCCACTTTCACTTCCAGAACTTCATGTGGCTGACTCTGTCTTATCCTTTGGGCCTCTGCTCAAAGATTACCTTCTTACAGAGGAATTTATCTTACCATCTACCTAGATTATCCTTGTCCACATCTTAAGAGTTGGAGCAGCACAGGCAAAGATATTAAGACATACAACTGTAGTTTCATTGTTTGGTAAGTAAAAAAAAGAGTCATGAGAGATTGGATTAGACAACTAGTCAGAGGACAGAAAACATAGGGCCTTATAAGTAGTCAAATATCCTGTATTTTATTTTATTTTTTTGAGACAGTCTCTCACTGTCACCTGGGCTGGAGGGCAGTGGTGTGATCTTGGCTCACTGCAACATCTGCCTCCCAGGTTCAAGTGATTCTCCTCTCTCAGCCTCCCAAGTAGCTGGGATTACAGGCGCCCACCACCACGCCTGGCTAATTCTTTGTATTTTTAGTAGGACGGGGTTTCACTATGTTGGCCAGGCTGGTCTCAAACTCCTGGCCCCGTGATCTGCCTGCCTCAGCTTCCCAAAGTGCTGGGATTACAGGCATGAGCCACTGCACCTGGCCTGTATTTTAATTTCTAGGAACGTACATAGAGTTCTCAGACCTCTGAATAGTTTCATTCCACTATCATTTATTCATTTGTCAATCATCAGTACTATATACCAGACACAGATAAAACTAGAGGTGCAAAAATGATTAAGGTTATTTTTGCCTTTAAGTGGCTTACAGTTATTATTTAAAATCCCAAATACTCAGTATCCCCAAATTAGGCTCCCAGAATACATATAAGAATCCTGAGCTATGTGTTTCCCTGACCCTCAGTGGACTGTGATCCATTAAGGAGACATCTCCTAAATGAAACAAGATTCATCAGGTTCTTGTGCCTGTAAGTCTTTGAATTTAAGGAGTTGCTTTCTTCACTTGATAACTCCCCTAGCCATCTTCTAGCTGGAGGCTATAAGTGAACATGTTTATGTCCTTGACTAAAGACTTAGATAAAAATCCCAACCAAAGATCCCATACACACAAACGTCAAGTCTTTCTCATCCAAAAGTTTCTTCTACCTGTGGAAAGAGGTGAGGTGAAAAGAAGTAAGGAATTAGTGAGAAGAGGACTGTCAAGTTTCATCTTTCTCCCTCTGATAGGGGAAGAGGACTTGCACATCAATGAACATGTCATCTTATTGACTGTATTTCTACTCCGGGTGTCTTGGAGATGAGAGGTGTCAGTTCCCATCTCTTTGATCCATCACTGCAGCATGTCTGAGACGGGATAGAGGACCTCTTCACGTTTCTTTTCCATCTCTTTTAATTACATTCAACAGAGAAAGACAAGCCTTATCTCCCCATAAGCAAGATGCTTTCAGCATTATGAAACTATTTGCTCATTCTTTCTGGTTTGAGGGCAAAGCTTCATTTTGTCATTTTTGACCTATCAAGGTTAAGTAAACTTTGTTTTTCATTTCTTTCTTTCTTTTATCTCTAACAGACATCAGAACAATATGACTTGGAAAATCTGTACATCTTGGCTTAGTAGCTGACTACCAGCAACCTTGGACACCCTCTAAAGCTAATATTAATATTAATTAGGAACACTTTTCCTCTTTTGCTGAATACATTCTTTGCTTAAGCATGTACTCCAGGGCAAATGTCCTTAACATTTGAAATTCTTTCAAGTTTTATATTGTTTGTAATTGATGCATAACAATTGTACATATTTATGAGGTACAGTGTAATATATGTATATGCTATGTAATGATCAAATAAGGGTAATTAGCATACCCATTCCTGAAACATTTATCATTTCTTTGTGATGGAAACATTCAAAATCCTCTCTTCTAGCTATTTTGAAATATACAATACAGTATTGCTAACTATGCCATGAACATCATTGATACTCCAGTGAAGTCTGTGGAATTGTTCTGTGACAAATTAGAGGTGGTCACAATTTTTCGACATGTATTTCCACAAGAGGAGGGAAATATTTTTGCCTTCTGTTGAATTTGGGCTTGTCTTAGTTGTTCATTTGTAACCAAGAGAAAGTAGAGGTGACACCGCATGACATGTGAAGTAAGGTCAGAGAAGGCGGGTTGCTTCTTCTTTGGTCTCTCAGCACACTCTCTTCCTGAATACTACCTCTTGATGTGCTCCTTCTCAGAACTCAGCCACCATGGTGCAAGAATTTCATGTTACAAGGGGAGGTAGATGTTCTGGTGGTCAGCCCCATCTGAACTCCTAATCATCTTGGATGTCCAGCAACCAAAAAGCACCTGAAAAGGTGCTTGTGGTTTTCATGAGTGAAATCATAGCAATCATTGAACTATAACCATGTGAGAGATCACATATGACAATTGCTTAGTGGGACCCTTCTCAGATTCCTGACCCACAAAATCATGAGAAAATAAAGGGTTATTGTAATTTTCTAAATGTTAGGGTAATTTTTTACCTAGCAATAGCTAACAAGAACACTTTCTCAGAATAATGTTTTTAAATGCATGGAATAAAATGTGTAAAATTACAAAGAAAATGTATATTGAAATAGTTATAAAATATTTTTAAAATAAATTTAATTTTACTCATTAAACTCATTTATTGTTAACTCATTAAATAAGAGCTATGATCAGGTCTATGACTACCATAATTTTAAAATATTGATGAGCAAAATATGATAAGGCTGAATATCACAATATTAATCGAATACAAAACATCTGATTTGTATTGGTGACAAATTTTCAAGTATCGCTAAACTCCACTCTTGGTTGTCAGATTGAGATTTACTAAATTTCCATTCAATGTTGGTAAAAATGAAATATTTCATAATACATATTTACTGATCCCTTGGAGTATTCTTGGACTACAGATCAAGAAACCCAACTGTAGATACTCCTTCTTCAGGTATTTTTTATGCTCTTTTTTTCACCTGGAATAAATTTCCTCCTATGAATATTCAAAATCAATCTATTGTTCAAGAACCCATCTTAAATACTCCCTCCCTCAACCAAGTCTCTCCTAATGTCATTCCATCTCCAGTTCCAATAATACCTCTGGACTCTTAAGTTTTTTTTATCTTTTATGGCTATTTATGCCCAAGATATATATTCCCTAATAGAGTCAAAAGTTCTTAAGTAATGGATGAATGTGGTGTGAATCTGTTTCCCAGAAACTAGTAAATTGTGTCTTTCAGAAATTCACAGCAATTAATCTACTTAGTAGGTTCATAATAAATTTATACTGGATTAATCAGTGACTCCTAAAACTAGCTGATTATCAACACCACCTAGGGAATTTTTATTTTATTTTTTTTTTTGAGACAGAGTCTGGCTCTTTCACCCAGGCTGTAGTGCAATGGCGGGATCTCGGCTCACTGCAAGCTCCGCCTCCCGGGTTCACGCCATTCTCCTGCCTCAGCCTCCCAAGTAGCTGGGACTACAGGCGCCTGCCACAACTCTCGGCTAATTTTTTGTATTTTTAGTAGAGACGGGGTTTCACCGTATTAGCCAGGATGGTCTCGATCTCCTGACCTCATGATCCACCCGCCTCGGCCTCCCAAAGTGCTGGGATTACAGGCGTGAGCCACCACGCCGGGCTGGGAATTTTTAATAAATACAGATTCCCATGTTCCAATCCAATCTACTGAATCAGAGTAACTAAGGATGGGCCCATAATGACAATTTTTATTTTATTTAATTTTATTTAATATTCTCCTCCTCCCTGTCTCATCCCTCAAGTAATTCATATATAGGCCGCCTGACGCTGGCCTGGACTTTTAGAACCACTGGATGAAAACAATATACAGATAAAATAAGAACCCTTGGTCTTAGCATTAAAACATCTACAAAATTTGGACTTAATGGACCTTCCCTACTTTTGCCTCCTAGCTGCCTGAACGTATCTTAGGCAAAGTCTTGGCCATCTCATCAGTGTTTCAATGTAGATCATGTGGATCAAGTCCCAGCTCATAGTAATTTTTTTTTCCATCTATGAGAACCACAGCCTCAGCTGCCATGTCTGTGTTAGGAGATCCTAATAGTCTGTCCATAAATAACTAATCCAGGGAGGAACCTGAGCCAAACAGGCGAATCAGATGCATTCCTCAGAAGAATCTGACCTGGAAATAAAGGAAGAACACCAGTCTTTTTCTGGTAGTAAGAGAAACAACGTGAGACTCAGGGTTTGCTGCAGGCTATGTTTCCTTCTAGTCAGAGGAAGAGAATATACAAAAGAGAATATAAATCTGGTATATAGAGAGGACAGAACAAACTTTCTGATGGTGATTCAGTTCCTGGTTCTAATTGTCACCAAGGCCATCTTCATTCTGTCTTGTCCACGGTCATATCCTTTATCTTCCAATAAATTATCCTTTCTGCCTAAGCTGGTTCAACTGGGTTCTGCCTCTGAGGTCCAAGAATATTCAGATGCTAAAATTTTCCCTTTCCCGACACCTCAATTCAAAGCACTAGCCCCTTAAAACATCGCTCCCTGTCCTCCCTTGCTCAGAAGCCCAGTCTGTTCTAACAGCTTGAGCCCACACTAATATCTAGCCTTCGTGATCTTCCGTAGCATTGATCATCTGTACCACACAAATTGGCAGACTTATTATCCTGTTCTGTATCTTGCACTGACTCATTATTGTCTCAAATTCAACTAATGATATCTTTAGGCTTTATTTAACTGTACCATTTTATACCTGGAAAGAACATTAGTGATTTTTAATCCAACCTCCTCATTTGTACAGAAGGAGAAAATAACACAGAGAGAAGTGACTTTCCTAAAGTCATATAACATTTCTCAAACTAAGTTCTGCTTAAGTACAACATTGACAAATGAAAAAGTGCTTGTGATGAAATCAGCTTACAAAAAGCTGCATATTCTATTTCTTAGAATAACTGATGCTCAACAATTAATATTGCATATCAAAGCTTTTGAGAAATCCTGCAGAAAAAAATGAAGCTATTTCAATTGCTTTAACTCCATTTTCTGAAAATTTGACTGTAGGAATATTTTCTCACCAAGTGCTATTGAGAATTAGTGTTTTTTGATATATACCTTGATAACCCCATGCTAATGATTATTGAGTTGGTCTGCTTGTTGCAAATCTAAAAACATTTCAAACCCCAAGGAGACGTTTTATTATTTTCTTCTATTACAGTTGAATGAGTAAGGCTAACACCCTCCTCCATGTTTTCCCTTAATTTAAAAGACTTTCACTTTCACTTTTTCTTTTTTTTTTTTTTTTTTTTTTTTTTTTGCGACGGAGTCTCGCTCTGTCGCCCAGGCTGGAGTGCAGTGGCACGATCTTGGCTCACTGCAACCTCCACCTCCCGGGTTCACACCATTCTCCTGCCTCAGCCTCCTGGGTAGCTGGGACTACAGGCGCCCGCCACCACGCCCGGCTAATTTTTTTGTATTTTTTGTAGAGACGGGGTTTCATTGTATTAGGCAGGATGGTCTCGATTTCCTGACCTCGTGATCCGCCCGCCTCAGCCTCCCAAAGTGCTAGGATTACAGGCATGAGCCACCACACCCAGCCCACTTTAACTTTTTTTAACTTGAAGGTTAAACCTTCAAGTTTTTACCTTTCTAGTCTGTGAAAAACATTATGTTATCCAAAATATACTTAAAATATAGATGCTCCAATTTCATAATCAAATTCTGGGAGAAGCAGTCTTTCTGTCTTTGTTCTAGCAGTGGGAAGAGACCAGATCTCTGGCTTCTGTACTGGAGATTTGGTCCAAAACATGATAAGAGTATAAATTATGAACAGAATCCTAAAACTAAAAGTGACCTTAGAAAGAACATAGCTAACTATCCTCATCTTGCAGAAGTGGAGATTTAAGTTCAAGATAGAGAGGGGACTTCCCCCAGTGTTACACAGAGATTTTTGCTTGAAGGCAAGACTCAAAGCCAGACCTTCAGGTTTCCATTCCTGTAACCTTTCAAATAAATCCCGTTATATTGACCATCTCTTCAAGGTCTGAGGTTGATTACCTGGGTTTTCCTCTTACTTTTTCTCTCCTCCTTTCCTTTGGTTCTCTTTCCTATCCCCCTCGTCCCCTTCTCTTCCTCTCCCTCCCTCTCCCCTTCCTTCTCCAAATCTTATTTATTCTCCTCCTCTTTCTTCTCATCCTTCTACTTTTCACTCTTCTTCTTATGTTGCTTTTGTGTGACATTTTCCATTAAATATTGAGCAAATTTACATTTTTTTCTGGTACTAAATGTCTTAGTCTGTTTTGTGTTGCTATAAAGGAATACCTGAGGCTGAGTCATTTATAAAGAAATGATATTTGGCTCATGGTTCTATGGGCTTTACAGGAAGCATGGCACCAGCATCTGCTTGGCTTCTGGTGAGGGACTTAGGCTTCTTCCACCAGTGACAGAAGGTTAAATGGAGCCAGCATGTGCAGAGATCACATGGTAATAGAAGAAGCATCAAAGAGTGAGTGGAGAGGTGCCAGCCTCTTTTGAACAACCAGCTTTTATGGGAACTAATACAGCAAGAACTCACCTGCTATGGTGAGAATGGCACCAAGTCATTCATGAGGGATCTGTCCCCAAAACCCAAACACCTCCATGTCCTACCAGCAGAATTGGAGATCAAGTTTCAACATGAGGTTTGGAGGGGTCAAATATCAAAACTATAGCACTAAGAACATTTGCATACAATTGAAAAATAATGAATGTTTAGTTTTTCAGTACATTTTTCTTCCTCTATCTCTGAAATCATATGAATGCAACAGGCTTTTTAGCCAGAAAGAGTTCATGTACCAATGGGGATGTGCATACAGTTTTAAGTGTTCATTTAAAGTATCATAAATCTCATCTATGTAGTATACACCAGTGCCCCCCAAACTTTCATACGTAATAACTACTTGTAAATCTTGTTAAAATGAAGATATTATAATTCAGTGTTTTGAGGTGGGGCTTAAAGGTCTGGGTCATTAATAAGCCCTAGATTATGCCAAAATCCACAGGTTGTACTTTGATTAGTAAGAATATAGACCAAAATCACCATTTCCTTTTGATTGGCTCTTGTGGTTTACACAAAATCTTCATGTACATTCACTCTCTCTCAAAAATATAAAGAAGCAATAATATTATAGAAAACTTGTAAGGGCAAGAAGATGAAATGTACATAAATAAAAGATAAAGGAAATAAGTTCACTCACCCACCTCTTCTTCATTCACAAAGGAATGTGAAGGTAAGACTGGTCAAGGTAATTACCTAAAATGGTAAATCTGGTAAGTTGTAGAGAGCTATATAGACCCCCAAGTCATGTACTTTCAATTATACTCCAGTTAGGAAGTCAATCTCTCAAACATACACACACACACACACACACACACACTCCACAAGTACATACATGCATATGTATATAAGATAGAGACTGTCATCCAAAGCATTGCTAAAAGCTCTGCAATTACAAGGAAATAAAAAGGTGAATTTCTTTAACTTTGATTTTTCTTAATTTGATGTTTTCTCTGATTGAATTTTGATACTCTGGATTTATAGGAACTTGGTTCTGCCACAGATTTGGCTTATTTTCTTTAAGTTACTTAACATTACAGATTCTATTTTTGTTAAATAATTAAGTTTTATATATTAAAATAGAAAACTTAAAGGTTGTTTTTTTCCAAAATATATGTGCATCTTGGAATCAGGGACTACAGAAGAACAAATACGAAAACAGTATCATTCTCACTATGGTTCAAATCTTCAGTGATGCCCTCTTCTTCCTCCTTTCCTTCTGTTGTTGCTGCTATCAGCCTTGTGGGCAGATGGGATCTCAGCCCCTTCAATGTGCCTGCTCTTCTTGTGGAACCAGGAAGTCACATCCCATAAAGCAAATAAATAGTCCAGAAACACAAAAGGATCTGGTTTAAGATCTACAGAACAGTTCTCATTCTCCCCTACAATCCGATACATCTATAGGCTGGGGTGGGAAAACATCATCACAAACTTTGTAAGAGACAGTTTTGCTCTCTCCAGGATGTTATCAATTTGGCAAGGTTAAGGAAAGTGATCACAGGCCTTATATGGGTTTCTTATATTTGGTTTCCATATATGAGGAGTTTCATATATTCCATATATGACGGTTCTTATATTTGGATTCCATATATGAGGAGCATGTGATTTTGTATGTTGATGAGGTTTATCTTAGAAATATCTAAAGAAGTTTTGTCTTGCTTGATATGTAAATCACTAAGGTGATTTACAATAAAATTACAATAAGGCAGATAATTAACTTACTCTTATTAGAACCCATAAGAATTGTATATGCCCACTAAAGTATGATTCTTACAGATGATAACAAGAGCCAATATATATTGGCCACTCTGGTTAAGGCATGGTGCTTAAAAACATATTGGTATTAGCTTAGGCAATGCTCCATGGTAGTCCCATTTGATAGATACTAGTGTGATGACCATTTTTAGATTAAAAAATGTTAGACTAAGTAAGAATTAGTGAGTGGTAAAGTAAGAAAACAAATTTAAGCTGTAGGACTATAAATACTGTGCATGTAACCTTGCATATTCTACCTCAATGGGACATAATCGTATACTTCATATTATACTACATGCATAAATCATATTAGAGTATTATGTAACTCAGTTGATGCATTAATTTGGCTCAGTCTAACTTTCCGTTTGTGCCACATACAGATGTTTTTTGAGAATGATCATTATCAGCACTTGAGAATCAAATTTAATTCAGGTGTGGTAGATTGTTTGCAAAAAGACAGCAATCATTTCTCTCTTCACCTCATTGCCAGGTGATTTTGCAGCAATTTCCACCAGGAGGTGAAGTCTGTTTGCATTCCTCTTCAATCTAAGCTGTCTTTGTGACTTGCTGTGAGCAAAGAATGTAAAAGAATTTATGTTGCACCAGTTCTGAGCCCACACATCAAGAGACCTTGAACACATCCACTCTCTCTTGGTCTACTGCCACTGCCCCGTGAACAATCTGGGCTAACTTGCAGGATAAGAGCCATGTGGCCCAGTCACCCTTGTAGCAGCCAGTCATTGCCTGTCATTGCCAAACGTGTGTGAGGCCTTGGACTAGCCCCTTTTTGCCAAGCCACCAGCTGATCACATGCACATGAGCAAACCCACTTGAGATCAATCAAGCTGACCCAGAAGAACAGATCCACTCAATCCATAGACTCATGAGCAATGTTAAATGATGGTTACTTTAAGCTATTAATTTCCTTAGATTGGCTTATGATGCAACAATAAATAAGTGATACACCAAGAAAACAACAGCAAAAACACATATTTTATTCCATGGTATCCATTTAGTTTCTTGCATCATTCGTTTATTCAGTAATCATCTGATTAATGTTTACTCAGAGGTGATGCTTGTAATTGGTTGAAAAAGAAGTAATAATTTTGGGTCTAAATACTGTGTGTTATAATGAAGCATTTGCCTACTTTAGAATAAGCTAGAGACAGTAGGCCAAAGTGGTACTGTCTTTAAATAAGGCACCTTTATCATCTTGCATTAAAAAAAACACGCTTGCTGAATTTATCAAGTCTTATTGGCTGCTCTGAGCAAAACCTGCTCACCAATTCAATACCTGGGTTTCTTCAGCTTTTTGTCCAATTGTAGCTTGGTTCATTTTCCTGCATCTCTTGCACATTTCTCAGGGCCTATTTCTGTCCTTTTAGATCAATATAGCTAACTTTTTTTCTCTCGCTCTTCTATTTGGCCTACTTTATTTCTGTCCAAATTCTTAATTTAGAATCTCCCTGTGACCCATCTTATTCAAATGCCTCAGTTTACCGTTAGACAAAGTTTTAACATGATGAATGGCACCTACCCCTCACCATCTGCCAGGATACTTTCCTTATCGCAGCTTTGAGTCATAAAACACTGAAAATGATGATGGAAAAGAACTTGGCAGATATGAAAGAGTTATAAATATACATGCTCACCCATAAATCAATACCAATAATAAATTGCATTCAAGTGCTATTTAATTCTTTGTGATCATCAATAAAGATATAAAAAGTTCATCCCCAACATCCTCTCTGTGGTTAACCTCTCAGCACCTCCATGCAGCTTCCTGCACTATTAGTCATCATTCTGTTTACTGTCTCTCTGACGGTCTGCTTTAGTTTGATTCATCTCATTCTGGAAGCATTTTACCATGGAATGTCATTTTGGAGGTAGTTTAGAGGAGAGGTTGCTTTTCTTCTCACAACCAGTTAGAAAACTTGTACATCAAAAACTTGTGTTGGTGACGTTTAAACCTAGGGTGTCTTTTTGTTTTCTGATATAATTTATTCTCCCCCATACCAGGGAGCTCATGATTAGTTCTGGTTGGAGTTTAGCAGGAAGCAGCCTACCCATTAACTGCCCCCTCCGCTTTCTTTCTTCCCACTCCCACCCAATGTCCCTTTTCTCCCCAGTGCCATCTTCTTAGGTTCATAATTAGACTCTGCAACCTCAGGTCCCTTCCACAAAGTGATGAGCTACTAAAAATACAGCCCTGCAGGAATACGTTCAACTTCTATTTCTGTTATTTTTTTAACATCAGTTTCAGATGAACAAAGCAGTTAAACAAAGGGAGAGAGAAAGTGCTGTGATTGTGAAGACAGAACATTGCTACTTACTTTGTTCATTTTAATTACACAAAGTCATCATTTAGCAGAAGCCCAAGGATACTGCAAGGGAAATGCTTTCACAGACTTATCTCCTTTTGATATTTCCCATTTAAAGCATCTTCCAATGACCCTGAACATAAATACCTTCATTGTAACCCTGAAAAACCCTGCATCTCTGTACAGCCCTTGAAATGGGAACAGCTGCTTTTAAGGTGTGGGGAAGGCTGGACATAATTGGACCATTCTGCTAATGAGACCTACTTCCATCACTCTGCTGACTGTCTCATGGCATTTAAGATGAGTCTCTTAAAACTGGGTTACGGAAATGAGGGTGGGGCAGGAGGAGGGGTATGTGGAAGACTCCCATGGATACTAAGAGTTTTCAGTCTTCAGTAGATATACAGAGCCAGAACGCGAATGTGAGAAGAAAAAACAAAAGCTTTGCTTGTGTGAAAATCTAAAATCTGAATGTTTCTACTTCTCACCCACATGCTTGATATTTAGCAACTCCTATTTTAAAATCTGTCTTGTGATAGTGCATCAATGGCTTCATTTTTGATAATATTAGATACTATCTATTTCATGTGTATTATATGTCAGACATGTTGGTAAAAAAACATATTGAATAGCTTATTTAATCTGCATAACAGAATTACAAGAAGGCACCATTTCCTCCTGCTTTCTAGATAAAAATAATGAGGTTTACTTTGGTTAAATAACATAGTAAAGGTCATGCAAATAGTAGACGGATGAGGCAGGATTTGAACCTAGGATTCCTCAACTTAAAGCCTGAGCCTTTAGCCACCTGATGCCCCACTTGAGGAACTTAACGTATAACACCAGTGTCATTCTCTCAAAATCTCAAGTCATGCACTAATTTATTCAGTGAATATTTATATAACTCCTAATACACACAAAGCCCAATGCTGGGTAGTGAGGATGCTTAACAGGTGAATCAGGCTTAATTTTGTCCTTTGAATTACCTACAGTGTGGAGTTGGAGAAATATATTCATAGAAAATATCTGCTGTGTAGTAAAATATGTTAATAATCATTAGGTTTACAGTGTTTAAAAGGGGAAGTTACAAGAGTAGAGAGACTGAAGTGACTGTGGTCAGCAGGAATCAAGGACAGTTTGAGAGGGGAGTTTTAAAATATCCCAGACTGTATCATTCTACTTTATCACTATATCCCTGTAATGACCAGGGTGCCTGGTATATAGTCAGTGTTTAAGAAATACTAGTTTAATGAATGAAGGAGTAAATAAGTTGTGAATATGTAAATGATTTAGTGAATGAGTGCATGAATGTATTTTTCAACGATAAACCTTAAAGAAGCTTAGATATTTTCCCAGTGGACAAGAGAGAGATGAAGCTTCCAAAATCAAGAAAGTGAGAAATGGTATGACTAGTGTGGAAATAGGAAGTAATGAAGGAAACTAAATGTTCTGCAAGGAAAATTGAATTACTGAACTGTAGAAAATTAATTGGAAGCCACTGAATATTTTTAATCGGTGGAGAATAACGATCAAATTGGCATTTTGGAAAGACCACTGTGGCAACAGAGAATGAATTAGAGGAAGGGTTAAGAGATGGTAGCAAGGAATCCAATCTATATTCATAAACTTTTAGTTCCATTATATTTCATTGAATTGTACTGATAAAAAACAAATTGTAGAGAAACATACTTTTGAAGGACATCTGTTCTAATATCCCAACCTACTCTTTTTTTTTAATGCTGAAATGTGTTTAGCAGGGGACATCTACACTAATTAAAGCAGCTTGTGGTGTGAATCAGTATTTTCATAAATGTAGTTCTGTGATCTTTGTCATGTCAATTAGCCACATTTTTTTCTGATCTGTAAAATAAATATATTGATTTCAGTCTGATACAACATAAGCATTACAGTACAATAACATTTATAAGATTTGATAAGCCATGAAGTGATGATTCTAGTTATTATCATTATAATTCTTAAAATTAATAAAAGTGCCAGTGTGGGTGATAAAGTTGGGGTACTACTAACATTAGCACCATTACCCCAGATTTCTGTGTTGGCAGCCTGCTAAAAAGCAAAGGTCATAGTGGCATAATCCTCAAGTCTGAAAGAAATTAGCTGAGATCTATTAAATAGCCTTGATACTAAAAAATGAGTAGCGCATAGTAAGTGCTAAATAAATTATCTTTACTAAGCACAATTGATATCTGAAACCACCTCTGTTTTCTCGTCTAAAATTTCTTCAAACATCCATTTTTTAATCTCTTTTCTCGACTTCTAATTTCCACCCTGTCATTTTCCCATAAAGATGACCAAAAATATAGGGACTCTTTGAAGCATCTTTTTCATGTTGGATAAATGCCTAATTAGAAGCTCAATTTAAAATCATGTAAAAATGTTTGTTTAAATTATTAGTGTGTGTATACACATATATATATATACACATGTAGGACAATAAGCTAACAGAAAATATATTGCTAAAAATTGTTAGCTGGGTCTCTCATCAGATTCCATATATCTTTGATAATTTCTCCATCTGTAATAAAATAATTAATTTACTTCTGTGTGTTCTCTGGAACAGCCTACTGAATTTCGTCTTGTACCCATTTGCAAATTGATTTGGTGATATTAAACCACTATGATTTATTTATGTGGGCCTTCATTTGTTTTTGTTTTTCTTTTTTTTACCTCTCAGTCCCAGGTGACACAAAAAGACACATGAGCCCTGTCACATCGTTGCTGGCACTTACTGTCTTCCTAACTCTCTTTCAGTTGCAAGAATGATTCTATCTGTTCATAAGCCTGTAAAACGGATATTTGATTTGATTTAGGTGGAGATTCACTGAACTAATTTCATTACGATTAACTATCTACCGTGAGTTTTGTTCTTTTTGTGGTTCCGAACCTCTAATGCAATCCAATTTGTCAGTGTTGTCAGTGAGCAGAGTCTCTGACCTACATTTGAAGTCTTTTTTTTTTTTTTTTTTTGTAAGAAAGAAGGTAAAGTTCACTCTGGGCAGAAAGATGTTCATTGACACATTTGTATGCTTGCCCTACACACAACAGTGCTAAGCACTGGGGATAGAAAGATGAGAAAGATACAGCTCAAAAAAAAAAAAAAAATTAAAGAGGTTGCCAGCCCAAAGGGAAGACAGACGACTTCAGTGAATGGTAAAATATACAATAAAAACTATATTATTACGTTTTTATAGAGAAGAAATCCATTCACTTATTAACAAATATTTCATGAATAGCTACTATGTGTTTAAAATGAAGATGAGTTTTGCCCACATGTGCAATCAGGCAAGATCTGGAAATGTTTTGAAGACAGAGTCGCACCCAAGCCGTGTTTTGAAGGGTGAAGAAAATTTGCTAGTTGAACACTGTGAAAGATGTTTACCAAATCTGCTGCACTTATCTTTTTCTCTGTATCCAAGCTTCTGTGAAATTAGACTCTGTATCTCTTCTCATGAAAGGGCAAAGTCCACCTCTTCCTTACTTACTCTCTCGCTCCATAGATCTAGGATAGTCACATGTGACTTGCTTTGGCTAAAAGAGTGCAGTAGAAGCAATAAGCAATGTTGTGGCAGTTCTAAATTTCAACATCAAGAGGCTCTGTATACTTCTACTCTTTCTTTGAAATCCTATGACCACCGTACAACCAAATGTATGTAGGCTAGCTTGCTGGATGAGAAAAGCCATGTGACCCAGTCACTGCTGTCACACCAGACAAGTGCCAGCAAACTCCAAAAGCAGAGAGCCTAGCTAAAGAGCTGCATCAGTGATCCCAGCCATGGCTGGAAGAGCCATCTAGCTTGCTTATTCCAAATTTCTCAGCCATAAAATCATGAGGCAAATGAATGGATATTGTTTCAAGCCACTAAATTTTGGAGTGGATCATTGGCTGGCAAAAACTAAATGTTTAGAGATCACTTTCCAGAGAGTCAGAGTAGCATATGCAAGAACACTGAAGCAGGACTCATCAAGAGAACTTAAAGGATCTATGAGAGGTTCAATGTTCTCATTAGCACTGTTCTAGCTACAAGTTATGGAAACTCCATGAAATCTCTTTGAGAATCTTTTCACTGATTTTATAGACAAGACTTGCAATTGGTGGATGGACCTTCAGGCATGGTTGTATCTAAGTGTTCAAATGATGTCATCAAGGCCTTATACTATATTCAATGTTGTTTTAGTCTTTTTAGCCTAATTATTACATGGGTTATCTTCTTGTAGTCCAAAAAGAACCATGGAAAAGCTCCAGGCTTCCATTATCTATCTAGTTAGCAATTCTCAGGATGATACCTCATCCTCAGTTTATATGTTGGACTTTCAGAAAACCTCTGATTTGCCCTAGCTGAGAAGGAGGTGGGACAAAATTCACAAGGCCATAGGGAAAAACAGTCGCCAAAATAAAAATAGGTATTCTATTATTGAAATTAATGGCAAAAACCATAATTACTTTTGCACCAACCTACTATTACCAGAAAAAAAATTGTTGAAAGAAAGTTTGTTCAGAATTAAAAAACAGCCTTCCTCTATCAGTTATAGAATGTCCATTTTCAGCTGACTCAAATAACAATATAATTATAGGCCAAGTCTGTTTTATCATATAGTGTAATAAACGAGATGTGGTGTTGACTTCAGGAATAGTTTGATTCAGAGTTTCATGATGCCATTAGGGCTTTGGCACCATTTCTCTCCATGATGCTGAAGATTTCCCTCCTTGTCTGTCTTCAACCTGGCTTTTCTCATGATAGTAAGGTTGGCCACAACACCTTACAGCCTCATATTGATATACTACAGAGTCCAGAGAAAGGAGAAAAGTTTGTGCTGTCTTCCAGTTTTGTAAGAAAAAATAATATGATTCACCCTGCAATGGCAGGCTTAATTTGGACACTGAACTGAAAAACAAAACACTGTGACCCAGAACCACTGGGAACCACAAGCGAAACTTGGGACTACTGGAGAGGGGAGACATAAAAGCTGAGAAGGCATCTAAAATGCCTGTTATTTCCATGACATCAGAATTAATCGAAAATAAAACAATGGAGAAAGGTTATAGGAGACTAAGCTCAGAGGGCGTGCATGAAGGGTTTTGAAGTCTGTGCTTAGAAGTCTCTGGGTTAGTCTCTTCCTAGAATTTCTCTGGAACACTGGCACTAGATGATCCTGTATCAGCAGTAATTAATTTTTTTCATCCATTCATCTATCCATCTTCATCCATCTATCCATCCATTCGTCTGTCATCCATTCAGCATATATATGGTGGGCATCTATTTAAGCAATAGACTTTGACAAGTACTGACGCTACATAGGTGTATAAGGTACTGCCATGCACCAGGGAGCTCACAGTCTAGTAGGGAGATAAACACTTAAGAAAATGCTGGCAGTATAGCCGCAGTAATGTCTAGGTAAAACTTGTTTTTTTAAGCAAGTTTTTATATCCCTGGTAGGATGAAAGTCAACAGAATTTTGTAACATAAATCGTATTGTGAATGTACCAAAAAGATTCTGGAATAACATCTATGATTTATTGGTGAAGTCTAGGCTTGATTTGCATCATTTTACTCAATCTTCAAAACACTCCATGAGTTTGACATTATTATCAATGTAGCTAGTGAGAAAACTGAAACTCAGAGGGGTAACATGCCCAAAACACTTAAGCAGAAATAAGAAATGAACTTCATTCTGACTGAATCTAAGGCCTCGGCTTCCAGTTACTACTTTATGCAACACATTTTATTGGGATTTCAAATGTTCTTAGATATTCCAGTTGTAGATTTCAAATGTTCTTAGATATTCTAGTTGCACATAGTCACCTTGGTCTTTAAAACCAAATTATGAATAATTCCAATATCCATGCCATAAATTGAAGCAATTCTAGTAGTTTTTCAATATTTTCTGTGAATTTTTCAGTCTTCTTTTCTCAGAACGTCCTTTGGCTGTGAGCTTCTTCCAGTGAAACCACTTCGGAATATTTTCTCATTCAGTGCTGTGATACCTTTCTGTTCTACACTGGATCAACTTAGATGTGGAAGCCAAGGTCTTCCTTCTTTGATTTCCAAAAAGAAGTAAAAAACGAACAAACAAAAATTGACAGGCTTATACCTGGGTAGATGACTTTATTGAAGAATTAAATGATAGAAAGTGATTCATACTGAGACAACACACACACACACATACACACACAAAACGTAAAACCTCAATTCTGCCTCTGAAAGTCCATTAATTGTTTCCACTTCTCAATGTTCATCCTTCTAGCACATTTCAGGTCTTCTTTTGTCTCATTTCCTCTCTGTCCATCTCTGTTCTGTGTTTTTTATTTTTCTTTTCATCCCCAAATTTCTGCCTAGATGGGTTTAGCTGTTTCTTTCCTAGACCCATTTAATCCATATTTTCAGGATGGCATCAACCACCCCAGGAAGGTTTTCAATGCATTTTCCTAGACAAAGACAGTTTCCTCTCTCCAAAGATTTTTGAAGCTACTTTTAAACAGATAGTTTCACCCCGCTGATCATCTCCTCAAGACCCAGATTAAGTAGCACAGGACCCGACAGGTTGAGTCAGGCTGGGAAGAGGTACCCAGATATATTAAAACATATTTTAAGGCTGAAATCCAGATAGTAGAGTGGCACAGCCTGTGAGCTGTGTAATGATTTATCCTCAATATACTTTAATAGATTAAAACTCTCTGACTGATACTAGCCGGTAGTGATCTTCTTGGACAGGGGTGGGAGGGTGGGCAAAGTTTTTGTTTAATTCAGTCTATGTCTCTAGTGCATATAATGGAACCTGGAACATTTTTTAGATGCTCAATAACTTTTACCAGACCAAACTGAACCTAGCCAAGTAAGATAAAAACTATAAAATTAACTATTAATAGAAGTTAGATGATTTATCTTGCCCCTCACATTTTTAGTCTATTTTCTTATGCTTTCCTTCCAAATTTACCAGACTTTTTTTTAGTCTAGCTTATCTGTGTTATGTAAAAGCAACAAAAAGAAAAGGTTTTTGCCATCCCAAACATAATAATGGTGGTGGTAGTGTCAGAATTAAAATGAGAAAACTATCAATTAAGCCACCCCTCTTTACCTATTGAGTCTTTTTAATGCCGAAATGACAGTATCCATGCATAGTTCTAAAATTGGAGATTTGTTCCATTATACATGTTTATACATTAATAATAATAATACAATCAGATACCACTTTACATATTAGGATAGCTAATATGTAGAAAAAACCAGAAATGTTGAAGCATTGGCAAGGCTGTGGGTAAATTAAGTCCCTTGTGTATTTCTGGTGGGAATGTAAAATCATGTGCAGTGCAGTATGGCAGCCAATCAAAGACTTAAACATAGCATTACCATGTGATCCAAGAATTCCACTGTTAGTATGCCATAGACTGAATGTTTATTCCCCCCATGTTGAAACCTAATCTAAATGTTAGGTATTTAGAAGTGAGGCATTTGGAGATAATTAGGTAATGAAGGCATAACCTCGTGAATGAGATTAGTGCTTTTGTAAAAGAGACCCCAGAAAGCTGCTTCCTTGTCCCTTCCAACACATGAGGACCTAGCAAGAAGATGGCTGTCTATGAACAAGGGAGCAGGCCCTCACCAAACACCGAATCTCTCAGTGCCTTTATCTTAGACAGCCCCCAGAACTGTAAGACAAGTGTTTGTTGTTTAAGCCACCCCGTCTGTGGTATTTTTGTTATAGCAGCCCAATGGTAAGACAAGACATATACCCAAAAGAATGGAAAGCAATGAATTTAATAGATATTTGTACACTCATGTTCATAGCAGCATTGTTTGTAATAACCAAAAGGTAGAAACAACTCAAGTGTCCATTGATGTATGAATAGATGAACAAAAAGTCATATATTCATACAATAGAACAGGGGTTCCCAACCCCCCGACCATGGGCTGGTTCTGGTCTGTGGCCTGTTAGGAAACAGGCCTCACAGCAGGAGGTGAGCAGCGGGTGAGCAAGTGAAGCTTCATCTGTGTTTACAGCTCCCCACCGCTCACATTACTGCCTCAGCTACGCCTCCTGTCAGAGCAGCAGCAGATAGACTCTAATCTATCCATTAGATTCCCTTAGCAGTGTGAACCCTCTTGCAAACTGCGCATATGAGGGATCTAGGTTGCACGCTCTTTATGAGGATCTAACTAACGCCTGATGATCTGAGGTGGAGCTGTTTCATCCTGAAACCATCCTCCCCGACCCCCCAGGTCCGTGGAAAAACTGTCTTCCAGGAAACTGGTCCTTGGTGCCAAAAAGGTTGGGCGCCGCTGCAATAGAAAATTATTCAGCCATAAAAATGAATGAAATTCTGATACATGCTTCAAATTTGATACACTTTAAAAATATTAGGGTAATCAAAGTAAGACAGACACAAAAAGATAAATATTGTATTCTCCACTTATTTTAGTATGTAGAATTGTCAACTGTATAGATAAAGAAAGTGGAATAGTGGTTACCAGGGGCTGGAGTGAGGGGAGAATGGGAAGCTATTGTTTAGTGGGTATTGTGTTTTAGTTTAGAAAAACGAAAACATTCTTGAAAGAAATAGTAGCAATGGTTACATAATGTTGTCAACACACTTGTTGCCACTGAACTGTACACTCAAAAGTGGTTAAAATGGTAAATTTTCCGTAAAAAGCCACCCCTAAAGGAAGAGCGTTGCATGCAGGACCTTATGAATGTGCTGTTTCACATAAACCACAATCCTACAAGGTTGATGTATCAGTGCTTGTCTAATCAGAAGGCAAAAACGGCACCAGTTACTTACAAAGATAATATTTAAAGTAAAAACGGTTAACCATATTACAGAGAATTGAAAAGCTGAAAACAGGATAAAAAAAAAAAAGGATAGTGGTATCCCTTCTAGGTCAGGAGCAAAATGAAAGAAATGAGAATTATTAAAACTGAAAAGGTTGGAGGAAAGCCTCCAGGGAACTGGGATTCAGGCCTCTGAGAAGGAAGAGTGTCTTGTGTCTCCGAGGAGATGTATGAGGTGGCTTCTGAAGGTGTTGAGAAAACTGCAACCCAGAACCACCTGCTGCTACAGAAATGCACTGCAGCTGCCTGGGTGAATAAGCCTGGCTGAGTTACACTGATAGAGATAAAAACATAGTAGGATGGAGTGTGTCTTTTCCTTCATCTCTTGTCTTGAAGCCTCACTTCAGCATTCCCCAGATGATAAAAAATATATATATTATATAGTGCAGAAATGTAGGTTTGGTGTTGAGAGGCAATTGCTGAATAGCTAGTATAGTTTGTAGGTTTGTACTCACTTTACTTATGACAACCCTATGATTTAAAGAGACCAGATGGCTTGCATAGGCCACACAGTCAGTTCAGGGAAGGGCCAGTGTGTGAACTCAGCTCTCCTTCAATGGAAAGTATGTTTTATTTTCAATGGGCCATCTTGTTTTATTGGTTAATTTGTTCATCCATTTAATTATTCAAAAAATTCAATTCCTGAAAGCCTTACCAATAGCAAGCAAAGATGCTTGCTTGGTAGGGCAAAGATTAACAAAATACACAGTTAAGTCAGGGATGCAAGAAGTAGCCAGATGAGTACAGGCAAATGGCATGTCCTATAACAGTGGTAAACATCATGCTATGGAGAGCACTGGAGCATGCTACCTAGGAGGGTCAGAGTAGGTGCCAAAGAGTTGGTGACATTGCAACTGTGGTCCTGTCTGTGTCCTGTAGTAATTGAGGAAAAATAGACCTTTCTTTAGCAGGATTGTAGCATGATGAAAGCGCTTTAAAAAATTCCAGATACTCTACTTCTTGAAGATGAAGCCTATTAACTCATCACAATGTAGGCATCAATCTATGAAGCTGCCCTGTGAAGCTAAATATTTCTCCTTTTGCCATGAGCCATGAACCAGAGAGATGTTGACCTTTCTACAGAAATGGACAAGGATTAGAGGTCAGGGATTTTGTTTAAGTGGGTCACCTTTGAAGTCCTTAAGTTTCAAGAGATAAAAAGAGGTGCTCATCGGTCTTTCTTTCTGGCCCTGCCTTTGATTCCCAGACAAGGATATGAGAAATAAGATTATTGTGTCAGAACACAAATTCTCATTTCCAGGAATTTCCAAAGAGCCTAATTTCTACCTACATTTTAAGGCAAAGCATGAGAATTTCCCCCTTTTTTAGCTTCTCTTTATTTATAGAATGATTGACAGAAACTCTCAGAATTTTATCTTTTTTTCTCCTTCTCTCTCTCTCTTTCTTTGTGGTATGTTGAAATGATTAATAAGTGCTGCTAACTTAGTACTGACTGCATAACTCTGTGGTGCAAGCTGTACATATATTAGCTCATTTAGTTTTCACAACTAAATATGAAAGAAAATAGGGCTCAGAAGAGACATGTAACTTGACCAAATTCACACAGTGTCTAAACAACAAGAAAAAAAATATATATATATATCTATTACCAGATCACAGGCCAAACTAGTGGAATAGCTTGCCTCTGAAAGATGCAAGTTCTTTCTCCTTTGCGATAACCCTTCTCCCCTTTATAATTCAAGTATTTGGCCAAAGGTAAATTAGAATACTTTGCCACCAAAATAATGCTGTTTCAGAAATGAAAATGTCATTCAGACAAAAACATGTTTCCATATTAGTCTTTGCTTATGCTGGAAATTTCCACTATTTCACACAATTCAATTAAGATGTGTTTCATTTCTACTATGTATATGGCATTGTTCTTAGCATTAGAGATACCAAATATCAGTTAATTTTGGTCTCTACTATCATGAAGCTCAAAGTCTAATTTACCAGTTATTTTCATCTTCAGGGGAGAGCAGAGGAATAGATCCATGACTTCAATTCCAGACCTGCTGTGGAAAAATGATCCTTTCCTATGAACAGACACTTCTCAAAAGAAGACATTTATGCAGCAAACAAACACAGGAAAAAAAGTTCATCATCACTGGTCATTAGAGAAATGCAAATCAAAACCACAATGAGATACCATCTCATGCCAGTTAGAATGGCAATCATTAAAAAGTCAGGAAACAACAGATGCTGGAGAGGATGTGGAGAAATAGGAACACTTACACTGTTGGTGGGAATGTAAATTAGTTCAATCATTGTGGAAGACAGTGTGGCAATTCCTCAAGGATCTAGAACTAGAAATACCATTTGACCCAGCAATCCCTTTACTGGGTATATACCCAAAGGATTATAAATCATTCTACTATAAAGACACATGCGCATGTATGTTTATTGCAGCACTATTCACAATAGCAAAGTTTTGGAACCAACCCAAATATCCATCAATGATAGACTGGATAAAGAAATGTGGCACATATACACCATGGAATACTGTGCAGCTATAAAAAAGGATGAGTTCATGTCCTTTGCAGGGACATGGATGAAGCTGGAAACCATCATTCTCAGCAAACTAACACAAGAACAAAAAACCAAACACCGCATGTTCTCACTCATAAGTGGGAGTTGAACAATGAGAACACATGGACACAGGGAGGGGAACATCACACACTGGGGCCTGTCAGGGGTTGGAGGGCTAGGGGAGGGATAGCATTAGGAGAAATACCTAATGTAGGTGACAGGTTGATGGGTGCAGCAAAGCACCACGGCACATGTATACCTATGTAACAAACCTGCAAGTTCTGCACATATACCCCATAACTTAAAGTATAATTTAAAAAAAAAGGAAAAAAAAGAAAAATGATCCTTTCCTTAAACCAAAAGGAGGAAGCTTCTGTGAAAAAGGGAAATGATAACTAAAATTCTCTTCTTCATTTTCATTGCCTTAATTTTTTTCTCTCTCCCCATTGGGTTATAATAGCATGTTAGGTCCAGAGGCAGCTTTCTTTATGAAGATATTATTTTAAAAGGTTTTTTTTTTTTTTTTTAACTCTGGAGGAGACAGAACATTAAGTTGAGGCCTACGGGAAAAATACATAACAACTGATTTGAGTGATTTATCTGGGGACTTAGAGGGCAAAAGAGGGTTCTTTGACATCTCTAAGACAGCCTACCTCATCAACAAAGGATAAATTATTTGAGGCAGAAAGTCTATTTAACAAGCATTAAAGAATAAAGATTCGGCCGGGCGCGGTGGCTCACGCCTGTAATCCTAGCACTTTCGGAGGCCGAGGCGGGCGGATCACGAGGTTAGGAGATCGAGACCATCCTGGCTAACACCGTGAAACCCCGTCTCTACTAAAAATACAAAAAATTAGCCGGGCGTGGTGGTGGGCGCCTGTAGTCCCAGCTGCTCCGGAGGCTGAGGCAGGAGAATGGCGTGAACCCAGGAGGCGGAGCTTTCAGTGAGCCCAGATCGCGCCACTGCACTCCAGCCTGGGAGACAGAGGGAGATTCCTTCTAAAAAAAAAAAAAAAAAAAAAAAAAAGAATAAGGGTTCACTGAAATGTTCTCTGTGTACCATGCTAGGTGAGAGGTAAGTTGGTGGGTGGTAGTAATGGACAAGGCAAGGAAACCTTCACGTTCTTTTGGATCTCTGTTTTCCATAGGAGCAGTTCGAAACCTAGAGAAATTAAAAGACTGTTCTAAGATCACAGTCAGCACAGGATGAAATCCTGCGCCTTCCGGTTCCAAAAGTAGTGTTCGCTTTTTTACGACATCCTAACACGAAGTACCATCCCTGAGAACCCCCTTGACACTGAAGGTGCATTTATATAAACATTAAAAAGTGGTATCTGCAGAGTCCACACCAATCCATCTTTTAAATCTTGCTTTTCACGGCATCATTATGGGAGCGCGCTTCACAAAGAGCTCTCTGTAGATGCTATTACCCCGCACGGTGGCTTTGGAAAGTGGGCTGAAGAAGCTGTGAGTTTGTGCAAGAGCACATGTTAACATGAGTTATAATATGTCAGGGGCCCCGTGTTAACGATCAGAGAACCTATTCAGCTCCTTTAAGGTTAATCAACTCAGCATTTGTGCCAGGTGTAATGTCTAATTAAAATGATGGACGGGCAGAGAATGCCTCCGGGCAGAGGGAGGAGATGGCACAAAGAGGGAGCACCCGTGCCATATTGGTTTGGAAAATCAATAAGAGGAGCTCATTTTATCCCAGTGTTATCTGTGCATTTGCCATTCAGTGGCTCATTTGGAAAAGTGCCAACTGGCTGATGAGTAGGCTCAGCGGTGCTGTGTTTTCAGCACTTAAGGATGCTTTGGTGAGAGAAAGCTATGCAGTAGCGCAGGATGTCTCTGAAGGGGACCAGAGAGAGGGAAGTATGGCCATCATGGCTTTCACTTTGAATGGTGAAATCTAAGAGTTGGGAGGAAGCTATAGAAAAAAGCCACCAGAGTAAGAATGGGGCAGTATGAGTTTGAACACCAGTTCTGTCGCTAAATAGATTTTTTAAATAAATAAACATTTTATTTTTTAATTTTTATAAAATTTAAAAATTTTAATCTTTTAATTTTTATAAAATTTAAAAATTTTAATCTTTTTTAATTTATAAAATTTAATTTTATAAATTTTTAATTTTATAATTTTAATTTTATTTTAATTTTAATTTTTTATATAACAAAAATAATTGTATATATTTATGGAGTACATAGTGATATTTAAATATATGTAATGTATAATAATTAGATCATGGTAATTAGCATATCCATCATTTCAAATAGTTATCACTTCTTTGTGTTGGGAACACTCAATATTCTAGCTGTCTGAAACTATATAATATACTATTATTAACTATAGTCATCCTACAGGGGCATAGAGTATTAGAACTTAATTCCTCTTCACTATCTGTAACTTTATATCCTTTAACAAAGTTCTCCCTGTGGATTCTTAATGTTGGGGAAGTATTCTCAGCCCTCAATTTCATCACCTGCAAACATATAAAATCATAGCATTAGCTGCCTTGCTTACTACCTAATATTACTGGGAGGATTGGAAGAAGTTTTAAGTGTGAAAATATTATGTAATAACATATAATTTTAAAATGTATATTTAAATATGTATGATTAATCTGTATGATTTTTAAAAACTATATATTAATTTATGTAATAAAAATTTTTTGAACACCTACTATGGGCTAAATGCTGTTCTAAACACTAAGGATGCATCAAGAAATAGACAATATGATTGCTCCAAGAAAGCTAAATACCTAGTGATAGAGAAAGTTCTCACAGATACTCGATTACGTCTACTTATGTCAGGTAAAATTTTCTCATCCCATCTTTGGGAAATCAACACCAGGGAACCAGCTGGAAGGTCAGTTGCATAGAAAATATGTAGGGGGTGAAAGATTGTGCAAAGAATATACTGATTCTTTTAAGAATTAAATGAACAATCTTATTTAAATCACAATGAATGCATGACTAAATAGATGGTGGTATCAATGTGTACCATGTAATGATAGCCAAAAACTCACAGCAATTACTTTCATCATTGTTGAGATAAACCAAAAAATAACTCAAATTGAAATGTACATATAGCAGCAGTTGGAAAACACAGCTGATCTAAGATGGCACAAATGATACAAAGATATCTCGCTTTAAAACTCTGGAGACTCCAGCTTTTAGGTGTGCAAATATACATGGGAGATTTTCACCATTGCCAAAAGTGAAATGACACCAGAAACTTTATTACAGCAAGGAAATAGAGTCCTCAGTAAATTTTAGCTAGGTATTAATTTTTAATTTATTGATATCTGATGTTGGTGACAACCAGTATCTTTCTTAGAAGACAATTCATAAATAAATTTTATAAAAATATAAATTTCTTCATAATTCACCTTGAAATACTAAACAATGGCAAAATAAATGCGATTTTTAAATTTTAATTCACAACCCACCAAAGTACTTTGGTAACCTACCAATGAGTTGTGCTCTATAATTTGAGAATTAAATATGACAGGATTATATGCGTTTTCTGGGAGACGATTCTCTAATCTCGGTTTGATCACTTTGTTTTGGGAGATCCTTCCATACCCACACCACTGCAAGAGAACCATGGAGGCATGCAGATTGTTGAATTTTCTTGTCCACAATATGTATTAATTTATATATACATTCATTATGAAACTTTTATTAGAAACCTACTATTTGTCAATTGTTTTGCTGTAGACTATGGAAAAGAGAAAAATGTATGGGAAAGATGACAATCATTAATTGATTGAAGATGCCCTTAATTGGCATATGGGGTCTCTTGGAATCAAACTATTTTAAATATCACAAGGCAGAGAGTTATTATCTTGCAGTGTGAAATAAATGAAGCCTTGACATTATGGCATAGAGGAAGTGAGTTAACAGAAATATGTACAATTGGCCTTTGAACAATGCAGGGGTTTGGGGAATGGACTCCCCTGTGTAGTTGAAAAATCCATATATAATTGATTTCCCCAAAACAACTACTAATAAGGTATTGTTGACTGGAAGCCATACTAACAACATAAACAGTCAATAAATATTCTGTTATATATATTTATTATATACTGAAATCTTACAATAAAGTAAGCTAGAGAATATAAAATGTTATTAAGAAAATCATAAGGAAGAGAAAATATATTTATTATTTTTTAAGTGGAAGTGGGTCATCCTAAAGATCTTCATCCTCATTATCTTTATACTGATTAGACAGAGGAAGAGAAGGAAGAGAAGGGATTGGTCTTGCTGTCTCAGGGGTAGCAGAGGCAGAAGAAAATCCAAGTAGAAGTACACTTTCACAGTTCAAACCTGTGTTGTTTAAGGGCCAAATGTACTTACAAATGGATGGCCCTGAAAATAAATTACTTACAGAGATTGTCTTAGTTTATTGGGCTGCTATAATGAACTACCGTAACCTGGGTGGCTTATAAATAACAGAAATTTACTTCTTAAAGTTCTGGAAGCTTGGAAGTCCAAGATCAAGACACCAGCAGATTCAGCATCTGCCAGCTGAGGGCTTACTTACTGGTTCTTGGACAGTACTTTCTTGCTATGTTCTCACATGGGTTACAAGTCTCTCTTGTGTCTCTTTTATAATGACAGTCTCCCATTCATGAGGGCTCCATCCTCATGACCTAACTACCTTCAAAAGCCCTCACACTCTAATACTGTCACATTGGGGATTAGGATTCCAACATGTGAACTGTGGGGGAACACAAGCATTCAGGCCATAGCAGAGCCCTTGAAAATTCATAAGCTCTAGACTTCAAATACTAGAGTAAGATTCCAGTCTTCTTTACCTTGATCTAAATTTTACCTAGTATTCCATGACACTGCACTTACTGTATAAAGTTGAAAGCTGCTATGAAGAGAACAAAAAAAAAAAAGAGGTTCATTCTAGTTAAACATGCCATTAGTCCTAAATAGAAAGGAATAAAAGAGACATCTAGAAGATGGTATGGACACTGGTCAGAATTTGCCTTCTTGGGAATAATAGATAAAACTACACGAGATACTAAGTTAACTTAAAATAGTTAATAAATTTTGTGTGTGTGTATGTGATGGGTTTAGATAGGAGAAAAAGAACCCAGAATGATTATACATTGCACAAGTGAGCAGTGAGTGAATGGAGGGAAAAAGAAGGGAAAAATGTACAACTCACTGTCTCCTTCTGTTCCTTGCACCTTGCTGAATTTTAAGGTTGATTTGTTTCTTTTTAACATGTATAGAAGAACCAGCGCATATAATCCTAGTAAAGGTGGCAACATTTAACCAATTGAGTGTAAAATTACTAAAGTTCTGGGCATATTGGCTAGTGTCTACTCTGAGGTGAAAGGGAGTGGTAATGACAATTGCTACTGATGGAAAATCCAATTAAAATTTACTAAGAAATTCTTGAACACCTAATTGGACGCCTCACTCGGTCTTTGATGCTACATTTCTCATCAAAGAAAGTATATTTCCTGACTAAGTTTTAAGAAGTGAAAGGTGTAAAGAATAAGTAGAGAAGGAAGAGAAAGTAGAGGAGACACCCATTGCCACCATTACTAAAACAAATGAGAGCACGGAGACTACACAATGAGCTGTATAAAGTGCCCACTATGTGCAGATAACAGGAAAAGTACTTTATCAATGTTATCCCAATCGATTCTGAAAACGCCTTTACAATGTGGATGTTCTGCATTTTTTGAGACGGAGTCTCGCTCTATCGCCCAGGCTGGAGCACATGGCGCGATCTCAGCTCACTGCAAGCTCCGCCTCCTGGGTTCACGCCATTCTCCTGCCTCAGCCTCCCGAGTAGCTGGGACTACAGGCGTCCGCCACCACGCCCGGCTAATTTTTTGTATTTTTAGTAGAGACGGGGTTTCACCATGTTAGCCAGGATGGTCTCGGTCGCCTGACCTCGTGATCCGCCCGCCTCGGCCTCCGAAAGTGCTAGGATTACAGGCGTGAGCCACCACGCCCGGCCAGCCCCTTGTATTCTTAAATACACCCATGTCACCTCTTACTCTAAGGTAAAGAAAGTGTCGCCGACACACATGGATTAAATATCTCCTTTTGCATAACAAAAAGACCTCTGAACTTTCTGAGTAGTAGAGCTGGAAAACACTTGATGAAAGATAAACTGAGTCCCAAATTTGTGGTGTTTTGGAACTCATGTTTTCAACTTTCCACAAATGGTGTAGAGCAAAGAGTCCTGGTATCTTGGCCTCACATAAATTTAATTGTTATT
This sequence comes from Pan paniscus, assembly GCF_029289425.2. Lineage (NCBI taxonomy): Eukaryota > Metazoa > Chordata > Mammalia > Primates > Hominidae > Pan > Pan paniscus. The sequence goes on along the minus strand of NC_073260.2, from coordinate 20,442,127 downwards.
CAACCATATCACCCATACATTGTGTGATTGAGGATCTCTGTAACATTATTTCAAGACTCCTATGCCTCAATTATTAAGTTAGAATAAATCATAAAGTACTTGAGAAAATCAAAGGAAGCAAAGGCTATATGAAAGCCTAGTGTTAGCTGGGAAACTTTTTAAGCTTTTGGAGGCTTACTTTGTCCAGTGTACTGGAAGAGTCCAAGAAAAGGATAAAAAAAAAAAAAAAGACAAAGTACAATCATGATCTTCAGTCTCTTATCAGACAAGATTAATTATAATGATGACAATAAATTAGAAGTAATCTGAACAAATCTGGAAGTTTTGAGAGTGCAGAGAAAGTAATGATTAACCCTAAAAGGTATATAATAGGTGTTTTTGAATAAAATACATCATTTTGATGTGATTGAGGCTAAAGACTCAGGAGGAGCCCAATATCAATTTGAGTCATTCATGGCTAGAGGAGAAACAAAAGCAAGACACAAAGAGCGTGGACCCTCACAGAATTAAAAAAGCCCCTCTTGGCTTTGAAGATTTGATTATGATACATGGCATGATTATGGTATGATGGGAAATGTGCATGACATTTTACAAATCTGAGATTAGATAGAAATTAATGAGACCTCACTTTGTTGTGGGGTTCGTGCTGGTCCTGAGACCTAGTAATAAGCATATGGTCTTTAGAAGATATCAAGGTGGGGATCTCGGTACTCTTGCCACTGGGTTTTCAGAATTGCAGACAATGGCATCATTTCTGATTGTGCTGTATTTGAGGCAAAAGTCAGGGGCAATGAATAGAGAAGCAGCATTCATTCTTCTAATTGTATATTTCTTTTTGTTAATGCTTCAAAGCAAATGACATGAAAAATTATATATAATGGTGATGAGCAGATTTTTCCATTTGAAGACGATGACCACATGCATGGATAGCCGGGCCATTCTTTATTTATGCTCAACCGAGTTTCTGCAAATAGAGAAATCGGCTAATTATCTACAAATTTTCATTCTTTATCTGCATAGAATTTTAATGAACAGGAATTGCCATTTACTCATTTATATTTGTGAAGAGGGAACAATCTCTCCCTTTGGTCATTTCTCTCCCTTTGTAGTTCTCAGACCTGATAGCATTAGAAGAAATAAAATTCTGGCTGGTCATTTTCCTACTAAGGATTTCCTACTAAGCAATCCTTTCTGTCACCTTCCTAACCGCAGTTTTCTGAATCAGATTTCTTGCCTGGAATTATGAGGATGAAGTAGGGTAGGGATGTTCTAAAGATTGTCCTTGTTATGTTGTCTTCGTAGACCTGGCTCTCTGTGAAGACATGGCTTGGATTTAATTGGGTTGTAATGCACACAAAGTAATCAAGTCAAATCCACAAATGGCCGTTGAGGACAACTATTACAAGGAAATAAGCTTGACAAAATGCCCCTTTACTAATTTCTGGCCTGAAATCTACAGACCTTGTAAGTATTTGGCACAGAGGTGCAACTTCTGTGCTGCTAAATGATCATCATCATTACCAATAACAAGAGTTTATTATTGCACCAAAATATATCTATATTGATTCAGGCTTTCGTACTGTCTCTCCCACGAAATAAAATTCCTATCTGGTCTCCCTGCCCGCCTAGTTCCTTTCCAATCCATTCTGTCTGTGGTGGATAAATATTTTTTCAATATAGATCTTATTTTGCCCTTTTCTCAGTCAAAACCGGTTCAGTGTTTCCTTCATCAACTGCAAATTAATGTAATACAAAGTTCTCATTTAAAGAGTAAACAATCGTTTGTGGACCACCCATGAAGGTTTTAATTATTTTCATTATAACATTACTCAAGTGTAAATCTACGTACGTACTTCTTAAAATAGTGCTTGTACATGTATACCACCGAACCAAACTTATTAACGAAACACAAAAAACATACTGAAACCAAAACCAAAACAATTGTCAATACTAAGTTGTTCCTCTTGAAATCTTATTATCAATATAGAATTTAATAGTAGAAGGAAGTGCTTGTGTGATAAGTTCTACTTTTTAAATAGACTTTTATTGTTTTATATTTTGATATAATAAATCGAGTCATTGTCATTATTAGTAGTTTTTAAAAACTCTAATTTTTTTAATGTCCTGTTATTTTGACAGACCAAATAAATACAATAGACTCCAAGTAGCAGATACGTGGAAAGAATAAGTGTGGAGATCTAATATACAGCATGAGGACTCTAGGTAATAAAGCTGTGCTGTGTATGGGAGTCATACTGAATAAATAGATTTTACCTGCTCTTGCCACCAAAACAAACAAAATGTGTAACTATGTGAAATACGTTAATTTGCTTCACTATAGTAACCATTTTACTATCCGTGTGTATCCTATAACATGGTGTATACCTTAATTATACACAACAAAATTTATTTTAAAAGGAATCCTTACACAATTTTAAAAAAATCATGATTGAGGAAAAAAAAACCTTTATTGCACATTTGGTATCTGCTATGATATGAATGTTTGCATCCTCTCAAAATTCATATGTTAAAATCCTACCACCGGCCCCCCACCCCCATGCCAAGGTGATGGGCAGTAAGAGAGGTCTTTAGGAGGTGACTAGGTCATGGAGGAACCCTCATGAATAGAATTAGAGCCCTTATAAGAAAAGGTCTGAGGGAGCTCAGTGGCCTCTTTTGCTATATGAGGACACTGCTAGAAGGCACCACCTATGAATTCGAACACAGTCTTTTTCCAGATGCTAAATCTGCTGTTTCCTTGATCTTGAACTTCCAAGCCTCCAAAACTGTGAAAAATAAATCTCTGTTGTTTATAAGCAGTCCACTGTAGGTGCTAAAATGAGATTCAACAAAGTTGCTATTTTTCTGGGAATTACCTGAGATCTCATTAAATGTGGGATTATTTTTAAAAATAATAATAAGTAAATAAATGTGGGGTTGTTTTCTTAATATAATGGCTTTCAAACCCTTTAAAGACATGAACCACTCTGTGAAAGTTAAATCTCATTGATGATCGATGCCCCCATGCTATACAGATCAGCTCTTATTATACAGCTTGATCTGTTTCTTTGTAGCACTTATCAGAAATATAATTAAATAATGGTTAGTGCATTTATCTAACTCCCTGCTACAAAGAAGTCAAGAGGAAAGGGCCTACAAGTCTGTCTTGGTCAAAAGTCTGTCTGAACCACCCTACACAGTGGCTATGATATGGTAGACATTCAATAAATATTGCATGAGTCCTAAAGCAAGTTTGCTCTGGTTGAGACTGGAGTGGGAGACTTCTAGCTAAGTCCCTCCTGTTCTTCCTCAGTGGCCCCTGGAGTGGCTTAGCACAACGTCTAATGTTCATCAGAGTATATTTTGGGGAAAAACAAAAGTCCATAAAAAACTCAGTTTTCTCATTCTTCATTGACAAAGCAGAGGTGATAATGAGCGACCAACAAGGTTGTCTTAAGGATGATCCAATGTAAGATAATGTATGTAAACATGGGTTTTAAACCTTAAAAATTTTTAGCAGTATTTGCCATCTTTAGAAATCTAAGACATGGCTATCACCCAAACTCTCCTTTAATATCCGGAATAGAAGCCTGGACATACTGGACTGAGCCAAATGTAATTTCTATAATATGTGTTAAAAATATTAAAGGCGGGTGGGCACGGTGGCTCATGCCTGTAATCCCAGCACTTTGGGAGGCTGAGATGGGTGGGTCACTTGAGCCCAGGAGTTCGAGACCAACCTGGGCAACATGGTGAAACCCCGCCTCTACAAGAAATACAAAAATTAGCTGGGTGTGGTAGCATGTGCCTGTAATCGCAGCTACTTGGGAGGCTGAGGCAGGAGAATCACTTGAACCCAGGAGGCGGAGGTTGCAGTGAGCTCAGATCGCACCACTGCACTCCAGTATGGGCGACAGAGTGAGACTGTCTCAAAAAAGAAAAAGCAAACAAACAAACAAAAGGTTAAAGACTTCTCTTCTGGATGCTGGTTTAATGAAAGCAGCCCAAGTCCAGAATCAAAATACATCACACTCAAAATGACCAAATAGTAATTAAATTTCATTTTCTGAACCCTTTGTCTTCACTTTATTTTGACCTCTGCAGCCCCACCAGCTTCAGAGTAATATATACCACACCTCATATCCTTATTTACAAGTCCTTGGGAGAAATCATGCATATACCTGACATTTTTTAGTTGAGAGCACAATTAGAAATAGTTTTGAAATGGCTTACTCCGGAATTTACAAATTTGGGGTGTGTGCAGTGGTTAGAATGGAGCTAAGGTTGAGGAGGAAAAGGAGACAAAATGTTAGAAAGACAAAATGTGTTTTTAAAGACTTGAGAACAATTATTCTAAAAGAATCCTCTTGTCTGCGCTGCTTTTGTTTAAATAAATACTGCATTTAAATCAGAGTCCATATAGCCAGGACCTTAGAACTTTCAGGTCCTGTCTTATGCAAACCTGCATCCAAAGTCTACCTTTAATACTTCCTGTATATGTTCTTATACAAGTGACTTGATCCCTTTATGCAGCTATTTCCTTATACGCAAAATGCAGGTATTAGCAGTACCTGTCTCCCAGGGTTGTCATGAGCATGAAATAACACAATTCTTAGCCTGCAGTTGTAAGAGGTCTATATAAGGTTTTGAGAACTGAAGTGTCTCCAGAGTGTTGCACTGCTATTATGATCAGGCCCCAGAAGTTCCTAATCCATGCCTTTTTATTATTATTCCACGTCTGCCTTTTCTAGCCATTAACACCAGTGGATATAAACTCTGCAAAAACAGAGGGGTTTGTCTGTTTAGTTTCCTACTGTACTTCCAACAACTTAACTAATACCTAGAACACAGTAGACACTCAATAAATACATGTAGAATAAATGAATGCTATAAAAGAAAAACCAGAATGGTAATGACATACCACGTTATTAGTAGCTAGTTAGGTAGACTAGCATCTTCTTCCCTGATCCAACCAAAGCAGGGTACAAAATCCTTAAGAGCTCAGATTCTGAATGCAGATTACACAGATTTTCAATCCTGATTTCACTACTTATTAAATATTTAACAGCGGGAAAGTTAAATGATTCCTCTGACCTCTGTTTTCACATGTGTAAGACGAAGACAACACTGACACTTCCATTATGTGGTTTTGAGTGAGAGTTAGATAAATTATATAAAGAGTTTAGAAAAGTTGCTAGCATGTAGAATGTGCTATATGTATTAAATATTACTATTAGTGTTTTTATCATTTTGTTTAGTGACATGTAGATTACAAAGCAGACCTATTATTGATATTCCTAAATCTGTCTGTTTATTAATTGCATATATCATGTCATTTGATGTTCATGAATAATCAAATATGGGAAGTGCTTTACCCATTGTACAGTTGAGAGAACTAAGGCTCACAGATGGAATTAATTTGCCAAGATCACACATAATTAGTAAGTAGCAGAAATGAGACATAAGCTTGATCTGAGTAACACCAAACTTTACTCCAGTGTCCAGCAAAGAGCATGGAAGATTGTTTATATTTACAAGTCACTTAGAAAGGTTTTTCCATACCACATTACTGACCCTTGTCCATGGTAAGACACAAGAAGCATTCCTTAGTGATACTATATGTTTCTCTAATTTTTTCCCTTTATCAAAGTCCCTGTCTCACAATAAACTTTCATATGGTAGACATGTAAGGGAAATGCTATTGATTGTGGCTACATTTTGTGAGATACCTATGACATTCTAGGCCAACACTCCGTTCTTTACAGTCTCTTTCATCAATTTCACACAATGATTCCATAAGATGAACACAATTATTGACATCTTAGCTGACAAAAATTCAGAAGTTATGTATTTTTCCCCAGGCACCCCAGTTGATAAATAGCAGAATTGGAATTTAAACAGGCCTGGTGACCCAAAAACTTGACTCTATATCTTACCCTGGAGAAATATGCAAGTGATATCAAGCCTGATATTGAAACTTTAGTCCACTTCATCAGACTTTGGAAAAAAATGTGACACTCAACATAGCAGGTGGGTGATCAAATTGGTTTCTCTCTCTCTCTCTCTCCTGACTCCAGCTTGCCATGGACAAAATAGAAATAATGAAGTGTCAATAACTAAAAGTTTATTCCTGGCAAACAGCTGATGAGTGTTTTCAGAGGCTCCTGTTTTTTGACCTTTAGGTGCCCTAGACAATGACGGAATCTCGTTGAAAGCTCTTTAAGCTGAAATTAATTTATGCTCGACAGTGATTAAAAGAGAAAGTGAGAAGGGGATGGAAATTAACAAATCCATCTTTATTGCTGAGATCCCATTATGATTATAAGGAGAGAGAAAAATCAACGTGGCGGGTGCCAGCTGCAATCTGGTAAGGAGTTTAAACAGCCCGTCCTGCTTGGGAAATGCCCTTGGGTGGACAGATTTATCTGTCACTGAGGCTCTCAGAGAGAGGGGCTTATTTATCAAGGACTGGAATGCTGAGGTCCTTAACTTACTTTTGGAATAAGAGGCTGGGTCGTAGAGATAGCTGCCAGGGGAATAGGCCAAAAATTTTGACAGATGAGGTCTCTTGAAAGGCAAATTTTTCTGGTGCATCCAGGAACAGAAATGGCTGAACTGCTGAATTGCCATGCCCTGGGTTCCTGTTGCGTCAGTCTCTTTCTCTTGGGTACTTGCCTTTGAGTACCTTTATACTGCAACTCATCATGTGCTCTTTGGGAGGGCTCTGAGGCCAAGGACCTTGTTTCATACCGGAAATTCACAATGCTCCTTGGACCATGCATTATATGTGTAGGAGGCCAAACAAATATTAAAGAAGAGACGACCACTATTTCTTTATTCATTCTTCAAAAATAATATTTGCCAAACACCTCATATGCATCATGCTCAATAGCAGGCAATGAAGATAAAGATGTTAGGTAACAGAATATCTTTGTCCTCATAGCACCAACCTGAGATAGTGAGGCTCATTTCCCTTTAAAATTGAAATCAGAATTCTCCAAAAGACAATCTTAGACTCATAGCATTTCAAGAGAACTAATATGTGCTGAGAACTTTCTATGTTCCAAAGAGTTGACAGATGATGTCTCAATACTGGAAACAATGAAAGTAAGTATGCTTTACCTGATTTTACATTAAGTGAGTGAGGGCTCAGAGAGGTGAAATGACTTCTTTTTGGGCACAGAGCTAGAATAACTGGAGCCAGAGAGTTTATACGCAGACCTATTATACACCAAAATCTGTTTTTTCTCTACTGTCCTCATCACATCAAAGATATGATGGTGAAATAAGAGCATGAATCTAAGAAAGGGCCTGACTGTGTGTTTTTGCTCAACCCCTTACTGACTTTGTGACCTTGGGAAAATTATTGTATCTTACAGTGTATAGATGTTCTCATTTGTAGAAAAAGGGATAAGATTCCCTGCTCTTCCAGTTTCAGAGGTTAATCTTAGGCTCAGAGGAAATAACGTAGGTGAAAGTGCTTTGCAAATGTAAGCTATTATTGTTAGATAGTTTAGTCTCTACTAATACATAAATCTCCATAATATTTCTTAATATACCTCATAATAGCTTGTACTTTAAAACTGTAAAACTGAAAACATTATATCACCTCTTGTAAACATGTACCTCTTGTAAACATGTAACTCAAGGGACTGATATGTAGACTATGATTCTTCCAATTTACTTTATCATTGGACATATCTCAAAAGGAAAACTTGCTTTATTTCAAAGCAGGCAAGAACATTGTGAGTTGAATATCTGAAAACATTAATGATAAAAATAATAATGATAAAATATTCTTTTATTTGATGGCTACTATAATCTTATGGGAATTAGTATTGCTAAAGGAGGAAACTGATAGCTTGTTTAGTCCCTGAGGGAAACATTGTATTATTGTGACCATGTACAGAGTCATAGTGGTTGCCCTTGGAGGGAACTTTAGAGGAGTAGGGTTAGGATGACGGAGTTCATCAACTTACTCAGTTTCTTTGGAGCAGATATTTTACTTCTCTGGAGCACAACTTCCTTTTTTTTTTAGCAAAAGGATCATATTTAATATTCAGATATATCTCCCTTAAGATTATAATTATTTCATGAAAAATTGATTCTTCAAAGTACTAAAGATACATTAAGCACTGCTTGATTGCTATGATTTTACCCTCAACTCTGGGTTGCTCTGAGATGGAGATTCAAGTGTAATTCAAATGCAATGATGTCTCATGCAGGGGACTGGAAGCAATTGGCCCCCTTTACCTGCAAAAGAATCCTTCCTTGCAAGGTTTGAGGAAGCTACATGCAGAGAATTAAGGCGGGTGTTATACCCTGAGGTGAAATAGAGTTGGAAGAAGTAGCATAAATTTGAAGCCTGGGAAGTACTTCCTACTTTCACCTATTCAATTTCTTTCAAAATACAAATCTCAAAATTAGGATTCAAGGGAATTATGCCAGAATGAGAAAGTGGAGAGAGAGAAAGAAAGAGAGAAAAAGAGAGAGAGAGAGTTAGTTTTGTCATTTGACCCAGAAGTGAAACCATGTTAGTGTAAGAAGCAAGAACTGTATGGGAAGAGCCAATTCATGTGGACTTCAAATGCACAGTGACAGTTATAAGTGAGTATAGCCCAAACAAGATTTTGAACTCTGACTTAGATTAGCAGTTCCTCTTACCTTAAAGAAAAGTTGATGAGTTAATGTAAAAGCAATCACAGGGTGAAATTTCATGACTTAGGGAGAAAGAACGAACTGTTGCTTCTCTGGTGAAACATTTTCAGTGGATCCACATTGACAACAGCATGATTTCCCATGCTGTGTTTTATAAATCATGAGTTTCCGAAGATATTGTAGATGTTACTAGAATAAGTTACCCGGGGAAAATGTGTTTGAAAAATATCAAGTTAAACACTTTACTAGGTTGCTGTACTACATGACTTCTCACAGTCCTCAATAACCTGGTATTTATTACGAGTCTCTCAGAGGGGATATAATATGCAGAATATGAATATTCAGGCATATTTAACAAAAATCCATTATAATGGAGCATTTCTATGGATAAATGTTATGACAAATACGCTTTGGAAGATGCCCGTCTAAAAGGTATAGTCCCAAGCTAGGAGTACTTCTTTCACTGCCAGCACTGATAACTTAATGGCTGCTTTCTCACTCATGAAAGTTCTTAATTGGGTGAATCGCTCGGGCACTTCTTCCCACCATTCCACCCACCAGAACACAGTCACCTTATCATACTGAGACACAAAGGGGGTTGGAAAATATGGGCTTTCTTTATGCCTAGGAATAAAATAAAACATATACACCACTGTCTTATGCACAGTAGTCACTTGGAAGCTTTCTATACTCTGTGCCCAAAATTGCTGGAAATGGTTCATGGCAACATATTTTATATTCTTTCCATTTCCTTATGTTTCCTGCATTTCTTAATTGTTAATTTTGCACATTTTTTCTTCTTCCTTAACCTATCTCACTTTTTTTCTACTTACGTCTGAGAGGGAACCCTAACCATCCTAAAAGACCCCATTAAAATGTCACTTCTACCATGATACCCTATCTGCTCATCCTATCATACTTGTTTCAACTTGTCTTCTTCCTATGACATTTATAATCTCTCTATTATATGACAAATATTAATTTAGGATTTATTGGATACTCTTAACTCTCTTAATATAAAATTTTGGGAGGCAATTGTGTCATGATACAGAGGGAAGACCAGGGTCTTCAGAATGAGACACATCTTAGTTTACATCCTGGCTTTATCACTTACTAAATATATTACTTTGGCCAGGTAACATTACCACTCTGCAGTGCTTCTTCGCTTGAGAATCAGGGACTTAAAACCCTTTTTTTTTTTTTTTTTTTGAGACCGAGTCTCATTCTGTTGCCCAGGCTGGAGTGCAGTGGCACAGTCTCGGTTCACTGTAACCTCTGTGCCCCGGGTTCAAGCAATTCTCCTGCCTCAGCCTCCCGAGTAGCTGGGATTACAGGTGCCTGTCACCACGCCTGGCTAGTTTTTTGTATTTTTAGTAGAGACGGGGTTTCACCATGTTGGCCAGGCTGGTCATGAACTCCTGACCTCGTGATCCACCTGCCTTGGCCTCCCAAAGGGCTGGGATTACAGGTGTGAGCCACTGCGCCAGGCTAACTTAAAATCCTTCTAAGTCAGGTTGTTGGAAGGTTCAAATAATATAATGTACAAAGGTTCTTAATACAATGTGCCTTCCAAAGATGAAGTCATCTATGTATGTTTATTGTTAAAATTGTTTTCATTGTTTTATTTTTTGTAGCCAAATCGACCCAGCCTGCAATCCTGACCCTGCCATTTATTAGTGGTCTGACTTAGAGAAAATTACTTTCCACTTCTGAGTCTCAGTTTTTTCATTTGTAAAAATGGGTATGACCTTCCCGTTCTGAGTGAATAGCAAGAAGAAGTGTTTATCACGATGTCTGACATATAGCAGAGGCACAAGTAATTAATGAATTTATTACAAACTACTTCAATACAAGGCATAAAAACATTTATTCACTTAATGATTCCATCTAGGAAGGAAAAAAGACAGTTTCCTCCATGTAGCTTGCTTTTGTGCCTAAGGACCTGTAGCCGAACAGTTCTTCGTTAATTTCCCTCTTAGTTTTGAAAACTGTAATCTAAGCCAGGTTCTTCTTTTCTGATGTGAACTTGGTCACCTTCCTTCTTATACTATCCTCTTAGGCACTTGAAGACTGTTAAATCAGCCCGGCATCTTTCTCTTCTCCAGGCTGAATCCCTTTAATCTTGCATCCCAAGTTTCCATTTCCAGTTATTTAATCATTTCTTATTGCACTGCCCTTCCATTTTTGAAGCATGCAGAGGCACAGGAGGAAACAGAAAGTCCTAAAGTAATATGCGGAAACAGCATGAACCTACACTACAAACTAACTGATAAAGGACAGTGTTTATATATATATATATATATATATATATATACACACACATATTTGAACAGTTAGAAGTAGTAAACTACAGGAAATTTCTCTTTACTCCCTACTAGCAGTCCCACTTCTAGTATCATCTTCAGAGCCAATAGCAGGTGGCATTTTACAGGTATTTCTCTATGCATAACAAAGGTTTAGCCATTTATGTCTGGATGTTGTGTTCACTTGAATCAACATCAAATACTTACCATATACCAATTGTTCTATACACAGCATTCCAGTTGAAGTCCTGCTTCTGCAAATACAAAGTAAGCAGTAAACAAATAATGTATAATCATATAATGGCTATGGATACCGATATTAAAGAAAACAGTCATGTATGGGAAAAAAGCAAAAAACACCTTTGGTCTTACACAAAACATGAATCTCCCACTAACTAGCTGTGAATATTGCATGAGTGAACTCTCCTTGAGCCTCAGGTTTTATCATTTGTGGAACTGGATAGGGCCAATAGCCCTTCAGAGTTTTCTTGGAAACTAAATAAACCAATATACAAAAAGTATTTACCTCTGTGTCTGACACCTAACACTCAAAAAACCACTTTCGTTTCCTGTCATTGTTTTGCAAGCACAAAGAAGAAATATCAAGTAAAGAAATCATAGTGGCAGAAAGCCTTTTCAAATAGAGTACTCAAGTTTGTTAACAAACACTTGTTTGTAACATTTCTTCTTCCTTTAATAATCCATTTCTATTAGTATAAGGCAAACTATGCAGGCCCCAAACTGTAATCAAATGTCTCCTTTTCACCTTCTCCTCTTTTTTTCTGCCTTTTTTTTATGCAAACCTCCTCTTCTGTTTATTCATAATAATCTGTCTCCGTTATCTGCCCTCGTTTCCTCATTTTCCCTGTCTAACCTATTTCCACCAGTACGTTTCTTTTTTTTTCTTCCTGTCCTTTGAATCAGTTTTTCTCTCTCAACAATCAAGAGTGATCTTGAAAGGTGGAAAAAAACACAGGTAGAGTTGATGATGGTGTAGGACTGTGATCAGGGACATAGGCTTTGGAACCAGAGAGCTCTGGATTTCAATCCAGTTTCTCTTATTTATTAGCTAATAATATTGGAAAGGTACTTAACATTTAAAAAATGATAATTGTACATATTTATGTGGTACATGTGATATTTTAGAACGTGCATACAATGTATAATGATCAAATCCGGGTGACATGGTTTAGATTTATGTCCCTGCGCAAATCTCATGTTGAACTGTTAATTCCCAGTGTTGGAGGAAAGCTTGGTGGGGTGTGATTGAATCATGGAGGTGGATCTCTCCTTGCTGTTCTCGTGATAGTGAATGAGTTCTCACGAGATCTGGTTGTTCAAACGTGTAGCACCTCCCACTGCTTTCTCTTCCTCCTTCTCTGGCCACGTAAGATAGACTTGCTTCCCCTTTGCCTTCCACCATGATTGTAAGTTTCCTAAGGCCTCCCAGCCATGCTTCCTGTACAGCCTGCAGAACTGTGAGTCAATTAAACCTCTTTTCTTTATTAATTATTCAGTCTTAGGTAGTTCTTTATAGCAGTGCGAGAACAGACTAATACACAGGGTAAGTGGAAGATCCATCACCTCAATCATTTATCATTTTTTTGTGTTGGGAACATTCCAAATCTTTCTTTTGAGAAACTTTGAAATATAAAATACATTATTGTTAATTTTAGTTCCCCTACTTTGCTATTGAACACTATAGTTTATTCCTTCTAATGATATTTTTGTACCACTTATCCAGTTTCTCTTTATCCACACTCCTCCCTTTCTTCCCAAACAGTGCTAATCACCAAACTACTCTCTTCTTCCATGGGATCAATGCTTTTAGCTCCAATATGAGTGAGAACATGTGATATTTGTCTTTCTGTGCCTGGCTTATTTCACTTAACACTGTGTCCTTCAGACTCATCCATGTTGCGGCAAACAAAAGGTTTCATTCTTTTTTTGAGTGAATAATATTCCTTTGTGTATATCTATTCCATATTTTCTTTATCCATTCATCCATAAATGGACATTTAGATTTATTCCATTTCTTGGTTATGGTGAACAGTGCTACAATAAACATAGAAGTGCAGATATCTTTTTGACATAGTGATTTACTTTCTTTTGGATATGTGTCTGTTTTTATGCCAGTACCATGCTGTTTGGTTACTATAGTTTTGTAGTGTATATATTTTTTAATTTTTAATTTTTATTTGTTCTGGGTACATAGTAAGTGTATATATTTATGGGGTACATGAGATACTTTGATACAGGCATGCAATGTGTAATAATCACATCATGGAAAATGGAGTATTTATCCCCTCAAGCATTTATCCTTTGTGTTACAAACAATCCAATATTACTCTTTTAGTTATTGTAAAATGTACAATTAAATTATTATGGACTCTTGTGTCATCAAATGCTAGGTCTTATTCATTCTTTCTGTTTCTTTTGTACCCACTAACCATCCCCACTTTCCTTCTTTCTTACCTACTTCTGTTCCCAGCCTCTGTTAACCATCCTTCTACTCTCTATCTCCATAAGTTCAATTGTTTTGATTTTTAGCTCCCACAAATAACATGTGAAAAACATGTGAAGTTTGTCTTTCTGTGCCTGACTTTTATCACTTAAAATAATGACCTCCAGGTCCATCCATGTTGTTGCAAATGACAGAATCTTCTTTTTTATAGCTAAATAGTACTTCATTATGCATGTGTTCCACATTTTTTAATCCATTCATCTGTTGCTGCACATGTAGGTTGGGTCCAAATCTTAGCTATTGTGAACAGTGCTGCAACAAACATGGGAATGCAGATACCTTTTCAATATACTAATTTCCTCTCTTTCAGGTACATACCCAGCAGTGGGATTGCTGGATCATATGGTAGCTCAATTTTTAGTTCTTTAAGGAACCTCCAAACTATTCTCCATAGTAGTTGTACTAATTCCCATCAATATTGCAAAAATATATGAAGGTTCTTTTCTCCACATCCTCCCTGGCATTTGTTATTGCCTGTCTTTTGAATATAAGCGATTTTAGCTGGGATGAGACACTATCTCATTATAGTTTTGATCTGCATTTCTCTGATGATTAACGATGTTGCACACCTTTTCATATGCTTATTTGCCATTTGTATGTCTTCTTTTGATAAACGTCTATTCAAATCTTTTGCCCATTTTTTAAATTACATTATTTTATTATTTCCTATAAACTTGTATGAGCTCCTTACATATTGTAGTTATTAATCCCTTGTCATATGAGTAGTTTGCAAATATTTTCTCCCATTCTGTGTGGTGTCTCTTCACTTTGTTGACTACTTCTTTTGCTGTACAGAAGAAGCCTTTTAACTTGATGTGATACCATTTGTCTATGTTTGCTTTGGTTGCCTCTGCTTGTGCAGTATAACTCAGGAAATCTTTGCCCAGATCGATATCCTGGAGAGTTTCCCCAATGTTTTCTTGTAGTAGTTTCAAGGTGTGAGTTCTTAGATTTAAGTCTTTAACCAATTTTGATTTGTTGTTGTTTTTTTGTATATGGTGAGATACAGGAGTCAGATTTTATTTTTCTGCATATAGATACCCAATCTTTCCAGCACCATTTATTGAAAATACTACCTTTTCCCCCATGTATCTTCTTGGCACTTTTGTTGAAAATGAATTCACTAGGCCTGGCACCCTGTCTCATGCCTGCAATCCCAGCAGTTTGGGAGGCCGAGGCAGGTGGATTACCTGAGGTCAGGAGTTCAAGACCAGCCTGGCCAACAGAGCAACCCAGTCTCTACCAAAAATACAAAAATTAGCCGGACGTGGTGGTACCCACCTGTAGTCCCAGCTACTCAGGAGGCTGAGACAAGAGAATTACATGAACCCAGGACGTGGAGGTTGCAGTGAGCCAAGATCACACCACTGCACTCCAGCATGGGTGACAGAGTGAGACTCCATCTTAAAAAAAAAAGAAAGAGAGAGAGAGAAAGACAGAAAGAAAGAAAGACAGAAAGAAAGAAAGAAAGAGAAAGACAGAAAGAGAGAGAAAGAAAGAGAAAGAAAGAAAGAAAGAAGGAAAGAAAACGAGTTCACTGCAGGTGCATGGACTTGTTTCTGGGCTCTCTATTCTGTTCCATTGGTCTATATGTCTGTTGTTATGCCAATATCATGCTGTTTTGGGTTTTGGTTATAGCTCTGTAGTCTAATTTGAATTCAGGTAATGATTCCTCCAGTTTTGTTGTTGTTGTTGTTGCTGTTGTTGTTTGTTTGTTTTTGCTCTGGATAGCTTTGCTATTCTGGGTCTTTGTGGTATCATAAATTTGAGGATTATTTTTCTATTTCTCTTAAGAGTGCCATTGGTATTTTGGCAGAGATTGCATTGATTCTGTAGATTGCTTTGGGTAGTTTGGACAGCTTAACTGTGTTGATTCTTCTAATCCATTAATGTAGAATATCTTTCCATTTTTTGTTCTCCTTTTTCATTTCATCAGTGTTTTATAGTTTTCATTATAGAGATGTTTCACTTATTTGGTTAATTTCTAGGTATTTAATTTTACTTGTGGCTATTGTAAATTTGATTACTTTTTTATTCCTTTTTCAGATTTATCACTGTTGCCATATAGAAATGTTACTAATTTTTGTATGTCGATATTGTATACTGAAACTTCATTGAATTTGCTTTTCAGTTCTAATATTTTTTCTGTGTAGTCTTTAGGTTTTTCCAAATATAAGATCATATTATCTGTAAACAAGGATAATTTGACTTCTTCCTTTCCAATTTGGATGTCCTTTATGTCTTTTTCTTGTCTGGTTACTCTAGTAAGACTACCAGTACTCTGTTGAATAACGGGGTGAAAGTGAACATCCTTGTTGTGTTCCAGATCTTAGAGAAAAGACTTTCAATTTTTCCCCACTCAGTGTGATACTAGCTGTGTGTCTGTCATATATGACTTTTATTACATTGAGGTATGTTCCTTCTATACTCAGTTTTTTAAGAGTTTTTTTTATCATGAAGGGGTGTTGAACTTTATCAAATGCTTTTTCAGCAGCAATTGAAATGATCACGGTTTTTTTTTTGTCCTTCAGTTTGTTAATATGATGTAACATATTGATTGATTTGCAAATGTTGTACCATGCTTATATCCCTAGGATAAACCCCACTTAATCATTGTGAATGATCTTTTTAATGGTGGTGTTGAATTCAGTTTGCTAGTAATTTGTTGGGGATTTTTACATCAATATTCGTCAGAGATACTGGCCGGTAGTTTCCTTTTTTTGATATGTCTTTTTCTGGTTTTGATAGGTTAATACTGGCTGTGTAGAATGAGTTCATAAGTTTTCTCCCCCATTTTCAGAGTATTTTGAGGAGAATTGGTATTAGTTCTTTTTTAAATGTCTGGTAGAATTCAGCAGTGAAGCCATCAAGTCCGTGGGCTTTTCTTTACTGGGAGAAATTTTATTATGGCTTTGATCTCATTACTCGTTATTGGTCTTTTCAGGTTTTCAATTTCTTCATGGTTCAATCTTGTTTGGTTGTATGTGTCTAGAAATTTATACATTTCCTCTAGAGTTTCCAATTTATTGAAATATCTTTGCTTATAGTAGCCACTAATGATCCTCTGAATTTCTGCAGTATCAGTTGTAATGTCTCCTTTTTAATCTCTAATTTTACTTATTTGAGTGTACTCTCTGTTTTTCTTAGCATGGCTAAAGATTTGTTAATTTTATTTATCTTTTCATTTTATTGAACTTCTGTATTGTTTTCTTCATTTATTTCATTTATTTCTCTTCTGATCTTTTTTATTTTTTTCTTCTAATTTTGGGTTTGGTTTGATCTTGCTTTTCTAGTTATTTAAGGTAAATCATTAGGTTATTTATTTGAGGTTTTATTTTTTGACGTAGGCACTTACAGCTATAAGCTTCCCTCTCTTTACTGCTTTTGCTGTATCCCATAGGGTTTGGTATGTTGTGTTTCCATCAGTATTTGTTTCAAAAAATTTTTCAATTACCTCCTTAATTTCTTCCTTGACACACGTTATTCAGGAGCATATTGTTTAATTCCATGCATTTGTATAATTTCTAAAATGTATCTTGTTATTAATTTCTAATTTTACTCCAGATAAGATGTTTGATATTATTTCATTTATTTCACGTTTTAAGACTTGTTTTTTGACCTAACATATGATTTATCCTTGAGAGTGTTCCATGTATTGAGAAGAATGTGTATTCTGTAACCATTGGATAAAATGCTCTATAAATATCCATTAGGCCCATTTGGTCCATAATGCATGTTAAGTCTCATGTTTCTTTGTTGATTTTCTATCTGGAAGATCTGTCCAGTGCTGAAAGTGGGATGTTGAAGTCTCCAGCTATTGTTGCCTATTTCTCTCTTTAGCTCTAATGGTTTTTGATTCATACATCCATGTGCTTCAGCATTGGGTGCATATATATTTACAATTATTATAATCTCTTGCTGATTGACCCCTTTATCATTATATAATGATCTTCCTTGTATCTTCTTACCATTTTTGTCTTTAAATATATTTTGTCTTAGTATAGCTACTCCTGCTCCTTTTAGGTTTTCATCGGCATGGAATATCTTTTTCAATTCCTTTATTTTTACTCTATGCGTATTTTTATAGGTGAATTACATCTCTTGTAGGCAGACGCTCACTGGGTCTTGCTTTTTAATCTATTTGGCCACTCTATATCTTTAGATTGAAGAGTTTTGTCCCCTACATTCAATGTTATTGATAAGGACTTAGTCGTGCCATTTTGTCATT
The DNA here is from genome assembly GCF_029289425.2 of Pan paniscus. NCBI lineage: Eukaryota > Metazoa > Chordata > Mammalia > Primates > Hominidae > Pan > Pan paniscus. Next base: position 20,424,414 of record NC_073260.2, on the reverse strand, counting down.
TGTTTTCTGGTTGTTTTGTGGTCTTCTCTTTTTCTTTCCTTCCTTCCTCTCTTCCTTTTAGTGAAGATAATTTTCTCTGGTCATAGGATTTAATTTCTTCCTTTTCATTTTTCATGTATCTATTGTATGTTTTTCAATTTGAGGTTACCATGAAGCTTAAAAATCTATCTTATAACATATTATTTTAAATTGATAACAACACTGTTTTAAATAGAAAACGGTGTTGTTTTCTAACACGTTCTTTCTTTCTAAGCAAAATGAAAACTAATAAAAACTGTGCTCTACCTTTGTACCCCTGCTTTTAACTTTTTGTTGTTTCACTTTATGTCTTAGTTTACTATGTCTTGAAAAGTTGCGGGTATTATTTTTATTAGTTCATACTTTAGCCTTTCTACTTAAGACTAGTTTACACACCAAATTACAGGTTTTAATAATCTGTGTTTTTCTGTGTGCTTTACCAGTGAGTTTTGTACCTTCAGATGATATTTTATTGCTCATTAACATCCTTTTTTTCCATATTGAAGAACTTCTAGCATTTCTTGTAGGACATATTTGGTGTTGATGAAATCCCTCAACTTTTGTTAGTCTGTCAAGACACTTCTTTCTCCTTCATGTTTGAAGGTTATTACCACCAGATATACTATTCTAAGGTAAAAGGTTTTTTTTTCTTAAGCACTTTAAATATGTCATACCATTCTTTCCTGGCCTGTAAGATTTCCACTGATAAGTCTGCTGCCAGATTACTGGAGCTCCATTGTTTGTAATTTATTTTTTTTCTTCTGCTGCTTTTAGAATTCTTTCTTTATATTTGATCTTTAGGAGTCTGATTATTAAATGCTTTGAAGTAGTCTTCTTTGGGTTAAATCTGTTTTGTATTCTATAACCTCTTCTAGTTGAATATTGATATCTTTCTCTAGGTTTGGAAAGTTCTCTGATATTATCCTTTCGATAAACTTTCTAAACTATCTCTTTTTCTATCTCCTGTTTAAGGCCAATAACTCAGATTTGCCCCTTTAAGGCTATTTTCTAGATCTTGTAGATGTGCTTCTTTTCAAAAAAAAAAAAAAAAAAAAAAAACACCTTTTTTTTTTTTTTTTTTTGCCTCCTCTGACCATGCATTTTCAAACAGTCTGTCTTCAAGCTCACTAATTCTTTCCTCTGCTTGATCAATTTTGCTATTAAGACATTGATGCATTTTTCAGCAGGTCAACTGCATTTTTCACCTCTAGAATTTCTGTTTGAGTCTTTTTAATTATTTCAATTTTTGGTGAATTTATTTGATAGAATGCTGGATTCCTTTTCTGTGTTATTTTGAATTTCTTTGAGTTTCCTCAACACAACTATTTTGAAGTAATTGTCTGAAATGACACATATCTGTATGTCTCTGTAATTGGTCTCTAGTGACTTATTTAGTTCATTTGGTGAGGTCATGTTTTCCTGGTTGTTCTTGATGCTTGTAGATCCTTGTCAGTGTCTGGGCATTGAAGAGATGTGCATTTATTGTGATTTTCACAGTCTAAACTTGTTTGTGCCTATCCTTCTTGGGAAAGCTTTCCAAGTATTCGAAGGGATTTGGGCCCCAAGCCCAATAAAGCTGTTATTTCTCTTGTTATTGATTTCTAGTTTTATTCCAGAGAAGATGGTTTTTGCAGACTCAAAGAGGTACTGTCTTGACTGTCTTGGATAAGATATGGTAGAATTCTTTGGATTACCAGGCAGATACTCTTGTTATTTTCTTTTACATCCTCCCCCCAAAATAGTCTGTCTCTCTCTGTTTGAACCACCCAGAACTGGGGAGGGGGACACAAGCACCTCTGGGGAGGGGGACACAAGAACCACCTAGAACTGGGGAGAAGGACACAAGGCCATCACCACTGGTTCAGATCTGAAGTGAGCACAGCCCTAGGTCCCAGCCAAGGCCTGCTATAACCACTACCTGACTACCGTCTATGTTCACTCAAGGCCCTAGGGCTCTGTTATCAGCAAGTGGCAAAGCCAGCCTCGTTTGTGTCCCTCCCTTCAGGAAAGTGAGTTCTCCCAGGGCCTGGGTGGGCCCAGAGATGCTATCTGGAAGGCAGGGGTTAGAGTAAAAAAACCTTAGAAATTTACTTGATGTTCCATTCTACTGCAGCTAGGCTGGCATTCAAACTACAAGACAAAATACTTCCTACTCTTTCCTCCCATTTCCACAGGCATAAGAGGCTCTTTCTGTAGCCACCACCACCACCAGCCCACAGGGTATTCACCAGGCCACCCTAAGTGATGTGTCACATCAGTTCTATCACATCACATGTGAACTGATGTTCACATAGACCCCAAGGGCTCTTCAGTCAGCTTGTGGTGAATGATGCCACACTTGGGACTCACCCTTCAGGGCAGTGGGCTCATCTCTGGCCCAGGGCAGGTCCAGAACTGTCATCCAAGAGCCTAGACCTTGGCTCAGGGACCCCAAGAACCTGATTGGTGTTCCACCCCACTGTGGTGGCTGAGCTTTTGCATAGGATGCAAGACAAAGTCCCCTTTAATTTTTCCTCCTTTTTTCAAACAGAAGGAGTTTTTCACCATAGCCACCACAGCTGGAAATGAGCTGGATCACACCTGAAGCCAGCATATCTCAGATCCCAAGGCCCATGGCATACTACGGGGATTTTGCTCTTGCTTATTTGGGGCCCAAGGGTTCTTTAGTCAGTGGGTAATGAATCTTGTCAGGACTGGTTCCTTCCCTTCAAGGCAGTGGGTTCCCTTTTGGCCCAAGTTGTGTCTAGAAGTGTTGTCCATGAGCTAGGGCTTGGAATGCGGGCCTCTTGACTCTGCCTGGCACCCTATCCTACTGTGGCTGAGCTGGTATCAAAGGTGCAACACAAAGTTCTCTTTATTCTTTGCTTGCCTCTGCTCAGGCAGAAGAAAGGAGTCACTTTTGTTGTTGTGCACTCCACTGGCTGGGGTTGGGGAAGAAGTGGTGCAAGCACTCCCTTACCCACCTCATCTGATTTCTCCCTAGGTCACATGCCACCCTAGTCCACTAGCTCTAAGCCTAGCCCAGCACTAGGAGTTGCCTAGGAATTGGAGTCCCTGTGTCCTAGACTGCCTTTCAAGTTTATCTAGAACTTCACAGCACTTTGGCTCACAGTGGTGAGGCCTGCCAAGAAACACAAGTTCCAACTGCTATGATGGGTAATTCCTCTCTGGCTAGATCTGGTCCAAATTCTCCCTGCATGTGTGGGCATCAGCTGAGCACAGCATGGCTTTGCTCTCCACTATGACAGGACAGCATTGAGTCCAATGTAAAGCTCACCAGTTACTCTGCTTGCCCTCCCCCAAGCACAGAGATTCTGTCTCCATGCTGCTGGGGGATGGGGGTGGGATGGTATCCGTGATTCAGTACTGTCTTTCCTACCCTGTTCAGTGCCTCTTTCACCACAGGAAGTTAAAAACAAGCACTTTTGGCTTAGGACTGACTTGGCGATGCGGGCTCTTTTTTGGTTCCATATGAACTTTAAAGTAGTTTTTTCCAGTTCTGTGAAGAAAGCCATGGTAGCTTGATGGGGATGGCATTGAATCTATAAATTACCTTGGGCAGTATGGCCATTTTCACGATATTGATTCTTCCTACCCATGAGCATGGAATGTTCTTCCATTGAAAGAACAAAGCTGGAGACATCATGCTACCTGACTTCAAACTGTACTACAAGGCTACAGTAACCAAAACAGCATGGTACTGGTACCAAAACAGAGATATAGATCAATGGAACAGAACAGAGCCCTCAGAAATAACGCTGCATATCTACAACTATCTGATCTTTGACAAACCTGAGAAAAACAAGAAATGGGGAAAGGATTCCCTGTTTAATAAATGGTGCTGGGGAAACTGGCTAGCCATATGTAGAAAGCTGAAACTGGATCCCTTCCTTACACCTTATACGAAAATTAATTCAAGATGGATTAAAGACTTAAACGTTAGACCTAAAACCATAAAAACCCTAGAAGAAAACCTAGGCATTACCATTCAGGACATAGGCATGGGCAAGGACTTCATGTCTAAAACACCAAAAGCAATGGCAACAAAAGCCAAAATTGACAAATGGGATCTAATTAAACTCAAGAGCTTCTGCACAGCACAAGAAACTACCATCAGAGTGAACAGGCAACCTACAAAATGAGAGAAAATTTTTGCAACCTACTCATCTGACAAAGGACTAATATCCAGAATCTACAATGAACTCAAACAAATTTACAAGAAAAAAACAAACAACCCCATCAACAAGTGGGCAAAGGACATGAACAGACACTTCTCAAAAGAAGACATTTATGCAGCCAAAAAACACATGAAAAAATGCTCACCATCACTGGCCATCAGAGAAATGCAAATCAAAACCACAATGAGATACCATCTCACACCAGTTAGAATGGCAGTCATTAAAAAGTCAGGAAACAACAGGTGCTGGAGAGGATGTGGAGAAATAGGAACACTTTTACACTGTTGGTGGGACTGTAAACTAGTTCAACCATTGTGGAAGTCAGTGTGGCAATTCCTCAGGGATCTAGAACTAGAAATACCATTTGACCCAGCCATCCCATTGCTGGGTATATACCCAAAGGATTATAAATCATGCTGCTATAAAGACACATGCACACATATGTTTATTGCGGCACTACTCACAATAGCAAAGACTTGGAACCAACCCAAATGTCCAACAGTGATAGACTGGATTAAGAAAATGTGGCACATATACACCAAGGAATACTATGCAGCCATAAGAAATGATGAGTTCATGTCCTTTGTAGGGACATGGATGAAATTGGAAATCATCATTCTCAGTAAACTGTTGCAAGGACAAAAAACCAAACACTGCATATTCTCACTCATAGGTGGGAATTGAACAATGAGAACACATGGACACAGGAAGGGGAACATCACACTCTGGGGACTGTTGTGGGGTGGGGGAGGGGGGAGGGATAGCATTAAGAGATACACCTAATGCTAAATGACGAGTTACTGGGTGCAGCACACCAACATGGCACATGTATACATATGTAACTAACCTGCACATTGTGCACATGTACCCTAAAACTTAAAGTATAATAAAAACAAAACAAAAACAAGCACTTTGATTGTTCACTTGATTTTTGGTTCTTGTGATGGTGCTTTTTTTGTGTTTAGTTACTCGTAAAAATTTGGTATTCCTGCAGGGAAATGAATGGTGTAGGCTTCTATTTGACCATCTTGCTCCACCCTCTGGTAGCGTATTTTGAAGTTAGGTATTGTGATGTCTCCAGCTTGGTTCCTTTTGCTCAGGATCCCTTTAGCTATTCAGGGTCTTTTGTGATTCCATATGAATTTAAAATTTCTTTTTTTTCAATATCTGTGAAGATTGTCATAGGGTTTGCATTGAATCTGTAAATCACTTTGGGTAGTATGGACATTTTAATAATATTATTTCTTCCAACTAATGAACATGAAATATGTTTCCATTTATTGTGTCCTCTTCAGTTTTTTAGAGTAATGTTTTATAGTTTTTGTTGTGAATATTTTTCACCTCTGGTTACATTTATTCCTAGATATTTTATTTTTTTCTAGTTATTATAAGTGGAATTGCTTTCTTGATTCCTTTTTCATATTATTCAGTGCCACTGTGTAGACATTCTACTAATTTTGTATGTTAATTCTGTGTCTTAAAATCTTATTGAATTCATTTATCAACTCTGAAAATTGTTATGGTGGTGTCTTTAGGTTTTTCTAAATATAAGATCTTGTAATCAAAAAAGAACAATTTTATATCCTCCTTTCCAAATTGGATGTCCTTTATTTCTCTGTCTTACCTAATTGCTCTGGCTAGTACTTCCAGTATTATGTTGCATATGAGTGGTGAGAGTGGGCGTCCTTGTCTTGTAGATCTTACAGAAATGGCTTTCAATTTGTCCTCATTCAGTATGATGATGTTAACTGTGGGTTTGTCATATATGACCTTTATTATATTAAGGTATTTTTCTTCTGTATCCAGTGTATTTAAAGATTTTATCATGAAGGGATGTTGAATTTTATTAAATGCTTAAGCTTTTTAAGCTTCTGTTCCTTCATCAGTAAAATCAGCACAATAATAGTTCTTTCCACATAGGGTTTTTTAAAATTAACATTAAATAAAATTATGCATGTCACACATTTAACTCATAGTAGACTTGGAATAAAGAGTATTATTTTCTGTATTATATATTCAATTCAGAGACAATCTGTTAAGTACTGAGTGTTATGGTTGGGTACCATGGAGAAGACAACAAAATCAGGATCGCGCTCCTCAAAGAGTTAACAGCCCTTTGGAGAAGCAAACATGCCTATATAAAAACATAACAGTCATAAAAACCAAACAGCACGATTTTCTGTCAAGTGAATGTGTTAGATGAAAGATCACAAATGAGATTCTGTTTTAAAAACTAACTCTAATATATTGGCCTTGGCTGCTTGGAAAGACATGCTAGGAAGAATTCTGAGGGTAATAACAGAATGAGTAGAAAATAAAATGTCATAACTGATTAACAATGTCTGCCAAGAAAACAGAGGGGAGACTGTCCATCAGAGAGTATTTTAGGTGGCGTGTTGGAACAAAGAATAAAATGCATTTTTTAGTATCTTTATGAAAACTATATTTTACTAATGTTCTTCACTATATGGCATGGATATTGTTATTCTCATTACAACTGCAACTGAAAGTCAGAGAAGTTAAATAATATGTCCAGCTCATACAGCTAGAAAAATGGCATGGAATAAATCTGAAACCAATATGGATTTAAACACTCATAATCATCATAGTTCTGCATTGTTTGACAAGAGTGGTATAGCAGAGACTGACTAAATCTTAGTCGTTTTCAATTTTTATTTAGTGTTTATTTTATATCCACAAAAACAGGACTTGATCCAGAAAACTCTCTGCCTATAGACTAGCTCCTGGTATACAGTAATTACTTAATGTTGAATCAAGTGTAACATCTGGACTTAAACAGCTAAACGTTCTTTATGCATAGAGGAAAAGACACCTGTAAAATGGCACCTGCTATTGGATTTTACCAGTTACTTTCATTTTTTCTGGTTGCACAGTAAGCCTATATTTTTTAATTTTTATAAAAGTTAGGTTGGAGCCATGTAACTAGTATTATATCATGGCATATGGCGAAAACATACGTGTCACTCTCAGTTGCAGCCTCTGCAATCTCTCATGAGATTCTTTGCCCAAGCATAATATTCTTTCACCAGGCCTGGTGAAAGAATTCAGTATGATGATGTTAACTGTGGGTTTGTCATATATGACCTTTATTATATTAAGGTATTTTTCTTCTGTATCCAGTGTATTTAAAGATTTTATCATGAAGGGATGTTGAATTTTATTAAATGCTTAAGCTTTTTAAGCTTCTGTTCCTTCATCAGTAAAATCAGCACAATAATAGTTCTTTCCACATAGGGTGGAATCTAAGTTATGACATAGATCCCCATGTAGGGGATCTAGCAGAGACCATCAAGAAGACCCAAGGAAACAGTGAAACCCTAAATGGTAAAAAGATTTGAAACCTGTCATACTTTTTGGAGAGGAGCCATCTCTGAGAAAAGTCTAGTCCTTGTCAGTCTGCAATATAAGAAAAATAAAAGTGTTTTTCTTGCAATGTCATTGAGATTTTTGTATTTTAGAACAGACAGCGTTACTTATCTTGCCTGATAGAGATTATCAAAAGGTAGTCAGTGAAGATGTGAGATTTCCATAGGGCCGGGAGGATACAGAGGTATGTCTTCTAGAGAGGGGACTCATTTACTGAGAAGCACATGTTGTGCACAGTATTCAGGGAATTGGGGTTGGAAATGTAGACAGTGGCTCAGATTGGAGCTCCAGTTAAACATTAAGAAGTTACTTGGTGTTCCGGTTATCCATTATTGTATAATGAACTACCCAAAGTATAATGACATAAAACATTAATCCTTCTATTCTTTCTATTCTATTCTATTCTATTCTATTCTATTCTATTCTATTCTATTCTATTCTATTCTAATTCTATTCTGTTCTGTTCTATTCTATTCTATTCTATATTCTATTCTATTCTATTCTATTCTATTCTATTCTATTCTATTATCTATTCTATTCTCTATTCTATTCTATTCTATTCTATTCTATTCTATTCTATTCTATTCTATTCTATTCTATTCTCTATTCTATTCTATTCTATTCTATTCTATTCTACTCTACTCTACTCTACTCTACTCTACTCTACTCTACTCTACTCTATTATTTTCTTGGTCCAGAAATTTGGGCAGGACTCAGTTGGTTGAATCTTCTCTTCCGTGTGGCATCAACAAAGATCACTTGGCTGTATTTGGTTGTCAGATGGGCTGTTACAGAAGATTCAAGATGGCTTTACTCCTGTGTCAGTTACTAAGTGTGGGCTAAGCTGGGGCTGTCAGTTGGTGTGCAGATATACAATTCTAAGGTCAGAACTGCAATAGGCAAGGTGGAAATCGGCAGTTTACTTACAGGCTAGTACTGGAACTGGCATTGCATCACTTCTTCCATTTTTGTTTCAGCAAGTCATTAATGCTATGAGATTTTACCTCTTAATGGTATCAGACGCCCACCTCTCAATGAAACAAGTAGCACAAACATGCATCCATCTTTAATGCCCTCTTTCTGGGATCTGTGGAATCAGGTTTTTAGAGGAAGGGACCTGGCAGTATACATCTCTGCTTTCCCAGTACAAACCACTTAACCTACTGCCTGGGTTTCAATCAGCAAGTTACGACAAGCTTGTAGAATCACAATCACACTCTAAGCATACATCAAAAGAGATGTAAAAGGCAACTGAGTTTTACAGAATACCAACTACTGCTTCAAATGTTTAACCTTAGTGTATTCTCAAAGTGATTCTATTTAGTTGTGTAGGTTTTATTCTTCCTGCATGTTACTGAAAAGACAACCGAGGTTCAGTGAAAAAAAAAAAATTTCCTAAGATCAATCATGGCCAAAGTAGTATTCTTTCCACCACAGTATGCTTCCTTCCACATGTGCAGCTTAAATGTCCCCTGTTCAGAATGTGGACTCAGTGGTCAAGTTCTTCAGTTTCTTCCTGGCCCCTATCCACTGCCAGTACTAGATCAAAGCCTCTAATTCTTCTGTGACCATTTATCTTATCAGAACCAGAGGGAACTCAAGTCTCTCTCTGCCTTCCCCACCATGGGATTGTGAGGGATTGATAATAAGAAGGAACCCTAAACTCCTTGCAAACATAAATGCTAAATAATAATAAGATGAAAAATGAGGGCAATAATATTGCTTCGAATGATGTTTAAGAGGCAGAGATGAAAGGCATTGTAAGAACTGCTATTAACTCTGCATATTCAAGTCCCCATTCTTGCTTTTCTGTTTTATCCTGTTTCTGAAATGCTTTATTAAGCCTCTTTAACAGTTTATTTTACTTTGTCTTATTTTTTTCTACTTTGAGAAATACTTCACTATATCACTGGAGACAATTTAGCCTTTTGTTCCATTTGAAGAAAGAAAGCAATGCAGGCTTACTTCAAAGAGGAGCTGATCAAAACCCATTGGGAATCTGGTAATGAAGAAACTTTGCTTTGTTTTCAAGCAGGGATATGAAATTATGCTATAAATTGTACAAGGCATCAGGAGGTGGTGGGGTGGTGGGTGAGGAGCAAGAGATGAATGCAAGTCGAAAATATTGGTCCCATGGCTAGTGTTTCAGGCTGCAACTCAGAGGTTCATGGAACCAGTTGGTTTTAGAATAGAAGGAAACTTACAGACACTTTAATCCAACCGTCTACTCAGGCATCATTTCTGTGATGGCTCTTAAATAATCCCTGAGACCTGGAGCTCACTCATGATCGTCAGCCTATACTTATTTAGGGCAGCTTAAAGTGAAATTTCCTGTCTTAATCTGAAATTATATTTTACTTAAAAAAATGAAATCTACAGTTCCTGGCTCTGTCTTCCATGGGTTTCACAGAGCAAATTATCTTCCTTTTTTGGGGAAATTGAAGAGTTCGAGTTGTTTTAGCATGTGCTAACACCCACAACTCCTTCAGCTGTTCCTGGAATGATTTTTGATAAGATTAATTCAGTATTCTGGGAGTCTATAAGAGGACTGGAGAAAGTAATTAGAGAAAAATATGGGTAGAAAAAAATTTGATTTTCTGACCGAAGCTGATAAACAGCTTTAGTGGGTGGAGAATAGCTAAGAGGTTGGAGAATGGTTTCCAAGCAGCAGACCTGACCTCTTCCCAGGAGGGAAGAGAGAAGAGGGCAGTCACAGGGACAGTGCAGGAAGGCTCTCTAAGATTGTTACCCAGATCATGTAGGCTGAAGGTCACTCTGCCAGAGTACTGAGGGGTGATTAATGCTGCTTTGCAGGAGAAAGAAGGAGGTGATCACCTTAATTAGGTGGGTGGAGACAGATTAGTGGAATAATAGAGAGGGAGGGAACAGGTTAGAATTGCATCTCGTTAAGAAGTTCAGATAAAGGGATGAAGGAAAAGAAGTAGGAAAAGGTTAAGGGAGAGCAAGGGAGAGCAAAGGCAGGAAAGAGCTTTATGTGAAACTTGGAAATTAAATTCATTATTCAAAAGCATGTATGCGTGTGTTCTGTGACAGTTTCCAGGGAAATCTTCCCTCTACTCTCTGTTCTTTCTTTATTGGATGTAATTTAACTAGGTTTATGTGGGTTGTCATACATATTTTATATATATATAAAGTTTCTTCATTACATATATATATATGTATATGTAATCTACATACCAATTCTGCTTTTCTTTCAAAACTATCTAATTTAGCTACTAGTCTTCAAGTATCCAAGAAAAGTATGCAGCATACTAGGTAATAGATTCTTCCAGGGGTATGATGGCAAATGTTTAACATCTGACTGCAGCAGAGAAAAAAGGCACTGACTTAAGCCTGAGTCATTGGCTAAATTCTGTGGTATAAATACTCCTACCATGGCTCATTACAATCTACCGACAAGACAGCACTGAACACTGGAGTCAGAAGACATGCACAATAGCACATGATTATGTAGTCCTTGCACATAAAGATAAAAATAGACATAAATAAAGTCAAGAACTTAGATGATGGCAAAATGTAGAAAATAATGAACTAGTAATGAGTTTTAAGGATTTATTAACTTTGTTTTTAATATAATTTATTTAATTTAACTGTATATAAGTTATATAAGTTAATGTTTACTAAGGATTCAGATTAACAGCTGGCTTGCAAAATTCCTGAAAATGTATAAATCTGCCTGTGAACCAGTACAGGCTGTCCCTGATATACCACTGGGCCCTTCTCTGTTTTTAATTATGAGGTTATATTTTGACTAAGTTTGAGGTGAAAAATAAGGTTGGCATGGTCTGGATAAATGTGCAGGTTGGGGAGACTAAAAAGATAAATGAAAAGTATCCATTTATTTTAACTCAGCAACAATAGTATATATGTGTTATATAATAAAAATATGTTTATGTAATAAACTGTAATGTATATATTACATTAGCATATATTGGTTTATATAGTGTATATATTAGTATTTATGTATTACAGTAGATAGCTAGTCAGGCATGAGCAGGGCAGGAGAGGGCTCCACCTGTGACATCAGGAATATGAGCCAACCATCAGATGATGGTAAGGTGGTTGTTACACTGTTTATCTAAAGTAATAATTGGTCCCAGCAGGTGCCTGTGAAAGACAGTCTCCCAATAGACGGAAAAATCTTGAAACTGGTGAGCAGCAGCTTCCTGATAAGATCTCAGGAATCTGACAAGTGGGCTCAAGCATGTGCATTAAGAGGCAAAATCGTGGCATTTAATTGGCATATGAGCTTTCAGGGACATTCAACTGGTAAGGGAAGAACACCTCAAGTGAGTGTGCATACAACTTCAGTGAACACACTGAGCACGCAGCCCCTCCCAAGTGCTGGCAGGCCACTGTGCAGGCAGACAGCCCACCCTAAGGGAAGAATCAGGGGAGAAGTAACAATAATGCAAGACACCAGAAGAATGCCAACATATAAAATCCCAAGTCAAAGGTCAAATGAGGCACTTGTCTTTCAAGCCCACCACCTTGTCCTCTTCCAAGTGGACTTTCCTTCCTTTTGTTCCTACTCTAAAGCTTTTTAATAAAATTTTATTTCTGCTCTAAAACTTGACTCAGTCTCTCCTTCTGCCTTCTGCCTCCTAGGTTGAATACCTCCTTTCTTCTGAGGAGGTAGAACTGAGGTTGCTGCAGACTCATACGAATTTGAGACCACTAACATATATTACTAATATATATACTGTACTAGTATTTGTACATATTAATAATATACATACAAATATATATTAGTGTATATGCTAATATATCTAATAGGCTTAGATATATAAGTATATATGTATATATGTATTAGTCTATATATATAGACTAATCACAACTCATTCTTATGTATCCATAAAATGAATCCTCTAAAGCTGAGCCCTCAACCACGCTTAATTAAGTTAAAGCATTTCTTTGTGTATTTCAAGATCAATTATTATTATTTTCTGTAAACTTAGCTATATGATTCAGACCATGAGTGTTTCTGAAGCTCCAATAAGAGAAATACTCCATGAACTCCACAGAGGATGAGACATATGGCAGCCTTGAAGTACGTTTGGAGACATAGAGAAGAAAAGGTAGAGTTAAAAACAGAGACTTTGGTAACAATACATATATATGTTGCCTCTGATAATTTGTGGAATCAGTGGAATATTGAGACTTATAGAAAAGTTTAAGCTTCACACTTACAGTTAGTAATTTTGGCCTGTTTTAAGGATAATTTGTAATCACTTGGACAGAAAATTTCTAATATAAAAAAGAAATAAAAACTTGAGATATTTAAGTTTTTCAATCAAATTAATTAATCATATGTACAGAATCATATGACTATTAACTACCTAAGAGAATAGTAACCTCAAGAACACTTCAAGAAATTTAGATGAACCCATTTTCATGCTGACCATGTATAGATTATATATAAATTTGATATTATGTATAGATTATATATGTATAGATTATATACAAATTTGATATTAACTAAGAGTTTTGAGAGAATCATCTTAATGTTCATTGATTTGGCGATTTTACTGCAATTGTAAGGCGGTACATGTGTGCCTATGTGTCTAAAAGATAAACAGAGTGAGATTAAATACATCTTCTGTATACATGTATTTATGGATTTAGTTCTAAAATAGAAATCAACTTTTACATTTATAAAACACATGAACACAATCTCACTTTCCCTTTTTAACACTATATATTAGCCTTGACATTGTTTAAGTCATGGGCAATTTAGACATCTATACATAAGTGTGTACATTTATCTACATTATGGATACTTCTACATCTATAATGATAAAACTAACATTTTTTGTTACTTACTCTGTGCTAGGCTTTTCTGAGCACTTTACATAATTATCACCTTTATTGGTAATAATTGCTACAAGAAAAAGTTATAATTGTTATCCTCATTTTACCCATATGAAACTTGAGTCACAGAGGTTAAGTGACTTGCCAAAAGCCACACAGCTGTTGGCAAAACCATGTAATGTTTCTTTAAAATTCATATTATTTACTGGGACATAATCTCAGCTTCTTCAACTGTGATATTATCATTACCATAATAGTTGGTAACAAAAAATACTCTATTTGTTCACTTGAATTCAAAGCCTCATTAATTGTTGGAAGTTAGAAAAGTGGGCTGCACAATTAGAACGTGTCTTTCTCTTAAATACTTTTGTCAATTTAGTGCCGCCTTCTCTAAAAAACTTCCATGAATACCTGCCTTGGCCTCTTGTTATCACTCCCATACTTTTAAAATCTCGCTGTCAAATTCTCCCTCTCCAGTTTCTTCTATTCACTTTGCAAATGATCTCAGACTTAATCTCAACGATGACTGTTTCTATTTATATATTGCATTTATTTCTATTTGCCTCTTTTCGATTTTAGCATTTTACTTATCTACTACAAGTCTATCCCAGGCATTTAACATTTTTTAAACCTTACTGAAAATTCACATTCCTTTAACTTAACTTTACCTGTTTCACTTGGGAATTATATTGCATCATAAGCTCTTTATTCATTGGTGAGTACATTTTTACCAACATAAAATTTAATTCCAACTATGTGCCAAACAGAATTTAGAACACCTGGGATACAGGGATTAAAAATAAAAATAGATCATCCCTAGCCTCAAGGAGCGAGTCTCTAACTTCACTGCATATTAGAATCACTGGGATGTGTGTGTATATATATATATATATATACACACACATATTTATATATATTCTTGGGAATATATATAAATTCTTAAAGCACAGACTACACTCCACACCAATTAAATCAGAAGCTCTGAGTATGAAAATCCCAGACCATAGTTTTGTTTTTTCTTTGTTTGTTTGTTTTGTTTTGTTTTAACTTCTCAGGTGATTCCAATGTGCAGCCAAGTTGGAGAAATACTCTATTACGGGACACAAACATATCTAGAAATTATTAATAATAGAAATGTGTACAAAGTACAGAGGTAGCAGAGGCAAAATAATGATGTACTCTGCTTTTGGAAAGGGTCTCAGAGGATTTCTTTGGAGAGAAGCTAGGTTTTATTTAATGAAGAAGAAAGGGTGAACATTTCAAGAACCCTAAGCATATCCATGTTGCCTGAACATAAAGTAGTAAACAAAAAGTGTCAAGAGAGGAGATTTAAAAAGCGGTCAACAAGAAAGATCATGAAAACCAATCTATGCTTTCTTAAGGAGCTTGTACTTGTATTCTGGCTAATAGGTTAAACTTTAAATAATATACAAAAAGACCCCACCATACTTACCTAAATTTTAGTGGAAGTAGTTAACGGGTAGAAAGAGACTAGCAAAGAAATGGGAGACCAGTTAGGAATTGTTGCAGTATTCCACCAAAAGTTGAAGGTGGTCTAGATGAAGATAGTGGTAGTGTAGGTAAAAAAAAATGAAAGGATTCATGATTCATTTTGGAAAAGATTCTACACTTACAGATAGATTTATAAGGGATTGGTTATTAGTGATGAGAGAGGGAGAAAAAAACAGAAAGACAGAGATAGAGAGGGGGAAAGAGACACAGAAGATAATTAGAATCACAGGAGATTTTATTTTTTTGGCTTGAGAACCCAGATCTGTACTGAATTCATTTTTCCAAAAGAGGATGGCTGAGGGGAAAAACAAAACAATTTTGGGAAAAACTTACTCAGTTTCCCCCAAACATTCGGTTAAGTTCAGTTTTATCCGCTTTAACCTTGAGATGTTTATGGAAATGGAAGACACAGAGTGTGTCTAAAGCAGAGAGAGTCATTGATTGTGTTAAAAGATCCTGAGGATGGTAAGAACAATATACATCAGGTTATTGGTGATTTTGATGACGTATATTCTAGCATGGTGGTGATACAAATCGAAATGGAGCAAGTTGAAGAACAAATGAAAGATGAGGAAGTTGAACTAGCAAGTTAACAATGTTGAGGAGGGGGAAGACATGTGAAGATAACTAGAGGGAAAAATGAGGTCAGAATAAAGTTTCTTTGACTTAATGGGCAATAGTATATGTTACGTATGCTCATGAGACTGATTCAGCAGAAAGGGAGAGACTGATGATGCAAAAGAGAGGAAAGAAGGAATATGTGTAAAGGAAAAGCCCTTGAAAAAATGAAAATTGTTAGGATCTAAAGTTCATATACAGGGACTGACTTTTGATAGAAGAATATGGGTAAAGAAGCAGGTGGATTTGTGGATTTGTGAATATAAAGTGAAGAGGCTCCAATCAGATGGCTTCTGTTTTTTTAATGAAGGACTGTCATGTATAGTAACTCCTTTTCCAATCTCCTGTGATACTTTTAAGTAGTAGGCTACTTGTCTCATTGAAACTTCCGGAAAAGAAGGCCTAGCAAAATTAGCAACAGACATGGGGGAGAATCATAATGACAATCTATATTATCACTAGCACCACTACTTCTATTGTTGTTGTTGTTGTTATTATTATTATTATTATTTGAGATGGAGTCTTGCTCTGTCACCCAGGCTGGAGTGCAGTGGTGCGGTCTCGGCTCACTGCAACCTCCGCCTGCCAGTTTCAAGCAATTCTTCTGCCTCAGCCTCCTGAATAGCTGGGACTACAGGCACGTGCCACCATGTCCAGCTAATTTTTATATTTTTATTAGAGACGGGGTTTCGCCAGATTGGCCAGGCTTGTCTCGCACTCCCAACCTCATGATCTGCCCGCCTTGGCCTCCCAAAGTGCTGGGATTACAGGCATGAGCCACCGGGCCCGGCCGTAATTATTATCATCATCATCCTAGCACCACTACTTCTATTGTAATTATTATCAACACCCCATTATTTCAACTTTGATTTATTAAATGTTACTATGTGCCAAAAACTGTGCCAACAACTGACATTTTTTTTATTGAAAAGGTTTACTGAGAAAGGTTTCAAGCTGGGTATAAACAGCTTGTTTCTTGTTTCTGCTTGAAAATAAGAAACATCTTACTTGAATCATGTTCCTCCACAAGGCCCAGTGTGGCCTTTCATTGAGTAGGTATGATAGGTGAATTTAAAAATGGGCAGATAAATGTTAACCAGTGCATAGGTCACGCTGCTGATGTATCTGTTTCTTTGTTTTTCCTCACTGGTTCTCTGCTATGAGTGGTACCATAGCTTGGCTGACACCCAAGAGGCTTGGAAGTCTGGTGGTAAACAAAAGGAACAGGAATGGAAGAGAAGCTAGACTTGGGTATTTTGTCCTTGAGTAGGACAGTGGTGACTTGAAGTTGTCCACAACTCCTGAAAGCGTCATGAGAGGGCAGGATGGCAGAGAGTATGTTGGTAACTGGATAAGTTCAAATAGAACAACAAGTGCATTTAGTTATTTCTCTAAACGAGTGCATTTATATTCTCTAAACTAGTGCATTTAGATTCTCTAAACTAGTGCATTAAATTTTCTCTAAAGAAAGTAAGTGGGCCAGGTGTAGTGGTTTACACCTGCAATCCTAGCACTTTAGGTGGCCAAGGTGGGAGGATTACTTGAGCCCACAATTTCGAGACCAGCCTGGGCAACATGGTGAAACCTTGTCTCTACAAAAAATACAAGAATTATCTGGGTGTGGTGGCATGCACCTGTAGTCCCAGCTACTCAGGAGGCTGAGGTGGGAGGATCGCTAGAGCCCTGGGAGGTCAAGGCTGCAGTGAGCCATGATTACATCACTGTACTCCAGCCTGGATGACAGAGAAAGACCCTGTCTCAAAAGAAAGGAAGAAAGAAAGACAAAGAAAGAAAGAAAGAAAGAGAGAGACAGAGAGAGACAGAGAGAGAAAGAAGGAAAGAAAGAAAGGAAGAAAGAAAGGAAAGAAAGAAAGAAAGAAGGAAAGAAAGAAAGAAAGAAAGAAAAGAAAGAAAGAGATTAAAAAGAAAATATAAAAAGGTGGTAAGGTATGTGGGAAAACTAAACCAAAACAAGCAAAATGAAATAAATATCTATTGAGTGCCCATTGTATTTAAGCCTTATACTTTAAGATTTGTGAGGTGTTTTGTACAGGGAGTGTGTGTGTGTGTGTGTGTGGTGTTTTGTACAGGGAGTGTGTGTGTGTGTGTGTGTGTGTATGTGTGTGTGTGTGTGTCGTTTGAGCCTGACAAGGCAGGTATTATTTCTCCTGTTATCTGGAGGAAAAAAAATTCATGAAGCTGGCAAGTGGCAGAGTAAAGATTAACATCCAGGACCAAAAGATTTTACTTTCCTCTCTATCTCACTGAAGCTCCAGAAATCTAGTTCATAACTTCCCTGTTCCTCTTTACCTTTTGCATAGTGATAATGCCATTGCACAACGATGAACCAACATGCAAATCTTCACTCTAGTGTCTTTTGGACCAAGATTGTGGTGTGGAACACTAAGAATGGCTTCCTGGGAATTAGTTTAACTTCTTTCTCCTCTCCCTAAGGAATGTTCTGCCTCCCTTCCTTCCCATCTGTCTAAGCTCTTCTTATATTTCCTATTGAAAACATTTGGATCTCCTATTCCTCTCTACTCCCTTACTTGAATGACAAATCTTTGCCAGGGCTTTTAGATAATTCAGTTGATGAATCAGAGCAGTGGCAGTATTTTACTTTTGACATAGTTTTAAGAATAAAATTAACTTTCTCCCCCACCCCCCTTTTTCCCAAAATTTTTTTAACTTTTATTTTAGATTTGAGGGTACATATGAAGGTTTGTTATATAAGTAAGCTCATGACATGGAGGTTTCATGTACAGATTATTTCATCACCCAGGTATTAAGCCTAGTGCCCAATAGTTATTTTTTTCTGCTCCTCTCCCTCTTCCCACCATCCACCCTGAAGTAGAGCCTGGTGTCTGTCATTCCCTTTTTTATGTCCATGTATTCTCATTATTTAGTTCCCACTTTTAAGTGAGAACATGCAGTATTTGTTTTTCTTTCCTGCATTAGTTTTCTAAGGGTAATAGCCTTCAGCTCCATCCATGTTCCGTCAAAAGACATAATCTCATTTTTTTTAATGGCTACATAGTATTCCATGGTGTATATGTACCACATTTTCTTGATCCAATCTGTCATTGATGGGCATTTAGGTTGATTCCATGTCTTTCTTCTTGTAAATAGTGTTACAATGAACATTTGCATGCATGTGTCTTTATGGTAGAATGATTTATACTCCTATGATGATATGCCCAGTAATGGAATTGCTGGGTCAAATGGAAGTTCTGCTTTTAGCAATTTGAGGAATCACCACACTGTCTTCCACAATGGCTGAACTAATTTACACTCCCATCAAAAGTGTATGTGTTCCTTTTTTCTCTGCAACATCACTAGCATCTGTTGTTTTTTTACTTTACAATAATGGCTATCCTGTCTGATATGTGATGGTATCTCATTGTGGTTTTGATTTGCATTTTCCTAATGGTCAGTGATGTTGAGCTTTTTTCATATGCTTGTTGGCTGCATGTATGTCTTCTTTTGAAAAATGTCTGTTCATGTTCTTTGCCCACTTTTTAATGGGGCTGTTTATTTTTCTCTTGGAAATTTGTTTAAGTTCCTTATAGATGCTGAATATTAGGTCTTTGTCAGATGCTTAGTTTGCAAAAATTTTCTCCCATTCTGTAGCTTGTCTGTTTACTCTGTTAATAGTTTCTTTTGCTGTGCAGAGGCTCTTCAGTTTAACTAGATGGCATTTGTCAATTTTTGCTTTTGTTGTGATTGCTGTTGATGTCTTTGTCATGAAATCTTTGCCTGTTCCTATGTCCAGGATTGTATAGTCTAGGTTGTCTTCTAGGTTGTTTGTTTATAGTTTTGAGTTTTACATTTAAGGCTTTAACTCATCTTGAGTTGATTTTTGTATATGGCATAAGTAAGAGATCCAGCTTCAATCTTTTGCATATGGCTAGCCAGTTATCCCAGCACCATTTATGGAATAGGAAGTGTTTTACCATTACATGTTTTTGTAAGCTGTGTCAAAGATCATATGATTGTAGGTGTATTGCCTTGTTTCTGGGCTCTCTATTCTGTTCTATTGGTCTACATGCCTGTTTTTGTGCCAGTACCATGCTGTTTTGAATTCTATAGCCCTGTAGTGTAGTTTGAAGTTGGGTGACGAGATGTCTTCAGCTTAATTCTTTTTGCTTAAGATTGCCTTGGTTATTTGGGGATTTTGGTTCCATATTGACTTAAAAATTTTTTTTTCTAGTTCTGTGAAGAATGTCATTGGTAGTTTGATAGGTATAGCATTGTACCTATAAATTGCTTTGGGCAGTATGGCATTTTAATGATATTGAGTCTTTCCATGAGCATGGGATGTTTTTCCATTTGTTGGTATCTTCTCTCATTTCTGTGAGCAGTGTTTTGTAATTTTTATTGTAGAGATCTTTCACCTCCCTGGTTAGCTGTATTCTTTACTGGGTGTCTACTCTAGGCCAGGATATTGGGCAGGTACATGAAAAAAAAGAAAAAAGGAACTAGCTTATAGTGAGTGGCTGCAATAATATCAGTATTATGAAAATGTGACCTCTCTTTTTCACAGCTCTATATAATTGGTACTGCTATTTCTCAGAGACAGAGGTATAGATTGATTTTCAGAGATTCAGTAACTTGTTTAAACTCACACAGCTAATAAAGGAGCTACAGTTTCAACCAGGTGGGAGTAACTCTAAAATATTAAATATGTTCTTCTCACTAACTCCACCCTGCTGCCTCCAGAAAATGAAGAAATCAGTGCCACTTTCAAGTATTTTAAGGACTAGTGGTAAAGTGAGTCTCACATGTGAGTAATCACTGTTCACTGTTGTAAAATACTGGCCAAAGGTAATTATTAGTGGTACAGATGTTGAAGTCAAAGGAATTAGAGCACTCATCCTGGCTCTGCCACCCTTGGTGACAGGACCTTAAGCATGTGCTAAATGTATCTAACACATTTATTAGGTAAACTAAATGAGAAAAGTTATATACCATGTTTAGGAACAATCCTTACATGTTAAGCATTTAATAAATGAAAGCTAGTTATTAATACTAACATTAATGGCTCATAAAAGGTGAACATGAAGTACAAGAGAAACCAAGAACCCAGAGCCACTGACTTTCCCTGGGAAACTGCATGGAAGGCTTGATAAAGAAGACCACATTTGAATTAGATATGACTGAAGAAGATTGGCGTAGAAAGGGACTGCCAGGGAAAATGTAGAGGGCATGAACGGTCCGGTCAGCCAGGTAGGGCTGGAGTGTGTTCAACTCCCTCAGGCCTTAAACATCTTGCAGAAGTCTTTGAACTTTGTTGTATAAGCCACAGGAAACCCTTAGACATCTTTAATCGAGAGGGTAATGTGATATTGTTGGTTTTAACATCACTGTGACTACCATGTGTTGTGTCGTCTAGAAGACCGAAGAATCTGCTCTCACATTCTTCATTCCTGCTGCATAGACACCCTCTTGGGTCCTGGATGTCTCAATCTGTGAAATCACATTTAGGGGGTATGGGTGTGGGATGGGGAGAGACAGAGAGAGAAAGCAAAACAACCAGAGGGGGGAAGGCAGGTCCCAGGAGACCCAACAGAGATGCCCTCACATTGTTCTAGCATGAATAAAATGAGAAAAACAAGGAGCACGTTACAAACAAGAACATGTGTATGCATTTATTAACATTTCCAATGTGGATTTAATTTTCGGTGCGCATCTCGCCTACACAGAGCCCAGTGTGTTTCAGCTAACCTCTCGTTAAGTTGCGTGCAAGCCATCTTTTTAACGTGTCCTCTGGGAAAATCTTCAAAGAGATTCTGTAATCTTGCTTCTAAATGGCTTTCAAAATGCTGTTTATATTCATTCTTTTACCAGCATCCAGCTCTCACTCTTCATTCATCACACCCCACTCCCTGTCAACACACACTTGCACACTCTCTACTATTTGAACCTTTACCTTTTAGAGCAAAGAATGGCTTTCCATTTTGGCAGGCACCTTGGTAGAGTTGAAGCAAAGTATATGAGCTTTGGGATCAGACAGACCTGGCTCTGCCACTAACTGGCTGTTTTGTCTAGGACACTTAATGTCACCTTTACAAGGCAAGAGATCACCGTTTGTAAAATTTGGACAGTAATAGAAACTGCCTCTGTGTTGTTGCAGTTTAAATGAGATGGTGTCTACAAAGCTTTTAGCACACCGCAAGGCACATATGAAACACACTAAATTGTATGGCTATTCTCAATTCTTTCATATTATTATTATCATCCTCTAGAAATGAGTTCATATGGTGTTTTTCTATCAGTTATTAACTACATTTCTTAATGTGTGTTAAGTTTTAAACAGTATTCATATGTAAACATTTATCTTGCAATGTTGTATTAGGACAAAATTACGTGAGCTAATACTTATTGAGTCTTTTTTATATGCCCAGCACAAATTCTAAGCAATTTATGTGGTTTATTTATTTTAATACTCTTAACTATTAATGAAGTAGGCATAATTAGTGCCCTTATTTTATAAATGGGAAGAGTTAGGTACAAACAGGTTAAATAATTTGACAAGACCACAGAGCTAATAAGTGGTATTAACATTCAAACCTATGTACTGAAGCTCTGGAGCCTATTTCAATCTCCCTACTCCACTTGCCCCATGAAATAGCAGAACTGCAAGCATCTGGCATGGTTCACTAGGTTTAGCTGATTTGTAATGTTAATTTCATTCACCAGATCCCTCCCTGACACGGGAAACAAATATGGCCTCTGCAGTCTGAGAAGAGCAAGGGGAGGATAAAAGTCAGGTTAGCATGACAATGCAAGATGTGAATAAAGTGACTGTATGTCATCATGAGAGAACCAACTTTGAGCCCATTGGTGTACATGGCTTGGGATAAAGGAATAAGCAAGAGAAGTAAATGATCTGCCCTCAAGAGAAGCTGGGGAAGTAAATGCTCCCTGCCCTCAAAGAACTTTATATCTACTAAAGGAAGTGGCATGTGTGTCATTCCCAATGACCCAATGCATATTTACAAATGAACCTTATGAGGTACTATAGATTTAGGAGAAAAGATATTCATTTCCACACTGTAGCAAAAAATGTGATGATCACAGGGCATTTTTTTTAAAAAAAGGAGTAATATAAGCTCTACTAGAAAATAAAGTAGGATATATTCTATAATACTCCCCATTCCTAGTCCATTCCCCACTTGAAAATGAATAAAAATGTGAGGAGATAGACTTAGGATAAATGTGTACATTTACACTTTACATAGGTGAAAGAAAATCCCTACAATGCATCCCAGAAGATTGTGCAAACAGCATATCTAAATGCACAGTAGCCTACACAATGCATTTACATAGATGATGAAAAACCATATGGGTGTTGAGCCAACTCTTCAGTCGACCTGACAACTGTCCCTTAAATCAGTTTGTGAATAAAAACATCTGCCCAAAGGAGTAATAGACCAAATGTAGAAAGATAAATCAGGTGTGTTGTATTTTACCAGGTTTTCTATGAGGATCAAGTACAATAAGTGATAGTGTGATCACCTGGATAACAGAAACCTAGCAATAGCATATATTAAAGGGATTGTTATGGCTTCTACTATTGTTAACCTTACTCAATCCAAGGTTCAGTACCTTTAGTAACAGTCAAGAACCAAGACATAAACACAAATAGACCTGAAGGATTTCTGTCTGTGTTTGTTTGATATAGGGTGTTGTTGTCTAGGCTGGAGTGCAGTGGAGCAATCAAGGCTCACTGCAGCCTCGACCTCCTGGGCTCAAGCCATCGTCCCTCGGCTACTCCTAAGCTGTGTGTGTGTGTGTGTGTGTGTGTGCGTGTGACTACAGGTGTGCACCACTGTGCCTGGCTAATTAAAAAAAAATTAATGTTTTGTAGAGATAAGGTCTTACTATGTTTCCCAGACTGGTCTCAAATTCCTGGACTAAAGTGATTCTCCCACCTCGGCCTCCCAAAGTGCTGGGATTACAGGTATGAGCCACCACTCTCAACCCTGAAGGAATTTTTGATATCGTAAGCAGCTTGTTTTTAATGGTGTTCTTGTGGCCCATTCCTGGGCACACAATTTCCTGAGAACTAAGAGGACGGGGAGAAGCACACAACAAAGTCAAGCCACACATTTAGCACAAAAACAAGGATGCCATCTTGGAACAATATTTCTCAGTCTTCCTGAAACCCGTGTTACCCTTTGGATAGACATAAAAATTTCATAATCTTGGTTAATAGCACTTCAAATGTCAAAGTAAATACTTTCACAGTCAGGAAAAAATTAAAGGAACAAAAATTTAACAAAGAGACAACAAATCATAAAAATGGCAATTTTTTACCCTTTTTTTCAAACTATCTCTCTCTCTGACACACACACACGCACACACACACACGCGTGCATGCACACACACACACACACAGAGTTTTTCCTCAGGTTCTCTGGGGAATGTCTCCTTTCCCTCCTGGCTCTGACAGATGAAAAGTGACTATAGAATATTTGGCAACTAGGATGGACACTGAGGCAAACAAAACCAATAGGCAAAAAACATAGAAAACAGGTAAATTTTAGTCCACTCAATACAGGAATATACACCTTTCTACAAACTGGTGGATCCTGAGGTTTTCACTGCATCAGAGCAAGAGCAATTGTCAGTTTTCATAACCATGACTCTGAGGTGCTAAGATAAGGTACCGTTATGTCCCAAACCTTCTGCTTAAGAAAGTAGTTACAGTCGTAGTGACAGGGGCTTGATTAGGTCTCAGATCTCTGGAGTTCCAAGTGCTTCCCATAATCTCTCAGCTACCTGGAAAATTTATTACTATTCCGTTATATATCTTGAGTCATAATTTTCTAACTTATATTTTTCTTTGCACATTTTTCCCCAGGCTTGTGTGTATGTGTGTGTGTGCGCGCCCTTGAATTAAAGCCATGATTTTGGTGTTTGAATCCTGGGTCTATCACTTGTTGCTGGGTAAATTTGTGTTTAAGTCACTTAACTGTTCCAGAATACACTTTCTTATTTATGAAAATTTACACTTAGAAGGTGTGTGACTTTGGACAAGTTACTTACCCTGTTTCTTCCTCATTATTCTCATCTGTGATCTAAGCATTACAATGCCCATCATGGAGTTACTTTGATAATTCAGTTAAAGAATGTAAAGGGAACCTGATTTCTCAATAAATGTTTGACATCTTTGATTATAAATTATCAATATGGTAATTAATGCAAATAATATCATTACTGCTAATAAGGCATCATTTTATTTACTTGTAAACTTATTGAGGGTAGCAGCTAAATCTTGATATTTTGTGTCCACCAGATGATATATAAACGTAACAAAAGAAAATAAAAAGAGTACATAATGTGCAGTAGATTAAAACAAGCAAGCAGTCCTGAGTAGTGGCTCACACTTGTAATCCCAGCACTTTGGGAGGCTGAGGTAGGAGGATCACTTGAACCCAGAGTTTGAGACCAGCCTGGCCATCATAGCTAGACTCTCTCTCTCTCTACAGAACATTTAAAAAATTAGCTGCGTGTGGTAATGCACACCTGTAGTCCCAGCTACTTGGGAGGCTGAGATGGGAGGACTTCTTGGGTCTGAGATGTCAAGTCTGCAGTGAGCTGGGATCACACCATTGCCCCTCAACCTAGGCAACAGAGGAGGACCCTGTCAACAACAACAACAACAAAAAACAATATTTGGTGGAAGTTGTATATGTAATTCCATCACAATGTCATTACAATAAAGGGAAATAAGCTGTGCAGCTTTCTCCTGCCTATGTACCAAGCTAATGCCTCTAGGCTTAGCCCAAGAAATCTTTTCAGGCTGTGTGACCCAGGAGAACCTTTGGGAACTCAGGAACCTTGGCAGAAACTACTAGGAGTTAGGAAAGGAGATGGGGGCAGGTAAGGGAGGATCTTCCCAACTCTTTCTTTGCTCAAAGAGTCTTCTAGCTAAAAGTAACCCAAGCACTGGGAAGATTAGGCTAAACCATCCTATAAACAGTAAATTAGCCAAAGAGAACAGGGAACTAAGATTCTGCCAAACATAAAATTAGTACACTAGGGGCCAATGTTTGTTGTTTCTTTGTTTCGAGGAAGAGTCTCGCCCTGTTAGCCAGGGTAGAGTGTGGTGGCACCATCTCGGCTCACTGAAGCCTCCTGGGCTCAAGTGATCCTCTCTCCTGGGCTCAGGCAATCCTCCCACCTCACTCTCCCAAGTAGCTCAGACTACAGGCACATGCCAACATGCTTGGAGAATTTTTTTTTAAATTTTTTGTACAGGTGAGGTCTCAGTATATCTCCCAGACTGGTCTTGAACCTTAAGCGATCCTCTCACCTCCACCTGAAATCCCAAAGTGCTGGTGTTCAAAGTGTTCAAACCAGCACAGTGTTTACTGGTTTCATATTTTGCAATTTTAACAACTGCTTAAAGAAATAAATTATATAGGCCGGGCACAGTGGCTACAACTGTAATCCCAGCACTTTGGGAGGCCAAGGCAGGCGAATCACACAGTCAAAAGATACAGACTATCCTGTAGATCGGGTGAAACCCCATCTCTACTAAAAATACCAAAATTAGCCACGCGTGGTGGTGGGTGCCTGTAGTCCCAGTTACTCGGGAGGCTGAGGCAGGAGAATTGCTTGAACCTGGGAGGCAGAGGTTGCAATGAGCTGAGATCGCGCCACTGTAGTCCAGCCTGATGAAAGAGCAAGACTCATTCTCAAAAATAAATAAATAAATAATATAAGTATTATGCATTCATTTCAGAGAATTAGAATAATCAGAAAACTATGACTCATTTGTATATAATCTTAACAGAACATAGATTTCATTAATAAGAATTATACTATATATTATTAGCATAGATTTTTACAACCTTTTCATTTTTATTTTATGCACTCAGCCTTTGATTCATGTAAAATTATGGATTTCTTGCTCTGCATCAGTCATGCCTGCTGTGTCCAGCATCAGGAACTTAGCACAATCTAGTCCCTCAGCTTTGAATGCTTCTCTTTTGACTTGTCACATGACACATTCCCTTACTTTCTTTATCCTTCTACTGAAACAGTCACCTTGTCAGAGGCCTTCTCAGGTTGTAAGATAAGCTCTGTGAGTTCAGGGCCTTTGTTTCATTTGCATCATATTTCTAGAATCTAGTACAGTATCTAGCACATTGTATGTGCCCAGTAATATTTGCTTAACACATGCAATGTTGAGTAAGAAATTATTTTTTTCCCATTCAGAAGTCAAGGGAAGTGATATAAGTGAGGTGACAGGGCTTGCTTATGGCTAAAAAATAGCAGAATAGGACATCATGTCAATTCTCCTAATTTCTAACCACATGCTGTCTCCCACTTAGCTCGGTTCTGCCTCTGATGTAATTGGCTGTGTGCACAGAGCCAGCATGGCTCTGCATAGAGCTGTAGCAATGCAACATGCTCAGTAAATGGATCTGAGTCCTGGTACTTAAGGGGAAAAAAAAGTGCACCGTTGTACAATTGACCTCCTATTTATCTTTTTGAGGGCCCCATTTTGGGAAATGCTAACGGGAAGAAAATAAATAGCTCCAAAATAACCGCAGGAACTATAAACCCTATCTTTGTTCCAAAGAGTGGCCCTTGCCCCACTTAGCCTATAGAATCATGTGTTGAGGACTTAGCCCAAGCTCTGCCCCATGATCTTGAGCCAGGTGCATCCTCTCCAGAACTCATTAGTGCACATCTGTAATATGTCTCAGTTGGGCCAGATAATCTCTAAGCCCCATTAAACTTTAATACCTTAAGCTCTGAGTAGGCTTGTTGCCCTCTTCCCCACTAAGGAGACATGTCTCTGGGAATGGAGAGGGGACACATTGGGTACCACTAGTGTGAGATGAGCAGTAAATCCAGGGTCCTGACTTGGCTCTTGGATTGGTGGAAGAGAAAGCATGCAAAAATAAAACGCTGTTGCCAAGTTTTTTTAAAAAATAAAAAGAAACACATTTTAAAGAACAAAATCTGTTACCTTTCTCTCATAAAAGCAACACCAGGCCTGGAGATAATGTGAGCAAAAATAAATATGTGGGAAAGTTTTTTTGCTGCTGCTTCTAGCAGTTTTCTGATCTCTTTCTCACTTCACACTGACTGTCAAATGGTCTATCAAGAGGTTAGTTTGTAATTAAACTCAGCTCTAATTGCTGGAACAAGTTACTAATTGTGTTCTTAAATCCTTTTATTCTATACCCCAGAAACCAGTGCTTTCTAGCCTTTAAATGCTAGTGGTTTGAGAGAATCACATAAGTACAGCTTTTAGCAGAAATTTTGTTCATTTGAAGCTTTTACCCAGAGCATCAATCAAGAAAACTTAAAAACATGAAACCAATTGGTGAAGGGAATAATCCTCCCTCCACAACAATAAGAAAAAATAAATTGAGAAATGTTCTGCCTTCTCTGTTTCTGAATTGTAGATAGAACCATGTTTAGTGGTTGGTTTATATATTAAGACCCACATTCAGGTATCTATCCATTTTGAACAGAGGTTTGTATCTTTAAAGGGTCAGTTGGGTGCTTTTGAGAGGTGGAAAATCTTTTCAAACCATTCAAATCCATTTATTGAGTCATCACACTTTGAAAAAGGAATGTAAGTAATGCAAGTGTCAGTTTAATTTGAATTTGGGTTCTGCAGGGTAAACAAAGTAGTTAGTTAATCTGGAAGAGTAGAACTTGGAAGAAAAGCAGAGAAAATACACCAGTTCAGACATGGTAAGTGTTTGTTTGGTGCATGTAATGCTGGTGGTGGCTGGTGGTTCAAAACATTTTAAATGTCTTTCTATATTTGGAAAATGTGGAGAGTATTTTCGGTTTTGTCTTCAGGCTGAAACTCCCCAGTTAGCCTGTGTAAGTCTTTGAGTTTGGTGGCAATGACCCCATCTTCAGGCTCTACCCCTTGCACCTGGCCACAGTAATATGGTCACTGGACCCAGGATGAACCCATGACATCCTCATTCTAGCCAATGAAGGCAAGTGAGAATGAGGTCCAGACCTTCATTTGTGTTAGCAGAGAAGTCCATGTTTTCTCTTCTGCTGAATTTGAACATGGACGCAAGCGGCCCAAGGGAGCAACTATCTATTGTATTTGGTTCCCCCAAAAATCGTGTGAAATCTTTTCTAATTTTAGAAGATTTATTTTAGAGTTAGCCACTTTTGCTTATAACTAAAAATCCTGACTAATAAAATCTGGAGCAATTGGAGCAATCTGGTTTCCACTAGAGAAGCCAGACATAGGACAAAGCTGATATCACTATCCAGGAGACTGAGAGGGAGAGAGAGAGAGAGAGAGAGAGAGAGAGAGAGAGAGAGAGAGAGAGAGAGAGAAAGAGAGTAGATTTTGGTGACATCATCAAGTTGCTTCATCAAAACTTACCTACAAATCTAAAAATATATTTCTAGCTTTTCCTTAAGCTATATCAATAACCTCCCTTTTATTGGTTCCAATAACATTTTCTGAATATTAATCATGTGGCAGACAATGATCAAGGACCAGGTGTGGCATTGAACAAGAAGTCCCCCCCACCCAAGGTGAGGAGAGAGTAAAACAAATCGTCATGAGCAGCATAACAACATTTCAGTCAACTACACAATGGTCGTCCCATAGGACTATAATGGAGCTAAAAAAATTCCTCTGGCCTAGTGTGTAGCCATACCCACATTGTAGTGCAATTACTTAATTTTTAAATAAACTTAGTGCAACCTAAGTGAACAGCATGTATAAAGTCTGCAGTAGTGTACAGCAATGTCCTAGGCCTTCATATTCACTCAGCACTTAATAATTTATTCTTGAAGAGCAACTCCCAGTCCTGCAGGTTCCATTTGTGATAAATGTCCCATATACTGTATCATTTTTTATCCTTTATGCCATATTTCTACAGCATTCTTTCTATGTTTACAGATGTTTAGATATACAAATATCATTGTGTTACAACTGCCTACGGTATTCAGTATGATAACATGCTGTACAGGTTAGTGGCCTAGGGAACAATAGGCTGTACCATATAGCCTAAGTGTGTAGTAGGCCGTACCATGTTGGTTTGTGAAAGTAAGCTCTATGATGTTCCTACAATGACAAAATTGTCTAGTGATGCATTTCTCAGGACATATCCAGATTGTTAAGTGACACATGACTGTAAGTAAACAAGAAAGTAGACAGAAAGATAAAATTAAAACAGAGTATGTGCGTTTACTAGGGCTGCCATAACTAAGGACCCCCAAGTAGGTATCTTAAACAACAGGCATTTATTGCCTCACAGTTCTGAAGGATAGAAGGCCGAGTTCAAGGTGTCAGGAGACTTGCTTCCTTCTGAGCGCTGTGAGGGAGAATCTATTTCATGCCTCTCTCCTAGATGCTGGTGGTTTGCTGGCAATCTTTGGCACTCCTTGGCTTGTAAATTCATCACCACAGTTTTTGCCTTCATGACAGTCTCCTCTTTGTCTTCACATTGTCTTCCCTCTGTGTGTATGTGTCTTTGGGTCCAAACTTCCCCTTTAAAAAGAAAACATCATATTGAATTAGGGCCCACTCTAATGAGCTCATTTTAACTTAACTAATTACATCTTCAAAAATATTATTTCCAAATAAGATCATATTTGGAGGCCCTGAAGGTTCCAACTTCAACATATTTTGGGGTAGAGGATGGGAAAGTAATATAATTCTATCCATAACACAGAAAAATGAGAATAGGTGACTATGGGAATGTCTTAATGTGGAAGATCATAAAATTCCTTCCCGAGGACATGATATTCACACTTATAATTAAAAGAGAAGATGAAAATAAAAGAATAGATCTATTTAGAGAGAAAAAACATTTCAAAGAAAAAAGTTAGTGTATATTTCTACATGTTACATACTAAGAAACAACAACAAAAACAGTCAAAAAAGCAGCAATAAAAAAGTCTTAATACAAAAGACTAAAGCCTTATGGCTTCAGTCAATTTGAACTGGATATGATATAATTTGAAAGTTAAAGAGGTAAATAAGTAGAATTCATCTTAACAATTCTTATTAGAGTTTTACTTATGATCTGTAATTTACTTTAAAAAATCTCTAATCCTTATTTTCTTTATGGCATAGTGAGGTTACTTTTAACTTCTTTCTTTGATGTTTGTTTGATATCATGATCTTTGGTTTTCTTTGATGTCAAATTTTACTAACCTGTGCATTTCTGAAATCGGGAGTCATCTTAGTACCATTTATCTCTCTGGTGTCAATCATATGCCTGACAAACAGTAGAGTCTTAGCAAAAAACTCAGTGAATGAAAGGAACTTTATTCTAGTTTAGAAGCCGTGGTATGCCAGTAAGTGTTTGACAAGTCCTCTCCCCCGCAAAATCTGATTTTTAGCATGTTCCAATTTCCAGGCTGTAAATACTCCCATCGTGGCTAATTTCAAGCTACCAACATGACATCACTGAACTGAGGACTGGGGAATGGATGCACATAATCAGATTTTGTAAGCCAAGGCCAGCCAGCTCCAGCACACCACTTTCCAAAGATCTGTTTCAGGAGTCTACCTAGGGAAATTGTTCATGCCTTGGTATCAGACTAACTTAGGTTGTTGATTTTTTTTTTGCTAGCACTTAAAGATGTGCTGTTGTCAGAATTTTATTTATTTCGATAAGTGTCAATGTCCTCATCTGTAAAGTAGGAATAAAACTTGCTCCAGAGGATTCTTATGAAAATTAAAATTAATGATAACTTACAAAGCAACTAATAGAATAGGGAGTACAGAAAGCAACTAACATATGTTAGCTTTGTTTTTAATTTTGTTGGTGTTGATAGAAAAGTTTTCGTGTCTTTTGAATTCTGTCACAAAGTTGAAAAATATCTAAATGCTGCAATAGGACATGGGATCTTATCTGACTGTAAACCAACTCTTACTACTGACTCTAAATCTAGAAACATTGCAAAAAATGCAGGTTTTTGAATGGGCATCATTAATTAGAAGTTGGTGTCATGGTCATGATGCTTCATCTATAACTGGTTTCTGGCTACAAAAAAGGTATAATGTCAGCTTTTGAAATAAAAATAATGAAGAGATGGCTCAAATGACTGAAGTATGAGAGAAAAAGTAGAAAAATTATGAAGGGCTGGAAGACCTATCACTCTTATTGAAGACTGCTTCATTTATGCCTATATTGATTTTATTCCTCAAAAGGAGAATAGACAGTCAGACTCCATCTTACTGCAGAGGGCTGCAAACCCAAGTAGTAAGAGTCAGGCAACTGAAAAGAAGTAAGTGAAATGAACTCAGTGTGGTTGTAAAAGACAGAGAGAAATGGAAAGGAGGAAGGAAGATAGAACAAAAGGAAGGAAGGGGACAAATTAGACTAAAGAAGACATCCAAAGGCATTAACATTTTAAAATGCTTGACGACTTTGCAGACTGAAATAAAACATGTGCCCTATGGAATGGATTCTGGCCCCCAGGTCTCAGTTTGAGACCCTGCTCTACGTTGAGAAATGTGTCAAGCCTGCTCCTAGATTCAAATCGATGAGTCAGTTCAGTTTTTAATGGAGAGAAATAAAATCAATTTAACTTGACTTCTTTCTACTACATTGGCTTACTTATATCTGATTGTTATTTTTAGAATTTTCCTTTCATCCATAATAAATGTATGCTCATTGTAAATAATTCAAACAGAAGAGCATATGGCATAAAGTAGAGTACCATCAAAATCTGCCACTCAGAAGACAATTGAAAATTTTAGTGAAATTCTTCTATGCTTGTGCATACGCACACACATGATAAACACACGATGAATGCTACGTATGATTTTGCAAACTAGGCTCATGTTATGTGTGCTCCTTTTTAATGAATAAATTACTAAGAATGTATATTCAATCACCGTAGTCTTAAAATCCCGGTTCTACAATTTAGTAAATTTTGGTTCAAAATATGGCATGAAGTAATCATAGTTCAGAGATCAAGGTCTCCTATCTAGTCAGTTTCTCCCTTGAAATAATACATTTCTTCTTTTGTCTCATTTCTGAGTTAGGGGACAGAGGGGCAAACTTGTTTCAGAAAAGAGGCAAAACTATTGTTAGGAATTTATCAACCTTTACTTATCTCCAATTTTTTTTTTTCTCCTCATTGTGTTTTATCTCCTTTCTGCTGATTTTTTTTTTTTTTTTTGCAGATGACCTTTCATCTTATTTCTCATCTGCTGGTCCCATCAACCCTAACTTTGTATCTGCTAAAACCCAGGTAATTGCTTTTAGATGGGTATAATTAAGAAGCCATTAGTGTAAAGTTTCATTTCAGTTTACGCCTTGGTCTGCATTTGAGCAGAGAAATATAAAATTAAGGTATTAGCTCCTTTCATGAGTATGAGTCACGAGCTAATAAGTTTCAAGAGCAGTTTCTCAACTGTAATGATTGTGCTTTTCTCTTTGAAAATTTTCTCTTCGGAATACTTATAGAGGGAGTATTTTAAAAGAAAGGGGAACAAATCTATAGGGGCAGATGTGGATTGGGTGCATGATTCCTGAAATGCAAGTGTCCTTGTTGCCCTACAAGGGTCATATGGGGTCTTTTAAAAGTAGCTGTTGTGCCCTGTTTGAGGGCAGCTGTGAGAGACATCGTAGAGGGAATTTATGCCCTGATGAAGGAGGAAAAGGCAAACTTAATGTGATTCAGGTGAGCCACCTACAACAGTCGTTATTAGAATTACCTGATATTATTCGTTTCCTGTGGTTGCCATAATCAATTATCCCAAACTGGTTGTCTTAAAACAACAGGAATCTATTCTTTCACACTTTGGAAGGCCAGAAATTTGAATTTAAAGTGTTGGCTGGGCTTTGCTTTCTCTGTAAAGACTGTAGAAAATAATCCTTCCTTGCCCCTAGCTTCTTGTGGCTCCTGGCAATCCTTAGCTGTTTTTTACTGGTAGCTACACCACCCCAATCTCTGCCTCCATTGTCACGTGGCCTCCTTCCTGTGTATGTATTTCTTTGTCCTCTCTTTGTCTTATAAAGACACCAGTCGTTGGATTTAGGACCCACTCTAACTCAATATGAGCTTATCTTAACATTAATATCTATGAGGCAAAACATCTACATCTTAAGTTTCCATCTGCAAAGACCCTATTTCCAAATAAGGTCAATTTCTGGGTTCTAGGAGCACATAAATTTTTGAGAAATATTATTCAACTGACTACATCTGGGAAGATTTTTAAAATCCCAGTGCCCATGCTGCACCTCAGATAAATTAAATTAGAAACCTACGAGGGTACATATTGGAATCACTTGGGGAGCTTTAAAATAAACTAAAGCTTGGGTCTCACCCTTAAACATTCTGATCTGTAATATTGGTATTCTAACAAGTACACTGGATTGTTAGGAAAAATTATTAAGATGATGTGAAGAGCCCAGCAAAAGCCTGGTACATAACATGTGGTCAATTAGTATTTTCTTGTTGATTGGTTTATCTTGATTGGTTTAGAAGCATATGGACCTAATTTCACATATGTAAAGATGCAGTGTTCAATTAGCATTAATCCCCTTATTCTGCCTTTATTTGGACTACTCTGATTATCTTCCTTACATTTCTAGAATCAAGGTTTCACCTAGTAGATGGTTTGCCATTACCATAGCTCTCACACATTCTGCTTTCCTGATAAACAAATATTTATTATCTCTTCCACATTTGAGTCCAATTGCCATCCTCTTCCCATGTTCCACTTTTTCTTTGTAAAATAGGTCAGCTTATAAACCCTAATCTCCTCCAGCCTGCCAAGATGACTAACCAGGATAGCTGTCCTGGGAAGGAGGGATTTTCCGAAATGTAGGACTTTCAGTGATAATACTTAGACATAAGCAAACCAGCATGGTGGTCGCTCTTTTTCCCAGTCGCCCCTGGTAACAGAACATGCCTACTGTTACCACAAGAATATTACATATATTAGAAGTGCAAGCTTCTTTTAGAGGAAATAAAACCCATTTAAAGTATGATACTCATCTTCAAGTCTGTATAGGAGCTATCAGAGGGAAAAATAGAAAATAATAATGATGACAATAATGAGAATATTTATTGATCACTTACTTTAATCCAGTTTCTGTTCTAAGGCTTTTACAGCTATTATCTAGTTAATCCTCACAGCAAGCATATATGGTGAGTGGCACTATTACCTTCATTTTCTAGATGAAAAAATCACAGTTCAAGCAGGTTATGGGAGTTCTGCAAGGTCTCACCATATCTCTGTTTGGGCTACTATAAAATATTACCTTAAACAAGGTAATTTATAAACAATAGAAATGTATGGATCACCATTTGGGAAGTGGAGAAGTCCAAGATCAAGGTTTCAGCAGATTTGGGGTTTGATGAGGGCTGACTGCTTTAGAGATGGTGCCTTCTACGTAGCCTCAGAAGCACAGGGAACAAACAAGCTCTATAAAACCTCTTTTACTAGGGCACAAATCCCATTCGTGATGGCACAGCCCTCATGACCTAATCACCTCCTAGAGGCATCATCTCTTAATACTGTTGCATTGGAAATTGATTTTCAACAGATGAATGCTGTGGGGATGCCAACATTCAGAACACATCACATAGCTAGAATGTGTTTTGGCCCAAATGCAAACGTAGGCAGTTTGGCTTCCACACTGGTGGTGTTAATTCCTATGCCATTTTGGGTGCACAACGAATGCAGAAATATAAGCCAGAGAAGGACAGAAACACTGTTTTTGATTGGTGTGTTATGGAAAGCAATCACAGATGAGAAGGAATTGAATTGGCATACCTACAGCTAATAATGAATCATGACTTCCCTTAAGTGGTTAACTTAAAAAATGTTAGTTAAGCACCTAATATGTGTAGAGCACATACAGAAATATTGAAGAATAATAGCAGCCAGAACTTTTAATGGAGTTACTATTTCGCTGGCACTGTGCTAAGCCCTTTATACAATATTACCTCATGGCATGGTCTCCTGGTATCCTCTCAACAAGAAGGAACTATAATTCTTCCCATCACTGAAAAGAGAATTGAGAATCAAAGGTATCCATTTATTTGAGCTAGGATCTCAGAGCTAGTTTGTGATAGACCCACAATTCCAATGTTTGTGTGTGGTTTATGTATGCATATGTGTGTGTGTGTTTATGATGGAGTCTATATTCATAATCACTACCCTGTCTTGCCTTTGATAATCAGAAAGGCAGATAAATATTTTGGTGAGTGTTAAGCAAAAACAGAAAATGCATATAGCGGATGCTTTTTATAAAACTTGGTTAATTCACTTTTTCTTGATTGGAGTGAGGATGTTAAAGCTGCAGTGGAGAATAGTGAGGGAAACATGGAAGAGAACTTTCCACCAAACAGAGCTGGATGGCATGGACACTTCATCTTTACTGCATAGCCAGCCCTCATTTTCACTAAGAAAGGCAGCAGCCAAGGCTGTGGAACTCACTCTCATGACAAAATTGGAAGTACAGTTAATCAGGACTTAATTGAACAGTTCAATCTCCCAGCAAGAAATGGTGAGGGGAGGTGATGGAGGATGGGGATGGGAAGAACAAAAACTCATAAAGCCCCTCTGTTTAAGATAGTGAAATGTGTCTTCTAATCCATAATGCAGCACCACAGTGTTCTTGTATGAATTGAAAATGCCAGGCAATCAAAGGCCGTATGTTATCAGCTTAAAACCACAGAGTGTCCATGTATTTTTAATCAAGGCTGCATCTCTGACGTATGTTTATGTTTTCTTGGCATAAAAGATGCTCTATCAGATTAGCTCTGTACTGAGCCCCAGGCTGTTACCTTTGACCATGCCAGGAGAAAGGAAGTTGGCAGATCCCCCATAATGCATTACTGTAAAGCTAATGCAAATTGTACTTGAAGAATAGCTCACAGTGAGCAATCCATTAAGCCTGAGGATATGGGCTTATGCATCACGATGTCTTCACTCCCTAGAAGATCTCTCTGCTTCTCCCCTCATGCCTTAAAATTCATCCTTCACACAGTGCCCATAGTGATCTTTTAAAAATATAAATCCAATCTCTTTATTCTCCCACTCAAAACTCTCTGGTAGAGGATGAACACATTTAAAATAAGAACCAGACTCCTTGATATGGTCTACACAGCTGTGCGTGATTTATTTTACCATCTCTATTTCCTGTCATACCATATTTCCCTGTACTCACAATGTGTCAGTCACACTGCCTTTCTTTTTGTTCCTAAACAGTTTCCATTACTAACCACTTATTATTGATTTTTTCATGCATTCACTAAAAAAAAAGTTAAGCAACACGTGTGTCTAGGAACTCTCCTAGGTGTTGAAGATAGATCGGTGAACATAACTGATCAAGCTTCCTATCTTCTTGGAACTTAAACCCCAGAAAGGGGAGAGAGATAAACAATAAAGAAAATGGAAATATAAAGAGTATAGCATGTTAGAAAGTGACAATTCCTTTATGAAACAGAAAGGGAAAAGTAGAGTAGTATAAATAGGGTCAAAAATAAGTGGTAGACAGTACTGGGTTTTGAAAGTCAATAGAGGAGTCAGGGATAACGTCTCACTTTAAGGCATTTACTCATACTGTTCCCTCTCCAGGAACACCCATCACCTAGGTATTTTCATGAGTTTCTCAAAACTCATGTCTCAGCTCAGATGTCAACTCTTTGAGGGACCTTCTCTGATCTCCCAATGTGAAGTAATCCCTTCTACTCACTCTCTATCTTACCACCCTGTGTGAGGGCACTTAAAATGATCTGAGCCTATTTTTTTTCATTCATTCATTTACTTTGTTTTTGTCTTCAATACTCATGAACTGTAAGCTTTGTGAGCACAATGTCTTTATCACTTCACTGTTAAGTCTTCTATGCCTTGATTAGATCCTAGCACATAATACGTACTCAAAAAATAAATGTTTGAGTAAAATAAGGAATGGCTGAAGATACCAGCATATTTATTTGACCGTGGGGAAAAGAGAGGGATTGTATTAGTCCATTTTCATGCTGCTGATAAAGACATACCCGAGATTGGGCAATTTACAAAAAAAAAAGAGAGGTTTAATGGGCATACAGTTCCACTTGGCTAGGGAGGCCTCACAATCATGGTGGAAGGTGAAAGGCATGTCTCACAAGGCGACAGACAAGAGAAGAGAGCTTGTGCAGGGAAGGCCATCAGATCTCGTGAGACTCATTCACTATCACGAGAACAGCACAGAGAAGACCTGCCCCCATAATCCAATCACCTCCCACTGGTTCCTCACATGACACGTGGAAATTGTGAGAGTTACTATTCAAGATGAGATTTGCGTGGGGACACAGCCAAACCATATCTGGGATATAACATTTGGCATTAAGAAATCATTGACAGATATCACTTTCTCCTTGGATAGTCTTTGGGACCAATGAACAGATCTGCCAAGATAAGAATTCCAACTCATACTAGAAATATAGAATATAGTGCTTTCTGCAAAATAAGGAATTCTGGTGTCTTGCTTACCACATTGGAAAAGGCCCTGCAATTAATGACCTTGCCTGTGTCTGAAGACAAACTGACATGTCTATAGAAATAAAGGATGTAAGAACTAAGGGGGTCTTTGAAAGCATATCTTCCAAAAATCTAATCTCACTGATGAAGAAAGCAAGAACTCTAATGGTTGTTTAAATAACATCCTCTTTGTTCTTGAATGGAATTCTTGATTTTCATCACTTTCTAGGTTTTTTTAATCTGTTTAATTCAATTAAACTCAATATATCTTGAGAGCTGTATTTTTTAACCGCGTGCTAGATGTTGAAAATATATAACCCTGACACACACGTTAGGTCTTCCCCTGGAACCCTAGCTTCATAACTACAAGTGTTATTTCATGGCTGCATGTTTCACAGAAGATACTGTTTTATCTTGCAACACAATTGTATTCAGAAACTGGACCCTCCTGAAATCCTTTAACTGATTCACTTGTACCAGAGATTTGGTGAACAGCACATATTTAACTAAAAAAAATTGTATGAAAAATGAACAGGGATGAGATTACATCACACATCTTTAAGCAGACAACTTAAAAATATCCCCATGTAAAGATACAACTTCTCTGAAGTTCTTTTCTACTCGTTATCACTGGGGCTTTCTTTTTCCTTTTTGAATGCAAGAAAATATCATTCTAATTTACTTAGAGCTCATCTCTCCAATATTTTTCTCTAGGCATTTTATATTATTCTTGCCTGTACTAGATGCCATAATTCAACTCTGAATGATCTCTTGTTTCCAATAGTGCTCATCCAAAGTCATCACAGTTATTCAGCTAAATAAAAGGTCCTCTAATGAGCGGAACTTATCATCCTTAGAAAATGATGTACACGTTGTATCTCTATGCTTGGACAACAAATCCCAACGAGTCAAATCATCATTAACCTAAGGTTCAAGCATTTGAATCATCATTTATAAGATGTCCACAAAGATTCTGATCTCATGGAGTTGTGATGATCACATGGAATAAATGTGAAAAGAACCTGGCATAGAACCCAAAAGAGAGGAGCCTGGTAGAAACTTAGTGCATACTGGTTTATTTCTCCTTAATTAACTACACATGATGATTCATTTGTTCCATAACTTCTTACTGTGTTAGTGTTTAGGGGACATCTCAGTCTCTTAAAGTTTATCAGCCTCTCTATCATTAGCTCGAAAGTAGTCCAGAAAAAAACTGAAAATGAAAAAAGCACATGTTAGTGTCATTTTCTGCATGATTGAGACACAACTATCTTGACAAAAATCCAGAAAATGTGTATGTTTGTGTGTTTCCAGAGAATTTGCAAGCACTGAGACTTCTCTCTCAAAAGCTGTGTTGTGTTTGAAAGAACATTCTTTTGTTCATAGCCTTATTTGAAGCTGTGTAGGCTAACACTACAACCGTTAGTGGTGGACAAATACATTATCTGTTTTTACTTTGATTCAAAACTTTTTCCCTATCTAGTTTGGGAGTCCTTAAGCACCATAAAAATGGGAACAATAGACATTGGGGACTACCAGAGGAGAGAGGTTTGAAAAACTACCTGTTGGGTACAATGCTCACTGCTTATATAACAGTATCATTCATACCCCAAACCTCAGCATCACACAATATACCCATGGAATGAACCTGTATGTGTACTTCCTGAACCAAAAAAAAAAAAAAAAAAATAGTTGAAATGAAAAATAATCATAATAAAAAGAAAGTCCTTAAGCAGAGGAGCTTCTCTATTTGTAATCTAATGCATTTTCTTAGCTGATCTTGGGAACAATTATAATCTTTGCTATAGCTGTCTGGGCATGACAGAACAGAACCATTAACCGAAGATGCTTGATACCATCGAAATATAAGAGATTCTGAATCCTTTAAGCCCCTGATTCAAGCAAATTCTAGGGAGGAGGGCTCTATTGGGCTTTTGTCAATGGAGCCAATGACAAAAGCACTCATGGAAGTGAAAATATATATTCACCTACAAGAGAGATGGAGCAGCACATACTAAAAGAAACTCCAGACTTCAGGCCTTTGGCCTTAATTTGGAATTATTGAATTGGTTTTTCATTCCCTAATATCCCACTATTGTACAAGTCATATGTACTTTCAAAAGAGCTGTAGGAAATTACAGAGGTGAGTAACAACTAAATATTTATGTCATAAATATCATATCATTTAATCTATACAGCAATTTCACAAGATTGATATAATGATCATTATTTTATAAAGGGCAAAAATCAAGGCTCAAAAAGATGAGGAAACTTGCCTAAGATTAGCAAGTTAGTGCTAAAACTATGTTTCAAATGCAGATCTATCTGGGGAGAAGGGTTAAAACACACTCATAAATAATCTTAATAGGTACCTTATATACATTTTCTTTTTCAATCTGCATAAGAGCTCTGTTTTGTCTCCATTTCATAGATGAGTACAATGAGGATCAGGGAAAGTTGATACTTTTTCAGAGAAAACATGCAAATATTCTATGAGAAGGATACCTGAAGTACTCTTGGTTTCTGGGGGTCATCAAAGACATGGAGTTAGGTTTAGCACAATGCACTAAATCTTCCATAAGGTCTGAAAAGGGGGTAAGTTGAAGAAGAAAAAGGGTAATCACACACACAAAAAAATAGCTGCGTTAGCATGGACACAAATTCTGCTTATATTTTAGATGGCAAATCTACATTTTCTGTTGAGTTATGTAAGAGAAGGCGTTGTGTTTGTGTTCAAAGGGCAAGATTGAGGAAAATCTCAGGATACTGCCTGCATTCTAAGTGGCCCGGCTGATGGAGGGAATGGGCCCTGTTCCAAATTGATTAGTTCTGCTACTTTCTCATTACCGTTCTGCCTGAAGTTTGGCACGCAAGCAAGGTCATTCCATGCATGGGTCTGCGTGACTTAACTGATTTTGCTACAAACTTCCTCCCCTTCCACACCGCCACCCCCACCACAGCATGCCACCTGCACTAGAGAAAATTAAAAATCAGCCTATACATTTTACATGAGTTCCCAAGACCAGTGAGAAATTAATATTATGTTGTCTTTTCATAAAGATACAGCTGTTTTTAAAGATGTTAATCCAATTCAGTAATAGGAAATCTTGTTTAAATTCCTCTATGAAGCCTATACAGCAAGATGGAAAAAAGAAATGCATATAGACTCAGAAGAATATATTTGAGCAAGTTTTCATCTTGCAGTTCACCTTACAAAGAAATTTCAGGGTTACATATTAGGTTACTGCCCTCCCCAAACTCTTAGGTGCCTCATTAATTCTCTATGTCTTTGTTTCTTTTAGGTTGTTCCCTTAGCCTAGAATTATGTCTTCTCATATTCTTATGTTCAAATACTTCCAGTTGTTCAGGGTTGACCTCTAATGTCTCATTTTCCATGAAGATACCTCATTTTCTGAAAGTAGGATGTGATTGCTGTCCTGTCAGATCTTCTGTAATTCCTAGAAAGGTTCTGAATCCCTCTGATTCTCAGTTTCCCCACCAATAATTAAAGCTATATTTCAGTGTTTATTGAAAAAATAGAGATAACATATAAAAAACCTAACACAGTACTTGATGGATCATGTTCAACAAATGGCATTTGTTTGGTTATTATTCCTACTGACAAGGAAATATAATGTCCAAAGTTCTTCGCGTCGAATTCAAAATTTTTCATAGTCAAGTTCCAGCCTTAGTTTCTAGTCTTAAACTCTGCCACTTTCTCGGGAGTAACTCTGTCCCCAATCCTCCAAAACTCTGTGTTCTATTAAACTATATCTTTCACTATTGTATAAACATTATGCACTTTCATTACTGAGAACCTACACAGTTGTCTTACCTTCCTCTCTTTTTCTTTGCATAATGTATGTCCAAGTTCTCATGGTTCTCAAAACGTATAGGCGATATAACAAAGTCAGAATTTAAGTTAGTTTCCTAGATCCATAAACAGTTTATCCAGGATTCTAAAAGATGTCAAATAACTTTTTTTTTTTTTCTGAGGCGGAGTTTTACTCTTCTTGCCCAGGCTGGAGTGCAGTGGCCCGGTCTTGGCTCACTGCAACCTCCGCCTCCCGGGTTCAAGCGATTCTTCTTTTTTTTTTTTTTTCTTTGAGACGGAGTCTCGCTCTGTCACCCAGGCTGGAGTGCAGTGCTGCGATCTCAGCTCACTGCAAGCTCCGCCTCCTGGGTTCACACCATTCTCCTGCCTCAGTCTCCCAAGTAGCTGTGACTACAGGCACCCACCACCACACCTGGCTGATTTTTTGTATTTTTAGTAGAGACGGGGTTTCACCGTGTTAGTCAGGTTGGTCTCGATCTCCTGACCTCGTGATCCGCCCGCCTCGGCCTCCCAAAGTGCTGGGATTACAGGCATGAGCCACCGCGCCCGGCTGCGATTCTCCTGCTTCAGCTTCCCCAGTAGCTGGGATTACAGGCATGTGCCACCACGCCCAGCTAATTTTTGTGTTTTTAGTAGAGACAGGGTTTCTCCATGTTGGTCAGGCTGGTCTCCAACTATGCCAAATAATTTTTAAGAGGTGATTTTTTTTGGTTACGAGCTTAAGTTTTAATTTAAGATGAACTTTAGTTTAAACATTAGCTAAATGGTTGCACAATTGTAAACAAGATCTTACGGGTCCCTTAGCTTAAGCAGGGCTATTTGTAAAATGATAACAATATATACCTCTTAAGATTATTATTATAGCTGATGATATATATTCATGATATTACCTATATATTATGTATATCTAACAGATATGTATAATTTGATTCTCCATAATAAATTTAGGATATATATATATATAAATGTATATATGCATACATAGTATGTATATATAGGATATATTGTATATATAATATATAAGATGTTGTATATATAGTATATAATATATCTATGCCTATATATCTATGTCTGTGTTTATGTAGCACATAAATATATATATATATATATAGTGTAGGAAGGTCTGTCTTAAATCTGACACAGGCAGAAATAGATCCAGGAGCCAGTCAGTTTGAAATCACATGTTACATTTATTACTTTTAAAGTTGTCAAACAGTGCAGTTTAGTTTAGTGTGAGGCTACATGGACTGGCTAAAGCCCATTGCTATACTCCTCAGGCCTTGCAATAGCATCAAAAGGACAAGTGAAGTCCTCAGTCAAGTGATCCATAATCAATGTCCTACAGAATCACTGGATGGAGAGGGAAGGAAGAGACTGAATTCCTAGCATTCACTAAGTTGTAATAAAGTCTCTCTACCAAATTGGGAAACATAGACCAATGTCTGTCACACAGGAGTTGATGACTCACTTATCTGCTATGAGAGAAGCTTAGAATGAGGGTTGCTATGGGAAGCCAGGAGTGTTACTGGAGTAGAAATTCATCCACATGGAAAATAGGGAAGTCCAGGGATAAAGGCTCTATTTAAAAACAGCACAGTGTCTGATGCATAGAAAGCAACTGATTAAGTGGTACCTATTATTATGAGGCAATGGTTGCTATTGATAAGTTTGGCTGATCAACATTGAAATATTAAGGATACTAAATATATCTATATGATATATACATATTTTTGTTCATAAAGGCAGAAATAAACCCTTCAATAAAAATCACCTAATGAAGGCTTTTGTTTAGCAATGCAGTTTCCTCATCTCTGTGAAAGTCCTGACATCATTATATTTTGCTGACCTAGCTTCACCAAATTTTAATTCAACAAAAAGACCAGTTGAACAGATGCATTTACAGGTTCTGGGCCCTGTAACACTCAGTCTGTTTAACTGAAATGTTTCTCTTGTTCCATATCTGTGCTTTCTGCTGGAACTGGATTTGTATCTTTCTGTCTCAGTGGAGCATAAACGTAAGGAATGTCAGGAAGGAAGCCAGATCTGGAAGGCAAAAGAGGTGAAGCGGTGGCTGGGAGATTACAGAGGCTGAAGTGTTGGAAAGATACAGAGAAAGATGATTCAGATTATTCAAATGAAAATGAGTACACAATACCCCCTTGTGAACTATCACGGTGATTTCCACTTACATGCAATATGAATTCAGCAGACCATTTTGATGGCCCAGTGAGGTTGTTGGGGTATTATTTACGTGGGCATGTATTTTCTCTGTGCATGTACACATTTTGATCAAGGGAGAAATATTAGGGAGAGGGAAAAAAAATACCTCAATTACCAAAAAAAAGGTATTAAGTTGGGCACAGTGGCTCATTCCTGTAGTTCCAGCACTTTTGGAGGCCAAGATGGGAGGATTGCTGGAAGTCAGCAGTTTGAGACTAGCCTGGGAAACATAGCAAGACCCCATCTCTG
Organism: Pan paniscus; assembly: GCF_029289425.2. Classification (NCBI taxonomy): domain Eukaryota; kingdom Metazoa; phylum Chordata; class Mammalia; order Primates; family Hominidae; genus Pan; species Pan paniscus. The sequence continues at coordinate 20,380,115 of NC_073260.2, read as the reverse complement.
CAAAAATTAACTAGGCATGGTGGCATGCTCCTATAGTCCCAGTCACTCAGGAGGCTGAGGCAAGAGGATCCCTTGAGCCCAGTAGGTTGAGGCTGTAATTAGCTATGATTGTGCCACTGCTCTCCAGCCTAGGCAACAGAGCAAAATCTGTCTCTTAAAAAAAGAAAAGAAAAGAAAAGAAAAAAATGGAAATTTGATGCCTTGAGTTAGCTGTTATTCCAAAGACTTTGGATATATTGATGCCTGAGAAAGGACCTTGCTTTCACAGATCTTACAGTCACATAGCAAAATTACATATGAAAGCATGTAATTAAACATAATGAGGTTAGTTAAATATAAGGCTATAAAGATAGTGGACACTAAAGCTGGTCACATGAGCTAAATCTGGGGCAGGTTTGGTGATACAGGACGAGCAAAGTGAATACCATAGATGTGGTATTTCAGTAGTCTCGAAAATCTCTCTACCTCAGAATGGCCTTCTGAACTCCAGACATCAATGTAAATATATTCATATTTATAATTCAACTTATATATCTTGCTATCAACTAAGACTGGTAACTGATGATTATCATTAGTACTGTAAAACAAGTAATGTAATATTAAACAAAGATCCTTCTTCCCTGTCTGTCAAAATTAGGTGTGGCCATGTGACCGGCTATGGTAAAAGAAATGTTGTGTCACTTTCAGGTGCAAATAATAATAGATAGTGTTTGAGTCAGTTTTTGCCAGCTTAGTGGTTATGAACAATTATGTTTTAATGGAGCTTCCATTAGTCGAAGTACTACTGTGGTTACAGAGAGCAGAGCCCCACTCACCCACACTGAATATGAAAATGAACATAACAAAAGACTTCATTGGTAAAAGCCTCTGAGATATCTGTGGCCTACCTGACTGATACCACTCCAATTCTAGCATCTGAGTATTGACTGAATTAGACAGACAAGAAACCTGTTCACATAGAGAGAGGGAGAATGCTGAATAAATCCTAGTTAGATTTCTCCATATGGACATTTTAAGAGTTCCTCAAACTCAACTTGTTCAAAACCGTATTTATTGCACATCATATTTTCCACCTTCCTCCTCAACCTGATGACCCTTTCAATAAATAGTTGCTCAAGTAAAAACCAACAAATATGATGTATTTGTCCATTATCTCACTGCTATAAGGACATAGCCAAGACTGCATAATTTATATAGGAAAGAGGTTAAATTGATTCACAGTTTCACAGGGCGGGGGAAGCCTCCGGAAATTTACACTCATGGCAGAAGGGGGAGCAAATATGTCCTTCTTCACATGGCAGCAGGAAGGAGAAGAATGAGAGCTGAATAAAGGGGGACACCCCTTATAAAACCATCAGATCTTCTGAGAACTCACTCGCTATCATGAGAACAGCATGAACAGCATGAGGGTAACCACCCCGTGATTAAATTACCTCCCACCGGGTCCCTGCCATGACAGGCGGGGATTATGGGAACCTCAATTCAGGATGAGATTTGAGTGGGGACACGATCAACCCATATCACATAATCATCTTGAATTCTAAAATCTTCCTTACCACATTCAGTCTTGTCAGTCTACTTTGTAAATATCACTAAAATCTGCACTAGCACTATTTTTTATCTCCACCATCACTATTGAAGACCAGGGCACTATCCATCTCACCTTCTTTCACACATTTCTAATTGATTTTCCTTCCTCCAGGCTTTCTGTCCTTGTAACCTCTCTCCAGCCATGGTGAATTGCTACCAACATTGCAAATCTCAACATGTCACTTACTTTTCTCTGCTTAAAAACTCAGGGTCTTTTCATTATCATTAACATAGTTTGCAAAGCTCTCTAAAAAAGATGTGTGTACACTCGCGGTCTCTCTGTCTCTCTCTTCTTGTGTTCTCTATCTCTCCCTGTTCTCTTTCTCCCAGGTCTTCACAAATGTGGTTCTCTCTAGCAAAAATGATATTTCCTGTGTTTTCTGACTGATGAATGCCTACTCATGACAGATTCTTCTTTGGATACACTTCATCAGCCAAGTTTTCTGGCTTCTAGATTAAGAATTGGTTTATTTGTATATGCTCCCATCCCACACTGTAGAATGTTACCTAATGTCCTGTTTGCAGGCTCTGAAGCCAGATTCCCTGAGTTTAGAACTTCACTTTACCATTTACTAGTTATGTGACATCTTTCAAGTTAACCCATATCTCTGTGCCTCACTTGCCCCACTTGTGAAACAGAAATAATATTAGCATCTAGCCCTTGGATTACATACTAGGTATTTTAGAATTAAATGGGCAATTTAACAAGATAAAAGCATTGGCTGACATTGAATGCATGTTACCATTATTCTTCTTAACCAGCTTTGTTGTGAAGCTGAAATAGAGGGAAAAAGACTATGAAAAAAAAACACTCAAAACTAAGAGATTGGCTTTTATCTTATAATAAATGGAGAGCTATGGAAGATTTCAAGGAAAGAACAGACAGGATCAGAATTAAATTTCAGAAAAAAAAAATACAAGAAATACAGAGTGAGAGGCAAGTGGATGAAGAACTCTTTAAAATATGCTCAGTGTACCCAGGTGATTTAATCTTAAGCAATCATATTAAATCATCATTCCCCAAAACTAAGAGCCCATTTAATTCTACAAACATTTAAGGAGCATTCAATAAGTAGATGCTACGGGGGGCTGAGAATTCAAAAGAAGCAGTAGAGTATGTCATGGAATAAATACAGCCTGTTGGTTAACAACATTGAATTTACAACCATACAGACCCAAGTTAACCATCAAGCCCTATGATTTCCCATCTAAACAAAATTCTTAAATGGACTAAACCTCAATTTTTTCAAGGGTAAAACAAGAATAAATGAGATAATGTTTATGCATCACCTTAAAAATTCTTAGGATATAGTATGTGTTCAATCAATGCTCGTTATCATTGTTACTACTATCATTGTTGATATTATTTTATAACAGTGCTAAGTGACACCTTTAGCCAACGCCAAGCTGTTCGCTATCTAAATATAGAAAGCAAATATGTAGTCACATAAAGTATACTCTATTTGAGGTGCCATCCTATTAAAAGTAGTTAATAGTTTTTAAATTTATGTCCCGTGTCAGTATTGTTCTAAGTACTATACATGTACAATGGTATTTAATTCTTACAACAACCCTATGAGTCAGGTGATATGATGCTAAATGGTAGAAATAGAAAAATGCAGGAACAGAAGTTAAGTAATGTGCCCAAGGGCACACAGCTAGTGACTGATAAGGTTGTCAGGTGAGCCGAGGTAGCCTCATACAGCTGCCATGCTCCAAACCACTAGTTTATCTTGCTTCCCTGATAAATAAGAATGTGATAATTTTAAAATCATGGAATGTTTTGAATCACTTGTACCATCTGTTGCTGGGCTCTGACAGATATCCACTCACTTTGTTTCTTAAAGCTTGAACTTAAACCATTCCAGGCAGATGGCTATAACCAACTTTATCCAGACCTAGAACGCTTTCCAAAAATCTCTTTCATATTATAATGACCAGTCATCATTTTCAGAAAATCCTCCTATATACTAAATATTTATGTTAGAATTTGGGCCAAAATAAATGGATACCACCACCCCTACCAGGAGGGTAAAGGTAAATTCTAGCAGTGTGCACAAGCAAAGTGATCCCCCCAAGATTGCTGATTCTTGGTACAGTTTGTACTGATTCATAAATGGAAGTGGTGAAATAATTTGAATGGTGATATTAATTTCTCCTTCCATCTATGCATGAGAGTTTCCCTTGTGGATCTGCAAAGTCAATAAACAACAACAACATTAGTATTACTACTGAAATCAATGCTAAGTGTTAATGTTAGTACAGCAATTGATACAACTAGTATGTTATAAATATCTTCATAAAAACTCTACAAGGTAGATGTAATTAATCATACCATCTTAAAGATGGGGCCACAGAGTCAGGAGATGATTAATAGTATTTTCAAGATCACATAATTACCAATGTCACAGTTACAGTCATGGCCAAAAAACGTTAGCCAGGTAATAGCCATAGTTATAGATCTGTCTCAACATCCTCATTTTAGACTATGCTTTGTGACAGGATCCACAATTGAGCACTTTTATTTGCCAAATGTCAGTGCTCCCTAATTCCAAGGTTTCAGGTGGGAGTAAGGAGAATAAATCTAGCTAGTGGGCCAACCCCAAACAATCTCATCTGGACAGAGAAGGAACTAATGCATTCCAACAGAATGAACAATATGTAAAAAAAAGAAAAAGAAAAATCCCTCATCAGTTACTCCAAAGGTGCTGGGTCATCTTCCCTCAGCCTATAAAAGAATAAGTTCCACCCAACCTTTGTGGCAGTTCAGCCTGACCGGAGTATTCCATAGTGTCAGACTGCCCCAGAGGTAAGGCAGATTCTCCCATTTTGTGAAGCTAACTCAGTATAGCAGTGTTCCTTTTCAGTTACTAACGTTGTATACGGCTGATTCACTCTCCATTTCACTTGAACAATCAAACACAGCTGTGCAATATTTAACCTAACACTTACATTGTTCTAAACTTATTTCTTTATATTTATAAGCATGAATTTAATGAAGCATCTAGTGATCTTCTAAATTCATTATTCTTGCCTGGTACATTGAGCCAAAAAAAAAAGGAAGAAAGGAAAAAAAAAAGGATATTCCAGAATATCCTTCAGCTGCATGGAGTGTTGTGGTTATTCATGCTGGTCACTAAATATTTTGGGTTCCCCCTTCCGTGAGCTATGTCTTAGTATTGTGCTTCCTCACTGATATGAAGTTGGACATGGTCATGGGATGTGTTAATAAAATGTGAACAGAAGCATTCTGTATTTTCTTTTTGCAGAAGCTTTTATAAGACAGCACATCCTCTCTTATGTTCTCTTCGCGTTTCTGCAGTGACAGTGGAAGCCTGTGTCCAGGTGGTAACTCTAACTACCTGGGCCAAGAGATGACAATGAGCAGAGAATTTCTGCTTACCCAAGCTGGACTTGTATTAAAGCATTGAGATTTAAGAGCTTTTGCTGTTATCATCATCATCATCATCATCATCATCATCATCATCATCATTCTAATGTGATTTGGTATGTGATGCAGATGTTTTTGGCAACATTTGGCAATATATTACCAGAAAAGAATGAGTTCCGAAAATAATTGACTAAAAGCAGAAGGGACTAGATTTAAGAAGTTCAGGAATTTGTAGGACTGAGAGAGGCAACTTTTTCAAACCCAGTCTATAAAAAGGTATCATTGAGAATGTTATTGAATTTAACAAAAGCCAAAGGAAAAAAAAAAAAAAACCCTTAGACTTGCAGCAAGAATCAAATGAAAGAAATGGCCATCAAAACCGCTGTTAAGTTTCTCAGTCAATTAAGGTGTTTCAGAGAAAAGTTATAATTAAGAGCTTGATATCCAATACATGCATTCAATTGCACAAAATGCTGCCGTGGAAAGACAGACAAAAATCTTGGCTTGCCTATGGAAGCCTTGTAGGTTAAAGTTGCTGTAATTTAGGTTACAAGGGGTGGAGCGAAAGGAAGCAAGCAAACAAAGACACAGCAAATCTAAGAAACAAATCTAGGAAAGAACAGTGAGGGTGGTATTGGCACGCAGAAATGACTCGATCCAAAGAGATATGAAGCCTACTAACATGTTGAGTGGCGCTGCAAATAAATCACAAACAGTCTGTGACTATTTGCGATTTAAAATAACACTAGGGCTGTCAAACTCCTAAGCAGAAAAGAGGCTGAAACCAATGCTCAGCCACTCTGAGAGCATATTCTCTAATGCCAACTTTTGATGTGACCAAGGATGCTAATGGAAATGGAAGAACTCCAGAGGACAGGATCATGGGCTCTAGGAAATGAAGAGTCAGGAGCTCCAACCAGGGAGCAGAATGGAGCACTGTTATCGGAACATTTCTACTCCCAGGGGGACCTTGTTACATCTCTCCATAGGATTTCAGAATTGCTTATAGACCAATGATTGTATTACCTCTATTTGTGGTTGGGAGTGTTCATTGCAGTAAACCTGTGCACGTTTTTCTGGCTTATCATATAACTTTTTGGTTCAATTTTTTTTGTTCAAATCTCTGAACCAAAAGGAACTACCTCTGGAAATGATGAAGGAGCAACAGGAAACCATTCAGGGATCTGGACTTCAAGTTGGTCACCCTGGCTAGATGAGCTGTCTCTGAAGTGGTTACTCTTGGCTTGGGAATGAATTTGTTTTACAAGTAGGAAGAAGAAATAAAGAAATATTTGCCACCAGAAAGGTGCACTGCCGTAGTTTTTAGGACTGTTCAAAAATACTCTCGATTTTCTCCGTTCCTGGCACATGAAAAATATCACATTTTCCTGCCTTCTTCAAGTTAGACATTGTCATGCGACTGGATTTGATCAAAAAATATGAACAGACATGCTGTGTGTCATTTTGATGAGGAAACATTAGAGTGTCGGGGTGAAACACTGTAGCGCTCTGGTGATCCTGGAAATATGTGTAGGGATGCGCCCTCTATCAACCAGATTCCCTAATTAACTATAATGAGCAGAGCACTCTGCTGACCTGCAAGGGACACGTATTTTCCGAAAGAAATAAAGTTCTGTTGTTTTCAGCCTCTGAAATTAGGGGGTTGTTAATAATTCAGCATAACCTGCCTATTCTGCATTGATCATGGGTATGAGTTAGTGTTACCTAACTCCAGGTATGCTTTTCCTATAACGATAGAATGGCCTTTACTTTAGGGTATAAGGTAGGGCTCCTCTGGTTGATCAATGTGATCCATCACCTGAAACTGAACTCAAACCCTGGACTGGCAGCTATTCATTGAGATTATAGCCATTTCCATCATGAAGACAAGAAGAATGCAACACTTTCTTGCTTCCTTGTTGCTATAGGCAACTGGCACTGTCCTTCTTGAGTTATTTACGAGTAATAATAATTATAGTTTTAAAAAAAGTCAGAAACCAAAAATTCAGCAGAATTGCGTCTTATCTGACTCCTCTGTATCCCATTTCTCCCTCATTACTTCTTTGTAATCTCCCTCATTTCTTCTTTGTTCCCTCATCCATTAAGATGATAATGAGAAAAGACTTGCATACCTCATGGTGCTATTCCAAGCAAAACATAAACCCTAATGTTCTCTAAGTAACTTGGATGAGAAGTCATATGTTCTCATGCTCATTTACATGTAGTCCAAACCTCATTTGCTACCCTAAGACTTCAAAAAAGAAGTTAGCCCCTCCTGCCAGGCGCGGTGGCTCACGCATGTAATCCCAGTACTTTGGGAGGCCAAGGCGGGTGGATCACGAGGTCAAGAGTTCAAGACCAGCCTGATCAATATGGTGAAACCCCATCTCTACTAAAAGCACAAAAATTAGCTGGGCATGGTGGTGCACGCCTGTAGTCCCAGCTACTTGGGAGGCTGAGGCAGGAGAATCGCTTGAACTGGGAAGGCGAAAGGTGCAGTGAGCTGAGATCATGCCACTGCACTCCAGCCTGGGCAACAGAGTAAGACTCCATCTCAAAAAAAAAAAAACAACTTAGCTCCTCCTCAAGAAAAGGTGCTATGTGAACATACCCAATACTAATTATTTCATCAAAACAAGCAAAGATCCTTTTGAATTTAGTCTTAATGTAAAACTTCTTCAAGGGTATTTCTTATGTTATGTCTCTCAGTCAAGTAAAGATAATACACGTTGTGGGTGGTATATTTGGTAATGGACATTTAATAATTCAGACCTTTGCTATTGAGGATCCACTACATGCTTGGTCTTATGCTGGGAGTATACAGGGAAGGCCTCTCTAGGAAAGTGACATTGAAGTGAGGGAGTTAGCTAAGGGAGGGGAAAAGCATTCTAAGCAGGAAGAGCAGCCTGTGCAAAAGCTCTGGTGTATACTACTTCAACTTATTTGTAAACCTCAAACAAGGCTAGAGGGGAGGATATAACAGAAGCAAGTATGAAAGGAGTTGGGGTGAAGACACAGTCAGAAGCCAGTTTATGCCAGGCCTTGTAAGCTTTGCGAAAGTTTTAAAATTGTATCTGAAGGACAACAGAGAGCCACTGGCTAAACTTACAGTGCCAAAGTTCCTTCAGCCAACAGACACATGAAAAAATGCTCATCATCACTGGCCATCAGAGAAATGCAAATCAAAACCACAATGAGATACCATCTCACACCAGTTAGAATGGCGATCATTAAAAAGTCAGGAAACAACAGGTGCTGGAGAGGATGTGGGGAAATAGGAACACTTTTACACTGTTGGTGGGACTGTAAACTAGTTCAACCATTGTGGAAGACAGTGTGGCGATTCCTCAGGGATCTAGAACTAGAAATACCATTTGACCCAGCCATCCCATTACTGTGTATATACCCAAAGGATTATAAATCATGCTGCTATAAAGACACATGCACTACTCACAATAGCAAAGACTTGGAACCAACCCAAATGTCCATCAATGATAGACTGGAGTAAGAAGATGTGGCACATATACACCGTGGAATACTATGCAGCCATAAAAAATGATGAGTTCATGTCCTTTGTAGGGACATGGATGAAGCTGGAAACCATCATTCTCAGCAAACTACCGCAAGGACAAAAAACGAAACACCACATGTTCTCACTCATAGGTGGGAATCGGACAATGAGAACACTTGGACACAGGGCAGGGAACATCACACACTGGGACCTGTTGTGGGGTGGGGGGAGGGGGGAGGGATAGCATTGGGAGATATACCTAATGTTAAATGATGAGTTAATGGGTGCAGCACACCAACATGGCACATGTATACATATGTAACAAACCTGCACGTTGTGCACATGTACCCTAGAACTTAAAGTATAATAAAAATATATATAAAAAAATAAAAATCTAAAAAAAAAAAATCACTGAATGTTAGAAATGCAAAGGTTCAAAAGTTCATGTCCGTGCCCCACCCTTCCCATCATGCAAATAGCCAATTGGAATTCCCTTGAAATTCTCATAACTATGTTTGATTATTAGATATTTATTGAGGGTCTTTTGGATGTTAAACATTCTGCAAAAGAGCTGGAGGTATGGACATATCTCTTAAGTTACAGTGGTCATGTGGTGTGCAATGAGAATAAGAATGTTTTTGAAAAATAAAAGTGATTCTATTTGTGTTTACCCCTCAAACAATAATTTTACTTTCTCCAAGTGGGAGACAGCAAAATTATGAATTTTAAAATTCACAAGTTAAAAATTGTGTTTAATAAATAATCCATGAGTGTCAAAGGAATAAATATATTAAGCTACTTTGAGAATGATAGAAATGGAATAGATGACTAAATATAAGGAATAGCCCTCATGAGTCTAGTGACAAAATTCTCTTAAAAAGCCACTGAGCCAAAAGTAGATTGAGAGAGGAACCAAAAGCTTGCTGCAGTTGCAGAATGTTAAGAGATTTATTTAACATTCTCTGGGCAAAGTTCTAAAATATTCATGCATGTTGGACATAATTATGTCATTTTATCCTCCACTGTGTGTCAATTAAATGCCATTTTTTCACTATAGCTTGTATCACTTCTTTCGCAATTGGGAAATGCAAATAATTATAAATAGAGGAGTCTTAAGTGATAGAGAATTTGTTTTATGAATATTATAGTGAAACTTTTAAATTTGTATGCTGTACTCAGGGAATGAGAAGAAAATAAGCACATTTTCTCTATACAAAACAGAGAACAGTCCCTTTACAACCACCACATTTAAAGGAACATTGAACTAATGATTTGAAGGATCAAGAAATATTATAGTGAAGACTGAATAGTGCCTAAATTGCTATTTTCAATCTAGAAATGACTGTTGTTCTGTGTTGTTTTAGAAGACTCTTTTAATACCAATGAATGGAAGTTGCAAAGCATCTGATTCTCTTCCAGCTCAAGGGGAAACATTCTGTGGAATCCAGCTTTACAGGACAAATTGCTAGCCTTGGTCTTAGTGGTATGTCAGCAGAGGGCTGCTGTGGATAAGCTTCATAAACCGTGGAGGACAAGAGACGAGAGAGGCTCAGGGGACACTTCTGCATTGTGGAAACTGCCTGAACTTTGGGGTTAATCAGATTAGGGTTCAAATCTTAACATCACCAAGTTATTGGCTGGCTGACTATTGGAGTTTACTTAACTTTATCTTTCCTCATCTGAAAATAAAAACAGCCTAGTTAGAGTTGTAGTTAAGATTAAATGATATGATTTACTGTTTTTTAAGGATGGATAATATTCCTGCACGTGTGTGTGTGTGTTTGTGTGTATGTGTGTGTGTGTGTGTGTGGATACTTAGGTTGTGTACGTATTTTGGCCCATTGTGATTACTGCTGCAATGAACATGGGAGAGTAGATAACTCTCCAACATATTGATTTCATCCCTTTGGATATATACCCAATAGTGAGACTGCTGGATCATATGGTATTTTTATTTTTAATTTTTTAAGAAACTTCTATATGGTTTCCTATAATGGTTGGTACTAATTTTAGATCTCAACAATAATATAAAAGGATTCCCTTTTCTCTACATTCTTGCCAACACTTGTTAGCTTTTCACTTTTTGATAATAGCCATCCTAACAGTGTGAAATCATATCTCATTGTAGTTTTGATTTACGTCTTTCTGATGATTAGAGAAATTGATCACCTTTGAATATATCTGTTAGCCATTTGTATACCTTTTTATATCTTTTTAAAAAATGTCTATTCAGGTTCTTTGTCTGTTTTTCTTTTTTAAAAAATTTGTGTTTTTACTATTGAGTTGTATGAGTCCTTGTATATTTTGGATAGTAACCCTTAGTGAATATACAGTTTGCAAGTATTTTCTCTTATTCCATAGGTTGTCTTTTAATTTTGTTAATTATTTCTTTTGCTATGAACAAACTTTTAATTTGATGTGATCCCAGTTGCTTAATTTTGCTTTTGTTGCCTCTGTTTTTGGTGTCATATCCAAAAAATCATTGCCAAGACAAATGTCATGAAGATTTTCCTCTATCTTTTCTAGAAGTGTTGCAATTTGGAGTATTACATTTAAATCTTTAATCCATTTTGATTTTAATTTTGTGTATGGTATAAGATAATGATCCAATTTTCTTTTTTTTGCATCTGAATATTCAGTTTACTAAAAACACCATTATCAAAGAAACCATCCTTTCTCCCTTTCCTTGGCATCTTTGTTGAAGATTAGTTGAGGTATATGCATGGACCTATTTCTGGGCTTTCTTTTCTGTTTCATTGATCTATGTGTCTGTTTTTATGCCTGTATCATACTGTTTTCATTACTATAGTTTTGTTATATAATTTGAAATCAGGAAGTGTGATGCCTTCAGCTTTGTTTTTTCTCAAAATTGCTTTAGCTATTTGAAGTCTTTTGTGGTTCCATATAATTTAATTTTTTTCTATTTCTATAAAACTTTTATTAGAATTTTAATAGGAATTAATCTGGAGGACATTATGATAAGTAAAATAAGCCAGACACAGAAAGAAAAATACCACATGACCTCATTTATACGTGGGATCTAAAAATTCAAATTCATAGAAGGGTGGTTACCAGGGGCCAGGAGGAAAGAGAAATGGGAGGTTAATAAAAGGTAAATAATAAGTTCAGGAGACCTATTGCATAGCATGGTGGCTACGGTTAATAAGAATGTGTTATATACTTGAAATTTTCTAAGAGAATAGATGTTAAGTATTCTTACTACACACACACACAAACACACACACAGATTATTTGTGTGAGGCTAACTAGCTTGATCATAGTAATCATTTCACAGTGTATATGTATATCAAGGGCCAAGTATGGTGGCTCATACCTATAATCCCAGCACTTTGGGAGCTAAGGCAGGAGGATCACTTGAGTCCAGGAGTTCGACACCAGGAAACATGGTGAAACTCCATCTGTACAAAAAATACAAAAATTAGTCAGGCGTAGTGGTGCATACCTGTAGTCCCAGATATTCTGGAGGCTGAGGCCAGAGGATCACTTGTACCCAGGAGGTCTACTCTGCAGTGAGCAGTGATCCTCCTGCCACTGCACTACAGCCTGGATGACAGAATGAGACACTGTCTCAAAGAAAAACATCCAAAAACACAAAGAAAATGCCCCAAAAACAAAATTTAAAAAACAAATTATTTTGTACACCTTAAAAAATATGTTATTTTTATTTCTCAATTATACATCAATAAAGCTGAAAAAATTAAGTCAGCAGATTGGCAATTTAAAAAATAGATTAAATGAAGCTATGTATGTAAAATTATTGGTAAGTACTCATCAAATAAGTGTTTAATACATGTTCCTGGGGAAATGAGGCTCACAGTAACGTAGTGCAATTGCTGTCTCACAGTAGGTGCTCAGTAACTGTTAGACTCCTCTACCTTGCCATGTCACAAATTGTAGATTGACTTTAATTTCTGAAAGCCTCCACTATCTTCTTTACTTTTCACATTGAGTAAATGCATTCATATGGGAGTTGTGTTATTGCCTTTCTGGTTTTAATGTTCAAATTCTGTCTTTGTTTTCCCAAGCCCACCTGTGTTTCTTTCTATAGGTAATGAATCTCCCTTCATGTCTTAGAGTTCTTTTATTGTTGTTGTTCCTTCTTTAAAATTGTAGGGTTTTTTTTGCATGAGAACTTCAAAAACGAATATAAAAATGCAACGTTTTTTGACCTTTGTCACAATTTAAATTAAAAACCAAACTAGTGATGTTAAATCCAAAAAGAATTTGGATTAGTCAGCTCCATTTCTTTTATTTGGTGGCAAGAGGGGGCAGCTACATTTTTTTGTAGCATTGGTTTTATTTCCCTTTGTTGTAAAGAAATCTAAGCTCAGTTACAGCACTACCTGTGGCTGCCAAGTATGACATATGAAAATGAACACTATCTCATGTGGTTTCCAGACTTAAAATTCCCTAGGTTAATTAATTTTCTTCATCCAATTGTTATTCATTTCCTTTTTCTTATCATTGCCTCTACCAAGAAGTCTAACCAGAATTTTGTATTACAAATAGCAATGGGCAAATTGAGAAGACCCAAACATACAAACCTCAAGTTATCTTAGTCATCTCTATTAACCAAGAATTGGAAATTTGGGAAGTCAATAAGTAACATTTCTTTTTTCCACTCTTGCCAAAACAAACTTTTCTGCAGAGGAGGTTTTGAGTTGCCCAGCTTGCTCTATAACTGGCTAAATTTATTTTTCAGGATGTGATAGGTTATATTACAACAATTCAGTGGGCTAAAGAAAAAGTTTAATTTCTGCTGATATTGCATATCCAACAAGGACTGGAAGAGGGAATCTTCACTTTGGACCCTAAAAGGTCCAGCCTGATTTTGAAATTTGAAGACAAATTGATAGGTGGAAACACGATTCAAGAGAAGGTGAACACACCATTGTTACTACAGACAGAAGGTGGATTGAGGTATGTGGCTTTCATGTGTATACACAGTGGTCTGCTTCACGTGTAACCCTGCCTTATCTCAGCTAATGAGATAACCTTTCAGCCAATGGCAAATAATGTTACATCTACAGAGTGTTGACTCAAAATGTTGTATAGTTTTTATAAAGATAAGCCTAGCAGTAACAGCTATAACTTACTAAGGATAAAATTCTAGACACTGTGGAGCAATTTACATGTAACTTCTCTTTTAGTTCTTAACATGTAGATGCCATATTCTCCCCATTTTTCAGAAAAGAGAAACTCCTCAAAAGAGGAGCCACTAGTTTAATATTAGAGATTTAGTAACTTGTACAGTGTGGTAGCAAATAAATTCATACCTTATTAATAAGAACACATTAAAATAATACTAATGGTTTAGATATGTGTAGTCATTTAAAATTTATGAGGTTATTGTGTTTGCATGCACCAATCCAAATGGGATTCTGTGTAATTCTGGAAGGTTAACAGGGCAGGGAACACTGTTTTCATTTCACAAAACAGAAAGTCATAACTCATAGTAATATAATACTGTGCAATTGACAAAGCATGTTTTTATATGTCACCTCACTTAATCCTCACAACATGAGGCGAAAGAGGAGAGGATAAGGAATGGTAGAAATGAAGAGGAGTGGGGAGAGTCGTAACACTTCTCACTTAAGATATCTCACATCCCTTGAGTGAGTGCAGGTGAATTACCTCCATGTCAGAAGAATTCCTCTGGAATCATGTGTCTATGATGGAACTCTCACTTGACTAACTCATGATCTTTCTCTTTATTCTTTCAGGGAAGAGTGGCTTATTTAATTGGTGAATTTTAGAGAAGAAATTGAGAATGTCTGCTACTTTTCATCCCTCCTGAAACTACTACTATTTTTAGAGGTGCCTAACATGTTGACCTGCTCTTTGGTAGGTGGTAAACTTGCCTTGCAAACTCTTCTGCAAGAAAGGCTTGGGATCTTTCAGTTTAGTTTATAACTGACTAGATTTATCAGTCCAGATTGGCTAGGTTATGCTGGGTAACAAACAACACCAACATTCTAGTAGATTTTAAATAAAGGTTTAACTTCTGCTTCTGCTTATACTGCTTGTCCAACAAGTGTGAGTAGAGACACAGCCTGATGGAGACTTAATCTTAACATTCTCAACTATGATTACCAAAGCAGAAAAATAAAACACATTAAATCACATGCTGGCTTATGAAAGCCTCCATCTTTAAGTGACATGTGCACTCTCGTTCATAGTTCATTGGCCAAAGAAAGTCACCTGGCATGCCTAATTTCAAAGTGGTAAAAAAATGCAATTCTTCCATGTGCCTAGATGAATGAACTACATCACATATGTGGTGAATAGCATGGTGAGTGTCACAGTGAATCAGTGTAAAATATACAACTCAATGGTTTTTAGCATATTTGCGGAGTTGCGCCACCATAATCACAGTCAATTTTAGAATATTTTTATCACCCCCAAAAGAAACCCATACCCATTAATTGCCATTCTCTACACTTTTGATTTAATGAAAACTAATCAGATAAAAAAAGAAAACATTATTTTATTTATAAAACACATTTGATTTTACAAACAATAACATATGCATTAGGAAAGAGGAAACATTTAGTTCCTTTGAGCTGTAGAAACGACTTCTAGGTCTTCAAGAAAGAGTTGGGCATGAGGGGATATGTTCTCCTTTGTGCCTGATTTTCCCATGGATTAGAGGTTTGCTGACACTGTGTCTTTTGGCTCTTCCAAGAGCTTCTGCTTTCTCCTAAAACAGAATTTTGTATTCAAGTCTTGCTTCTAATCTTCCATGTTCTTATTTTTTTCTCTTCATCACATTGCAATATTAAAGAATTAGCATGACAGTTTAAATGCATTTACACAATACCTAATGGTAAAATTAATGTTATTATCATTGTCCTATATATGTGCAATTACCTGTATTTATACAAAGTTTCATCACAAAACTTGGCTTATTTTAACTTCTTAGTAAGTTGTAAGATACCTATAATTATCTAAATTTTGCAAATGAGAAAATAACACTCAGTGCTAGAGGTAGAACCTAAACTCAGACCTACTAATTCCATGCCCGGGGGTCTTCCTGTAATGATTTTAGAATATCACTTCTTATGGAATTACAAAAGAAACAGGCAAGACTCTTTTATAATCAGTAGTTTCTATCTGTATCCCAAAGATAAATTGACTCAACATATTCAATACTTATTTATTAGTTCCAAAGTGATTGACAACTGGGGCTCACAGATCCTTTGGCTCTGAAATATGGAGGGAAAACCTGAGTAGAGAAAAAAATGTGATCAAAGCAGAACCAGGGATCACCACAAACTTCAGATCGAGGCACATAAATGAGATATCAGTGAGAATGTCAAGGCAGTTGGGTCGGGCACTAGGAAAGCATAGATGCAAAAGAGAAAATGGAGTTAAGGAATCACAATATGTCAGAAATATGGTCAGAATTAAATCCATTTTCCTGAAACCATAGAATAGAACAAGGCAGAAAAGGTGAGGCATAAGACACCAAGGAGAAAACAATTCTGAGACAAACTCCAGAAGCACGGTATCAGTTGGGCAATTAGCATGGGTCTCTAGTTATATACATTTTTTCTTAAAAAAAAAGAAAACATAGCTTTGACACGTATTAGCTACTTAGCTTTGGGCAATTTTCTAACTTCTCTGAGTCTCAGTTTCTTTGTTGTTAAAATGGAGATGATAATATTTATCCCAAGTTGTATTGTGCTCCATGACCACATCAGTTACATATCCTAACTATGTGAGTCCATAACACCCTACAATTCACATTAATAAGAGCCATTACTTTTACCCACCTCCAAAATGCATGATAGCAACAACTGTGTCTTACTGATTATTGCTGCATTCACAATGTTTCCTGGCAAACAGAAGTCATTCAGGACATTTTTATAGAATGGTCTTGATTAAAATTACATGGATGACGTACACGGCATATAGTAGGAAGTTCACAGATGTTAGATTTATTTTGCTCTAGAGCAGAGTTGAACAAACATTTTCTGAAAAGGGCTAGATAGCAAATATTTTAGACTTTGCAGTCTATACAGTCTCTGTTGAAACTATTCCACTCTGCTGTTGCAGTGTGTAAGCAGCCATAGATAATATATTAATTAATGAGCATGGCTATATTACAATAAAACCTAATTCATGACAAGATAAAGAGGGCCAAATTTAGCCCTACAGTCATACTTTATCAATCCCTGCTCTAGAGCATACATTTACATATTACCTGCTATAGCAAAGGCTACATTTAAAGCTTCTGATCCAGTGGCTTGGATGTGCTGCTAGGAAAATGGTTTAATGTGGATAAAAAGAGTGAGCAGTAAATTATGACTCAATCTAACAGTTAACTATTTCTCTCTCTGCACCCTCTCAGTACTCCTGTTCCTCTGTATGATGTGCTTCACACTCTTAATTTCACAGCAAAACGTGTTTTTTTTTTTCATAAATAGCACCAAGGAAGACCTCCACCCAATTCAGTCTGAACTATTCTGAATAAATAAAATACATATGGATTTATAAACTTTAACTTCATAATTCTAACAAGCATGAAAATATATTCCTTTTATTATTTTTATTGAAAGTAAATGAAGGTTGGGCTATACATCCTCAAATTCCTTCCCATATCATCTTTGACACAAATGTCTTTTGTACTGATTGCAAGTAAAACATTTCCATTTATCATACTAATTATCTCATTATGCTTTTTTTCCTCTTTGAGTCTTCTGAATCTAATGGGAAACCATCTTGGAACACACATGTTGTATAAAATGAGATACCACTATCTGCATCTTGTGCCTTTTGTAACAGTATAATAAAATTGTCATATATTGATTGCTGGAATCAATACCAGGACATTTACATACATTTTCTGATTTAACTTTTGTAATATGGGCAGTCATTTTGATTCTATCGGTCAGGAAGTGGTGACTCAAGAAAGGAAGTAATTTGCCTAAAATTACAGGACCGGACCCAGACTTTCAGATCCCAACATCTTTATACTTAAAAAAAAATTCATCTATACTCTGTGTGTTCTATTTTAGTATATGTTATTAGAAAATAACAGTAATTCTCTCTCTCTCTCTCTGCCTCTGTGTGTGTGTGTGACACAGAGGAACTAAATAGAATGATAGGAATGCAGCATCTGGCCACATCTCAGGGATGTTAAATGAGAATCTACATTTTAACAAAATGTCTAGTTAATCCCTATTTATATTAAAATGAGAAACACTGAGTTAGATAAGATTACCCTTATGTTACAGATCAAAATCCTCAGAAACAAAAAGTTTTCCAGCTCAGATTGTGAAGATCTTCTCAAGTTTTGTCAAGCAATTGGGACAGTAAGTATAGCAAAGGTAGAGGCGGGTATTAATGATTACTAACTGTCTGCTTCATTGAGCTCATTGCAACAGTAGATGGAGAATACTGGAGAAGAGAATATAATCAGCCCCCCATACCCATGGGTTCCACATTCGTGGATTCAATCAACTTTGGATCAAAAATTTAAAAAAAAACATGACAATAAAAAACAACACAAATCTTAAAAACAATAAAGCTTAACAATTATTTACGTAGCATTTATATTAGGTATTGTAAGTAATCTGGATATAATTTAAATGTACAAGATGATGTGCATGGGTCATATGCAAATACTATGTCATTTTATATAAGGGACCTGAGCATCCACAGATTTTTGTATCCTGGAGTGGATCTTAGAACTTATCCCCTGTAGCTACCGAGGGACAAGTGTATCTGATAAGGCTTTCTTATCAGAAGCCTAACCTAGAACAATGGGAAAACTAAGAACTGGAGTCTACTTTTTTTTTTCTCCCTAGAGAAAATCAATTAATTCCTTCCAGAGAGGGTCTCTGATACCAGGAAACTGCTGTTACATGTGGATGCAGGCATTCTGTTTTTCAAGATAACCGTTATTTGATATACCAGATGTTAGTCTGACTAAAAATAGTAAAAACAGAAAGAACCTCTTCACCTGAGAAACGTTCTTACACATTCTCAAAGAATCCTCCTTTGAAGAATATTTTTCTACCACATGATAATAATATAGATGGAATAAATCGTCTAAAGGAGCAAATCCATTTCCAAAATCTCCTCCCTTTCATTCGACTTTGATATTCCATTGATTCTTTTTTAAATCCTTTCTTGTCTTCTTCTTTTCCATCCTTCCCTACTCTCACTGCTTCTGGCTCTACAGGAAATATTACACAATCCCTACTTTGCCTGTGCTACCCACCCAAACAACAATGTCATTTCCTTATAATAATACTACTTGAAAGTTTAAAAGGTGAAATAGTAAAAGACTTATGAGCAGTTAAAAATTGGTACCTAGTATCTGTGCAGTAATGTTCATGTATATTCTTTAGAAAAGATCCTCAGACCCTATTTATTTTCACTTTACTTTTAAGTAAATGGAACTATCTGTGTTACTTGTTTTTTATCGTTATATAAGATAGGCAGAATCAGCACTATTTAAGATAAGTTTTAGGCAAATACACAATGAAAACAATAAGAGGGACTGCTCCAGGTATGCAACTAATGGATGAAAGTAAGAATGATACAAAACAAATAGAACTAAGGAATAATAGTAGAAGTTACAGTATTCTGAGCCTTCTAGAAAGAGGTTAAAATGATTCAGCATGCACATGAATGTTTGTAATGATGATTCCGTTTCATAAAATAATACTTCAATTACATGTAACATGATGCAATTACTAAAAAATAGAAAATTAGTAAAGTAACTCACAGAAGCTTCTATCTAAAATTGTTAAATTAAAATTTAAAAACCATTTTTGGTCTGTAGGGAGTTATATTTGAGTTATCTGGAGAAAAACTTATGAAGGATAGCATCTTCTAGTCCTCAGACATGTTGAATAAAACAAAGATTATCATCTCTTTTCTTGAGTATTCTAAAATATTCAAAGTCTTTCTAAAACATGTGTCTTAGTTGATCTCCTGAGAAACTATTTGTGATTGATGGAGAAGGTAGCAGAATATCAATTTTATAAATGAAGAAATTGAGGATAAGAAGGTAAATTGATCAATGCAAAAGCACTAAACATAGGAGCTATTATTACATAATATTTTGCTCCAACTATTACTTACCATATCAACAATATACTTTCACTTTCTTTTTATTTTTTTCCAATAAATCTCTCAAAAATAAGTAAACTTTTGAAAATGAGGCTGGATGACAGTAATTTAATGATTATTATAATGCTATATGCAGACATCAATTGTAATGAAGTAATTTTTTAATTCTTTGTCAGTGTTTCTGTAGTTAGCAAGGATTTAGGGAAAAATAACTGTTCATTAAATATTTATATATAACCAACCATGCATATAAGGTGTAAAGATACATGAACGAGGAAGATAAAACTTCTGGCCTCTAGGAGCTCACAACTGACACCAGTGGTTCTCAACAAGGGGTTATTTTGCTCCCCCCAACCTCCACCAGAGGACATTTGTCAATATCTGGAGATATTTGTTATTGTCATACTGGGATGGTGAGCTGGTGTTGGAGTTATTGCATCTAGAAAGTACAGACCAGGGATGTTGTTAAACATTACAGAATGCAAAGAATAGCTCCCTTCAATAAATGTTCAGGTCCAAAATGGCAACAGTACCAAAGTTGTAAAATGTTGGCTTACTTCAAGAGGGCAGATAATTACAAAACAAGTGCATGGATCAAGACAAATCCCTATTAGAACCCAAAGGAGCAACAAACTCTGGCTGGGCAGGAAAGAAGTAGTTTCATGGGGACAGTGTCCATGGGCTGTGTCTGAAAGAACAGATTCAAATAAAGTCATCAAAGAAAAATGTACATTAAAAAGCTGGGTTCTAAAACAGGGACAGCATTTCTTGAAAGTTCTTTCCAGGGAATACTAAGGTATATAGGGGCATGGGATTATAAAGGTATTAAACACACAGGCGCGCGCGCGCACACACACACACACACACACACTGTGTTAACCCATTTTACATTGTTATAGAAGAACTCCTGAGGCTGGGTAATTTATAAATAAAAGAGGTTATTTGGCTCACAATTCTGCCATCTGTACAAGAAGCACAGCACCAGCATCTGCTTCTGGTGAGGCCCTCAGGAAGCTTTTGCTCATGGCAGAAGATGAAGGGGGAGCAGGCGTGTCACGCTGGCAAGAGAGAGAGCAAGAGAGATGCCAGATTTCTTTAAACCACCAGCTCTCATGTGAACTAATAACTCACTCTTTACCTTGGGGATGGCACCAAGCCATTCATAAGGAATCTGCCTCCATGACCCAAACACCTTCCACCAGACCCTACCTCCAACAATGGGAATCAGATTTCAACATTAGATTTGGAGGAGACACATATGCAAACTATCTCTCTCTCTCTCACACACACACACACATGCACAGTTATGCATACACACAGATTCCTGAGGTCAGACTTTGAGCAAAGCAAACTTAACCAAAATTAAATAAGATTCTTCACTACATGACTTATTATAACTTTAAGATATAATTTTCCAAGAGGAGAATATAGTATTCAGCATTTTAAAAATATATTTAACCAGATACATATTGTTTTAGAAATGCATCTCTTGTGATTAGTGTTACATGGATCACAGCTTTGAAAAATGACGTTTTAGACAGTAGGAGATCATTTAAGGACGTTAAACAGAGGAAGTGGTCTGAGCATATGTCCGATTTTAGAGGGTAAGTAGTAACTGTGCAGAAATGGACTGGGGACACACCTGCAGTGGGAAAGACAAATGAGTCATGAGGGACCGGTTAGAAGGTTATCACAATAGTTAATGTAAAATTAATGGAGTCACGTATTAGGGCTATGGTTAGAAGATGGTTGTGAACTAGACGTGAGGGCTGTCATGTTTATATGAGAGTAACACCCTTTATGCCTCATCGCTTGCCCTTATTTTCTCCTTTAATTTATTTTGTCCATGGAAGAATGTCCATCCATTAGCAGAATCACAGCATAAAAGGCATACTGTATACGTATGCACTAGGCTTGGGATTTCAACCTACTATAGACCTGCAACTAAGACTCTCTCAGGCACAACTCTCATTCACTAAGTACTGGAGTGAAGCCATTATCCCTAAGTAAGGCAGGTTGTCTTTATAAACTGCAGCCTTGCATGTTTGCACAACACACAATCTTCAGCTTCTGAGGCCCTCTGAATGGTGGAAAGTTTGGCAGCTCATGCATCACTGAGCTCCTTGCTATATGAAGAGCTCCAAAGTTACTGAATAGTCCACACTGCACCATAAATTACAGGGTAGTTATTTCTTAGTTATTTAGCAGTTACAGTGCAATTAGTTCCACTTAATGTCAACTTTTGCCAATACATCTTCCATTAGCCTGAAAATTATAGCTTGGTTCTATAACAGCCGTAATATGCAAGCGGTTTCCAGACTCCAGCTTGCATCTGGGAGGGGAAGGCAGAGAGAAAATTGCTTCGAAAAGCAAGTTGATTTGAATGTGGATGTCTGATCCTCATCCCAATTCAGAAGCCATCCACTGACAACCTGGCAGCCCGCTTCTGTATCAGTGACTGAAGGAGAAGTTTGGAGGAATACAATGCCCACAGCTGGAGAGTATGGTATAGCTGATGAAAGATAGGAATAAACTTGTCAGTGCTGAAATCCTGAGGTCTGACAAGGTGAACTCCAAGCTGTGAGTATATAGAAGACTTGGATTAGTTCAGGTTTGGTACTTAGTTCAGAGTTTACCAACATACCGTTTCATTTTTTAGCTCACTTTCCCACTGAATGTACAAAGAGATTACACAAACCAGACTTACTTTGCTTTTATCCAAAATTTACATAGCCCATGTGTCTTATC
Organism: Pan paniscus; assembly: GCF_029289425.2. Lineage (NCBI taxonomy): Eukaryota > Metazoa > Chordata > Mammalia > Primates > Hominidae > Pan > Pan paniscus. The sequence goes on along the minus strand of NC_073260.2, from coordinate 20,357,769 downwards.
CTTTGCAGAGTAAGATTTTAAAGAAACATGGCTTAGCACCTCTCTCTCTCTCTCTCTACATACACACACACACACACACACAAAATGGAGTGAGGTTTTATATAAGAGGCTTTTTTTTTAACCTCTACTGGCTTAATCCTTCAAAAGGTGCTTGGGTCATTTATTAAGGACTCAAACATAGCATATATCTACTGGGCACTTGCTATGTGCCAGCCATGATGCTAATAATGTTGTTTGAGTTATCTTATTTCATAAGGTTGGTATCACACTGTAATTTCCCTTTTTAATAAACAAGGACTCTTAAGTACTGAAGAAGTTAAATAACTTCCTCATGCAGTAGTATTTGATTTCAGATCTTCTGAAATCCAAAATCCATACTATTTGTTAAGATATATTCTTTAATTTTAATTGAATAACCTCTCAATATGAACCAGAGAGTGGAAAAACTAAGTAATCCTAGTATAGAACTGGAAGGGTCAGGAGGTTACCAAATAATGTGTTTATTTGCACATGTGTGTATGCATTCAGTGTAATTTAAACTGATTCTAAAAGTGTTTGCCAAAAGGACATCTGTTTTGAATGATGACAGCTTTGTTATAAGCACATGTGGCTTCCCACATAGGAGGTCAGCAAGACCTGACATTTCTCTGTTGTGCTTTCCTTTGCTTGCATGTTTCTTGAGACCCTGATGCCGTCTTGCTTTGATTTATAATTCATTGTTTATATTTGCTGCCTCCCACTTATCTCCAAGGTCAGAGGCTGGATCTTCCTCATCTCCATACGCCCTTGCCCACCATAACACATGACCTGGTAGAGCAGCACATACAGTAACAAAGGATCTGGACTATGCATGACCATAATGCACATTTAATGACATTTCTAAGCCTTGGTTTCTTTATTGGAAAAAATGGGTACAATAACACTAACCTACTTTATAGGAGTTTTGTTAAGGCTAAATAAATATATCATGTAAAGACTTTGACTAGTATCTGTAACAGAGTATATTCACAATGAGTGGCTAAAATTATCATTCATAAGATGATCATTTTGATAGTAGTAATAATAGCCTGTTTCGATGAAAGAAGAAGAACAAAGGGAATTTTTAAAATATTCAGTTGTCCAAAGAATCAGGATTAAGCACAACAAAGAATAAACCAGCCTCTAGTGCATTATGCACTCTCGTCCTGTCTTTTCCTTTATCTAAAGGAAGGTAAAATGCATACCTCAATTGTTTATATACAAGAGCACATGACTTATCAATCGATGCAACCCAATGTGTGTATAGCTCTAATGTCTATCTCTACAAACATCCAGACCAGTGGTGAATGACTTCCTCAGATTCAATCAGCAGATTTGCAGTAGAGTATAAAAATTTTCCTCCTTGGTCTCTACCTTAGCTCTTGTTACTAATAATACCACCACTGTGGTGGTCACATTACATCCGTTATCTCAGTAGCTCCAAAGACAACCCATAAGATCAATAAAACTTTTATTATTTCCCCTTATTCATCCTCATATCCTGAGCTATCCGACTCAGTGGCTTATTGGTAATGACTTTTTGGCAGTTATTGAATATTTGTGGAATAAATGGAAGTTAACTATAAAGTAAGTTTTGTGTTTCAGTGACAGACAACATTTAATCAAGCAGTCAACCAATACTCATGAGAGTCTTACCCTGGAGAGAAAAGTTATTACTGGATAAACCCTGTACTTTTGCAGCACTTTCAAACATTATATTAAAATTAAATATGACAACAAGCGTTCTGATTAAACTTATATGTGGTATTTAAAGTAGTTCAATTTGTAGAAACAGAAAGTGGGATAGGTCATTGGAGGTTGAGGAAAAGGACAGTTGCTATTTAAAGGGTATAGAGTTTCAGTTTCACAAGATTAAAAAAGTTCTGGAGAGCTATTTCATAGCAGTGTGAATACACTTAACACTAGAGAACTGTACACTTAAAATGCTTAAGATGGTAAATGTTATAAAACGTGTTTTGTTAACCACAGTAAAGAAAAAAATAAGCATGACCTTTTCAAAAACTTAGAGCACAAGGTTAAATATAAAAGTTTACAAATACATTGATCCTCCATCATTGTTTCTGTCTGCTAAATCCATAGATTTCCTCCACAGAGACAATAGCTGTTAATGATTTCTGTGTTTCCTCTCAGAGAGTCTAAAACGTGTGTGTGTGTGTGTATTTGTTTCTTGTCTTTTTACATTGAAGATGTATCAGGATTCAATCAGAGGAGAACCAGTATGAGACACACATACACTTTTATGCACACATACACTAATACATGCATACACACAGACATGCATATGCAGAGATTTATTGGGCAAAACTAGTTTATCCAATTGTGAGGGCTCACTAAACAAGTCAGAAGTCTGTAGGACAGGTAGTCAGGAAGGGAAGATCACATGCAAACTGGAATTTCACAAACACAAGATGATGAAACCCATTGTGCACAGGCAGTGGTCAGGAAGGAAGATCAAGAAAGAACAACTACAGACCCAGCTGTTTGGAGTATCTGCCTCAGGAAGTTCATGAGACTCTTTCTAAAGGCCTTCCAGGTGACTGAATCAGGGCCACACTGGGTAATCTTCCTTTTACTTAACTAAAAGTCAGCTGCTTAGGGACTAAAATCACACCTGTGAAATCGCTTCACAGTAGCATCTGCGTTAGTGTTTGATTGAATAGTTGGAAGAAAGTGTGGGTATGCTACAAAAAGTGGCCACAGCTTGCTTTATATTTCCCAACTCTCCCGATAGAATATTCCTTACAGTTGTCCCTAATAAGAAATGTATTATGAAGTACATCCTGGGACCATGGCTTAGCCTAGCCAAGTTGCCACATCAAAAAGCATCCCAGTGATGCCATGCTGTACGTGATGTTAGTACTTGGTCTTGTGTCAGAAAGATTTATCATACTATTAAATAAAAAACTCTTTTTAGCAGCTACACGATATTTCAAGGCATATGTGTAACAACTGCTTTTAGTGATGGACATTTATGTTATTTCCAGTCGTTTTCTCACTTCCAACAATGCCTCAATATTTACCTTATATGTGTCTTTCTTAGATGTACCAATATATTTGTAAACAATATTATTAGAAGTGGGAATGTGAAGTCAAATCATATACGCATTTAAAAATTTTGCCAAATATTGCTAAATTTCTCTTCAGAGAGGATGCAGGAGCTTGTCCTTCCACCAAATCTTAGGCATTTCTTATGCTCAAGATGGTCCTTTTTCCTTCTTTGCTTGGGTTTCACCCAGCTCAGCACTGTCTATTCTTCCCCAGGGAGACAGAATATCTCCAAAGTGTGGAGCTTCCCATGAATCTACATTTTCACCTCCTTGAATTTAATCCCTTATACCTGAGTTACTAGAGCAAATATTGAATCCAGTATCGTGCATTACAAATAGGGTATGCTAGCCAATATATGGTAAACTTCTAGAGAGTCACAGGAATTTGGGGTGGGAGATATCACAGAGAATAAAGCATACCCTCTCTCGTATATTGTTCAGTTTTCCTAAAAACTTTTTTTGCAAACTTACATATCAGCTCTCAGAATTTATAAAGCCACCTGTGCCCTATTTGATATACCCTTTGAAACTTTCTAAGGTGATTTTATTTGGGGGAATATTCTAATTAGAGACATAATTGCACAGCTAATTGTGAATAACACTTAAATGGTAGAAGTAAGTGTTCAAAAAGGTTTTGACCTTAGAAAGTGGAGGGTGCAACAAACGCATGACAACAAGAAGGAAGTAGTTAGATATGTACTGGTGCCTTTCTCTTTTATTCTAAAACACATAGATCTGTTCTTAATTTGACAATTTTACCTTTTCAGTATGAACTCAAGGCCTAACTAATGATATGACCTCCATTCAGTGAGATACAGGAAAGGTTGTTAAAGACTTTAAAATGCCTGTGCACTTTCAGGAGAGAGAGAGAATGTACTGGCTCAGATGTTTTGAGTTCAGAGATCTGCAGCCGTTTGAAAACCCAGCGAACTGAATGGGAATAAAATTGTCCACATCAAACAAAAGCTGTCCGTAGCTTTTGTGCCTGTTCTTATCCTTTAGAGCATCAAAGAAATCCTTTTCCTCCATGGACAAAATAACCTCACATAAATCAATAAAGGAAGAGGCAGTGAGAAGAGAGTTTGCCAGATTCAAGCAAGTAGAAGGAGCAAGGGCTGGGGAAGGTCTGATGGCAGGAGTGTAGGGGGAGAAAAGGAGATAAAATACTGATGCTATTCAAGGGACAGAGTTGGGCCATGTAAAGCATGGGTGAGGACAGCAGTTAACAGAAGGGAGAGAGAGTGAAGAGAGACAGAACAAAAAGAAGACTGATGGGGTTGAGAAAATGTAGGGGAAGTGGAGACAGAAAAAAAAATCCACTAAGCTGTTTGCTACTCTCTGTATTTAGTTAGATATTAGAGATGGGGGTCTTACTATGTTGCCCAGGGTGGAGTGCTATGGCTATTCTCAGGTGCCATAATAACACACTATGGCCTCAAACCCCTGGGCTCAAGCAATTCTCCCATTTCAACCTCCCAAGGAGCTGGGACTACAGGCTTTTGATACATTTTTACTGAATACCTATTATAGGTGCAGGACTCTGAGACTGAGCACCTCCTTGAGAGTTATGATCAAATGTAGCCCTGGCCCTAGTATCTAATATGCTCTGGCACTGTCCCAGGCCCTGGTGACATAGTGCTTAACAAGACACAACCCTCGTTCCAAATGGAGAAAACAGAAGGAAGGTCAGTAGGCAATTATAAGCCAGTGTGATACAACCTTTGAGAGGAGGTACTCAGGGGGTTACAAGAATACACAATAGGGGCACTTAACCTCCTCCAGGAGAAACTAGAGTTGGGATAGAGACTAAGGAAATGGAAAGACAACAAAGCAAGAGCAGACTAACATTTCCTCATGGTTTATGTAGATAAGGAAAATGATGATGATAATTATAACAGCTAATGTCTGTTTTTAAGGCACTGCCTTTAGTGTTCTCTCTCCTGATCTAGGTTCTCACAGATATTATCTCATATTAACACAGCAGTATTGAGTAATAGCTATTATTGACACATTCTGAATGTGAGTAAATTCCATATTTGAGTTAGATAATTTTCTCAAATTCACAGAATGTGAACCCATCCATGTTCATCTTGCATCTAAGACTATGGTCTTTCCATTACACTATGTTGCTAAGAGGAGAAGGGAGGGAAGATCAATAGAAGGTGAGAGGATGGGAAGTGTGCAAGAGAAGAGAGGAAAGAAACATAATGAAGAATGAAGTTGGTTCTTAGAAGAAGGCAGGCCCCAGGTGAGGAATGGAGGCAGTGAGTTAATGAGCAGAGTGGGCAAGGATGATAAGGTCGTGCAGACGTAAGAAAGTTGCAGGTGAACTAAAAGGCCTGAGTGTATGCTATGGAAGAAACGGATACAGTAGATGGAAAGAGACCATGAGAAAGGGAAGGAGAAGCAGCACAATTGAGAGATCCCAGGATCAAATAGCAACCATGAAGAGCCCCAGTGGATTTTACAAAACTGGCCCACTTAGGCACTTAACTTGGATTCCTCTGACTCTGGCCTCTCCACAGAAGCCAACATCATCTCTGGCCCTTGAAGTCCCCAAGGCAGAGAGGTAATACAAGGCCTGAGATGTGAGCTGAGGCATCACTGTTGGTCTGTCTAGCCAACATCAGCACTGCAAACACAAAGCTCTGCCTTTCCTGAAAAAAAAAAAAAAAAAAAAAAACAGTGGAAAGGATTGCATAACACTAAGGAGAAAGGAAAGAAGAAAAGAATGTAGGTCAGAGGAGAGCCACTGGGTCCAGGGTGTAGAATTACAGAGAATTTTCAAGACCAATCTTTTATTTTATAGATGGGAAAACAGGCTCAGGAAGAACAGAAGTCCTGCTCTAGGTCTCTCAGCAAATTGAGGCCAAAGCCAAACCCCATTCCATACTTCTCCCAGTGTGCTCTCTGCCACCCTATCTGTGAGAGGAAGGGGAACAAGAGGCCCAGGGAATGCAGGCAGCTGGATAATTGAAAGAATGTTAAGGGCCAGCTTGTTCTTCTGCAGTTCCCCATGGCAGGGGCATTCACCTGCAGGCAGAGCCCATTCAGGAAGCTCAGGTTGTAAGAGACTGTGGGTTTAAGCAGGTGCTGCTATTTCTGTTCTGCTCCCTGTCTATTTTCAACCACAGGATGCCGTAGGAAGGACTTGTGAAACAGCAGCTTTGCTGTTCCTTCATTCTTTCCTTCCCCAATTCGGTCTCCCCTTCTGCAAACCACAACTCCAACTCTGGCTTATTCCTGTAGATAAGGGTGCTCCAACCCTTCACAGGCTGATCTGGGATGATGTGCTGCCTGTCTTGGATGAGTCACTCTGGCTTATGTAGGAAAAGGTAAGGAGGCAACCTCATATGAGCTCTCTGTGAAGGCACCCTGGAGATCACTCAAACTAATATCTTTAAGCTTCCCGGCAGCTGGGGCTCAATATATGTTTGCTGAGTCAATGAATGGATGAATGAATAAATGAATGACTAAAGATTGAAGCACTTCTCTTTAATTTATAAGTGAGAACACTTAAGGCCAATAAGTGAAAAGATTTTCCAAATGTTTTGCAAGTGAATGATAGTGCCAAAACTAGAAGCAGGTCTTCTGAAGAAGCTCAGGGAGCAGGGATGGGGTCATGACACAGCTATGCCATAATAAACCATGAAGGTAATGTTTGATCTAAATCCCTCAGGCTCAATCTATGCTAGTGAGTTCAGAAGTAAATCAAGAGGAAAATCCAGGCATGAGAAAGCCCCAGAGGCAGGAAAGTACATGAGTGCATGAACTCCTTGGATCCACCATAAGAGGTCCATGCTCACAAGGTGAGGCAGGGTCAGGTGTGTAGAGGGAGTTGTAGGTTCCACTAAGCAAGAAAGCTCCATGTACGCTGCAAGAAAGTCAACCCTATGAAATTGCCAAGCTGAATTTCCAAAAGAGCCAAAAACAGGAAAGGATATCAAGGACAGGAAAAATGAAGCAGGATAATGAAAGGGAGAGAAAAAGGAGAGAAATTGTGGGTTCTTCCAGAATCAATGAATCTCACAAAGAAATTGCCAGTGAGACCAGCAGCATGTGCGCTAAGCAATCATGAGAAATAATACGAAAGAAAGATAATTTAGAAAGAGCAGTTGATACCAGAAGCGCTATTTGAAGAGGAGTTTTCCTTTAAAAGGGTGCAAAGGAAAGGGTGGTCTAGTGGGCTGACCTGCTCTTCTGGCCCAATGAGAACAGAGAACACACAGGTGCTTCTTCCCCTGAATTATCTCTGAGCTTAAGTAAGGGCTCACGGTAGAACTGGGAAGGGCTGGAATTATCTCTGTAGCAAGAGGGATCTTCTTGAAAATCAACCTCAATGAAAAACGGCAACAGGTAATTCCAGAAGAGCTTTTGTTTGTTTCCCTAAAGTAACTGTAGAAGAATTAAATCCATACTTGAGAGGGCAGCACATCACTGTTTTATAGGAGGTATGATCTGGTGTGGTACAAAGTGCATTAGATGAATATGCTCTGCTTTTAGTTCTATCCGTGGATTTGCGAGAAATCACCTTCTGCCTTGAAGCCTCAGTTTTCATATCTATAAAATACTAGTGCTTTATAAGATTTTTGAAGTCGTAACCTACTTTATTTTGTCTCTATTTCTCCTTTGTAAATATTTACAACATCTTTCATTCCTTCTTACTGTGGGAAATCACTGGGGGTAGAAAAATCACTTCTTTTTTAATTACTTTTACCTGGGTAATAAGGGAGAGGCTCTTCAAAAAGAGAACCAGGAGCTCTGGGAGGAAACCAGTTTAGACACGTGTTGGTTATTGCTTAATAATTAGTCAGACTCTGAGGTCCTTAAAACAAAAACACGATGATGTTGAGATGATTCTGGATGCTTTTACATTTTAGTTCCTGGCAAGGCCCCTTCCTCGTATGCATAGGCAAAACTGCTTCTTTAACCAAGGTCAGGTTAAATGGACTGGACGTGGACAGCTCTGCATTTGGCTGCAAGCCACTCAGAGCTTAATAACTATTGCATTTCGTCCTGTGAACTTTGTGACTGAGGTCGGTTTCACATTTCTTTATGAGCGCTCTTTCTGCAAATGCCTTTCCTCACAAAGAGCATTTCTAAAGGTTGAATATGGTGATTAGTGACACATACACACTTAATCTTCTCCAGTCTTTCCCTGTCTGTGGCTCCCCTCCGTGCTTTTAGTCCTTCGAGTTTTATGCCTGTATCAAGGAAATGTTTTCATCTGTCTCACTGCTATTTTCTTTTCTGTCTTATAAATCCTTAAAGAAATGTAGTATGAGTGAATTTAGTGAGAGGCTGGATGGATGGCTCCAGAGAATGAATTCTCTTCATCTGAAGAACAGTCTCTATACACAGAGAAGCGAATAACATCTTCCAATTCTGTCAATGTGATTATTAAGCATGTATAGAGCTTTTCCCTCTTTCACTATAACAGCTACAAGCAGTTTAATTAGTTGGTTTTCACCCCAGAGTTGTAAAGATAGATGATTCAGTTTATCCCCTCTTAGATTAAATGCGAATTTGAACCCAAGCACTCTGATAGAGTACCTAGAGTGCTCGGCTTGGTGTCAAATGCCCTGGGTTAATCTTTGGGGCCTGCAGTCTTTAAGCGACATGACCTACTACAAATCAGTTCATGATTCAGGGTCAAAAACAAAAAAAAAAACCACACGTTGTGATACCAACAGAGCATGCATTCTCAATGACAATGAGACAGTCTGCTTCCCCAAGGGGCTGATGATTGGTTCTTATAAAAAGAAAAAAAAACTTCCTCTTTTTATATACAAAGCATGGACTTGCATAATGCATAGAAACAGATATTCAGTATATCTGTGATATTAAAATTTTATAGAAAGGGGGGCAATTAGGAAAAAAAAGTCTAAAATTTCTCCTCAGGAGGTATAGTAATGAAAAAAGTTGAGAAACCATGAAACAGAATAGGGATGGAATATTCTTTGAGCACCTACTGTGTTGCAGCCCTGATGCTACCATTAAGCCTCGCAACAATGCTGTAAGGGAGCTGTGGATAAGTGTCTTTATTTAATACGAGATTCAGGATAGGAGGCAACTCAGATAATATGTGCCAAATACCTTTTAGCAATAAAGTTCTATACAAATATAAGATGTTATTTCAGGTATTAGTAATTTCTTAATGGTGTATATAGCAGTTAGCAATTGTTGTGAAATAAACTACACAAAGCTAATGACTTAAAACAATAACCATTAGTTTAGCCCACCATTCTGTTGGTCGGCAAATTGATGTGGGTTCAGCTGAGCAGTTCTGGGATTGGCCAGGCTCCCTCACAGACCTGCGGTAAGCGACTGGTCATTCAGGCAGCTCTGCTCCTGCAGGTTGGCTGGCTATTGGCTGTAGCAATGGGGATGCCTAGGGCTAGTGCCTATCTAGATCCAGAAGGTCAGCCCCACTTTGTATTCCCAGGGTAGCAGCAGGGTTCCAAGAGACCAGCTGAAGTGGAAAAGACCTCTTGAGGTCTAGGCTTAAAACCAACACAGTCATTTCAACTATAAAACATTTGTCCAGAGCAAATCCCAAGGCCAACACAGTTTCAAGCAGTAGAAGGAATTACATTTCTTGATGGGAGAGGCTACAAAGCCACATTGCACAGGTTGTGAATGAATGAAGGTGAATTGCAAAGGGTATGAATGAATTGCAGGCTTTAGGATAAACAGTCTTTCTTATCACACTGAACAGGTATCATAGTCACTGGCTTGTCTATCTTGGGACCAAAAACATACCTTTAAAACAGTAAATGATGATACGAATATTAATTGTTACCATCCTCTGGCTTTTCATTTTTAAACCATACTTGGAATGTGTGAGCAAAAGAGCAGACACAACATCCCCTTATATGAATGTTATGGGATAGTGGCAAAACAAGCACTTGCTAAATAGCTCCGGAAGAGTTTAAGAGATACGGTCCTTTTCCAAAGCTTGCTTTAAAGACCTTCCTTTTGAGAAAGGCAGTCTAATAGACATGCTAACTAGCCATTCATCTCAAGTTCCCAAGTTTTATTCAAGCATTAAGTTGGGGCATCAAAAAGTCGGTGCTTGGACATCATTATATCAGCTTTGCACAAAATTGCCTGCCTGAGTTATGATTTAATGTCATACCCTCTGCCTTTATGGAGGGTTAGTATGTGAGTCACCCAAGAGAAGAATATTTCTATATCTTTTGTAAAATTCTGGTTGTAGATAAAGTGCACTGAATTATCTTTGTATTTCCTTTACATATAGGTGTACATGCTAAATTTCTGGTTGGGTTAAGATCCAGAAAGAATTTTCTCTGTTGATGAATTTGTATGTTTTCTGTTATTGTGTAATTTCAAATGTTTCTTTTTATAGCTTAGCTGCTAGAAAATAAACTAATTGTCGTTGTACTATAATCTTGTCAACTCAAGTGTCTGAAAGTGCCAATTCTATCTGCTTTTTCTCAAATGCATTTTCAAATAACCTTATATGTTATTTCTCCTTACTTGCCTTAACTGCTAAGTCACCTTAAGCTATTTCAAAAGAAGTCAAAGGATATATTTAAAATATCTTTGTTTTTTAAGTGAACTAGTGTCCTGGGGAGATGTTTGCATAATTATAAGTTTGAGTTTGAAAGATTACCCTTCAGATGCTATTTTTAATCTGTGTACAAAGACTATGTTAAGCTGCTTCCACATGGATGGGGGCGCCTGGGTTTTGCTCTTTGATCCTGATAATTTTACTTTCCTGAATTGTGGTTATCTGCATTGAAGAGTCTTTCTACTGAGTTATGCTTTTTTTCTATAACAATATACATCTTTTTTTAGATATAGCAATATTATATTTACTAGAATCACCAACTATATTTAATGATACACGATTGAGCTAAAGATTTAAAGTGCCGTGAAACTTCCCTAGCTTTAAATTGGTATTCCCTTTGATAATTTTCATGTTGGTCACAACTTCTAAAATGCAACTACATTTCTGATTGTCATTAGTTCAGCAACTCTAGGGAGCTACTCTAAACTTGAATTCAGATCAGTTAAGTGTTAAACCCTATCCCTAGTGTTTGCTGCTGTTTCCTGTGGGTTTTCATCATAGTGGCCAATAAATATTTACTGAGTGACAGAATAAGTGTTCAGTCTACATCTTTGTCACTGTCAGGGAGATTCCTGGCCACTCTGGCCAAACAATCTCAATCATGCTATGGGCTTGAAATTACATGCTTTACAAGTTGGTTGCAAAAACTGGGTAAGATAATGGCCATAAAAAGCTGCAGTGAATTATGAAGCATTGTAGATGTGGACGTGCATGAGAAAGAATCCTCTTCCTCTTTGGCTTCCTCTTCTTCCTCATCTCTAACATTGTCTTATCATCATAACTCATGGTTGTATTCTGAAAACAGACTCAAGATATTGTCCTCTAGAGCTGTTTTTGGAGCAATGTGCGAGAATGTTCTGAAAGTTCACTGATTAAAGCACACCTGTACAAGGAGGCCTTCTACATCCAGGTCAGCTCCACCCTAGACTGGTTCAGTGAAAGCCGAAGATGCTTACAAATATGAGTCCTGCTGTTACATTGCTTCAGCTCTACAGCTACATTGAGTCTGTTATGCCCTTTGGTTGAAGGAAGCATGCAACATTTCTCTTTTATTGTCATATGCCATCAATTTCTTCCCATTTGGGGGAGTATGGAAGCAGGGGAGATGGTGACGAGCGGGAGAAGGCGAGAGAGACACACAAAGACAAAAGCACCCAAGACATGTTTTCTTACATCACTATGCAATCTAATGGGCACTAAACTGAGATCGAAACAGAGAAAAAGGTCTAAAATAATAATAATTAATAATAAAGATATTTATGTATTAAATAAAACTAGAGTAGGATACAGACAATGAAGTCACAACTGGGGAATTATGGAGGCTTTCAGGGGATATCTGAGACCCATGGGCTGCTCCTCAGTGGTAGGAAGGAAATATCTGAGACTATGAAAAGAGCACTAGATTTTTAGAGTCCTGGATCCTAACCTTGGGTAAGACTTCATAGCTCTTTGAACCTCAGTTTCTTTTGTCTGTAAACTGAAAGTTTAATACAAGGTGGGCTCTAAGATTTCATTCAAGCCTCAAAGGCCATGATTCTGTCCATAAATTTGTGACAACAAACACCACATGTTTTTGGTGACCACAACATCTCAAATTCTATCTCGAATTTGAGATAGAATAAGTGGATGCAAAGAGTTGCAGTCCAGTCACTCTAAAGTTAACTCTTTCTTAGTAATTTTTAATGTGACATTCGTATATTTTTCTAGCTTCTGAAAGGGCCTCTGTGCTTATCTCACTTAGAGTGATTGTTGAAAGGTATGGGCCAGGAAGAAGGGGCTTGCCTCTTAGGGACCCCTAAGAGGGGTCAGAGACTCGGGCAGAGCTAGTTGGAAAAATACATTTTAATAAAATTGTCATTAATTTTGTGTTTAGTCACAGCATGTATTTATCAAAAGAAAACACAAACTTCAGTTAAAAAGCAGAAACTGAGCACATATGACATCACATTGAAAAATGTTTGTGTCTTTCTCTTGCATAAACCTACAGCCTGCTCCTCACTGGTAGTAAGGAAACACAATTATTTTTTAACACTTTATCATCAGCCTGACTGATGATGGATTCCCAATATTGGTGGAAATGAACTGAATCCCTCTTATCTGTTTCCTAAGTGAAAGTCTATTTGAAAAATAAGGCCACTCTGTTTATGTGAAGCAGGGGATGAAGAGAGTAAGCAGGGCAGATCCTTAATCTGCAAAGTTCTTTATCTTGCATTTTTTTTCCTCTCAAATGCCTTTGCAGAGAGATGGATTTTTTGGTAGCTATAAAGTTAGAAAAACACATTGTGAAATATTTAACATATAATCATTTTACACTATACAGTTCATCAATAAAAGCAGTAATGGAGAGTTGTGTAATAAATTAAATATGAATGTAGTTGGAAGTAACAGTGGTTCCAGGCATCAGCTACATGTCCCATTAGAGCCAAGGCAGACAGCATAATATTTGTTGAATAAACAGTTACTATTAACAAGCAGAAAAGGGGGAGGGCAAACAATCAAGAAATGTCATTTTGATTTTTTAAAAGCAAAGAAAATATATTCATTTACCCTGTATTACGAATACATCAGAATTATGCTGATTTTCAATAAGACAAACACTTATTAAGGCAAAAATTAGGTTGAATCATCACAAACTACTATTTATGTAGGTCAAAAATAGTTGGATATTTTGGAATGTTCACATGCTTTAACCTAAAACTATGTATATAAAGCAGTGCTAGTCACTGCAATTTCAAAGATGAATATAGTCTTTATTATATTATTATATTCTATTTTATTCCCTTGAGAATGTGAAGAGGCTTATCAAAATATTCATAATAAAATGAAAAAATACAAATTGATTAAAATAAGAGAATCTAAAACTTGTATGGAAATTCAAGATCAGGCAAGAACCCTATGTTCTTGCCAGTTATTAAAATGGATACAAAATATGACTCTGAGCATTCTAGCAGCCAAGACAAGATAGAAGTAAAAAGAATACTGGTTTTGCACATAAGTAAAAAGCCTACAAAAAGAAGATTTATGTCACAGAGGTCTGACTAACACATGGAAATAAGGGATAGATTGAATTAAAAAATACTTTTAGTACCAGGACATGAAATCATCTAGTAGCATTTTGTTGTTATTTTGGTTGTGGTGGTGGTTTTCATATTTATTTGTTTGTTCATTTTTAATTTTCAGATGAGATACCAGAGAATGAGGATCAAATGTGAGGGTTTTAGAGGAAAAAATGTGGGGAAAGTATCATTTGATTGTACTCTCAAAAGTGTATTAAAAAGCCTGTGATACCTAAAGAACACCTAGAAACAGGAAAGCTAGAAAGTGGTAGGCTATTGTGAGAAAAAAAAATAGAAATGACCCAGAGATTTACACCTGCCCCTTACTAAAAGGACTGGGGAGGAGACACGAGATCAGGCCAACAAGATAAGGAAATCAGCTCTGTGCTGACCATTTTAAAAAGAAAATTGTATAAGGTAATGGTATTAACAAATATTGTGTTTAGTATATGCCAGACACGATTCTGAGTACTTCACATACATTGACTCATTAAATTCTTACAATAACCTTTTGAGGTAGGAAATACATTCACATTTTACAGATGAGGAAACTGAAGCATGAACAGTTACATAACTTTCCCAAGACCACCCAGCTAGCAAGTGCCAGACCTAGGTTTCAAAGCTGGCAGTTCAAAGCCTATGCTGTCAATGGCTGTGTCAGTGGTGATCTTGGGTAAGTTCTGCCCCTCTTGTATCTGCCATCTTTCATGTCTATAGGCCTTTAGGAGACTTACCAAAAAATTCAACTTGTATTCAGTTGCACCCACAATGCACACATGTAGGCAACAAATGGTTTGTCAACTGGAAGAAGAGACACTCATATGACAAGGTGTTGTCAGAGAATGGCACAATAGAATACAACTCAAGGGATTGTGAAATGTGGTGGTTAAAAGCAAGGGCTCTGAAGCTAGAGAGATGATTTGACTCCTTGTAATTTACTGCCAAGGAAACCTCCAAGATGTTTTCTAATCCCTCCTAGCTTCAATGATCTAAATCATTAAGCAGGGACAATAGTGTCAGTCTCACTGAGTTTGTGCATGGATTAAATGAGATATTGTATAAAAAGCATTTTTTTAGTACATTTTCTGGAAGACAGTAGCTCACAACAAAGGGTACCAGTGGTGGGGTGTTGGTGGTGGGGATGACTAGGAGACACAGACAGAGGCACAAGCCCCCAAGCAAGGATTAATGACTCCCGTTACCTTAGCTGAAGTTCTGCGAATAGAGCAGAGAATACCCAGATTGAACTAAATTGAGAGACTGCCGGGCTCAACTATTCATCAATGGGTAAAGACAGAGCACAGCAATGAGACCTCATTCACTATTTCAAGACAACTCCCTTTTACAGGTTGAGAAAAAAAAATCAACATAGCCCCTTTCAGGTTTGTCACTTCAGTTTTATGGATGTCACCAAACCGTAGGGCATTGTAGCTGAATGAGCCCACAGAATTTAACTAATCTAGCTCCTTCACTCTAGAGTACATGGAAACTGAGGCTTATAAATAAATGAATTGTTCAAAGTTCCAGGGCAACTCAAGGGAGACCTGGTCAGTGCTTCTCACTCTAGAGTTGTTTTTCGTGTTTGTTTGTTTGCTGCCCTAGCCTGTCCCATTGAGACAATCATTCTCTCATTGATAATGATTAGGGGTGGCCTGTGATAAGCACTAGGAAAACAGAGATGAAAATCTGTGTGTGAGTGAGTGTCTGTGTGGTATATGTTTACTCATAGCTGAGAAAGACATATACCCCTCAGCAAACTGGGGAAGTAAAAAAGGATTGAACCAGAGAAGGTATAGAAATATTCACTAATTTTATAAGGATTGCAGTGAAAGGGCACCTAATCTGTATGGCATTAGAAATGGTCAGGAAAGGCCTCTGGAAATAGTTGATGACAAAGCTAAGAAGAAAAGGTGTAACTAGGAGAAGAGGAACAGGACATTGTTTCCAGAGAGGGATGCAAAAAGGAATGAAATCAGTCATTCCTTCATAGAAAGCATGGACCCCACAGTCAGAGAAGTCGGACACACTCAACTGCAAAGGCTGTCCAGATGCATTTTAATATAATACTGTCTGCCTTACTCCCAATCCTCTGCTCAAATAAGACTGCTATTAATTCAACCTTCAAGACAAAGAATACCAGACACGGGGAAGTTGAACAGGGAAGTTGAACAACCTTCCCATGTTGTGTAATAAGTACGAGACCTTGAATTCAAAACCTAGCATCCTGACTCCAGATTCTGTGCACAGTCTTAACTACCTTAATTACCACGCAGCATGCTTCTCTGAAATCAAAACCACTAGAAAGTGAGTCTACCTTACATAGAAACATAATTCCAGCGAAAAGCATGCAAAAAGTTCAGTTTGGCATTTGAAACTAAAATGCATTAATATATTTAACTTATATAGTCAGAATTTATTTAATAATTTTAACTGAAAGCTAATTCATAAAATGATGAGAAAATGAACCAGGCCTTGATTTTTTAACAGTAATTTTTCTGACAAAATTGTATGATCAAATGAAATGAAATCCTTCGCTTTGCATTTAACTTTCATATCATGATTAGGAGAAAAGGTAATTTTTGTAAAAATATTTGAGAGATTCATCATTTTTCCCCTGAGCCTTCTCCTAAGCTTTTGATATTCAAATATTTCTCTTTTGAAGCTTCTAATCATCTTCCATGTTGATTTTCTTTTTTTCAATTGTTAATTGGTTTAACTCAGCCAAATCCTTATTTGCGAATGGCTTAGGATGTGATTTTAGCAAATCTTAGCATCACTTTCATCAACTTCATGATATTGTATAGCTTTCACAGGACTACAATTTCACTTTACAAGTGAAATGCATTGTATTCTCATTATGATGCTAGTGCTCAAAATATTTTATAAAATCGTGACAGCCTAAACAACAACAAAAAGTTTTTTTATCAGATGGGAAGAAATGGAGTAGACGCCTAGGCAGAGGTTAATTTTTTTTTTTTTTTTTTTTTTGGTTTTTGTTTTGAGACGGAGTCTCGCTCTGTCACCAAGGCTGGAGTGCAATGGCGCGATCTCCGCTCACTACAATCTCTGCCTCCCGGGTTCACGCCATTCTCCTGCCTCAGCCTCCCAAGTAGCTGCGACTACAGGTGCCTGCCACCATGCCCGGCTAATTTTTTGTATTTTTAGTAGAGACAGGGTTTCACCGTGTTAGCCAGGATGGTCTCGATCTCCTGATCTCACGATCCGCGCGCCTCAGCCTCCCAAAGTGCTGGGATTACAGGTGTGAGCCACCGCGCCCGGCCGGCAGAGGTTAATATTATAACAATAGTTTTATTGAATATTTTTGTGTAATGAAGACATTAGCACAATCATAACTAACTGAACTTAAGTAATAAACACGTATATAACAAGGATTCACATATATGCAAATGCCTTGAAATTCCCAAGGGTCTCAGAGCTGCCAAAGTAAAAAACGGGACCCCATCTGCTCAATTTGGGAAAAGGAACATCTTGGGGGAAAAAAAGCAGAAAAAAAGATTTTATAAATAGAGTTGTATTTTTTATGTACATTCACTGTATATAACACAGCTCCTATTAGTGTATATCATCAAGTTTATGTGGAGTACAGATTTTTTCCAGTACTTTGATGACTGAGTACCTGCTGTGAGCTGCCCAGAGACAGTGTTTTTCTTGGGAGTTGAACTACACACAAGCTCAATAACTTGAAGTTCCCTTTGCCTAGAGTGGATAAAGGACTTTTGAAATTCACTACCTTGCGGGCACCATCCTTCTCCCAGTGAAAAATAAATAATTAGCTCTGTCTTCTTGATCTGAAGCTCGCATTTAGAGCTAGGGAACAGACATTTTAATGAAGAAACTGAACGACATCAGTGCTATCCACTGGTAATTCTTGGTTTAGAGGGTATCCCAAAAGTCCAGTTAATTCCTCATTGTCAACGAAGACAAGTAACAGAGACATATTCTTCAATTCAAGGAGAGTAATGTTGGTGTAGAGATTCTCTCCTCCCTGTTATGCCCAGTGCCTTTCTACAAAGCTGGTTTGTGTGCAAAGAGCTGGCCATCTGTTGTGTCTGGGGATGCAGTGCACATGTCTGAGCATAGAAGAAATTCAGACTCTCAGTTTTACAGAACTGAATTCCAGAATTTTTTATGTGTCAGGAGCTTCCTGGAGCCAAGAAGTAAAGGAACAAATGTTTTCAGTGGACTGTTCTTTCAGTTTACATGTTAGGCTTGGAATCCATAAACCCCTCTATTCCCAAACTGTGACTCAACTCTGCTGAAGTCCACACATTTTTATTAAATGTATCATTTGTTTTTTACCCATCACCATAAGAAACAGCACACACATAAACAGGCATGGGGATGCATGTAGACACATACACACTCACACACCCACCTCCCCTGCCCACACACACACAAACTCCAGCTTTCATTTGCTGTACAGGTTGTATATTCTAGGCACTGTGGTAAAATGTTTTTGTTCCTTACCTCTTAATACATACACCAACTCTGGGAGGAAGGTGTTTTTATTCCCACTCTACCATAAAGAAACTGAGGCAAGCAGGGTTAAGAAACATACCCGAAATCACAGCACTAACCAAATCTATAGAGTTACAATTTGAAACCAGATTTCCCTGACTTCAAAGCCTATAATCTAAAGTTTTGTCTTTTTATGAAACATGATATGTGTGTGTGTACATATGTGTGTATAGTACTATTAATATAAAATATATGAAATATGTAAGAGGTGAGAACATCAGCTTTTTGGGAATATATTGGTGTAGGGATTCATTGAAGTCTGAGCTCATAGACTCTCGGAATTACAAGGGACATCAGATGACCTTAAATTACCCTGCACACAAATATCTGCACTGGACAGTAATCAGAAAGGGTGATTCCAAGAGCCTATTTCAACTGTGGGATGTTATTATCTTAATTATTACATGATATCAGTTGCTCCTTTTCAGATTACAGCATCTATACCTCCAGGGGTGTGCCAAGAATCAATGTTACAGGATAATAAGTATTCCAAAGGCTGTGTTAAAACAAAAAGAGACATATTGTTCAATTTAATGCAAAGTTTGCATGGGATGTTAACATAAAACAGGACTTTAAATCCATTTTGTACCTTTAGAATTCATTTCGAGCTACACTTCCTTAGATTCCTATGCATACATACTTAGGGCCTTGTGTCATAAAATTTTGTGGGAGAGGAGAAATGATGAGCAAGCTCTCAAATATCATCTGACTAAAATTATTTCACTATCATTTCTAATTCACAGAATGTGTTTCCATATTTTGAGTTGAGATCTGCCTTTCCTTCCATCTCTAAATATTGAAAATCCCTCTGTTGTGAATGCCCAATCCTTTTACTAAACATAATTTTCAGAATAGGATATAATTCTCTCTTTGTCCAGCCAAAGTCTTGAAGCAGATTTTATCTGGGCAGTCAAGTGGTTCCTCAGTCATATTCAGATCATTTGACCAGTGCAACTCGCTACTCTGAACCATGTAGAATCCAAATTACACAACCTTCCTGGCACAAAGCCAGCATTCCACCAGTTCTGTGACCCAGGGAAGGCCATTCCTTTTATGGTGCCCCAGTCTCCTTTTCTGGACAGCATGAAAAATGCAAACTGGTCATATCTAATGTTGACTGTTCGAGTTGGTGAACAGAAGCCCAGAGCTATGACATTTTAGAGCACTTGACCTTGCCCTGGAAGTCAGTGTCCTACAGCATTCCTGCGCCTCTTTTAAAATAATACAGCATCTGCAATCTCTGAAATGAGCCAGGCCTCCAATTCCATTATATCTCCTGCAGGCTAATATTTTTTTCTGTTTAATTGTTGTGAGTAAATTTCAGAATTGAGCAACTATGTACGAGCAGCATCCTGAGTAGGATGAGGCACTGTTCTCTCCAATAAAGGATAAGGATCTAAACAATAAGCTAGGGATGGTTATGCCATAAAGAGTCACCTTTGACCTCCTAGAGAGTGTCATAATGCAACAAAAAAAGTTTCATAAGTGGGAGAAATCCATGTCCCAGGGCTTTAATACTCTCCACCATCACTAAGTAGCTTATCGACACCAGCCAGTCCTGGCTAAAGAAACTGCAAGGACAAACTCTCTCCTGGCATTCCAGCCTCTCCATTACCCAGTCCATTGCTCTTCCTAGTCTAGTCTCCTCCTGCATTCCAGTGCTCCTTCCTGTTTCTTGAACATGCATTCATGCCTCAGCACATTTGTAGGGGCTGTTTTCTCTGCCTCAGATGCTCTCCCTCAGCTTGGCAAATTCCCTATTCATCCTTCCTGATCCAAATTAATTAAGCTTGAGCTTTGGAGACACATTGAGCTGGGTTTGAATTCTTACATTCTAATTGGTGTGTGACTCAGGTAAACTATCTCTGCATTTGTAAATTGAGTACAACAATAATTATGTTATATAATTGCTGTGATTAGCACATTAAATGAAATTTTTGAAATTATTAGTAAAATGCTTATCACATAGTTGACACATGGTTATTTTTGTTATTTTAATAGCATTTTTATTGAATTTGAAACAGTATCTACCTCTTAATTCCTTATTCTTAATTATTATCCAATAATAACACTTCTAGTATTCTAAACCAGAAGTTGGCAAACTATTTTTCTGCAAGGGACAAGACAATAAATATTCTAGGCGTTGTGGGCCATAAGACCTTTGTCATAACTACTCAACTCTGCCAATGTTGCATAAAAACAGCTATGGGTAATACAAAAGTGAATGGGCTAGACAGTTTGAACTCTGTTGTCAAATACCAGACTTTATTCAACATAGAATGCTCAGCATCTAACTTAGGGTTGCAACTATAACACATGGCACAAAACTGGCCCTCTGCCTGTTTTTGAAAATAAAGTTTTATTGGAACACAGTCATTCCCACTGGCTTATGCATTGTCTGTGGCTGCTTTTGCCCTGCAATGGCAGAACTGAGTAGTAGATACAGAGACCATAGGCCTACAAAACCTAAAACATTTACTATCTGGCCCTTTCCAGAAAAAGTTGGCCAGCCTAGCTCAATGATTATTGGCACATGTTTGTTAAATGAATGAAGAAATAGCCAGCATCAACAATCTGGTCTTAGGATATTGCAAGCTTTGGTGAAAGGAGATGAAAGAAGCTGGGGTCTTACATCTAGGGAGATTCATAGAGGATAGAGAACCAGCAACAATGGTCATGGAGTAAAAGATTGTGATCCTTGATCTTAGGGTAAAGAATATTTGCTTCTGGCTTCTGTTTTACGCTCCCTGCTAGATGGTGAGCAACCTGGCCATGGCCAGAAGAGGAAACTAAAGCCCAAAGAAGAGAAAAGTTTGCCCAAGCCCATATACATGATGAAGCATTGAGTTGTTGACAGTCTGCAATTTTGATCCTTGAAGTCACACATGCACCTGACAGAGAGGAAGCCTGAAATGAAAAAATCACCCCCAAAATTGGATCATCACAACAGAACTTCTAATACCCTGAAATGCTTATCTTTTATTTGCCCACCAGTATTTTTCTGACTTATAGTTTGAGATGATCACCTTAGTAGTGTGCTTATTTTTGTAATGACTATTCATAAAAATTTAAAAACACATTACGGCATTTCACAGATGAGCAAGGCTATGACTGATGATGCATAAAATTCCCATTCAACCACATTTGGCCAACATTACTCTCTACCCTGAACCCCTGTATTAGTCTGTTCTCATGCTGCTAATAAAGACATACCTGAGACTGGGTAGTTTATAAAGGAAAGAGGTTTCATTGACTCACTGTTCACAATGCTGGGGAGGTCTCACAATCATGGTGGAAGGCAAAAGAAAAGCAAAGGCACATCTTACGTGGTGGCAGGCAAGAGAGCTTGTGCAGAGGAGCTTCTGTTAATAAAACCATCAGATCTCGTGAGACTTACTATGATGAGAACAATATGGGGGAAACTTCCTCCATGATTCAGTTACCTCCCACCAGTTTTCTCCCACAACACATGGGGATTATGGGAACTATAATATAAGATGAGATTTGGGTGGGGACACAACCAAACCGTATCAACCCCCTTTATAAGGCCCATCCCTCTAGACTAAGATATTTGTGATGTTTCTTTTTAGAATGATTTTATTTTATGTCCCATGTTTAGCCTCCAGTATCACCAGAATACTTTGAGGTAGCCACAGATTGAGACTTACATGTTCATGGCTAGTTACTGAATTTGTATGGAACTACTTTTACTCAAAGATGAACTATTTTTCACTTTTGCATTGTCCAGCTGCTTCCTTGACTATCCCCTACATCATTCATAAATAACCATCTCTCATAGTCAACCAGAGATTTCATCTCTTAAAGATGCCCCCAAAATGTAAGACATTAGCAGTTGAATTGAAGCTGGAGGAAAAAAACATGCGTTTATACAGCAATTTCCATTGCAGGCATGTATGGTCTATGTGTCGATTCCAAATTTGTTTCCTGAGACAAATGCAATGTATTCATAGTAAAAAGTCCTTCTAAGATCAGATAATTGACTAGTGGTCTTGAAGGTCTCTGGTCCACTGCTTCCTAACCTTTCTTCCTGCCATGTACACTCCCATCTAATGCATTAGGTCCCTCAAATCACCTCAACATGTTTCTTAACCTTGAAAAAAACATTTCAGCAATGGAGAATTCAGCCTCTCTGAATTTTTCGTACTCAGCTGCTGAAGTCTGATCATAAGGAATTTCTACCTATAGTTCATAATCTTTAACTTTCATCCAGGGGTACTTTTCCTAACTTCTGTGGCCAAATGAAGCAAGTCTTCTACCTTTAGGATATAAAATGCCTTCAAAGAGTTGAGAATGAGAATCATGCCTCTCCCTGGAACTTCTCTCTCTTCAATTTCAACATCCCCAGTCCAACCAATAATTCTAGTAGGTCTGAAGTTCCCAGCCACCTTTTCTGGGCATTATCCTACTCATCAATACTCACTAGGAAGACAAGTATTTTACTCCATTTATCAGTTGTTATATTTGGCAATAATTGGATTTGTTTGCATAAATGAAAGGAACAATACACACACGTATTTATTCTTTTCCTCGAATCATTTGCTTTAGATTCTAGATCGTGGAGTCTAGAATCAGGAGGACTTTAATAAAATTATAACTCTCTTTTTTCACCTTTTGTATCTCCTCTATCTTTATTTTCTCCAACTTTCCTCATTTTTATAAACAACAATAAAATAGTTAAGCCTAAAAGAAATAGAATGACTTGCGTGAGTTAATGCTGTGAAGTAACATAGCCTTGAATGAATTTAAAGCAAAGAAACTAACATCAATGTAGAGCCACTATGTGCTAAGTGCTTTGACCATGTTTTCTCATGCAGTCTTTACAGTAGCTCCCTGAGACTAGATGCTTTCATTTCTATTTAACAGATGGTAGAACTGAGGCTAGGAGGAAGAAAGACCTCGCGGATGCTATGTGGAAGTGAGCCCAGATCTTAAAGATTTTCCGGAAGACAATCTTGCTCTTCAACTGAGAATCCTATTTAAATCGTAACCCTTGCAACCTTAGGCCAGTGAGGCTGCTTCTGTCTGAGAGAAGTAATTATTCATCAACTTCCATAATTACAAAATCTTAGAGCAGGCAAAGACCATATGGAGGTTGTTGAGTCCAACTTGATTACTCAGAAGAAAAATAGACACTAATGTTGGGTTTCTGCAAAACCCAGTTTCCTTTCTACTTTAATATCTAGCATTCTATATTTGTGAAGTTAATATCTTAGATTAAGAAAAAATTCATCCTTGCACTCACCCGAACACGTAGCCTCACCTTATGACATCATAGTCACCATAGCAACACCCGTGAGTTGGCAGCATATTGCCTTCAGTGAGGGATCATGGCAATGAGTTAACAAAGGATGGCAGCTTCAGATGTTGATGTGAACAGGAAGGGAAGAAGTGGAAAAGGAGGAACAGGTGTGCTGCTTTTTCTGCCAACATTCCTTAGGCCTGAGATGAAGTGGGAGTGAACATGTGAATAATCCGTAAGGAACAGAAATAAGTCTCCTAATCGCCTAGCCAATAAAATGAGAAGAGGGGAAGCAGGACAGAAGAGAAAGTGAAAGCATTCTGGTGTCCTGTTTCCAAATATCAGGGTTGAACGTTCTTTATTCTTTCTTTGCCCTTTACTCAGAGCAATGTGCCATTTCTGAAAGAGCATGAAATTAACAAACCCTAGGTGGGAATTTTTTTTTTTTTTTTTTTTGAGATGGAGTCTCACTTGGTCACCCAGGCTGAAGTGCAGTGGCGCAATCTCGGCTCACTGCAACTTCCACCTCCCGGGTTCAAGCGATTCTTCTGCCTCAGCCTCCCAAGTAGCTGGGATTACAGGCGCCCACCACCATAGCCGGATAATTTTTGTATTTTTAGTAGAGATGGGGTTTTGCCATGTTGGCCAGGCTGGTCTCGAACTCCTGACCTCAGGTGATCCACCCACTTCGCCTTGCCAAAGTGCTGGGATTATAGGCGTGAGCCACCGTGCCCGGGCAGAATTTTATTTACTATACCACTTATAAGGTTTCACGCTTGGAAAATTTCTTAACCTTTTGAGTCTCAGTTATCTCATCTGTACAAAGGGTGTGATATTTGCATCTTGAGATTGTGAAGATCAAACAATGCAAGTAAGGTATCTGATAGAAGGCTCTCAGTTTTCCTCTTTCCTTTTTCTAAGTGATTGAAATTTAGAATTATGAAATGTCTTTGTTTGGGCTGCTATAACAAAATATTGGAGGCTGGTAGCTTATAAATGACAAAAAATCATTTTTCATAATCCTGGAGGCTGAGAAGTCCATGATCAAGCCACCAGCAGATTCAGTATCTGGTGAGAACATGTTTCCTCATACATGAGGCCTTTAAGCTGTGTCCTCATGTAGGTGGCAGGTTAGGTGAGCTCTCGGGGCCTCTTTTATAAGGGCAGTAATCCTGTTCATGAGGACTCTACCTTCATAATCTAATCACCTCTCAAAGACTCCACCTCCTAATTCTTACTCCACCTCCTAATCCTATTGCCTTTGGTATTGAGATTTCAACATATGAATTTCAGGAGGACGTGAATATACAGATTATAGCCCAAATTACGGCAGTCAGTGATGAATGGCCATTTCAAGTATCATGTTCCATGCATTTCTACATGTTTGAGCTATTCTGCAATTATTTAATTTCTAAACAAAAATGTTTAATTTGCTTAAAATGGATGTAATAGATACATTTCTCAATGAATTTGATCAACCTTCTACTTATCTGAACCTTAAAATTGTATAAAGAGAAAAATAGATTTTATGTTCTGTT
The DNA here is from genome assembly GCF_029289425.2 of Pan paniscus. NCBI lineage: Eukaryota > Metazoa > Chordata > Mammalia > Primates > Hominidae > Pan > Pan paniscus. The sequence goes on along the minus strand of NC_073260.2, from coordinate 20,332,696 downwards.
ATTACTTTCCTTCTTATATTACACTTTAATGGAACTTAGTTGTTGGACATGTCTTTCTACACCCATACATCTATCCATCACTGTAACTGCAACCTCAAAATTATTTATTTATTTCTATTCTTCTGCTTAATCAATGTCTTTCTAATTAGACTTCAGTGAGGAGGTTTTGTGTTTGTTTGGCTCATCATTGTATCTCCAGGTTCTAGCACAGTACCTTACATAAAGAAGGTGCTCGATATAAACATTTGTTGAACCAACAGAAGTTTAGCAGACATCTTGATATGACATAAGTATTCAAAATGTCAGCAGAATATTATTGAATACCTCTATGAGTCTACTCACTAAAATAAGTGTGCCATTAATATATATCAGACTTTGTATAGATTTCTACTTTGCCTTTTATCCCTTTATGTTAAGCTACATGTTTCCTTTATGTGTCTCTTTTTCTCTCTCTAAATATACACATGTCATTAGCTTTTTACCTCTGCCTTAGAAAAAAGTCTCCCTCCCTCTCTTCTACGCTAGGTCTTCGTTTCACTGCTCCCTGGTCTTAAAAGTTTTTTCCATGGGACTCTCCTGCCAACATAATTCTGTGTGAGTTACGTTCGTTTGCAAAACCTTTCAGCATATGAAGATGTTCTATTTAATTAGTAAAAGCTCAAATTTTTTTTCTGTCCTTAGTGGAGCATCATATATCACCAAGTCTGGAGAGTCATTAGCTGTGATATTAATCAGGATGGGAGCAAAAGCAGAATAAAACCCCAGACCTCAGTAAACCTTGCCGTGTCTCAGGCTCAGCTGCAACTACCCTGCAGGATCAAGCCCTCTGAGGATCCCTTGGATCATTTCCACCCTAAGGGGCGCAGTGAAGAAGGCTGTTATTCACCATGGCAGATAGTGTGTTACTGCTGTTCAGGGACACAGCAGGGGGACAGGGGAACTGAGGGCTGAATATCTCGAACACGAAATATCCCACTTGGGAGCTCCCGTGCCTGTGTTGAGGGAAAGTGTGTTTATTTCCTAGAGCCTCTTTCAGTTTAGGCGGAAGGTGACTGCTTCTACTCTTGGGAGATAAAAAGGAGAGTTTGTTTTCACATGTATGCCCTGCCTAATAATCCTTAGGAAATGCTGATTTCATCTTATGATATGATTAGGAACAAAATAGGGAAGCAAAATGTATGTAAGCTCCCTAGAGATGTTTGATCTCTGTATAAATTATGCTAATTGGTAATTCCCTGGGTCTTCATTCTCTCTGGGACTCAGTTTCCAGTTGAGTAAAATGGGAAAAATGATGTCCATTCTGTTTCCCTTGCAGAGTTGTGAGAGAAGAAAAAAGTAAAATTAATGTTCAGATGTTAAAATGACCCCTTACGTTTGTTTTATTAAGATCTGCAAAAGTAACTTTGTCAAATACTAAATCGTGTATTGGGATAAAATCAAAACAAAACATGTGACCATGAATCACACGCATTGTGTCCACTATGTGGACATGAGTGAGAGGCAGCTGTCATGTAGCAAAAAGAATGCAGCTCATAGCACATCGCCACCATTCCTGACTTCTGTGACCTCAGGTCTGTCTATGAACTTCAATTACCACATCAGTAAAATGAAGACAGTAAAAGTCACCTATCAGGGTTGATATAAGAACAGAATAATTTTATCAACTTATACCTGCTTTTATTTTGTCTGAAAATATCAGCTTAACATTATTTTCTTGATTGCCTCAATGTAGCTGTATAATCTTTACAGAATGGCTATGGTCTGGCATTCCGCCCTTCTCTTTTATTATTATTTTCTCTCCTGATATCTTTACATTAATTTCTTCCTCTAGAATCCATCATGCAGGCAGCCTTTAGTAAGCGTCACATGCTACCTAAAGTGGTTTGCGTACGTTACCTTATTTACACACCTAAAGTAGCCTGTCAAAGTTAGGCATTATCTTTATTACATCAAGAGGAGGTGAAGAGTTCCTGGTAGTTACTCAGTTACTGAGCAGGAGACCAGGATCCAAACCTGTACTCTTCTGTCCCTGCAGCTGGAGCTCATTTCTTTTTATCCCATTGCTTCCCAACAAGCTTTCTCTAGGAGCTATAGAAAGCTGCACATCCTCCTGTTGGTATGACATGGGTTCCATGCTCAGGTATAAGGAATATAAGGAATTGGCAAGCTCAAGGTCAGGTTGGATTTCCAGGCAGCGGCTGATATGTTAGCGTTTCTGTCTTGTTCTTTCAGATGTGACACAATGCACAGCCAAGCAGGTGATCTGGTCCTGACAACTGGTAAACTATAATAATCCTAATACTTTGCATCAATGCAGCACCTTTCATCTAAGGCATCTGGGGGCTCAGAAGACATTAATTAAACTTCACAGCATCCTAATTCCTGGAGGTCAGGACTGTACCAATTTTAGAGAGAGATAAACTGATACAGTAATGACTCTCATAAAGCAGAAAATCAAGACGGATCATTTGGCAGATGATAGAAGCCTAGCTTCTGGGTCGACTGAAACAATCATTAGATAAAATTGTGTGTCACTGAAAGCACCTGCTGTGAAGTCAGTAGACCTAAGTTTTTGGACTGACCTTTCCATTTTTTGAGTGAATAGAATCAAGTCACTTTTTCTTTCTCATTCTTCATGCATTCATCAGTAAAACAAAGGAGCTGCTAATCACTGCCTTTACCTAGAAGCATCCACTCTCATGCTGACATGGCCCTTAGGAATCATCTGCCTACAGTTTTCTGAACACTGCTTCATGGGCATGTGTCACTAGGATGTTTCAGAATCATGAGGGATGGGGAATGGAAGAGAATGTTTGTTTAAAAATGCGGATTCCCAGGGGCCCATCCTAGTGATTCTAATTTAGTGGGTCTGAGATGGGACTCTGAAATACAAAGTTTTTAAACACTTCCCAGATCATTCTGATGTAATCAGTTTGGGACCCACAGCGGGTCAAGCTCTGTTCTGATCTTTGCCTTTTTACAGGTTATAGGGAGCTTTTCAACATCTGCCCCTTCTGCCTCTACCCCACTCCTTCCCCCAACCCCAGGTATTGCCCCAGATTTCTCCTTAAAATGTGTGTCATCCACTTGTTCTCCATAGCAGTTGAAAAAATAATTTCTGTGTTAAGTAGATCATGATCAATCCACTTATCTTGATATTGCAAAATGTTTCCAAAAGAAATTTTAATTCTATAATAATAGATCTTCATGAAACACTATATGCCAGGAACTATTAATTAGTTTTACATATATCCATTTATTTAATCCTCACAGCAGTCCAATTAGTAGGTAATTAATATTATTATCATTTTAGGTGTGGAAACTAAGGCACAGAAAAATTATGTAATTTGTCTAAGGAAACATAGCAGAGCTGGATTTGAAGCCAGACAGTTTGGCTCCAGAGTCTTTTCTCTTAAGCTCTATGTATAGTGTCTCAAATAATCCAAAGATGAGCAAAGATTTGAATAACTGCATTCTATGAAGTTCTAGACTATACTGAGGTTTCTGAGAATCTGTTGAAAGTTGTGAAAGCCTTTCCCAGAAAATTTCTCACATGTATGTAAACAATCTCAATTTGGCACACAATTTCAGGGGCTGAACAATATTCAAAAGTTTTTCCATGAAATCTCTGTTAAAAAAGAAACTGGAAAGCAGTTGACTAAATGAAAAGCTACAAAAATGAGTGATGGGAAATATGATCACTGTTTTTAGATATAAGAAGTGCTTTCATTTTTTTAAAGGCAACGGACATGTCTTTGGTGAAATTAAAAAGACAGCACATTACGATTAAACACAAAAATATACCTTTTTAATAGAGTCATCAAATAGTGATTTAGGCTTCTTCAAGGAGGTAGTGAGCTCCCCATTGCAAGACATGTTCAAGCAAATGATAGGAGGCAATCTCACAGGGATGCTGATGATGACATTTTCTATAATAAATTAATTGTCCATAAATGGAGGCCGAGAAAATCCAGTCTCAATAATGTAGAATCCATAATGTTCAGCATACTATAGCAATAGTAATAATGATACTATACCTAGACATGTAAAGAAGCTCAAAAATGTGGCCACAAATCAGTAAACTGACCCTGAGATAACCCAGATATAGAGATTAGCAAAAAGCTATCTTAAAAAAGTTATTATGAATATTTTCAAGGACTTTAAGGAATGTATGTTCATAATAAGTTAATCTATAGCACAAAAAACTATAAACACCAAACTAAAGTTTTAGAAATGAAAAATATAATATCCAAAATGAAAATTTAACTGATTTTACTTAATAGCAGATACAAGTCAGCAGATAAAGAAAAGCTATAATAAAAGAAACAATTCAAAATAAAGTACAGAGAAAATAAAAGGCTGAAAAAAATATAGCAAAGCCTCAATGACTTGTGGGACAGTATCAAGCTCTACAATATCCATATAACTGGAGTCCAAAAAACAGAGGAGACAGATAATGAGGACAGAAAAATAATTAAAGAAATAATGATAAAATTCTCCAAAAATGTTGTAGAAAACAAAATTTACATGTCCAAGAACATCAGTAGTGAGCTTCAAGAAAGAGAAAAACAAAGACAACTATACTTAGAGACATCATAGTCAATCAAAAATTAGAAGAAAATGTTGAATAAAGCCAAAGAAAATGATACCTTACATCAATAAAACAATGGTATGTGATGGCTGATTTCTTAAAATCAGTGGATGATAGAAGACAAATAAATGACATTTTTTAAGTACTGTGGGGTGGGCATACAAAAATCTGTCAACCTAGAATTCCATATCCAACAAAAATATACATAGACAAATAAATACAAATCAAAACATTTTTAGATTTGTAAAAATAAGAAAATTTGTTTCCAAAAGACTGGAATTATAGGAAATACAGAAGGTAATTCTTCATGCTAAAAGGTATTCACAGATCTGCAGAAAGATAATCACAAGCGCCTAGGAATCACCACACTGATTTCCACAATGGCTGAACTAATTTATACTCGCACCAACAGCGTATAAGCATTCCTTTTTCTCCACAGCCTCGCCAGTATCTGTTATTGTTTACCTTTTTAATAATAGCCATTCTCACTGGTGTTAGATGGTATCTCATTGTAGGTTTCATTTGTATTTCTCTGATGATCAGTGATGTTGAACTTTTTTTTATATGATTGTTGGCCACATGTATGTTTTCTTTTGAAAAGTGGCTTTGCCCACTTTATAATGGGGTTGTTTCCTTTTTTCTTGTAAATTTGTTTAAGTTCCTTATAGATGCTGGGTATTAGACCTTTGTCAGATACATAGTTTGCAAAAATTTTCTCCCACTCTGTAGGTTGTCTGTTTATTCTCTTGATAGTTTATTTAGCTGTGCAGAAGCTCTTTAATTTAACTAGATCCCATTGGTCAATTTTTGCTTTTGTTGCAATTGCTTTTGGTGTCCTGATCATGAAATCTTTGCCTGTACTTGTGTCCCGAATGGTACTGCCTAGATCATCTTCCAGGATTTTTACAGTTTTGGGTTTTACACTTAAGTCTTTGTGTTCTCACTTGTAAGTGGAAGCTAAATGATGAGAACACATGGAGACATAGAGGGGAATAACACACACTGAAGCCTTTCAGAGGATAGAGAGTGGAAGGAGGGAGAAGTTCAGGAAAAATAACTAATGGGTACTAGGCTTAATACCTGAGTGATTAAATAATCAGTACAACAAACCCCCATGACACAAGTTTATCTATGTAACAAACCTGCATTTGTACCCCTGAACTTAATATAAAAGGTAAAAAAAAAAAAACAAGCACCAGAAGTGGTAAGCATAGGAGTAAATATAAAATGTATTTTTATATTTTATTATTTTACTTAAAATGCATTTGATTAGAGCAAAAATTACAATATTGCATATATGTTGCAGATATAGAAGACATGACACCATAAAAAAGAGGATGATAAATAGAACTGTAAGGTTGCAAAGCTCTTTTACTTTCTAGAAATAGAAATACTGACATTAACACTAAGTAGCCTGTAATAACAAGGATGCATATTGGAATCCCTAAGGCAACCATTAAAAAAAATATGAAGTACAGCTGAAAAACCAATAGAGGAATTAAAATGAAATGCTGGAAAATATTTGATTAACCCAAATGAAGACAGAAAGACAAACTGCAGAATAATAAGAAAATTGTAGACCTAAATCCAACTATATGAATAATATTAAATCTAAATAAACTCAACCCTACAATTAAAAGGTTAAGATAGATTAAGAGAAAAAAAACAGTAAGATGTAATGTCACTGCATGGTACTTTAAATATGAAGTAACAGTTTGAAAGTGAAAGGATGGAATTAAAAATACCACGTGGGCTGGGCGCAGTGGCTAACGCCTGTAATCCCAGCACTTTGGGAGGCTGAGATGGGTGGATCATGAGGTCAGGAGTTCGAGACCAGGCTGACCAACATGGTGAAAACCCGTCTCTACTAAAAATACAAAAAAAAGTTAGCCAGGCATGGTGGTACCTGCCTGCAATCCCAGCTACTCAGGAGGCTGAGGCAGGAGAATCGTTTGAACCTGGGAGGTGGAGGTTGCAGTGAGCCGAGATCACACCACTGCACTCCAGCCTGGGTGACAAAGCGAGACTCCATCTCAAAAAAAAAAAAAAAAAAATACCATGTGAACAATAAGATTAACAAAGCTGAATAACTATATTAATATCAGACAAAATAGACTTTAAGACAAGAGTATTTAACGTTATTTTAAAAATATTCCAAATATACAGAAAAGCTGCAAAAGAGTTGCAATAATTTTCATATGCTGTCTACTCAGGTTCACCAAATATTAACATTTACCACATTTCTCCGCATTTCTCACTGCATATCTCTGCCTCCCTCCAATTCCCTCTCCCTTTCTGTCTTTATCTGTGTAGATCTGTACACATACATACACACATACACACACACACACAAACACACACATACGCCGGCAGATTTTTTTCTGTGCCATTTGAGAATATGCTGCATACATCATTCCTTTTCATGCTTAAATATTTCATTATGTGTTTCTGAAAAACCAGGACATTACATGGACACCAATACAAAAATCAAAATCAGGAAATTAACGTTGATAACATAGTAGTATCTAACCTACAGATCCCATTTAATTTTTCCCAATTATAACACTAAGCTTTTTTTATAGTAAAAATAATTCTTCTACTTCAGAATTTAATCCCAGATTAAATGTTGCTCTTAGTTGTCATGCCCTTTTATTTTCCTTTATTGTGGAATGGTTCCCTCAGCCTGTCTTTCATGGCCTTAAGGTTTGGGGAAATCACAGGCCTTCTTTGGTAGAATATTCCTCAAATTAGGCCTACGCGATGTTTCCTTATGATTAGTCTGAGGTTATGCATTTTTGGCAGGAGTACCTTGGGAGTAATACTGTGTCTTTTTCACTGCAAAACATCCAGAAGAAAATTGTATCAATTTGTCCTATTTCTGGTCATTAACTTTAGTCACTTGATTAAGGTGTTTCCTGCCAAGTTTTTTCTCTAAGGTTACTATTTTTGTTTTGTCAATAAGAAGTATCTTATTGGGAGATACTTTGACAACAGGAAAACATCCTAGTTCTCATTAAACTTTCACCTACCTGTTTTAGCAATCATAGATGATGCTTACTGAAGCAATTATTACTGTGGTGGTTGCCAAATGAAAGCCAAGAGGTATAAAGAACCAGGTATAAAGAACAACAATTGAGACTGAAAAATGGCCAATTCATTGGGAAGACATAGTAATCATAAATATATATATGCCTTATTGAAAAAACATGAAGCAAAACCGACAGAATTAAAGGCAAAAAAAGACAAATCCATAATCGTAATTGAATATCATAATGCCCCTCTTCAATGATTACTAGATAACTAAAAAAAATCAGTAATGATATAGACATGAGTAACACTTTTAGATCTATTGATGTAATTGACAATTTTGCCACCTTACACCTAGAAACTACCAAGAATAGAAACTTTTCTAGTGTTTATGGGATGTGCGCCAAGATAGACCATATGCTGGATTATTAAATTAGTCTCAATAAATTTTACAAAATCAATATCTTACAGAGTACAGACTTTAAATAAATTGAATTATATAAGAAATCAGTAATCTAGAAAAGCCCCAATTATATATCGGTTAAACTGCTACTGGAGTAAACAGTGTATTAGCCAAGGAGGTGGCCTTATAGACAAATTCTAAATATAGATTTCTCCACAGTGTGATATACTCAGGGGGTTTTTGGAGAGAAACGTTATTTTAATGTATTTCATTATTATTTGATATCTGCATATTCAGGAGAGAAACTTACAAGTAAAGAATGCCAATTATGATTAAATCTATATAGATGCAGAAGTTTAACCCCATGATTTGCAAAGATTTTTATTGGTGAGGGTGGTTAAGTGTGGGCCAGACCACATTTCAGCTGACCAGCTAGGCAGTATGATCCTTCCACACATGGACAGGCTGGGAAGCCAATGAGTGTTGTGGGACTTGCTCATCCCCATGGTTTCAGCAGCTATCTCATCCAGGGTTTTGGGAGAAGGGGTACTTAGCAACCTGTGTACCCCTACTCCTGGATTCCAGCTTTTAGAGATGGTAACATTATTCTGGCTTCAGAGAACTATAGAAATGAAGCAACAGCAGCAGTTATCTGGTGGCACATTGCTGTGTAAGTACCACTGGATCTCTATTAGAATGAGAATGATGCTGGGCACAGTGACCCACCCCTGTAATCCCAGCACTTTGTGAGGCCAAGGCAGGAGGGATTGCTTGAGGTCAGGAATTTGAGACCAGACTGGCCATTTTGGTGAAAACCCGTCTCTACTAAAATCAAAAAAAAAAAAAAAATAGCCAGGTGTGGTAGCACGTGACTGTAATCCCAGCTACTCAGGAGGCTAAGACAGGAGAATCACTTGAACCCAGGAGCCAGAGGTTGCAGTGAGTCAAGATCATGCCACTGCACTCCAGCCTGGGAGACAGAGCAAGACCCTGTCTAAAAAAACAAACCAACCAACCAACAAAAAAAATGGGTATGAAATGCCCAGAGCAGCCACCCTCAGAAGGCTATTTCTGCCAGTAGACTGTGGTATAAAATTGCATCTATACCCATATACACATTTATATTATTTATATATTTTATTTTATCTCCGATAACTATTTTTTTCTGATGTGAAAACTATTCTTTAAGTAAGATATATATGTTTATGCCTCTCTCTATATATATATATGTATTGTGTATATATATACACATACATATAATTTTAAAAGCAAAAGCGAATTCAGTGCTCAAGACAAGAAAGGTTTTTTGTTTTGTTTTATTTTCCCTATTAACCTTGTAGAACATTGCCCTGTCCTCATTATTTTTGGAAACAAACCATTGCTTTAAAATGATCAGGAAACTAAAGGGGAAACATTTGCACTTCATTTTTTTTTTTCAGGTAGATAATGAACTCTACACCCAAAAGGGAGAGAAAGAACCTGAGAACAACAATTGTGCAAGTTAGGAATCAGTATGCTAGTCAAAAAGGGTGTCAAGTAGAGAAAGGTGGGAGCCGGGGCATTACAAATAAGGAAAGCAATTCAGTAAAGAAGTGACTCAAAAGGTCAGGCTGCTAAGTGTCCCTGCAGGGCGAGAACCAGAAATCGCACTATTGCAGCCCACGCAGGCCCACACGAAGGACCAGAATAATTGATGATATAAAAGCCAGGATTTGCGTAATTCACAGGATCTTAAACCGCCCACAGACTTGCAGCCCAACTGTCTCTGTGCAAACATCACGGAGCTCGGGTGATGTTGAGCGCCTTTGGGGCTGTGAGGTGATAGGATAGCTGAAGAGAGGGTTTGGATGAAGAGGGACCTGAAGCCTGCACTAATCCATGCATTATGTTTTGAAGATAAAGGAACAATGATTCCATGAAAATCAAATGTCCCACTTGGTGTGAATACTTGTGCAAGTGTCTAAGAAAACAATGCTGAGCTCTTTGGTAAAGAGCTTGGTTGGAGCTGATGCTTAGCGTTAAAGCTTAAATGTATATTCTCCTGCTCCTGAAGTCTAACTTGCCCTAGCACACTCAAGCCTGCCCAGGGGAGAAAGACTTTGCTTTTTCCCCGTGGGGACGCTGGTTTAGCTTGTGCTTTCTGCCTCTAGAGGAAGTAGAGGACATGCAAGAAAAGTGCTAATATCTGATTTCTGATTTTCCAGGCATAGTAAGCCTGTCGACTCTCCTTCTGTGGCCCAATTAATCATTCAGACTTGACCAGTTAGATAAACAACTTCCTGCCTTTGAAGAGAGCTAGGAAGTGGGCACAGAGTGGCTAGCTGGCATGGAGAGAGGGACACAATTGTCCCCATCTGCCATATGGGGACTGAGCAATCTCCCTCAAGTACACACATTGCAGCGTGGGTGAGCCTCATTTGTCCCTGTGAACTGACCTGAGCCTCTCCTGGTAGCTGTTATTGGTGCTTCCTAAAACCTTAGCTCTGTTACCTGAAATCTGACTTTTATAACCATCTCTTTATGATCTCTACAAATCAGGGCAGGAAAGAGCCAGGCTCTTCTGCTGGTACTGACTCAACTGGAAGCATCACTTAAGCTCTCTGGGCCTGCCATTTTTATTGTTTGGATTCATTCACTTGGTGCTAAGCCTAGTGATAGAAACCTTGGTCACAAAGCTGAGTAAGGGAAAACAGCTGCCCTTGAAGTTCTTACAATCTAGACAAATTTAGAATTCATGGTGAAACAAGGTGATAAGGTTGGAAATAAAGGCATGTCTATGATGTGGGAGAAGAAGAGATTAAGGCTAAACAGGTAATGTAGTGGAGATAGCTAATATTCCCTCAGGATTCATCCAGTCTTCCCTTCTTTTTAACAATGGAACCTGCCAAGATTTCGCTGGCTGCATGACCCCTGCCCCTTATCATAGGCATGGGGCTTAGTTCTGATTAACAGATGTGAATGGAAGTGATATATCCAACTGTGGGGTCATGGTCTTTAAAAATACAATTTCTGTCCTCAATGAACTGTCTTCCTCCTACCCCATCATGTCCTAATGAATACAAGATGCTGGTGAGCCAGGCTTAATTGCTTGGGGGAGATAAATACTCCCAGGGAACAGTGGGGCAATAATTTGGAGGTAACCTGGGCCATTATATGACCTCATAGAACTGAGACTAGACCACTTATCTCTGGACAGGAAAGTAAATGTTTGAACTATTGTCTTGGGTTCTCTCTCTTATTATAGCCCTTATCCTGTACCCTAACTAATACATGGTTTCATGTTAGAGAAGGGATTAACATTTGCACAAAATCTTGAATAATAGGAAAGAATATCCAGGATGATGAGAAATAGGAAAATAATTCCAGATAAAGAAAATAGCATATTAAAAGATCCAGAGACATGAAAAAGGATAATTCAGAATGCTCCTGATGTGAATGGGAGTGGAGGCCGCTGATGGTATAGAGAAGTGAGAGAAGAGGAGATGTGAAGAATTAGCAGTCAACCCACAAATAACTTTCTTGCCTGTCTATGGAATTGAGACTTTTTCCCGTTGGAGTTGGGGAGTCTTGCAGAGTTTGAACAAACTAAGGAGAGATATGATCATGTATGTTCTAAAAAAATGATACCTCTTATTATAGAATGCAGGAAATTAAACTGGTAGCAGAGCCTTTATAAATGCAGCCATCCAATGTCCTTTCTGGGGCTCATTTCCTCACTTGTGAAATAGTTAGGTTGCTCTAGATCAGAGGTTGGCACATTATGGTCCATGGGCCAAATCTGACCTCCTTCCTGTTTTCGTTAATGAAGTGTTATTGGAATGTAGTCACTATCACTTTTATATACACTGCTCATGACTGTACCTCTGGTAAATGGTAACATTGAATAGTTATAAAGAAATCCTATGTATTTACTCACTGGCCCTTTATGGGCCCTTTATGGGAAAAGTTAGCTGATCTTGCCTCTAGATCAGTCGTAGTTACCCAAGAATGTCCACAAGTCAGCTGAGGAGAGGCCAGGCCTCCTGGTCTATCAACTCTCTCTTCAACCACAGCAGCTCTATTCTTAACCACCTTATATAGTAGCCCTTCATATAAGATTTTGTTTTTCAGAAAGATACTACTGGAACAAAGCAGTTTAATAACTCCTGGCCTAAATGACCTTGAAGATCCCTTCTAGCTTCAGGAAATCTCGGTTCATTTGATGACTAAACAAACATACCTTTGAATGCCTGCAATGTGCTAAGTGCTAAACTAGATGTAGCGATGAAAGGAAGAAATACAGTCTCCCTCACAAAGCTTACAATAATATTAGGGCATTTAACTTCTGGAATAGCGAGTGGTTTCACCTATGTACACACACACACACACACACACACACACACACACACACACACACACACTATGGCAGGCTGTATTAGTTTTCCAGGGCTGCCATAACAAAATACCACAGACTGGGTAGTTTAAACAACAGAAATTTATTTTCTCGCTGCTCCGGAGGCTAGGAGTCCAATATCAAGCAGGTTTGGTTTCTTTTGAGACCTCTCTTCTTGGCTTGCTGTGTCCTCAGATGTCTTTTCTCTGTGTATGTGCATGTCTGTGTCCTAATCCCACCCCCACCTTTTTTTGTTTGTTTGTTTGTTTGTTTGTTTTTGTTTTGTTTTTTTGTTTTTTGGGTTTTTTTTTTGAGACAGAGTCTCGCTCTGTCACCCAGGCTAGAGTGCAGTGGTGCAATCTTGGCTCACTGCAACCTCTACCTCCTGGGTTCAAGTGATTCTCCTGCCTCAGCCTCCCAAGTAGCTGGGATTATAGGCACCCACGACCATGCCCAGCTAATATTTTTATATTTTTAGTAGAGATTGGGTTTCACCATGTTGGCCAGGCTGGTCTCAAACTCCCGACTTCAGGCGATCTGCCCAACTTTTCTTGTAGGAGCACCAGTAATATTAGATAAGGGCTCACTCATATGACCTCATTTTACCTTAATAACCTCTTTGAATGCCCTATCTCCAAATACAATCACATTCTGAGATACTGGGGCTAGAACTTCAACTTATGAATTTGGAATCTGGGGGCAGGGAGACACAATTTATTCAGCCCACAATACACTGTGTTGCATATTTTAAAAAAATATGAAAATACGGTCTCTATTTTTGAAATCTTTTCAGGCTAGTGGGAGAGGCAAGACCCTATCTAAATATAAATCATGCAGCATACAGCACTCTAGGAGCTTAAATTCAAGCTGAAGAAACAAAACATATTTACAAATAAATATGCAAGTATTTGGAAAGGTTTCGTGAAAGAGATAGTAAGAATGTTAGGATTTGAATAAAAGGAGGTACACGATCCTTTCCTGTCTTTTCTAAATATTGGTCCCGGTTAGGACTTGTGTCTTTTCATCCAGTAGTTAACTCTCAACACAGCAATGCAGCAGTGAGTGGAAAAGGGCACGCAGGGAGGAGTGTGAAATGGGAGCCAGCAGTGCAAACTACTGCAGCATTGCATTTAATAAATACAAACCCTCTCTTGCTCAGCATTCTTTATATTATCAAACATTGTTGTCAATTACTGCCTTTTAGCTAGGCAATGCTAATTCCTTCAAATGTGCATTATATAGACTCACATCATGTAAGAACTAGAAAGAGCCTAAGAATCTTCTCAAATAGGGGGGAGCATGAATGGGATTTAGGGAGAGCAGGGAACCTCTAAAACAATAATTGAATTTGTGATTATACACATTTAATTATGGAGAGAGTCCATATATATCATTACATAAATATCATGCACTACCTTACAGAAACCCTCAAAAGACTTCCTCACCTTGTACTTGAAAGAGAACACATTCTTATGGTGGGTCCTATGTGATCTGACCGCTGGTTATTCTCTGCCCTCATCTTTTCTCCTCTCCCTCTTAGTCACTGAACCACAGCTACTCCAGGCCTATTTGTATTCCAAAAAGACACCAAACTGACTTCTGCTGCAGGGAATCTGCATTAGCTGTTACCCCTGCTGAAACACCTTGCTTCCAGATCTGTGCCTGGTTGATTCTGTCTGACCATTCAGTCCTAAACTTGAACTAACTAGTACCTTCTTCACATCCAAAGTATTAACTTTTCCATTCCTTGTTTGTTACATTACCCTCATTATTCTGTTTTGTTTTCTTGACATCCCCTATCATAGTCTAGAATTATCTTCTCCATATGTTGGTTTATTTGCTTCTTTCATCCCACACAGGCCTGTGTTTATGGATGTATTCTGAGTAGTTGGGATTGTAGCAGGCATATTGTAGGTGCTCAATATATATTTGCTAGGTAGGTGCTCAGAGTGATCTGTGATCCATTACTCCACTCCATCCACATTAAACAAACAACAAACGATAAACAGCAAACAAAAAAGTAAAACTGAGAAACACAAATTGCCTCAAATTTGCTCATCTTTAAATGAGAAAAATGAGCTTCAGAGGAGTTTATCCATCTTACCAAGCCCTATGTGGAAGTATCCCAAGCCTTTTTGCCATCTGGAGACTCTTGTTTGGACCCATTCCAATTATCAATTTTTTTCCTAAAATGTGGCACGAGAATCCCTTAAAGTTGGTTGACTGGAGAAGAATAGGTAATCGCCTCCCTAATTCTGCACCCCTACAGAGTTATGGTCATTGGGTCCTCCTCAGCATCCTCCTTCTGCTAGCAGATAGCTCATTTCCTGCAGTTCCTTTGGAAGCAGTTGCCATATTTTTTTGTTATTAGTTATTACCAATCCAAACAAACACTTTAGTTTTTCCAAACTTCAGAGGAAGGTATTTTTTAAAAGGCCATCTTAATTATGCACAAGCAATGGAGAATCACAGAGGATTCATTAACATAATAAACAGAAGTCTGTTTCCAGTATCACACAAGCAAGGTAATGATAACAACAAACATCATTTGCTGCTCAGCAACTTGTGGGTTCTTTTCCCAAGGTCCTCTCCTAGCTTTTTTAGTGTTGGGATTCTACTTTCTGCCCATGCCTTTATCTGAGGGGAAAGGGACATTTTCAAAAAGCAGGTCGCTCTTAATCTCTGCTTTGAGATAGAGGTAGAAATGAGACCAGGAACACTCCAGATAGAGTCTAAAAGCAATAGAAACGACAAAACAAGAACTTGAGTAGAAATGTGGAAAGACCATTAGCACAGGAGGGACAAGAGATCTAATCCTAGCTCTACCACTCACCAGCTCTGTGACCTTGGACCAACAGTATAACCTCTGTGAGTCTGTCTCTTCCTCTGTAAAATGGCATTATCCTGTGAATCTATACATGACATAGATTTGCATGTGTCAGTCTCCCAGAACAGTGTCTGATACATCCTCAGAAATCTTAGTTCCCTTTTCCCAAGGTAGTCATTTAGCATTGTGCTACTAAGCCTTTCCCAGCCTCCACCTCTTCACTTTATCCTAACTTGAGATGTTGACCTAACTTGATTATTCCCGGGGCTTCAGGGCTGGGTCTAGAAGCCGGCAGGCTGTGAGTAGTCACTGCCTGCCAGTTGGCAGGGAAGAATGGTGCGCTGGAGTGGGGATTGAACTGTTGCCATTGGAGATGGCAACAGATGCTTCCTGGTTGAGGCTGAGTTGGCTAAATCAGGGCTCTGTGGTTTGAGACAGAATCCCAATTATTTCCAATTAGGAGATAGCAGCGACAGCTGCTCTTAACCCAACCACTCCTCGCTGCTGCTAACCTGGCCTCATTCAGTGGAGAGCTTTAACCTGGACTCTGGATTTGTGAGAGCATCCCCAACACACATCTTATCTGAATTATTTAAGTCTCTCTCTCTGAACCTAAGATCTCATGCACCTTAGCTTCACAGTAGTTCTGGGAGGCAAAAATGGGCAATGAAATAAGAAGAACTGGGCTCAATTTCCAGCTGTACTACTTGCTGACTATTTGACCTTGGGTGTCTGTGTTTGACCTTGGGTACCTTGTTTTCTCATATAGGATGAGACCAAAAACCTGAGTCTTGTTGTGTTAATAAAAGTAAAATGTCCAATATAGAAGGACTTTGTAAATGAGAAAGGACTACACAGAATCTTTCATGTCATTGGTGGCCCCTTCACAGTGAACCCAAGCCTGCTACAGCTAATGGAAGAAGACCTCAGTGTAAAGTCAGAAGATCTGGATTATGAAAATATGCTACATGGCTGAAACCAGTCATTTTAACCTCTCTGAACATTCTTTGTCTCTTTCAAATTGAAGTAGACTTAATGGCAGAGTGCTTGCCTCATAGGCTTTGCAGTTTTATAAGTGTAATGTGGAGCCCTTGGTAAACTGTAAAGTGATGTGTACACATGAGCAATTATTATTATGTTCTTAGGGCTTTTTTTGGTTTGGCATCAGTCGAGTCAGCTGAATGCTCTAAGCAAGAACAATCTGTTTTCTTTCCTCTTGGCAAAGAACACAAAAGACAGAGCAGCTCATAGAAACTGGGGCAGGAGAGAAAACTTAACTCTCTCTGACACACACACACACACACACACACACACACACACACACCCCTCCTCCACAGATTCCCACAACTCCAGCATCCAAAATACCACAGCAGAGCTTGGGAAGTGGCCTCATTTCCTAACCAGTCTCTGTATCCCTAGTTCCGACACTCACTGTTCATTGCCCAGATATAGTTAAGATCTAAATTAAGAACAAGTCCCTGGCTCCAGCAGGCCTTGTCACATTGTGTAGAGCCCTAGACTTGAATCTGAGATGACTGGCTCTGCCATTTCTTAGCCTCTTCTCCATCCCCATGCCAATCAATCTTCAAGCTTTGTTAACTTTATGTCTTAAAAATCTCTCATACCCACTGACTTCTTTCCAGTCCCTTTGACACCACCTAGGTCAGACCACCACGCCCCTCTTCACTCCTGGAAGATCCTCCTTCCAGCACCCTGTCTCTACTCCAGCTCTCATTAATATGTTCTCCACTCTACAACCAAAGGGATTTTTTTTAATGCAAAAGTCATTCCTCTGCTTAAAACTTATCAAGGGCTCCTCATTTCTCTACAATAAAAAAAAAATGTCTTAACACAACTCATAGAACTCTGCATAATCTGGACTTTTTTGTCTAGTCTTTACAACACTCCCTTTTGCCCCTGAGCTCCAAAGATGCTTTCTGTCTTTGGGAAACATTTTCTCCTAACTTCAGTCTATTCATACAATGTCTTCCCTCTGCCAGGAAAGTCTCAAGAAACCCCATTCTTCCCTGCTTACCTTACCCCATTCCAACTAATTAATTCTATCCCCTTCCTGCAGACAGCAGTTCACAGGACCCTCCACCAGGGGCATCTGCCTCAGTTTCTCAAAGTGGGTTAGTCTCTGTTACTATTACATGTTCATGACACTTCAACTTTTCCTGTGTAGCACTTATCCCAGCCTGCCTCTACATTCTTATTTCTATTATAACATAATTAATATATTAAGGATTCTGTGTTCTGAGAGGGCAACCATTATATGTTTGCTGAACACATAGTCCTGGCTTTTCACGGAGTACATTGCGTGAATAGTTTTGAATGAATGAACGTGAATTTGGGCAGTTTGTATATATTTTATCAATCTTTTATTATCTACAAAATTGAGCTAAGATTATTTTTCTGCCTATTCAAAATATACATGGATGAGACAAATGAGATCACATATCTGATAAGGGCAATGCAGGTAAAGCATGGACTGGCACAATGCTGACTGAGCATAATAGGTGCTCAGAAAAATCTATTATCATTACTGATGCAATTATCACTGTTATTGTAGATATTCAAAAATGTCAGCTTCTACTTTGTCCCGTTTCTCACCCCGTCTAAAGAGAATTGCCTGCAAAAGTTGATTGGTAATCCCCTCTTTTTCCGATAAATCACCTGCATTATGCATGTTGAATTCAGTACAACAAAATGCATGTATTTTGTTATTCACTAATTAATCCATGTTTGTAAATCTTGTCCCTCCTTAAGGGTAAGGACTGTCATATGGATCCATTTTATCACTAGCTGCACTCACCTGAGTGGACAGGGCGTTGCAGATATTTGATGGATTGATTCAGGAGACAGTAGTAAAGTTAACTCTGTAATTCAGACGTCAGTAGCTTGCAGTTTCTAGTGGAGATATCAGTAGCTCAAGTCTGTTTATAGGAAAGCTAATCATATTCAAAGATAAAGCCAGGGTTTTTAAACCGAGGAGGAAAATAGAATGTTTTAAGAAGAATTTTGGAATCAGTTTATTATTAGTCTTCAGTAGGATGAGAAAAATTCACAAAATAGAGTAAGCTGCAACCTAAACATATTTGACTTGGAGAGAATTCCAGTGATGGTGTGAAGAGGATGATGAGTCCTTTCTGCAATAAGTGTACAACTAAACGCATTAAATTTACTCAAATACTAACTTTATAAGAGAGCAAGAAAGAGATTATAAAAATATATTTAATTTAGGAAATTTTCTCAACAGTCCATTCATGTGTGTACACTCCAGAGGGCCTATGCTATGTATGAAAAGTCTGAATCAGCTGTTCTTGAAGCATGGTTTGAGCACCTTGCCATGATGAGGTGTTTCTGATGTTTAAAGAAATAAATAACTATACACCATGGCTCCTAAATCAAGTCAGCAAAGGAGATAAGGAATGGCATTGCATTATTACCTATAGCAGGCAATGGAGCATAGTAATGAAGAACATGGCATTTTGGAGCCAAATGGATCAGTTTCAACTCCTGTAACTGCCACTTGTTAACAATAGGACACTAGAGAAGGGACTTAACATTTCAATGACTCACTTTACTCATCTACAAAATGGGGCTGATCATTGGACTTCCTCATAAGATTGAATGCATTACTATATAAAGTATTTGGCACATAGTAAGTACTATATATGTAGTGGTTGTAATTGTTATTATTTGAGAAATTTTCAAAGGTAGTTTAGAACATAGACAATTTTTGCTTTACACACTGGCTATGGAACCAACCCCTGAGGCAGATGCAGTGTTCCTGAATCTATATGATAGTTACACATAATTTTAGATAATTATTAAAGCAGGTCCTTCATAGGCCTAGTTAAAGTAGCAATTTTTCAACTCGATTCAAATAGCTGCCTTTTATTGTTTCTCTACACTCTTTAAAGGGACGTAAGATATACCCATATTTAATACAATTCTGTTTTTTTAAAGTACTATAAAACTGACTTGTCATTAATTCCTACTTTCTAGCCACCTCCAATGTGATCTGAAATACTAGGGAAAATTTGTTCCACATTACTCAGCATGAACACTAGTTGGAAAGTTTGTGACTCACTGTGCGGCTCGAAGCCTCTGTGCCTATCAGCTGCAGTGACATATGGAGAGGAGGAGGCATTTGGAAGGAAATAAAGCAGAAAAATTGCAAAACAAATTGGATTTGGAGACCCTGAGTTCAGATCCAAGATCTGCATTTAACTGTGTGGTTTTGGGTATGGTAATTAATCTTTGAAGCTTAATTTACTTATCTGGAAAATGGGGGTTGATAGTGGCATATGTTTTATGAGATTCATTGAGATAATGGATGGATATCATGTGCACAATGTAACTGACTCATAAGGACTAAGTAAATACCAGCAATTATTACAAAAGCACCTTTACCTACATCCTAATGTGGACATCCGAGTTCTCCTATATTCATTTAGGTGTTGTTTATTGAGTGAAATGAAACTCGAAGCTGGGACCCATTCCCTAGACAGTTTGTGAGACTCTTATCCTCCAGGGCAGGTCCTTCCTCCTGACCAGGACCATCCAAAATGATACTTTTCTATAATTTTTGTGCATCTGTCAATCTTCTCTCTTAGAATTGTAAGCGTCCTTGGGTCAAGGGTAGTTTAACTGAGAAACCCTTTTAAGAATGTAACTGAGCGTTAGTCTCTGCCAGCCATTCCTTTAGGAAAAGATACTCACCGGTTAACAGATTCCAAACTTGATGTCAGTTCTTCATTGCCCAAGATAAATAAAGCAGTATATGGAGATGATCTCAGTCAACATTCCACCCATCTCTTAAAACCCAACTCAAAAGCTACCTCCGTGTGAAATTATTTGTGATCCTTTTCAGCCTAAACTAAGCACTTCCTCCTCTGAACTCCTCTGCACATCTTTTGACCATCTTCCATTAACACCTCTTCACATGACTCATTAGAAAAAAAGCTATAGCTGTATATTTCTTACCTCAGTTTCAAGGAGGAAATAAATGAGAGTTATTCAAAGTATATGTATATATATATATATATACTTTTTCAGACATGTATAAATTAGAACCCCAACTTCTTTACCTGTTTTCTGAGTGATAATGAAAAAGCTAGAGTTTAAACTTCTGAAAAGCAGGCAACAGGATGTGGCCAGAAGTTACCAACATATATCCAATGGATACTAAATGAAGAAGGACCCTCTGTGCATTCATTGGGTCCAGCTTCAATAGGATTGAATATTTGGTAGCGATTCCACAGAAACCTTATCAAATGTTCTTTGTTCAATCTCTGGACACTACAAATAAATGAGGCGTGGGCTCTGATCTCTTACCTATTTCCTTAGGCTCCCTTTGGCTTCAAGGCTCTTTAGAGTTGAGTTTCTATGAGAACTGAGTTCCTGTTCCATCTCTCAACTTTGCCATTTACTCTGAGACTTAGATCAAGTAAGTCAGCTCTTTAAGCCTTAGTTTATTATATAAAAAGAAGAATATCTTCCTTATAATTTTTGTGAGGATTCATCTAGACCGGCAGATTCTTAAGAATATTCTGTAAAATGTTTATTACAGAACATATAATAAGTATTCTGGGGAAAAAAATGTCATGGTCAAATGTATTTGGGAATTGCTGTATTAAACAAAATTAAACAGATTTATTTCAGGTAGAACTTTATAAAACTTCTATATGTTAATATAAATTATGAATCTCTAGAGAAGATATGTAAGATTTAATGTCTCCCAAAAACATTAGTCAAAGAAATATGTGGATCCAGTGTCTTCCAAAAATATTGATAATGAAATCATTGGTAGCCAGGCTCTTATTTACAGGCAATAGAGCCAAACTCAGAATAGGGAGGCAGGGTGGAAGCAGGAGAGAGAGAGAGAGAGAGAGACAGAGAGAGACAGAGAGAGAGAGAATGAATGAATATATATGTATTTTTTCTTTTAAAGAAGGGCCTAGATTCAGAAGTTCAAACACAGTCATTAAGACTAAGTCCCTGTTTATTTCTGGGTTCTAATTATTGTCAAGTTTTTATTCTGTTATTACAGTATTGGGTCCTTTACCCATCTCTGAACTAACCAATGTTGATTATAGTCAGATTGATACAATGCTCTGATTAAATATATCTATCTCTGGACCTTAAGATAAAATCATTTCCAGGGCCGGGTGCGGTGGCTCATGCCTGTAATCCCAGCACTTTGGGAGGCCAAGGCAGGCAGATCACGAGGTGAGGAGATGGAGACCATCCTGGCTAACACGGTGAAACCCCGTCTCTACTAAAAAAAATACAAAAAATTAGTCGGGCGTGGTGGTGGGCGCCTGTAGTGCCAGCTACTCGGGAGGCTGAGGCAGGAGAATGGCGTGTACCTGGGAGGCAGAGCTTGCAGTGAGCCGAGATGGCACCACTGCACTCCAATCTGGGCGACAGAGCGAGTTTTTTTTTTTTTTTTTTTTCCCAAAAAAAAAAAGATAAAGTAATTGCCATATTACCTACATCAATTAAGAGTAGGAACTGAATAATTTTGGCATCCTATTTTCAAAATGGAAACACATAAGTTAGGAATTACAGGATGTATGCTATAGAATCATACCCTCTCCTTTTGGATTGAACTTCAAATGAAACAAAGACACAACACTTTTTGGAAAATGTAAGTTAGATGGTTGTGTACAGGGTCCTGGCCATAAGAGATCCTCATGAAATGTCAACTCCTTTCGTTTGTCACTCCTTCTATGCTATTTTAGTGTCTTAGTGAGCCAATCAAACAATTTGGGAAGCCCTGTTAACACCTAAATATCAATCCAGGTATCAATTCTTAGAATCTAAATCAAATCCCCAAGCACTCAAAAAAGTTCTTTAAGCATGGTCATGAAGTCAGTACTATAGGATGCCTAACTATATTCTACTGAGTATCCTTTAATTGAATACACCAAAAATAGCTGTGCTTCCATATACCACACACCATACAGTTCCTCAGAGTTTTACATATTTATTAGTTTAAATGCCATAGGAGAAAGACTTTCAAAAAATTTTCCCCAATCCATTATTAAGATTTTTTTCATTCGCTCTGAAGACATTAATACTTCAAGGTGGCCTTGACCTGTTTCTTCTCTACTCTACCCTAACTGCTTTGAGCCCCCATATTACCTTTCTCCCCTCTTCATACCCCTCTTGATTCACCTTTCATACTTTCCTCGGCCAGTCTCTCTATTGCATTAGTGCAGCCTCTGTTTGCTGCCTTCTTTTGGATTTTTATCTATCTATCTTTGCCAACCTGCACATCCTCTTGGACTCCTGTATCTCCCTTCTTAAATGTCTTTCTTTTCTAACCTTAGTCCTTGCTATGGCATTGCATTCATAAATATTGTTTCCACCAGTTGTTAGCCATGTGACCTTTTGTTTGCAGAAATCATATCCATATTCATAAGCTGCTAGGCATATTTTATAAATCAGAATTCATTGTGAAATACATTAACCCCTCCTATTGTCTCAGCTTGCCAGTTAGAGGAAATCATAGTCTCTTGCAGTTTTGTTCCAAAAAATAAGAGTTCACTTCAACTCCTACTAAATGGAAGAGACCAATAAATCACAACCTTGCTAACCTGCTGGCAATTCTGTCTTACCAGCAGCTCTCTGATTGCAGGGAAACAATAATAATAATGGAATTGCAGATACAAATACACTTTTCATTTGGAGGTTTCCCTCCTTATACTAAAACACGTTAGCATCTGGAACGATTGTCAAGCATCCAATTCTGTTATCCAAGAACCAGGAAGGTCATTCAGCCGAGAACTAGAGCTAAATTAGTGACTTTTACAATAAAAGTAAAGAGAAGATGAGAAGTAGTGTCTATTGTGACTTCATCACATTAACACTGAGTTAGGTTATTAGACTTATCTGACCTTCAAAATGATTGTGTGTATATACCCACACACATAATTTATGCATATTATTTATAAAATAGTACTAATAATATGGCATCTCAGGCTACCATAACAAAATCCCATAGAATGGGTAGCATTAACAACAGAAATTGATTTCTCACTGTTCAACAGAAATTGATTTCTCACTCATCTATTCTTTTAGCAATTTTGAAATATACGACGCATTATTATTAACTGTCGTCACCATGCAGTGCAATAGATCTGGAAGTAAAGATAATAAGAATTTCTGTTCTGCAGACTTTCCAGAAGATTTGTTCAATCACATCAGACCATAAGGAACAAAGTGTTTGGGGGCCCATAAAGTGTTATGCAAAGGTTAGTGGAAGGAAGTCCCAGATCACAGTGCTAGAATAGTCCAATTCTGACAAGGAATCTCTTCCTGGCTTACAGGCAACCATCCTCTCCCTGTGTCTTCACATGATGCAGAGTGAGAGAGTTCTAGTCTCTTCTTCTTCCTATGAGGACACTAATCCTATGGTGGGGCCCCATCCTTGTGACCTCATCTAAACCTAATTGTCTCCTAAAGGCCCCGCCTCATCATACCACCATATTGGGGCTTAAAGTTTCAACATATGAATTTGGGGTAAGACACAAACATTCAGTCCATAACAATATGCAATCCTGATTCTTACAGAAGAGGATACTAAGGCTCTGACATAGCCTAAGGTTACACAGTGAGTGAGTAGAGTGAGTTATAGACCCCAGTCTTTCTGGCTTAGAAGTCCAGATACATTTCAAGACTGATATTTTTTTTTAAAAAATTATATAATAAAATAATTCAAGCTCTGTGTGAACTCTTATAATCATGAGAAGCCCACTTCCTCTTAATACATCTTGGTGTTTTCATAGTGTAGGAGGCAAAGCTTGGCTTGAGAAATATAGTTTCCCAAGATTTAGACTTGTCTCTCTCTCCAGTAAACAACTTTCTTTCTCTGAGACTCCTCATCTTCTAAACAGTGAAGTTAGAAAGTGTTAGGGGATGTTAGGAGATCTTTGTTCTGAATTATTAAAGCTCTCATTGGTAGAATAGTCTCAATGTGCCAGGAATTCCAGTAAGTGTTAATTTAACTTTCTCATTTGCAACAGACACTTTTATGGATGAGGTAAATGAGGGCTCAAGAGGTTAAGTAACTAGGCCAAGTTAATCCAACTAGCAAGGAGTAGGAATTTAAACCCAGATCTGACCCCAAGCCTATGTCTCAACCACAATTCCTTACAACAGTTTAAATATTCTTTTCAGGAGAGTACTCATTCTTCTTAAAAGATAAAAGACATCTCCAAGTGTGATCTTATAAATGAAAATGACCATGAAACTATTATCCCATTGATCTGTCTTCTACAAACACAGTCCGTCAAAATGAAAGACATAGGCAGTCAGACTCCAAGGTCAAATCCAAGCTACCACTAAGTTCCATCATTAGTTCATTCATCTGACTATAATCAGAAGATGAAGAGACTAGAGTTTAGCTTCTGGGATTTAAACTTGTGGTTCCCAGGAATCTCACAGGATGTTATATGCGCTCCACTAATTAGGTCCTCCAACTGACTCTCTCTGCCTCACTGACTATGTGACATTTGTGTTAGTTCTATACATGCTATAGTTATACTATGAATATTGTGCACTCTGGTAAAATCTTTCAGTTTCATATATCAGGCTGCTGTACCAACAGTAATTAATTAGGCCTTATAATCCCTGATGAGATTATTAAGTATAAACACAGCCTTGTGTGTGGCCCAGGGAATTTTGTCATCAGAAGTTGTAAGTTCAATTGACACCTTCACAATGGACCTCAGGCTACTGGTACAAAGGCTATCAGAAAGATAAAAAAGGATGATATTATGATTCAGATAATGAATTTTCTCCTGTGGAGCAAAAAGGGAAATATTCTTGACATACAGAATTCAGTTTGTAGAGTGATGGTCACCCAAGGAGTGCTGGAGTTGAGGACAGAAGATAAAGGTCTTCGACCTGCCATTGACACCAAGTTAAAGCAGTGCTGTTGTCTGTGTGGCCTTGGGCAAGCATATTAAACTCCCTAAACATCAACTTCTTATTAATTTATTTTTAACTGAAAAATAATAATTGTGTATATGTATGGGGTACAATGTGATGTCTTGATCTATGCATACATTGTAGAAAGATTCAAGGAAGCTAATTAACATATTCCTCACCTCACCAACTTCTTTGTGGCAAGAACATTAAAAATCTATTCTTTTAGCAATTTTGAAAAATACAATACATTATTATTAAGTGTCGTCACCATGCAGTGCAATAGATCTGGAAGTAAAGATAATAAGAATTTCTGTTCTGCAGACTTTCCAGAAGGTTTGTACAATCACATCAGACCACAAGGAACAAAGGGGGCCCATAAAGTGTTACGCAAAGGTTAGTATTTGCATGCCACTATGACTTGAGCTCATGATGACCTGCTGGATATAAAAATCAGTTTAATTTCATATGCTATGCTCCTACTGAGTATTGAGCACCTAGGTCTCCTGAATATGGAAGATGCAAAGGTGAATACAATCATTCTCTGAGGGCTTTCTGCCTCCTTGGGTCTATGCAAGAAAACTATGACGGCAAATATTAAAATGTTAATTAGCACTGGTTGCATTTCTATACTCATTCTCTATTTTTTTTTTTTTTTTTGCGTTTCATGGACAGTGCAAATACAACTACAATGTGTGATATAGCTAGCCCCCATGAGAGGGGGTATGATTTTCTGTAACAGAGAATAAGATCCTACTAACACATCACAGAGGACAAAAGCGGTATATATCCAAAGTTGGTTATTTGCAGTTGAAATATAAACAGCTTCTCTTGCTTAATAATATACTACCTATATTGCTCACTCTGAATCTTTTCTGTCAAACTGATACGCTAAACTGTCTATATATAGCATTATGCCAAAATCAATGTTTAAAGCATGCATAACATCTGAGGACTTCTTATTTCTAAAAACAGTTTGGTTATTATTGTGGACCAAATGTTTTTGTCCCCCCAAAATTCATATGTTGATATTCTGACTCCCAATGTGACGGTAGTAGAACACAGGGCCTTTGGGAGGTAATTAAGTCTTGAGTGTAGAGCCCTCATGAATGGGATTAATGCCTTACAAAAGGGACCCCAGAGAGCTCTCTCTCATCCTCTTTCCACCATGTGACGATACAACTAGAAGATGGCAGTCTGTACCCAGAAGAGGGCCCTCTTAGAACAGACCATGCTAGCACCCTGATCTGGGGCTCCCAGCCTTCAGCACTGGGATAAATAAATTCTATTGTTTATCTACCGCCTGGTCTATGGTACTTTTCTGGAATAGCCCTAACTAGTGCAGGTATAAATTTGATATGTATGATGATTCTTCTTGTTACACTATTAAGAAAAAGGAAACAATTTCTCACAGAGATGCTGGGTGGAAAACTGAAGTCCTCTGATTCCTTTCTTCATTATTAATAAAGTATTTAATTAAGAAATAATGTATTAATTTAACAAATCTTTATTGAGCATTGCTGGTAGAAGTATCAAATGGTATAAGTACTTTGAAAAGCAGTGGGGCAGACCCTTATAAAGATTCTCATAGAGGTGTGTACAAATATACACCTATGCCATGACTCAACAATCTCCTCAATAGAAATGAAAATGTCTCTTTGCCCCAAAGAAATGAAAATATGTATGCACAAAAAAGACTTATATAGGAATGTTCATGCACCTTTATCTTAAATCACTAAAGACTGGAAACATGTCCATCAACAGTAGAATGAAGGAACAAAATATGATATATCCCTACTACGCAGTACTACTCAGCAATACTAATAAACTATTAGTATCTGCAGTGTCAGTGCATCTCAGAGACATTACACTGAACAAGAGTTACTAGACTTAGGAGGAGATGCTGTATGATTCTACTTACACGTAGTTTTAGAATAGGTAAATTAATCTAGAGTAATAGAAATCAGATTACTGATTGCCTGGAGTCAGGGGTGGGGAATTCAGTGGCAAAGGACACAATGGATCTTTCGGGGATGATGGATGTAGTCTCTGTTTTAACCAAGGTGGTGATCATAGGTATGTACACATAATTAAAACTCATTGAATTGTATAGAGTACTTAAAATGAACACATTTATCTTACTGTGTGTAAATTATGCCTCAATAAAACTGATTTTAAAGCATATACAAAGATTTTATCACATTAAATGTTGTCAACATCCCCTTTCTTCCCTCATAGTCTTAGCTATCTCATTGTTTACTTACTCATTAGAAGGGGCTAGAAAAAGCCTCCCGCAATTGTGAGTTTAATAATCTACATGAAATTATGAAACTGTCCAAATCCATGTGGAAATGCTAAGTTTTTGGTTTTTTTAATGGACAAAAGGATGACCAAGCATTTGCTCTGATTTGTCAAATCAAAATTGCCCCCTGATGTGGCATTTCATATGACTGGAAATTCAACCAAGCCTTTTATTTTTTTATTTTTTTAATTTTTTTTTATTATACTTTAAGTTTTAGGGTACATGTGCACAACGTGCAGGTTTGTTACATATGTATACATGTGCCATGTTGGTGTGCCGCACCCAGTAACTCATCGTTTAACATTAGGTATACCTCCCAATGCTATCCCTCCCCCTTCCCCCTACCCCATAACAGGCCCTGGTGTGTGATGTTCCCCTTCCTGTGTCCGTGTGTTCTCATTGTTCAATTCCCACCTATGAGTGAGAACATGCGGTGTTTGGTTTTTTGCCCTTGCGATAGTTTGCTAAGAATGATGGTTTCCAGCTTCATCCATGTCCCTACAAAGGACATGAACTCATTTTTTATGGCTGCGTAGTATTCCATGGTGTATATGTGCCACATTTTCTTAATCCAGTCTATCATTGTTGGACATTTGGCTTGGTTCCAAGTCTTTGCTATTGTGAATAGTGCTGCAATAAACATGTGTGCATGTGTCTTTATAGCAGCATGATTTATAATCCTTTGGGTATATACCCAGTAATGGGATGGCTGGGTCAAATGGTATTTCTAGTTCTAGATCCCTGAGGAATTGCCACACTGCCTTCCACAATGGTTGAATGAGTTTACAGTCCCACCAACAGTGTAAAAGTGTTCCTATTTCTCCACATCGTCTCCAGCACCTGTTGTTTCCTGACTTTTTAATGATTGCCATTGTAACTGGTGTGAGATGGTATCTCATTGTGGTTTTGATTTGCATTTCTCTGATGTCCAGTGATGATGAGCATTTTTTCATGTGTCTTTTGGCTGCATAAATGTCTTCTTTTGAGAAGTGTCTGTTCATATCCTTTGCCCACTTTTTGATGGGGTTGTTTGTTTTTTTCTTGTAAATTTGTTTGTAAATGAAATTGTAAAATTTCATTGTAGATTCTGGATATTAGCCTTTGTCAGATGAGTAGATTGCAAAAATTTTCTCCCATTCTGTAGGTTGCCTGTTTACTCTGATGGTAGTTTCTTTTGCTGTGCAGAAGCTCTTGAGTTTAATTAATCCCATTTGTCAATTTTGGCTTTTGTCGCCATTGCTTTTGGTGTTTTAGACATGAAGACCTTGCCCATGCCTATGTCCTGAATGGTATTGCCTAGGTTTTCTTCTAGGGTTTTTATGGTTTTAGGTCTAACATGTAAGTCTTTAATCCATCTTGAATTAATTTTTGTATAAGGTGTAAAGAAGGGATCCAGTTTCAGCTTTCTACATATGGCTAGCCAGTTTTCTCAGCACCATTTATTAAATAGGGAATCCTTTCCCCATTTCTTGTTTTTGTCAGGTTTGTCAAAGATCAGATAGTTGTAGATATGCGGCATTATTTCTGAGGGCTCTGTTCTGTTCTGTTGGTCTATATCTCTGTTTTGGTACCAGTACCATGCTGTTTTGGTTACTGTAGCCTTGTAGTATAGTTTGAAGTCAGGTAGCATGATGCCTCCAGCTTTGTTCTTTTGGCGTAGGATTGACTTGGCGATGCGGGCTCTTTTTTGGTTCCATATGAACTTTAAAGTCATTTTTTCCAATTCTGTGAAGAAAGTCATTGGTAGCTTGATTGGGATGGCATTGAGTCTATAATTTACCTTGGGCATTATGGCCTTTTTGACGATATTGATTCTTCCTACCCATGAGCATGGAATGTTCTTCCATTCGTTTGTATCCTCTTTTATTTCATTGAGCAGTGGTTTGTAGTTCTCCTTGAAGAGGTCCTTCAGGTCCCTTGTAAGTTGGATTCCTAGGTATTTTATTCTCTTTGAAGCAATTGTTCAAAAGTACCTGAAAGCATTCAAAGCATATTTCTGAAGGAAAAAAGTTTGTGTGTGTGTGCATGTGTGTGTGTGTGTGTGTATATATATATGCTCTAACAGGTATATATACGTATATATACATATATACGTATATATATGTGTTTGTGTGTATATATATACATTATATATGTTCTAACAGGTATATATGTGTGTGTGTATATATATATGCCATATGTATGTATGTATACCTGTTAGAACCTGCTGTTCATCTGTGTTTAACTTATGGGAACATTGAAATATCTGGTTATCTGGTTCTTAAACTTTCCTAGCAGCATGCCAACCACCACCGTCCCCTCCTTCATGTGACATCTGAAGCACAGTGTTCTTCCTTTCATGCTTGCAGTGCTGTATAAGCTTCAGCTCTGGATAAAAAGTCACATTTGCTGAGTGGTCACTCTGTGCCAGGCACTATGCTAAGAGCTCCTCTACAGTCATTATCTGCTTTGCTCCTCAGAACTAGTCTGTGAGAAGGTAATCTTATCCCTTTTGTATGAATAAAGTGGCAAATTAAATGTCACCCAGGTAACACAGTTATGATATACCTGGGATGTCAACACAAAGACAACGGTGACAAGCATAGGTGTTAACCATGGAGCAGTATTGCCTCCTGATGACACAGTGGCTGCCAAAACTTACTGCCAACTTCTGGCATTTGAGACAGCTAAGATAATATAACTTCTAGCCATGGGTTAAGTTATATCATCAGAATAAAGTTATGCAAATGTGATTTCAGGGCACTGGCAGAAGTGTCATTTCTGTAATTCTCCCCTCTTTTGCGCCCTCTGATTTGTGGGAGGCCAAGCCTAGTAGTCGACCTTTGAACCATATTCACGTTTTTTGATTTTTGGTTTTTTTTTTTTTTTTTTTTTCATAAAATCATGATGGAAGTAGGAAGAGCTCTGCAATTTGTAGGAACCAGTGCAACAGAGTTCTATTAGGTCTTGATGAGGGGTGAGAACACCAAGTTCACACAGGTTCACTATCCTAACCCACTGCAGACAGGCAACACCCCAGGTATTACAACCTCTGAATACAACAGCAGCCTTTCAGTATCTAGATAAGACATAGGCAAGAGGCTGCTGCTGAGTTACCCACTAAATGCATCACAGTGATGCCAGGTGGAGGCAAAGATGCCCACCACCTCACCCCACCCCAAGGTGCCCAGGGAATATGCCAGAGCTCCACTGAGAAAGAGGCTGATGGTGGAACTCAGTCTCCATCCTACCAGTGTGATCTGGTTGCCACTCTGGATGGAAAGTGGCAGTAGCCATGGTGTGGAGGTAGGGAGATGGAGGCTGGGCAGGGCCCAGGTCGCCAGGAATGGAGACTAGGAGCTGAGTACATCCCAAGGAAGCAGAGCCACATGTGAGCAGTGGCTCTCAGACCTCAGCATGTGCTCTACTGTCCCATCACACTTCACTTCCAAAAAGCAAATTCAAAGACAAAATTAACAATTTCAGGACAGCAACAGCAGAGCATGAAACCCCATGTATGCAAACCTTGTGAGTGCAGAGCCCTGTGCTGCACACCCGTGAAGCTAGCCATAGCTGAAGGCTGTGTGTGCAACCTTAGGAGCATGGATATTGGAATATGACTGCCTGTATTCAAATCCCAGGCCATTATTTAATAGCTATGCGACTTCTAGCCAGTTTCTCAACCACACTGTGTCTTAGTTTTCTTATCTGTAAAATAGCATCTTTGGGAAAATTCAGAGTGTAAAATGAATTAAGCACTCAGACTAGTGCCTGGCACAGAGTAAAAATTATATGTGTTAGCTATTTGCTTATTATTTATTCATATTTCCACGCAAATGTCCCAAAGCCCTTGTGTCTCTCTAAGCAAATCTGTTTTTACCATTAATTCGCTGATGTGAGTTATAACAAGTATGCCTCTCTATTTAGTCATCTCCTGCTGCATGTTTTTATTATCGAATAGATGATTTTCAAACAATATTAAAAAACAATTTGTAAAGAGAAAAAAAATTTAAGTGTACACACATACATAATTATTTCAATTTTTGCTTGTAAGATGCCAGTTTTTGCCCATATGTATGCATATTTTTACAAAGCTACAATTGTATGATATATGTCATTTTTTCACTTACCATTAAATTATAAGCATTTGCTCGTGACACTACATTGTCATCATAATTATCATTGTAATGGTCGCATAATATCCTATAATGTTGATATATCATAATTTTCTATAAGTTATTCCCTTATTGACATTTAAGTTGTTTCATTTTGGGGGGCAATTATGCTAATGGTATAGTGATCGTCACTCAGCACTTTATCTTTGTGTTGTATTATTTTCTTGGGATTTATTTCCAGGAAGGGGATTCCTGGGGCGAAGTGAACAAATACATGAAGGGCTCTTTCTACATATTGAGCCATTGCTTTCCAAAAGGGTAATAATAATAAATAAATAATAATATCAAGAAGGGACACTTAATCTGCACAGATGTTGTGCTAAACTCTCAGCATTTCATTCTTTCTATGGTACTAAGTATTATGACTCCCATTTTATATTTGAGGAAACTGAGGCACAGGGAAGTTGAATAACTGGTCCAAGTCCCTGCATTTAGTAAATAGAAAAACTGGGAAAGGAACCACAGTCTAGTCTGATATTGAAGGTGGTTAATTAAGCCAGGCCCTGAAACACTCCCCTTTACTTCCTGCTGTTGACGTGGCCATAATCTTACAGATTTTCAAGTAATTTTCCTTTGGACTCTCTTTAGCGGTTTCTCCTAGCACCAATTCACAATGAATATTTTCTCCTTTGCTTTTTCAACCCAAATAAGGAAGTCAAGGCAATTATTTACTTTCATCTACTTGTTCTGCACTCTTGTCTTTCTTTCCCTTCCCGATCCTTCATTCTCTCCCTTTCTTCATTTTATGCCTTTTCTTCTTTACTCCTTTCTGTCCTTCTTTCCCTCCTCACCACAAATTTAGAGCATCCATGATGAGCTAAGTTTTGCTAGAAGCTGAAATAGGGTCTTCATTCTTACTATATTTTGCTTAAGTTGCCATTGCATTTTTCCCCTTTCAAGTCTTTAAGCCATTGTGCCAGAATTAAGAAATGTTTTCATCTACCTTGCATTTATATTTTGTAACTGATTTTGTGTTGTTACAATCAAATTGATAAATTAATATTTTTCTTTATATTATAACCTACTTAAGAAGGTTTACAGAAGTCTTAACTGTAATTTTCATCCACCTCTGACCTTTTATTTTCCCAAAAGAACATTTTCATAATATATGAGAGACTCTGACTAAGTAAATGAAGACTTTCTTCATATACCTTTTAAAAATAATCATTTGGGATAAATTAAAGCATATTTTGTTCCACAGGGATTACACGTTGTCTGAAGTATTTTTAGTATAATGGAAATCTAGTCTTATTGTTTTAAATAATTTCTATTACAGAAAGGGGATGTTCAAATGTTTGTAAGAAAACATTTTCTAAGCCTCTATGCTATAACTTAAAAATAACTATAATGATAAAAAAAAGAGACGGGAAATTAAATAAGAGTTACAAAAAAAGAAACAAAACCCACAGAAGGAAACTGAACAAGTTGCAATATGTCCTGAAGTGAAAGAATCATTCCACACCCAGAATATTCTATCACAGGTGTTGCAAGTACACCAGGGATAAGTCTCCAAACATCCAACACATAATTCAGTGGTGAACTTTAGAACTAAGCCCAGCTGAGAAATAACTTTCTAGATTGCAGTGCCCATCTCTTGGGGCTTTTGCATCTCTCTGTCTTTCTCATTCCTTCCCCCGTCACCTCTTTCCCCCTTAAGCCCCTTTCAATCTACAGCAAAATGAAACATTCAAATGCATTATTCAGTCTCAAAGAAAATGTCAGCTCTTCCCTTTCCTCTCCCTAGTTATTGTTTTCTCTGGTTTTCCTTCCAGTCACTGCTACAGACCCAAGTCTCAGAGGTTTTGCCTGCGGTATTTTGAAATAGAAAAGTTTCAAGGAAATATTTCCCTAAGCACAGCAGAGTTTAGCTGCTGAGAAGTAGAAAATCAGAGGTTTCTAATAGCGCCCTTTGGTTGTGGTTGTAATGGGGACCAAGGAAACAGGACAAAGACAAGAATTAGATAAACCCAGCCAGACTCTTCTGAGACCCAGGTCATCCTCAGGCCCCAGGGATCCAGAGGCCAAATTATCTTTTCCAAAGAATCTCAAGAGTAGCCAAAAATCTGGGAGATAGTTATAGAACAATCATAATGTAAATTCTGACCATTTTCTACCAGAATTGGGAGATAACTTCAAGTTTGTTTTTGCTGTTTAATTTCTCAGTGTCTTTATAGTATCTCATCTCATTCCTCCATCAGACTGTGAGTCTCCACACCCAGAACTGTTCTGGGTTTGTCTTCAAATACATGGGATGTCCTGATAAATGTTTGCTGAATGAGTTGTCTTGGGAGGCCCAGTCAGGGAAAGTCCAAGCAAAAGAATTGTGGAAATCTTCTCCCCTTTCAAAAGGGATTATGCAACCCAGCAGGCCTCATACAACAACCAGACCAATTAAGTGATAGAATTGAGTAGTTTTCAGATGCTTGAGTTAGCACGTTTTCTGCAACACTGCTTGCAAAAGAAAACCAAGTTACAAAGCATATCTTTTCCATTACTGTCATTGAGGAACTGAGTAGGTATAGCTACAAAATGAACTAAATATTTTTTAAAATGAGACCTGTCTACAGACATCGGGAGAGGCCATGTAATATTTTAGGAGGAAAAAGCATTCATTGCATACAATACTTAAAATTAGCCTATTGCTCACATGCATTTGCATATCTGGAGGGATTCACTGGAGTAGCTAACATGTGAGAGTTTCCACCATTTGTCAGCCATTGTGCTAACGTGTCTTATTGTACTGAATCTTCACAAGTAATCCTGAGAGGCAGGTTATGAGGTTGAGTCCCAATTTTTTCACCTAAGGAAACTGAGTCTCGAGAAGTTAAGTGACTTTCCCAAAGTCACACAGGGGGAAAGTGGTAAAGTTGAGACATAGACCCAGGTGGAAGGAAGGCAGAGCAGTGGGGTTCACCACTGAGTGCTGCTTCTATACAGCCCGTAAACATCATTGAAGAGTGTTCACTTTCTGTGGTATAGGCTTTCATTTTGTTTAGTTTATTTTCACATTAAGCAAGTATTGTCTTTATCAGAAAAGTAATTTGTATTTAGAAAAAATAAAATGCAGAGGTGAAATGCTTTGGTAGGCATTTTAAGCTATCAAGAGCTAAGTCTTCCATGTAGGGGAAATATAATATATACATATTTATAATTTTAATGACCAGGTAAGTGAAAAAAAGGAAGGCAAGGGTAAGGTTAAAGAGGATATAGAGGCAGAGAAAGAAGTGGAAGAAAGAGGAAGAGGAGGAGGAGCAGAAAAAGCCTCCTTTGCTTTTTTATGGCTATAGAGTTCCAGGAAAGCTTAAGAGGAGCCTAAAATAATAACTACAGGAACAACACTAGTTTACACTAGCAAACTACAACTATAGTGATCATAGCATTTATTTTTAAATCCCACAAAATCTCTATTCTCTCTACTTCTTTCCTTTTCCCATGTGCCCTTCCCCACGCCAGGTGGCATCTCTCAACCTGCTTAAAAACATACTGTGATAATGAGTTGCATTCAAGGCATAAACTAGACTTTTAGTTTTTTATATAGTTCACCAATACAAGACTTAATTGTACAATAACTGGTTTCTATTCTTTTAAAATTAAATTAGGCAGGCCAGGTACGGTGGCTCACGCCTGTAATCCCAGCACTTTGGGAGGCCAAGGTGGGCGGATCACCTGAGGTCAGGAGTTCTAGACCAGCCTGGCCAACATGGTGAAACCCATCCATACTAAAAATACAAAAAAATTAGCTGAGCATGGTTGCAGGCACCTGTAATCCAAGCTACTCCAAAGGCTGAGGCCGGAGTATCGCTTGAAGCCAGGAGGCGGAGGTTGCAGTGAGCTGAGGTCACGCCATTGCACTCCAGCCTGGGCAACAAGAACAAAACTCCGTCTCAAAAAATAAATAAAATAAAATAAAATTTAATTTAATTAGGCCACCCATCCAGCACTTTCCCTGTCCTCTTACTTTTTTCCTGTTTTTGGACAGTTTGGAAATTTTAATGCAGGACAAGAATTGACCTGTCCTACAGTTGTATCCAAGGGAAAGAAGGAAAGGAGACAATGCTAAAGGTTTGTGCCAGGCAGAGAAAACAGCACTCCTAACTGGGTTCTGTGAGACCTCAAGAAAGCCCTTTCCCTCTGACCTTCAGCCTTGCCTCCTATGCAGTGAGGCGGCAGTGTAGGTGATTGCCCTGTCACTCTAGGGCACTGAGAAGCCAAGGTCAAGGCTTAGGTTGAAATGTAAAGCAGGAACTCTGTCCTTGGACTCGACAGTCAGGAATGAGCCTGGCACCTCAGGTGACAGGAATCAGTGATGCCAGTTTAATTATCAATCCATGAGCGCATGACTTAACTTCTCTGAGCCTTCATGAATAAAATGAGTGTCTTCATAAATGAATCTAATTGCCCTCCTTTCCAAGGGTGTTTTGAATATCAAATTGGATATTATATGAAATACTTTCATCAGATGGTAGGTACGAAATATCATTGACGTTCCCCTTCTCTTTCTTCTTAATTCTTATGCCCACACCTTGTCAGTTGTCTTCTCCCTGACCCACAGTGCTTTCTGGTTTTCATTAGAGAAAAATACCTATTATCCCCTTTAAGATTTGACATGCAGGTCAGATTTAAGAAGACTTTCACCACGAAATTCTGACCTAGGATGATTTGCATAACCTTCCCAAGACTCAGTTTCAACAGCTGCAAAGGAATATGATTGAAGAATATAAAACTGAGTCTTTTTCAATATTAAAATTATTTAATTCCACATATTTTTATCCCCCCACTCTCTGTTTCCTCTCTCCCTGCCTTTTTTCCCCTATCTGCATCACACTTTGCTGGCGAATCAAATTCAAATCATCAGTCAGATTCAGGTGTTTACTTGCATTGCTCACAAATATAAGACTTAATTGTGTAAGAATAGGTTCTCCATATTCTGATTGAATTAGTTCTGTGTCTTCCTCTCCCTCCCCATGGCTTTCCTTCTATTTTTAGATAGACAGTCTAAAATGTCTTCATATATCAATGACATTTATAACACATGTTAATATCTAAACCGTCAATGCTCTATTTGTAGAAATGACTGCTGATGTGATGAGATGCTTTTATTATATCAGTGACTTTTATTATAAATAGGATAAAACTCTGCACTCTCTTTTTGGAAAATTAAAGCATAATAATAAACTATTCTCTGCCCTAGTTTGTCCAAGTGTCAGCTTCCAGTACTAGGTTTTACTTTTTTTGGTGCACATTTTATAAATTGCTCTTTACAAGTTCAGGGTGAATATGTGTCTCTTGTAATAGACGACAGCAGACTCTTCTGGGATAATGCATTGGGGAGGTAAGTGCTGACACCTGGGGATCCATTTCATAATCTTTGTAATTTATCAGGCTCCCTGTGGGGCCCAGTACCTCAGAACTCTGGAGGTGGCCAATGCTGTAGTCTTTATATAAAATGTATAATCCCCATCTCTGCCTCCCACATCTTGCCCGTCATTAAAATGCATTTCACAGTTACAGGAGCTGAAGGTTAGGATCATATGTTTTAGGAGCAGACAGGCATGGGCTGGAGTTGCTGCCGTGTAATTTGGGCAAGTCATATAACCTCTCTGAGCTGTGTTTTCTTCTATTAAAAAGTGGAAAACAAATATATCCATTGCAAAGAGATAGTGAGGATATAATGAGATGGTATATATAAAATATTTAGCACATATTAAAGATGCAAGAGTCGTGGCTTTGTCTATTTTTGTTGTTATTCATAAACAATATGAATAATACTGTCTCACTGATAAACAATTTCTTTTTTACTCTACAACCTCATGCCAACCTTCTACTGCACTTATCTGATCTTGTTCATAGACTTTCTGAACATCATTTGCCACTTTCTAACTGTCCAGCTTGTTGTACCCTCTTTCGGACCAAAACCCCAACATATACATATACAACCTACAATCTAATCATACAGAATTTTACGTTCATTCTTCAAACATGCCAGGATTTTGCAAGCTACTATGGTCTCCATATTTGTTATCCACCCCCCGACACACACACAGACACACACAATCAATTGTTGAAAACTAATCCCTAATGCAATAGTATTAAGAAGTGGAACCTTAGGAATTCATGCCATAGCAGCCTGAATGGACTAAGACACAAGCCTTCTTGGTTTGTCTGCTTACCTGTCTTCCTTTCTTATTTTAATTAACTCTCTAAAACCAGCTTAGATTTCACCTCCTCATCTTCAAAAGCAAAGTCCTCACTTGTGTGATGTGAAGTTCATCTATCTCTCTGTCATCCCATAGATGCCTCTATTAGCTCTCTCATGGCTTTTGCCAGAGTTATCAATGTAATTATGTTCTTCCCCAGACCATGAATTTATTGAGGGCAGACATTCAATCTCATTTGCTTTTGTATTCCCAAATTTTAGCACAGAGAACATAACAGATGTGTGTTGACCAACTGATATTGGAGCATTTCTAATCTTTCCTCATAGATTATCAGTTCTTTCAGTTTGTGAATTGTTATTTACTTTTTGCTGGACTCCACTGTCTCTAGCACAACTCTTCATTTGTTCAACAAATACACTTGTGTGGCTACAATCTACTTGGACCTAATATCAATGATGAGGTATAGTGATTCACAGCATAGAAGAGGCAAAGCTTCAGTCCCTTATCTTTATGTCAATCCTGCCTGGGACACTCAGCAAAGAAAGAAGAGTCATCTGATTGATGGGAGCAGAGGCCACATTCTCTAAGGTGTGAGATTACTATGCCTTAAATACAGCATTTCATGCTTCTCTTGTACATACTTAGACAAAAAGTAGCATCCTTAGGGCAATCAAGTCTAATCTTTTGTGCTTTGCTTTCTACACCCCATGGTAGAGTAGGTAAACTGAGTCACACTCTACTCCTCAAGCCTAGCCACGTTGTTACCCACCCTCCATTATACTTCTTTCAAGCAGCTCTCAGAAAATCAGCAGATGTCAAGATTTATAATGGAGAGAGTGTGTGCAATAAGAGAAGTAAATTCCCTGTTTAGACCTTAAACCAAAGTCATGTGCACCAGCCCAGTCTTTACCTAGAGTGCTGTGCTGCAGTATCAGGTGCTTAGGTAATTATTAATCCTGTTGTGTTATGACTTGTTTATTTACTAGCTCCTTGGGATCCCATAGAAGCAGAAGTGATTAGCACAACAGAGATCAGGGATTCTGAGATTTCTGACCCTAACATCATCTGATACTACCAAGATTTTAACCTTTATTTCAAAGAAATAAGTCTAAGCCCTTACCTAGTTGACTTGCTAGTCATGGAGACAGCCTTGAACACAAAAATTACATCACAGTGAACAAAGTACATAAAGAGTGATAAGAATTAGCAATGTTGTATTCAACCAGATTATTACATGAATGATCTTAACACCTGAGTTTTCCATGCTGCTTCCTCTATAGGCTGCACTATTATGTTCCTTATATTCCATATTTGGGAATCCCATAGGATAACAGCTATTCGTCCCATGGCCTTTAAAAGTGTTTCCATGCTCTCTAAAGGAGAAGGTGTTCAAAACTTCTCCCAGTCTCTACTTTCCACATCCCTCCAAATTTTTACAAGTTTATAAAAGCACATTGGATAATACTCATCTTCTTTCAAAAGTTTCAAAATTCTGGAAGCTCTAGCAAGTAAACTGATATCAAGAGAATGTGCAATGGTTATAAAATGGTCTAGTGTTTAGGCACAGATGGCAAAGATGAATCATACTGCATTAGTTAGCTATTGCCATAATAATGATGTAATAATGAACCACCCCAAATCTCAGTGGCTGATGACAACAAGAATTTCTTTTTCTTGCCTGTGGGTTTGTGGGTGGCTCTGGAAGCTTTGTTTTAGTGTCCAGGTCCAGTGGATTCATTCCCAGGATTCAGGTTCCATTTTGGTCTACTCCATGTATCTCTGTCCTCTCCTTGAATCAGAATTGTGAGGCATGTGTTTCTCAGGGTAAATCAAAGGAGTGCAAGTGAACAAGTCAGCATACAGAAGCACATTTTTACCTTTTCTCAAAGCATGTCTGCTAACACTCCATTGACCAAAACAGATAACATAACCAAGCTCACTATCTATAGCATAGGACAGTACTCTTGTACACAGTAGGAGAGCACCATAAACTTGTATGATGAAAGGTGTGATGAAAGGTACAAATGTATAATTCTGTAACAGAGAAGTGAAGATTTGGGACCAAATATCCAATGTAGCATATGTGCCTTCTGCCATTCATTCCTCTCTACCCCTGGCATGCATCACTCCTCCTGTCATGGCACTCTTTCCTTGCTTATTTTCAATGTGCAACTGATGGAAATTGTACCCCTGGAATTAATTATTGTTCTGGGAAATAAAAAAATCTCTTTCTAGTTGTGTCACTATGAAGAAATCATTTCTTCTCACTAGGGCTCGGTTTCCTCATCTGTAAAATGAAGAAATTGGACTAGGTATTTTCTAATGTTATTTTGACTCTGACATTCCATGTTTTTGGTGATTTTTGTTCTTCAGAAGACAGTGTGGCACAATGATTAAGAATTTAGGCTCTGAATCAGACTATGTGGGTTTAAAGTATCACACCTGTATTTAACTTCAGGTGAGTCACTTCCCTCTCTGGCCCTCAATGTCCCCATTTGTAAAATGAGGATATTAATAGTACCTATTCATAAAATGTTTGTCAGGATTCAATGAATTAATGCATGTGAAGTGCCTAGAGCAATGCCTATCACTTTGATATCTTGATAACTAGAATATAATAAAAGTTTACTATTATTTCATCTCTCCCCATCTGTCTCTCTAAATATATATGTATTATATCAGATATCTGTGTGTATATGATATCTACATGTGTACATATATACATATAATTTATATTTACATATAAACTATGCGTAATATAATCTCTGGGTCTAAAGTGACTTTTCAGCTCTCATCCCTTTCTGGCCATCAAGGAAGTGTTAAAAGTCAAGGTGGTATGCAACTATTTATTTTATATGATATGCATTATTTCTACTTACATTCTAATGACTACTATTTAATTATTTGACCGTAACAAGCTACAAGAGTAGCTAGAATATATAGTCTGTAATTGGGTGACCATATACACTGCTAAAATGTAGGATGTCCATATACAATGCTAAATAAGGGGAGAATAGATATTGGTGAACAATTAGCATTCTTTGCCATAAGAACTATACTCGACAGACAACAGTGTAAAGGATAGACATGGCCCCTGCCCTCATGAACTTGTATGATGGACTTGGGAGATAGACCATGGACAATTACTCTTGCTGTGAATAGGGGTCAATGAAAAAGCAAGGCCCATAATAAGACCTGAAAAATAGGTGGAATGGGCCACATAAAAGCTGTGGACGGAGGGAGTACAGGGCATTACCAGCAAATGAGACTGCACAAATATCTGCAAAGAATAAATAACATGATACATTTCAAGAACTGCAAGACATTCTAAATGAAAAGACGAGGACAGAAGGTGAGGCTAGAAAAGTAAATAAAGAAAGTAGGAAACAGGGCTTACCATATTAAATTGTGTGGGCTTTAGTGTATAGTCCATGAGCCAACATCACAGTATTTTAAGCAAGGAAATGGGGTAAATCACAGGAGGTCCACATGACATTGAGAAAAGAAGAATTAGATGATGCATAAAGTTGGATAGTGAAGGAGGGCACTTTAAAACTGTCTTTTAGTAGGGGAATAAAATTGGAGCAGGGGAGGGAAGGGTGAACTCATAGAGAAGTTATGATGATCTAAGTTTAGCTGCTTGAGGGCGATTTGCCAGAGGCCCAGAACCCAGTTTACGGAAGCCTCGGGGCACCTGGCAGCACCTCATTTCTGCGTACTGCTGTTTCTCAAAC
This sequence comes from Pan paniscus, assembly GCF_029289425.2. Classification (NCBI taxonomy): domain Eukaryota; kingdom Metazoa; phylum Chordata; class Mammalia; order Primates; family Hominidae; genus Pan; species Pan paniscus. The sequence goes on along the minus strand of NC_073260.2, from coordinate 20,291,186 downwards.
CTGGCTGCATTCCAAAGAGCCAGGAAGGGTGAGAAAGCGGGACAGGGAGGGGAAAAAATGGCTAGGTGAACTTTTCTGTCTTCCAACTGCCCTCCGCCATTTGAAAAGTGAACTACTAGAGGAGCAGGGACAAGCAGAGACAGAACCCTGCTTGCATCCTGTGCAGCGGAGGAAGGGGCAGCAGCATTGCAGAGGAATTATTATGCTGCCTTGCTGGAGTCTTTAGACTAACCCCCCTAGGAGTTTAGATTGAAGTAGAGCAGTCGTAAGGCAGGCTAACCCATCCTCCACTTGAAGTGAGCTACAGCAGCCCTTCACCTAAGACAGCAAGTGGGGCAGCTCTTGAAATCACTATGGCTCTTGCTTGCTTACATCTTATGCTAGGTTGGGGGACACTGTTCATGCTTCCATAAATCGCCCAAAGAATGTGTGCATCCCTCTCTTTCACTATATTTCTGCTACTGTTTAAGAAAGAAAAATCACTCAATGGTCACCTGTGTGTGTGTGTGTCTGTCTGTGTGTTTGTATACCAGCCCTAACTTTGCAAAAGCTAGTCTTGCTTTTTCCCGCCTTTCCTCTTCCTGCAGCCCCACAGGACTAGAGAGAGCCTCTTGCTCCATTCCTGAGAGGATGTGTCAACCACCAGCAGCTAAGTCCCTTTTAAGGAGTTTAGTAATATTTTACTTGCCTGGGGTTTGCTGGCCAGAAGTTGGTTTTACAAGTTTGGGTGAATTGCAAAGGGGAAGTTGAGAAAAATATTCTTTACTGGAAATCTTGTGTCCTAAGTGTAAGAGCCACTAGGACTAGCCTTTAGCAGTCATGGCATGGACTCAAGGGATAGTTCAGGTGTTAAAATGATGTGAATCAGCCCATTCATTCGTTCATTTATTTATTCTTTCCCTCAGCAACATTGAGAATCTAGCTCATACTGGACATAGGAGTAGCTGCTTGAAGACAATAAGGGAAATGACCATGTGGTTGTTGTCTCACAGAGCTTAGAATGCAGTAAAAGTGGTCAATTTTTTAAATCATAAATAATTATTTAATTTCAATGTGGATCATGCTAAGAAAAAGGGCAAGGTGCTTAATGGTTAGGAATTAGGATGAAGAAATAATATACCAAAGGGTCTCTCAGAGAAAGAGAACTGAAAGACAGTGAAAATGAGTCAAACCAGTTGGATTGGGGTGAGCACCCTAGGTCCTAAGCTATAAATAAGGCTGACAAGTTTTAGGAAGATAAAGACAGCCACTATACATAGAGCAAGGGAGCTGATGGGGCAAGTGAGCAGGACCAGACAATCAAGCCATGTGTTTCATCTTAGAAATGGGTAAACTGAGGCCCAGAACAGGCAAGCAGGTAGCCCAATCTCACACAGGAAATTTGCCACAGACCTGATCCAACAACTCAAGCCATCCTTTTCTCTGTGTTTAAGTGGAATATAGCTTCTAATGTCCCAAACAGGAAAAAACCTAGACTTCTGGGGAACTAAAAAAAAAAACACCTCAAAAAAGAGGTTCTTTAATATATTCAGCAAACTTTTTGAATGAGCAAATTCTTTATGACCAGAAAGCCATTTTTGATAACTAAATTCCATATCCACTTTTCTTTCTTCTCCAATTTTAGCATTTCGGCAGAATATTTTATAGCCTTCTCCTATATAAGAGCCCACTGTAGATTTCAAAATTATTACTCTGTTTCGAGTCACCCTTTTTTATCTTCTCATACAATATTGTAAGAATTTTTTTCTTCTGTTATGAATATAAAAAAGGTAAATTTTCTACTTGCATGTGTATTGTTCTCTGAGGCTTCTCATGGTATATAACACAGCCCTAAGAGTTGTAAAGGACAGAAACAATTTATAAGAGATGACAACAAGCAAATGAAACAAAACATTTTTTAAATGTCATATATGTTAGTTAGGTGGATAAAGAAAAGTTCCTGGAAGGTAAGTTGGAAATACATGTCAAAATCTTAGAAAATGCACAGACTCTTTGACCTAGTGATTCTACTTCTGAGAATTTACCTTGAAGAAATAATCACAAAGGTATCAAGGATCACTAGAAGCAGCACAGTAGTACAGTTACCGGAAAGGGGTCCCGATCCAGACCCCAAGAAAGGGTTCTTGGATCTCATTCAAGCAAGAATTTGGGGCAAGTCTATAGAGTAAAGTGAAAGCAAGTTTATTAGCGAAGTAAAGAAACAAAAGAATGGCTACTCCAGAGGCACAGCAGTGGTGCAGGCTGCTCAACTGATTAGACTTATAGCTATTTCTTGATTATATGCTAAACAAGGGGTGGATTATTTATGAGTTTCCTGGGAAGGGGGTGGGCAATTCCCAGAACTGAGGGTCCCCCCCACCTTTGTAGACCATATAGAGTAACTTCCTGATGTTGCCATGCCATTTGTAAACGGTCATGGCACTGGTGGGAGTGTCTTTTAGAAGCTAATGTATTATAATTAGCATACAGTGAGAAGTGAGGATGACAAGAGATCACTTTCATCATCTTGGTTTTGGTGGGTTTTGGCTAGTTTCTTTACCACAACCTGCTTTATCAGCAAGGTCTTGTGACCTGGATCTTGTGCCGACCTCCTATCTCATCCTATGACTGAGAATGCCTAACCTTCTGGGAATGTGGCCCAGTGGGTCTCAGCCTCATTTTACCCAGACTGTATTGAAGATGGAGTGGCTCTGGTTCAAATGCCTCTGACTGTACTACCATTATTTAAAATAAAATAAAATACAATTTGGGAGGCCGAGGAAGGCAGATCACTTGAGGTCAGGAGTTTGAGACCAGCCTGGCCAACAGGGTGAAACCACGTCTCTACTAAACATACAAAAATTAGCTGGGTGTGGTGGAGTGTGCCTGTAATCCCAGCTACTCAAGAGGCTGAGGCAGCAAAATCTCTTGAATCTGGGAGGCGGAGGTTGCAGTGAGCCAAGATCGCACCACTGCACTCCAGCCTGGACAACAGAGCGAGACTTTGCTCAAAAATAAATAAATTAATTAAATAAACCAAAAAAAAAAAGGAGGAACCGAATGATCCACAGTAGGGAATGGATTACATCTATTATAGTGCATCTTATATCTACAACGGAAATGCACACCCACACAAGCTAAGAAAATGAAACACTAGAATTATAACAGTAAGAAATATCAGGTTAGGAACATGGTGGGTACTGAAGAAACCTTTCTAATGTGTAATAAAACACCTGCAGTTATATTCATTTGTTCATCAAATCTGTACTGAGTTCCTACTCTGTGCCAGGCATTATTCTAGATGCTGGCAATACATCGCTTAGTAGATACAGGTGTGGACGATGCCTTCAGGGAACTTACAGTCTCACCTAGGTAAGAGCTGTTGTATTTGACTAATAGAATTGAACACGATTTCATCTCTTCCTTTCTACTTTTTTATGTGCATTGGGAAATAGTTTTACTTCTGCAATCTAAAAAGTTCTGTAGGTAAGTAAGTATATATGTGTATTAGTTCCTTTTCACACTGCTGATAAAGACATATCTTAGACTGGGTAATTTATGAAGAAAAAGAGGTTTAATTAACTCACAGTTCTCCATGACTGGGGAGACTTCACAATCATGGCAGAAGATGAAAGGCATGTTTTACCTGGTGGAAGGGAAGAAAGAATTTGAGCAGGGAAGCTCCCCTTTATAAAACCACAGATCTCATGAGACTTACTCATTATCATGAGAACAGCACAGGAAATACCCACCCCCATGATTCAATTACATCCCACCAGCTCCCTCCCATGAGACACGTGAGAACTGTGGGAGCTACAATTCAAGATGAGATTTGGGTGGGGACACAGCAAAATCATATCAATATTGATATATCACTTTTATAATCATTATTTATTTGATTATCACAGGTACTCCTGTGAAGGAGGGATGAAGGGGAAAAGAGAATGCAGGAGGAAGGAAGCATTGGCCATAAATCTACAAGAGGCTAGGCGTTTCATTTACTTTACCTTATTGAGATTTGGGGATACTTCAGAGCATCATAATTTAATTATTAATCCTGTTTTGCAGTTCAGGAAGGTTTCAGGTCAAAAGGCTAGTGTTCAGGGAAATACTAGAGCTGATGCACGTTTACCAGTTCACACTTCCTTCAACTATGTGGAATTGAACATGCACAAGTGCTTTAGGGAACTCCAGCTGGGTATCCTACCACTCCCTGGAACTCAAACACAAAACTAGACTCTTGATTACTCTCTTTTTAATCTTCTGCCCCAGGCAGGTGGCTTCGTCTCCCCTATGTCAATTTCTGCAAGTGTAAAATGAGAATGCTAATAATTTTCTTAAAGAGTTAGTATAAGATTCAAATTAGTTAATACATGAAAGTTCTTAAAATAAGACCTCATATGTAGTAAGCTCTCAATAAATGTCACCTATCTGTCTATCGATCATCACCGTTATTATTAATTATGCTGTTTGTCCCTGTCTTGTGTAAAACAAACCATACACAGTCACCTTAGGTTCTTGTGTTTCCTTCAGTGTCTTCCTTACCCTCTTATCAAGCACCAAGTCCTGTTGATTCTAACCTAAAACCTGTCTTCCATCTTGATAGCCCACTGTTATGATGACTTAGTGAAAAACAAAATAATAGTAGAGATTTTATTGATTTGGCAGCTAGCTTTCAAAACTGAAGCTAAAGGATCAATGAATATGAGGCTCAGGAGGTCAAGATGTCCCTCAGAGAGGAGAGATACAAAAAATGAAGGCTGATTAACAGAAGATATAAATGATCATTTCAGCAACCTAAACATGTCCCACTTTCCCTGGTTTAACAGGCTGAGGGAGAAAAGAGCATCCTCTGTCTACAGAAGTCTTTTCAAAATCTAAGTCAATGTCTGTTCTGCTAGTTTAGTCAGCTTAATGGAGAGCAATTGAGCTACTTATCCTTGACCTGTGAATTCAGGAGCCATGTGGAATATATTTTTAAATAGGTGGTAAAACAATCACAACATTAAAAGCAGAGAGACCATTGTTAGAATTATTGGATGTGTGATTTTAGAGTATGTATCTTCAGTTCTCTGAGACTAGTTTCCCTCTTTGGTAGTTAAAGATCATAATATTTATCTCATGGGGCTTTTATGAAGATGAAATGTATGTCATCAATCTTGCACATAGGAGGAAATCAATAAATGGTAGCTATTATCTTATTATTGTGAATGATAAAATGAGTAAAACATGGCCATTTTGTCTTGGTAAAAAGGAAGAAGCAAACAAACATTTATGAATTAATATTTAATGAGTGACAACTCTATGCCATATAATATGTATTTTTATATGTATATACACACATTTAATCCATCTTTGTTAATAGTTAATAATTTTTATTAAAGTTAATGATTATTAATAGGTAATGGCTGTTAATCATATCATAGCTTTAACAACAATATCTCAAATTAGGTTGATAAAAAAATAGATTGTAACAGTTGTAACTTAGAATAACCAAATCATTTTATCCACTTGTAATAGAGAACAAAATTTAATAAATGCCTTAATAAAAACATAAGCCACAAATTTGGCAAACCTGGGTATTTTGTAAAGTATTGTGTAAAGAAAATGATTTTGTAGTCAATTAAGTTTGGCAAACAATGGATATAGAAATAAAATAGAGTTTATTCAGCCAGAATACTATAAATACAGTTTGGAAAAAAATAAAGTGCTAATGGAAGGTCTTGCTTCAATAAGTTTGTAAGATGTTAGTTCAAACAAGGTTGGCTTGAAAAAAATATACAATTAATAGGAGATCTTCCTTCAATAAGTTTTGGTAATGTTAGTTCAATGTTAATGAGATCTCTGGCCCAGTGCGGTGGCTTACGCCTGTAATCTCGGCTTTGTGAGGCCAAGGTGGGCAGATCACCTGAGGTCAGGAGTTCGAGATCAGCATGGCCAACAAGGTGAAACCCCATCTCTACTAAAAATACAAAAAAGTCAGCCAGGCATGGTGGTGCATGCCTGTAGTCCCAGCTACTTGGGAAGCTGAGGCAGGAGAATCACCTGAACCCAGGTGGCGGGGGTTGCAGTGAGCTGTGATCACACCACTGCACTCCAGCCTGGGTGACAGAGTGAGACTCCATCTCAAAAACAAAATGAAACAAAACAAAACAAAAACATAGTTAATGAAATCTCTTAATTTCAGTTTCTCAAAGACCATATATACTAATGACATACATGAGCAAACAAAAGTATTACATGATGTGACTCAGTCAATGTTTAACTATATAATTACAATTTTGCTTTGTCGTGATTGTTTTTGTTTGGTTGGTTTGGGGGAGAAATCTATGAAGCTAGTGTTTTAGCTGTTGTTTTTCTGTTTGCTTTCTGTTTGTTTGTTTGAAACAAACAAGCTTTTAGAAATAGCTTCTATAAGATTCAAGAGAGAAGATCTTTACGATACTTTGTGTAACAAAGACTACTAGTTTACTCTAGTATCCATTCTCTTTTCTATCATAAAACCTGTAAATTTTAGCCCAACACAAACCATTTAGAACAGATATTATCTTTACCAGGCTTCCTGATATGATCACTTTCTGGTGAATAGAATAAAAAAGTGCTATTTGCAAGTTCCAGGAAATGTTCTATAAGAGAATGTATTCCACAAATGTTTTTCTGTAAAGAGCCAGATAGCAAATAGTTTCTGCTTTGCAAACAATACAGTCTCTCTCTCAACTACTCAACTCTGCCATTGTAGTTTGAAAGTAATCATAGATAATGTAGACACAAATGTAAACAAATGTTCATAGCTGTGTTCCTATAAAACCTTATTCATAAAAATAAGCAGCACAATGCACCTAAATACAGTGGGCATTACATGTAAAACAGATATAAGACTGATAGGTTTTAAGAGGAAGAAGACTCTTCAGAGACCTTGGACAGTAATGGATGGCATGGTAGTGAGTTCCTTGAGTTCTCATTTATAGATCCCAGAGTTGAAGAAGCTGACCACCCACAGACACCTGTGGACAGAGACAGAGAAAGCCCCAACAAAACCCCAATCTCTAGTCAAAAGACAAGGAAAGGATCTTTTTAGCAAGAAGGAAAATTTGTACAGAATAACTGTTCTACTCCAGGCCGGAAGAAAAAGTGTTCCTCATGCTCACCCATATCAGCAATGACCAAGTGGAGAACCTAGACATTCACTCTCATGAAGCTAGAAAGAGACACCCAACATCCCTGTTGAGGTGGTGTCAGAGAAGGCAAAGTAGGAAGCTGGGATCCCTGTGGTGCCTTGGAGACCACATAGGAAGCCTGGGCTTCCACACCGACTCTACAGTTACAAACTATTTCTATTCCTCCTCAGAGGTGGCCTATGGAGAATCAGCCCTACACCATCACCAAGTGGTAACTAGGCCACCTGCAGCACAGTATCGGTCGAGACCATTCAGGAAGCTGACAGTAATAAGGAGTGATGAGAAGCAGAATGAGAAATGTTTCCTGCTTAGTGACAATGAAGGTCAAGTAGGAAACCTGGACTTCCTGACAATGTAATGAGGCAGTAGCCCCTTTTTCTGAAGTAGTGTCAGAGAAAGTTAGCTGAAAAGAGATTTAAATAAGATAGAGAATCTCATAACATAATGTGAAAAAATATAGGTTTTCACAGAATATGACTTCACACAAAGAACCAAGAAGGTCTTAAACCAAATGGAAAAAAAAGACAATCAATATATGTCACACTAAGATAACCAAGAACATAGAATTATCTGACAAAGATTTTAAAGTAGCCATGACTGAAAAAAATGATTCAATAAGCAATTACAAACAGGCTTAAAACAAATTATAAAAAAAAAAGGTCTCAGCAAAGAAACTGAAAATATAAAGAAGAACTAAATGAAAATTATAAAGCAGAAAAATACAATAACCAAAATAAAAATGTTCAGTGGATAGGGTCATCAGCAGATGGAGGACACCAAGGAAAGTATCAGTAAACTGGAAGAGAGAACAATAGAAATCACTTAATCTGAACAACAAATATAAAATAGGTTGAAAAATATGAGTAAATCTCAGAGAGCAGTGGGGCTATAACAAAAGGTTTAGCATTTCTGTCATCAACTTCCCAGAAAGAAAGGAGAAAAATGGCACAGCTAAAATGATACTCAAAGATGTGAAGGCTGAAAACTTCTTAAGTTTGTCAAGCCATAAACCTAGCCATAAACACCCGGGTGGGCCTGTAGTCCCAGCTAGTTGGGAGGATCACTTGGCTCCAGAAGTTTGAGGTTGCAATGTACTAGGATTGATTTCCCCTGTGAATAACCACTACACTCCAACCCAGAAAATATAGCAAGACTCTATCTCTTAATTTTTTCAGTAATCAAAAAAGGCATAAGTCTACAGATTCAATAAGCTAAGTAAATTCCAAATAGGATAAACTGAAAGATGAAAACACACACCAAGACACATTATAACTTCTGAAAGTAGGAGCCAAACACAAAATCTTGACAGTGGCAAGAAAAATAAAAATGACATCTCACTAACAAGAGAAAAGCACTTAAAAGGACTGCATATTTTTTATCACGATGGCCAAAAAGGAATTGCACAATATTTTTCAAATGTTGAAAATAAAGGGCTGGCAAACCAGAATCCTACACCCAGCCAAAATATGCTTTAGAAATGAAGAGGAAATAAAGACATTCTAAGATCAAGGAAAACTGAGAAGATTCGTTGTTAGCCAATATGCCCTAAATGAATTTAATAAAGTTCCCAAAACAGAAATAAAAGAATAATTTTAAGAATCCTTAGAATACACAAAAATATGGGGAAATGTAACAGGCATTCCTTTCCTTTTTCTAAATTGAATTTGATAGATGAAGCAAAGGCATATTGTTGTCTGATTTCTACATGTTTGTATATGAAATTATATTTTAAGTAGAGGAAGGTAAAAAGACAGTAAGGGAGCTAAGATTTCTGTACTTCATTCAAATTGGTAAAATGATGGCACCAGTAGACCATATATATGCATATATGATGTAATACCTAGAGCAAACATTAAAAAGTTTGTAACACAGCAAACATTAAAAAGTTATTCAAAGACATAAACTTAAGAAACTAATGATAAATCAAGATGGAATTCAAGAAAAATGTTTAAGTAAGTAATTTATGGGAAGACAGAAAAAAGTAAACAGACAACAATGAAAGAAAACAAACAGGAAAAATATAGAATAGCAGACTTAAGTCCTAATATATTAAAATATATTAAATATAAAATGTCTAAATATACCAATTGAATAGACAGGGATTGGCAGATTGGATTAAAAATATGGCTGAACTAAAGATTTTCTATAAGAAATACACCTTAATATAACAATACAGTCAGATTAAAGGTGAAAATATCATAGTACATGTATCATGAAATTATTAATCAAAGGAAACCAGGAGGAATATATTAATATCAAATAAATTAGACTTCAAAGCAAATAAAATTACCACGAAAGGTATTATATATTGATAAAAGTGTCAATCCTCCAAGAAAACATAGCAACTCAAGATATGCGTCACCAAACAAGAACTTCAAAATATGTAGATAATATGGAATATGTGAATCAACCATAATGGAATCAAACTAGAAATCAATAACAAAAGGTAACAAACAATTTCCCCCACAGTTGTAAACTATACAACACACTTTTAAATAACTCATGAAATAAAGAGGTAGTTTTTTTTATCTTTTATTTTAGGTTCCGGGGTACATGTGAAGGTTTTTTATATAGGTAAACTCATGTCATGGGGGTTTGTACAGACTATTTTATTGCCGAGATATTAAGCCTTTTACTCAACAGATTTTTTTTTTCTCCTCTCCCTCCTCCCAACCTTCACCCTTAAGTAGACTTCAGGGTCTGTTTTCCCTTCTTTGTGTTCATGAGTTCTCATCGTTTAGCTTCCACTTATGAGTGAGAACATGCAATATTTGGTTTTCTGTTCCTGTGTTAGTTTACAAAGGATAATAGCCTCCAGCTCCATCCATGTTCCCATGAAAGACATGATCCTGTTCTTTTTTATGGCTACCTAGTAATCCCCGATGTATATGTACCATTTTTTTTTATTAAATCTGTCATTAATAAGCATTTAGGTTGATAGGCATTTAGGTCTTTGCTGTTGTGAATAGTGCTGCAATGAACATTCACATGCATGTGTCTTTATGGCAGAATGATTTATGTTCCTCTGAGTATATACCCAGTAATGAGATTGCTGGATCAAATAGTAGTTCTGCTATTAGCTCTTTGAGGAATCACCTTTCTGACTTCCACAATGATTGAACTAATTTACACTCTCACAAAAGGTGTATAAGTGTTCCTTTTTCTCCACAACCTTGCCAACATCTGTTATTTTTTTTTTTTACTTTTTAATAATGGCCATTCTGACTGATGTGAAATGGTATCTCATTGTGGGTTTGATTTGCATTTCTCTAATGATCGGTGATGTTGAGCTTTTTTCATATGTTTGCTGGCTGCATGTATATCTTCTTCGGAAAAGTGTCTGTTTATGTCCTTTGCCCACTTTTTCATGGGGTTGTTTGTTTTTCTCTTGTAAATTTGCCTAAGTTCCTTATAGATGCTAAATATTAGACCATCGTCAAATGTATCATTTGAAAATATTTTCTCTCATTTTCTGAGTGGTCTGTTTATTCTGTTGATAGTTTTTCTTTTACTCTGCAGAAGCTCATTAGTTTAGTTAGATCCCATTTGCTCATTTTTGCTTTGTTGCGATTGCTTTTAGTGTCTGTGTCAAGAAATCCTGCCCATTTCTATGTCCAGGATAGTATTGCCTAAATTACTTTCCAGGGTTTTTTTTTTTTTAATATACTTTAAGTTTTAGGGTACATGTGCGCAACGTGCAGGTTAGTTACATATGTATACATGTGCCATGTTGGTATGCTGCACCCAGTAACTCATCATTTCACATGAGGTATATCTGCTAATGCTATCCCTCCCCCCTCCGCCCACCCCACAATAGGCCCCGGTGTGTGATGTTCCCCTTCCTGTGTCCATGTGTTCTCATTGTTCAATTCCCACCTATGAGTGAGAACGTGGTGTTTGGTTTTTTGTCCTTGTGATAGTTTGCTGAGAATGATGGTTTCCAGCTTCATCCATGTCCCTACAAATCATCATTTGTAGGGATGAACTCATCAAGGACATGAACTCATCATTTTTTATGGCTGCATAGTATTCCATGGTGTATATGTGCCACATTTTCTTAATCCAGTCTATCATTGTTGGACATTTGGCTTGGTTCCAAGTCTTTGCTATTGTGAATAGTGCCACAATAAACATACGTGTGCATGTGTCTTTATAGCAGCATGATTTATAATCCTTTGGGTATATACCCAGTAATGGGATTGCTGGGTCAAATGGTATCTCTAGTTCTAGATCCCTGAGGAATTGCCACACTGACTTCCACAATGGTTGAACTAGTTTACAGTCCCACCAGCAGTGTAAAAGTGTTCCTATTTCTCCACATCCTCTCCAGCACCTGTTTCCTGATTTTTTAATGATCGCCATTTTAACTGGTGTGAGATGGTATCTCATTGTGGTTTTGATTTGCATTTCTCTGATGTCCAGTGATGATGAGCATTTTTTCATGTGTCTGTTGGCTGCATAAATGTCTTCTTTTGAGAAGTGTCTGTTCATATCCTTCACCCACTTGTTGATGGGGTTGTTTGTTTTTTTCTTGTAAATTTGTTTGAGTTCATTGTAGATTCTGGATATTAGTCCTTTGTCAGATGAGTAGATTGCAAAAATTTTCTCCCATTCTGTGGGTTGCCTGTTCACTATGATGGTGGTTTCTTTTGCTGTGCAGAAGCTCTTTAGTTTAATTAGATCCCATTTGTCAATTTTGGCTTGTGTTGCCATTGCTTTTGGTGTTTTAGACATGAAGACCTTGCCCATGCCTATGTCCTGAATGGTATTGCCTAGGTTTTCTTCGAGAGTTTTTATGGTTTTAGGTCTAACCTGTAAGTCTTTAATCCATCTTGAATTAATTTTTGTATAAGGTGTAAGGAAGGGATCCAGTTTCAGCTTTCTACATATGGCTAGCCAGTTTTCCCAGCACCATTTATTAAATAGGGAATCCTTTCCCCATTGCTTGTTTTTGTCAGGTTTGTCAAAGATCAGATAGTTGTAGATATGCGGCATTATTTCTGAGGGCTCTGTTCTGTTCCATTGGTCTATATCTCTGTTTTGGTACCAGTACCATGCTGTTTTGGTTACTGTAGCCTTGTAGTATAGTTTGAAGTCAGGTAGCATGATGCCTCCAGCTTTGTTCTTTTGGCTTAGGATTGACTTAGCAATGTGGGCTCTTTTTTGGTTCCATATGAACTTTAAAGTAGTTTTTTCCAATTCTGTGAGGAAAGTCATTGGTAGCTTGATTGGGATGGCATTGAATCTGTAAATTACCTTGGGCAGTATGGCCATTTTCACGATATTGATTCTTCCTGTCCATGAGCATGGAATGTTCTTCCATTTCTTTGTATCCTCTTTTATTTCCTTGAGCAGTGGTTTGTAGTTCTCCTTGAAGAGGTCCTTCACATCCCTTGTAAGTTGGATTCCTAGGTATTTTATTCTCTTTGAAGCAATTGTGAATGGGAGTTCACTCATGATTTGGCTCTCTGTCTGTTATTGGTGCATAAGAATGCTTGTGACTTTTCAACATTGATTTTGTATCCTGAGACTTTGCTGAAGTTGCCTCTCAGCTTAAGGAGATTTTGGGCTGAGACAATGGGGTTTTCTAGATATACAATCATGTCATCTGCAAACAGGGACAATTTGACTTCCTCTTTTCCTAATTGAATACCCTTTATTTCCTTCTCCTGCCTGATTGCCCTGGCCAGAACTTCCAACACTATGTTGAGTAGGAGTGGTGAGAGAGGGCATCCCTGTCTTGTGCCAGTTTTCAAAGGGAATGCTTCCAGTTTTTGCCCATTCAGTATGATATTGGCTGTGGGTTTGTCATAGATAGCTCTTATTATTTTGAGATACGTCCCATCAATACCTAATTTATTGAGAGTTTTTAGCATGAAGCGTTGTTGAATTTTGTCAAAGGCCTTTTCTGTATCTATTGAGATAATCATGTGGTTTTTGTCATTGGTTCCCTTTATATGCTGGATTATGTTTATTGATTTGCATATGTTGAACCAGCCTTGCATCCCAGGGACGAAGCCCACTTGATCATGGTGGATAAGCTTTTTGATGTGCTGCTGGATTCAGTTTGCCAGTATTTTATGGAGGATTTTTACATTGATGTTCATCAGGGATATTGGTCTAAAATTCTCTTTTTTTGTTTTGTCTCTGCCAGGCTTTGGTATCAGGATGATGCTGGCCTCATAAAATGAGTTAGGGAGGATTCCCTCTTTTTCTATTGATTGGAATAGTTTCAGAAGGAATGGTACCAGCTCCTCCTTGTACCTCTGGTAGAATTCGGCTGTGAATCCATCTAGTCCTCGACTTTTTTTGGTTGGTAAGCTATTCATTATTGCCTCAATTTCAGATCCTGTTATTGGTCTATTCAGAGATTCAGCTTCTTCCTGGTTTAGTCTTGGGAGGGTGTATGTGTCCAGGAATTTATCCATTTCTTCTAGACTTTCTAGTTTATTTGCGTAGAGGTGTTTATAGTATTCTCTGATGGTAGTTTGTATTTCTGTGGGATCGGTGGTGATATCCCCTTTATCATTTTTTATTGCATCTATTTGATTCTTCTCTTTTTTCTTCTTTATTAGTCTTGCTAGTGGTCTATTGATTTTGTTGATCTTTTCAAAAAACCAGCTCCTGGATTTATTGATTTTTTGAAGGGATTTTTGTATCTCTATTTCATTCAGTTCTGCTCTGACCTTAGTTATTTCTTGCCTTCTGCTAGCTTTTGAATGTGTTTGCTCTTGCTTCTCTAGTTCTTTTAATTGTGATGTTAGGGTGTCAATTTTAGATCTTTCCTGCTTTCTCTTGTGGGCATTTAGTGCTATAAATTTCCCTCTACACACTCCTTTGAATGTGTCCCAGAGATTCTGGTATGTTGTGTCTTTATTCTCGTTGGTTTCAAAGAACCTCTTTATTTCTGCCTTCATTTCGTTATGTACCCAGTAGTCATTCAGGAGCAAGTTGTTCAGTTTCATGTAGTTGAGTGGTTTTGAGTGAGTTTCTTAATCCTGAGTTCTAGTTTGATTGCACTGTGGTCTGAGAGACAGTTTGCTATAATTTCTGTTCTTTTACATTTGCTGAGGAGAGCTTTACTTCCAACTATGTGGTCAATTTTGGAATAAGTGCAGTGTGGTGCTGAGAAGAATGTATATTCTGTTGATTTGGGGTGGAGAGTTCTGTAGATGTCTATTAGGTCTGCTTGGTGCAGAGCTGAGTTCAATTCCTGGATATCCTTGTTAACTTTCTGTCTCATTGATCTGCCTAATGTTGACAGTGGGCTGTTAAAGTCTCCCGTTATTATTGTGTGGAAGTCTAAGTCTCTTTGTAGGTCTCTAAGGACTTGCATTATAAAACTGGGTGCTCCTGTATTGGGTGCATATATATTTAGGATAGTTAGTTCTTCTTGTTGAATTGATCCCTTTACCATTATGTAATGGCCTTCTTTGTCTCTTTTGATCTTTGTTGGTTTAAAGTCTGTTTTAACAGAGACCAGGACTGCAACCCCTGCCTTTTTTTGTTTTCCATTTGCTTGGTAGATCTTCCTCCATCCCTTTATTTTGAGCCTATGTATGACTCTGCAAGTGAGATGGGTTTCCTGAATATAGCACACTGATGGGTCTTGACTCTTTATCCAATTTGCCAGTCTGTGTCTTTTAATTGGAGCATTTAGCCCATTTACATTTAAGGTTAATAGTGTTATGTGTGAATTTGATCCTGTCATTATGATGTTAGCTGGTTATTTTGCTCGTTAGTTGATGCAGTTTCTTCCTAGCCTCAATAGTCTTTACAATTTGGCATGTTTTTGCAGTAGCTGGTACCGGTCATTCCTTTCCATGTTTAGTGCTTCCTTCAGGAGCTCTTGTAGGGCAGGCCTGGTGATGACAAAATCTCTCAGCGTTTGCTTGTCTGTATTTCATTTCTCCTTCACTTATGAAGCTTAGTTTGGCTGGATATGAAATTCTGGGTTGAAAATTCTTTTCTTTAAGAATGTTGAATATTGGCTCCCATTCTCTTCTGGCTTGTAGAGTTTCTGCCAAGAGATCAGCTGTTAGTCTGATGGGCTTCCCTTTGTGGGTAACCCGACCTTTCTCTCTGGCTGCCCTTAACATTTTTTCCTTCATTTCAGCTTTGGTGAATCTGACAATTATGTGTCTTGGAGTTGCTCTTCTCAAGGAGTATCTTTGTGGCATTCTCTGAATTTCCTGAATTTGAATGTTGGCCTGCCTTGCTAGATTGGGGAAGTTCTCCTGTATAATATCCTGCAGAGTGTTTTGCAACTTGGTTCCATTCGCCTTGTCATTTTCAGGTACACCAATCAGACGTAGATTTGGTCTTTTCACATAGTCCCATATTTCTTGGAGGCTTTGTTCGTTTCTTTTTATTCTTTTTTCTCTAAACTTCTCTTCTCGCTTCATTTCATTCATTTGATCTTCCAGGGTTTTTATAGCTTTGTGTTTTACATTTAAATCTTCAATCCATTTTGAGTTCATTTTTGTATATGGTGTAAGGAATGGGTTCAATTTCAATCTTCTGTATATTGCTAGCCAGTTATCCCAGCACCGATTATTGAATAAGGATTATTTTGCCCATTGCTTGCGTTTGTCAGCTTTGTTAAAAATCAGATGGTCGTAGGTGTGCAGCCTTGTTTCTGGGCCCTCTAATCTGTTCCATCGATCTATGTGCCTGTTTTTGTGCCAGTACCACACTGTTTTGGCTACTGTACTGTGCAGTATAGTTTGAAGTCAGGTAACGTGGTGCCTCCAGCTTTGTTTTTTTTTGCTGGAATTGACTTAGCTATTCAGGCTCATAAGAGGTAGTTTCAATAAAACTGAAAAATACATTGAACTGGATGAAAATGAAAACACAACGTACCAAAATGTGTGGGTCACAGCTAAAACAATAATTTAAGCTGCCACATCAGGATTCTATAAAAAAGAAGGATACTAAACCCAAAGCAAGCAGAGTAAATAATAAAGATGAGATCAGAAGTCAATTAAATTAGAAATCTAAAATCAATTGGGAAAAATAGTAAAGAAATTACAAGTTACCAATATCAGGAATAAAACCAAGGATATTATTAAGATCCAACATATATCAATTAATAAATAAATACTACAAACAATGCTACACATATAAATTTTACAAGTTAGAAAAATGGACAAATTCCAAGAAAAATAGAAATGGTACAACTTACCCAACATGAAATCAGTAATTATTTGAATATTCTTATAACCATTTTAATAAACAAATTTATAACTTAAAAATTTCCTCCAGACGCTGATGGTTTTACCAAAAAAAAAAAAAAAAAAAACTACTCAATAATTTTTTTTTTTTTTTTGAGACAGAGTCTCGCTCTGTTGCCCAGGCTAGGGTGCAGTGGCACAATCTCAGCTCACTGCAACCTCCACCTCCCAGGTTCAAGCGATTCTTGTGTCTCAGCCTCCAAGCAGCTGTGATTACAGGCATGCACCACCATGCCCAGCTAATTTTTGTATTTTTAGTAGAGACAGGGTTTCACCATGTTGCCCAGGCTAGTCTTGACCTCCTGACCTCAGGTGATCCACCTGCCTCAGCCTCCCAAAATGCTGGGATTACAGTTGTGAGCAACTGCGCCTGGCGTTAATTTTTCTTAATAACACAAATTCTACACAATTTCTTAAAGAAAATAAAAGTAAACCTTCCAATGCATTCATGAACCAATATTTTCCTCATGCAAAAGTCACTTAAATCCAATATTAAAGAAAAAAAACAAAATAGTAGATCAATATTTCTTGTGAATATAGAAACAAAAATCATTAGCAAAATACTAGCAAATAAAATTAAGCAATATATAAAAATAATTTCATATCATAACCAAGTGGCGTTTATTCCAGGGATGCCAGGCTGGTTTATATTTGAAAATCAATCAATATTATTGTTGTATAATAAGTTTTCTGGTCTTTGTACTTAATTCCTTCCTATGCACTTGGAATTTTCTGAGTGATTTAAGTGTGTTTTTTATTCCTGAGTCCTTTGGATTGCCATAACCAACTGGAGTTTATTCCAGTGATGCAAGGCTGGTTTAATATTTGAAAAATCTATCAATATTATTATTGCATATTAATAATATTTGGTCTTTGTACTTAATTCCTTCTAATGCACCTGGAATTTTCTGAGAGATAGAAGTGTCTTTTATTTATTCCTGAGCCCTTTGGATTACTATGCTATCCCTCTCATTTTGCTAATGAAGTGACTCATGGTGGGCCCCTAGGTAGCCTCAGGATGGGAACTGGTCACCAAGATGACCACCTGCATGATTAGAGTGCTGGGACTTTGAGCCAGTCTGACCTCTTTGAGGAAGAGGTGGAGGCTTGAGGTTAAGCCCAGTCACACTGCTAATGATTTAATCAATCATGCCTACATCATGAAACTCCAATAAAATCTCTGGCCTCTGAAGTTCAGAGGAGTTTCCCAGTTGGTGAATACATCAATGTGCTTTGGAGGATGATGTGATGTGATTTTTCAGGGAGAGAGCACTGAAGATCTGCATTTAGCACTCTTCCAAATCTAACCCTATATGTTTTTTTCACTTAGCTCTTCCTGAGTTAGATCCTTTATAATAAAATGTGAATTGTAACTATAGTGTTTTCCTAAGTTCTGTGAGTCATTCCACCAAATTATGCACCAGAAGGAGTCATGGTAACCCTGAGATTTGTAGCCAGTCCATCAGAAGTGTGGATGACCTGGGACCTACTGAACTTTTTGCTGGCATTTAAAGTGAGGGCAGTCTTGTTGTGTATTTTGCCCTTCATTTTGTGAGGTCTACACTAACTCCAGGTGTGAGTGTCATAACTGAATTGTACTATATCTGTTGGTGTTAGAACAGATAGGGTTGAAACAGAGCAGCTGGTCTTAGAGTAGTGATCCACTATTCATCAAGGTAAAGAAAGAAATACATAATTATATCTATTGCATAAAAAAAACTTTACAAAATTTAACACCCATTCATGGTACAATCTCCCAGAAAGTTGAAACAGAGAATAACTTTCTCAACTTGAAAAGGAGTATCTATTAAAAAATAACAACAGCTAACAGTTTACTAAAGGATGAAAAACTGAATACCATTGCCCTAACTCCTCTGAACTTCACAGGGCGGAGATTTTATTGGAGTTTCATGATGTAGGCATGATTTATTAAATCATCAGCAGTGCAATTGGGCTTAACCCTAAGCTTCCACCTCTTCCTCAGAGGTCAGACTGGCTCAAAGTCCCAGGCAAGGGTGTCCAATATCACCACTCTTATTCAACGTAGGGCTGAAAGTAAGAAAATGAACTAAAAGGCATACAAATCAGAAAAGAATAAATTAAAAAATTGTGTTTACAGAGGATAAACATAGAAAATGCCAAGGAGCCTAAAAATAAAACAAAACACTCCTAGAACTAATAAGTGTGTTGAGCAAGGTCACTGCATACAAAGTAACCGTGAAAATCAATTGTATTTCCTTATACTAACAATAAATACGTGGACACCAAAATTAATAACACAATACCACTTACAATAACTTAAAGAACAAAATATGCATAAATCTAAAGAAACGTGTTTAGGATTTATTTGCTGAAAATTACCCAGCGCTGAATAAAGAAATCAAAGGGCTAAATAAGTGGAGAGACATATGGTGCACATGAATTGGAAGACTCAACCTAATAAAGATTTCAATTCTTTCAAACTGATACACAGTTTTAACTCAATTCTTATCAAAGTCACTGCAAGGTAGTTTTGTAGATATGGACAATTATTTTGAACTTCTGATAAAGAAGAAAAAAGTGAAAGTAATCAGTCAACCTGATCTTAAGGCTTATTATAATAAGCAACATTAATTAAGATGGTGCAGGGATGGACACATAGATCAATAGAATAGAATAGAGAACCTAAAAATAGATCTACACAAATGTGCCACTGACTTGTGGCAATGTTGTTGTTTTAAGACACTAAGTCTATGGTAATTTATTATAGCAGAAATAGAAAAGTAATACAGTTGTCCTCACCAGTTTTTAGGAATGTAAACACATCATGACCCAAAAATTTGAGAACTGCTCTCCAGGGATCTTGGGCAAATATTTGTTTGCCCACTAACACTAATCTTTGTTTTTATATTTCTAAAATGCCATACCAGTCTTCCCAAATTAATGACTGTTTTGAGTGTCAAACAAAATCATTCATTTAAAATAAGTAGAAAATTGCCTGACATATTCATGCAAATATGTGACAGCTATTACTGTATTATTGGCAGAACGATAGCTGGCTACATCAAAGTCACAAAGGAAAGAGAAAGGTAAATAAAAGTTAAAAATGAATAAACACGGCTGGGCGCAATGGTGCATGCCTGTAATCCCAGTACTTTGGGAGGCCCACGCAGGTGGATCACCTGGGCTCAGGAGTTCGCAACCAGCCTGACTAACATGGTGAAACCCCATCTCTACTAAATACAAAAAAATTAGCTGGGCATGGTGGTGCATGCCTGTAATCTGAGCTACTTGGGAAGCTGAGACAGGAGAATCCCTTGTACCTGGAAGGCAGAGGTTGCAGTGAGCCAAGATCACATCATTGTACTCCAGTCTGGGCAACAACGGCGAAGCTCTAAAAAAAAAAAAGAAAGAAAGAAACAATAAACACAATAAATAAAAGTTCTAAATGTATCTTTTTCTTTAATGAGCCTGATTTGACTGCAGTAAAAATATAGTCTGATGGGTGTCCCTTCTCCTGAGTCACCTTTTATTGTTTTGGAAATATTGATCTGTGGAGGCAAGTTCTTCCCATGGTTTTATAAAACACTATACTTCTTAAAACAACAGTGCACTTGCACGTGTGCACACACACACACACACCACATTAGCTCTTATTCATTTTAAATACAATGGCTATAGAAGTTACATTTCTAATTTTATTTCATTTCTGTATATCTTGGCAAATTGCTCATGTAAGGAAGGCCTGGCATTTTCAAAAATTATCTCGGCACTTAAGAGCACATTTTTCTGAGCCTGTTCTTCTATTCATATGTCTTAGGAAGGACAAGCATAAAAATATCTTTTTTCTCGGCACCAGTGGGTAGATCCGTCTGCAGTGGTACAGTGCCTATTGAGATCATGTCCTTGCTTAAGGAATCCAGACCCCACAATCCTAAAAACAAACAAAAATTGAGTTAACATTTTCAGCCTTCCGCTATATGTTTCATTGCAAACCCAAGGTTCATGAGGGGTTTCTATTTCTTTATTCACTTGTCCAACCATCAATATATATTGAGTAGGTATTATGAGTGAGATCTTTCTAGTCCCTGAGGATACGTTTCCTGCTTCCTTGGAGATGATAGTCTAATATTCACTATAGTCTAGTATTTCTTTATGCACCAGAAATGTAGTTAAATATTTAATATAGCAACTCATTCTACCTAGGTCGTAAGATGGTACATGGTTCGTTGTTCAACAATGAAAAGGTAAGGGAATGAACTTTCACCATTCAGTCTTTTTTTCTGAGGTTCTGCTTCATAACTTGATCTAATCCAGCCCTCTCCTCTCCCTAGGTTACCCTCTATTATATCAACCTTTTTTTTCCTTTGATATCCTTTACTATAGCCTGAAATTATTTTGTCCATTTATTCCTCTCCTTCTTTATTGCCTGTCACTCCTAATTGACTATAAATTCCAGGAAAGTCAGATGACTTTTATCTCTGTAGCTTAGTGCCCAGAAATATGTCTATTCTTTAGTCAGTGCTTAGTATGTGTTTGAATGAATGGGTGAAGTAATCAATCAGCCAAATTATCTCTTGTCATTTCTGAAACTTTGCGGTACAATATGGTAGCCATGCATGTTATTAATTACTCAAAAGGTGACTAATTAAAATTAATGTATACTATAAGTATAAAATATATCTCAGATTTCAATGACCTAGTTCCAAAATAAAAAGAAACCAAAATTTTATAAATATTTGTTATTGATTCTATGTTGCAATGATAATATTTTGAATATATTGAGTTAAAATATACTATTAAATGTTTTAAAGAGTTAATTTCACTTGTTTCTTCTTGCTTTCTTAAATGGCGCTACAAGAATATTTAACATTTAATATATAATTCACCTTTGTGACTCACATTATGTTCCTATTGGACAGCATTAGTCTATAATAATGGCCATGAAAAACAAAGTCCAAGAAATACACAGATGTAGTAGGTGAATTAATGCTAGGGCTCAGGCAGAAGCAAATAATACTTGGAATATATTCAGATTCTGCCTCCAGGAAGTTTGGGGAGTAAATATTCAAAATTAAAAGAAGTAAAGCCAGCATTTACCTCCAGACACCTCCAGAGAGGTGTCTAATAGAAACTAGATGCCACACCCACCACTGAAAATGAAGGAAGACGTGGTTTCGGGTTAAGGTGGCCACATCACACACCAGAACCCTTCAGAAACCACTTCCGTCCCCTTGATGTGTGACCAAATGCTATCAGGATGGTGGGCAGTGATTAATGGTGACAGCTTTAAGAGCACAGCAGTGCATAGGGAAACAGACAAGGAGCTCCACAGCCGCTCAGGAGGGACTTTTAAAGGCCATTAAATCAACTCTGTGATACTTTGTATTTCACTCCGACAGTCCTGACTTCAGATGGGCCAGTTCAGAGAGTCATCTACATAGGCGTGCATGAACCTTGCTAGAATTACAATGGAAGAGCAAGATAACAGGCCAACTCTGCTTTGCTTTCCTTGTGGGTCCTGACAAGTGCGCAGGTGGTATTGGCTGATCTTCCATGCTTTTCCCTATGGGGAGGAGATGCTTTTTTTCTGAGGCTCCTGATCTCTATTTTTATTTTTTTCTGTGGACATCTTGCTTCAAATACGTAAATGTAAAGGAAGCTAAGGATGCTAGAGTTGGTATAGCTTGGAGATTATTCTCAACAACCACTTAAACACTCAGGAGCATAAAATTTCCCATTGGGGAAACTACTGATGAGAATATTCCCTTCTTATTCTAAGTCTGGGTGGGGCTCAGGAATCTGTCTTTAAACCTGAGTAATTCTGATGCTGATGATCTATATGGTTGACACTGAGCCTAGATATTTGCCTCAGAGCACAGATGAGGAAATAGAGGTCCTTTTAAGGAAAAGAACTTGTCCAGGTTTCCGCTGAACCCTGACTTCTAGGGTTGTTGCCATGTTTTTAATGGTTTCCTGATCTAATCCATGACAAAACTTTCAGAAAATTGTCAAGCAAACACATTTGGCGTGTGGTGGTGTGGCACCATATGATCTTCAATGCGTTCCTTGACTTGCCTGTCAATCCCTCTCCTACCCTAAGCTTAGTCGTTTTGCCAAAACAGAAGTTCTTTGCATAACCTTGAATTCCTCAAAGCATATGAAATGGGACATTAAGTGGCACCGCCTGGAGACTGAATTCAAGGGTAAAGTCAGATGTTAAAACTACTAGGTTGAAAAGCTAAACAAGAATTTTGTTTCTTTATATTTACTCTGTGTTTATTTACATCAGGTATCATCAGGGCCATTATTATATTAATGTCATGTATTTTACTTAACCATAGAAATCTCACAGAACTCTAGTTGGGGAAACAGTAGGAATGCTGGTATATTACATTGTATAATACTTTCATATCAGTTGGTTCTAATAATTACAACCTAGTGAAAAAATTGCTATTATTATGACCCTCTCCCCCATTTAATGGATGAGAAAGCTGAGGACCAGAAGGCAAGCAAATTACCCAGAAGCACAGCGTTAGTAACAGTAAAGCTTTCTCCAGCCCAGGTCCTCAGCCATAGAAACTGGGCCTCTTTTCCACTATTCTGTGAGTTAGGTGAATGGGAAATTAACTAAAGAGCCTTGTTCAGGAAAGGGACACTTTCCGTTTTGTGCCTTTCCTCAAATTTCTTTGCACTTCCTTTTTCTAGATTCTACTTGAAGCTTGCAAAGAAAAGCAAGGCAGTTTTAACACCTCAGATGGAGAATCTGTTAATAAATTGGTTTCCCACCTCCTGCTTTTTTTTTTTTTTTTTTTGAGACAGAATTTTGCTCTTGTCACCCAGGCTGGAGAGCAGTGGCGTGATCTTGCCTCACTGCAACCTCTGCCTCCGGGGTTCAAGCAATTCTTGTGCCTCAGTCTCTAGAAGAGCTGGGATTACAGGCTCATGTCACCATGCCCAGGTCATTTTTGTATTTCAGCAGAGACGGGGGTTCACCATGTTGGCCAGGCTGGTCTCAAACTCCTGACGTCAGGTGATCCACCTGCCTTGGCCTTCCAAAGTGCTGGCATTACAGGCGTGAGCCACCGTGCTCGGCCGCCACCTACCTGCTCTTAAACTTTAATCACTGACTGTAGATCCTGTGTTCTCCCTATTGCTGATTAATATTCAACTTAAAAACAAACAAGAATGTGGCGTATGCATGGGTGACTTTAATGCTCACATGCTGGTGACCACTGAGGCCAGGGTAAAATCAGGAATGAAGAAGGGGCTCTTCTCAATGACTAGTGTGAACCCCAGGTCTCTCCATGCCTATGAGGCTGGCAGGCTCATTTGCTTCCAGATCCTGTCCTACTAGAGCCAGTTATGACAGGTAAAATCAGTAGAAGCTTATCATTAGTAGCTCCCAGAATCAAGCACAAGCTACTGCAAGTAGGTTGATAAGCATCAGCTACTATGTAATAATATGTGATGATCAGAGATCTCCTCCCTTAGTCTCTAATCATGGTGGCCTCCACACTTCCGGAAGTCATGCCACACAGTAGAGTTCCTAGTCTGCTATTTTTTCTGTTTGTCTTAGATCGATTGTTCTAACTGTGCCATAACTTGGTAGTCTCTCTGGGAAATGATTCTGCACTTTCTTTTCATAGCTTTCTATTTTTTTTATCCTTGTATTTGCTCCAAAATGACTATGTTTCTCAAGCACATTTTAATAAATAGGACAAATGAATGGCATCCTTGAATATGTGTGTGTGTGTGCATATGCATGTATATGTGTGTGTGTGTGTTGTGTATCCCCATAGGTGCATTGACAGGGAGTAAAGGCATTTGCTATGTCCTTAGCATGGCATGGTAAACTTGTGTTCTCTCTCTATAAACATGCAGCCACAAATGACCAACACAATCACTAATTATTCAAGACCACATCCATCCTGGCATCTGCCACTGAGAAAGCCCTTGCAGAAGAAAGCGGCAGGACTTACACCTGTCAAGTAGTACCCAGGAATATTGCCAAACCTGCTCCCCAATTATATCATCTATCTCCACATCAATGTAAAATAATCAGTGCCTGAAAATGCATAGTAGTGATAAATGGTACCAGAAGGAGAACACACCCTGTGATGGAGAGCTCACTACCTCCAGAGATTTCCCCTCCACTATTTCCCTCCCATGGGAATGTTTCCCTCCCATAGCTGGTCCTAAGTGGTTCTGCAGGGCTTCAAAGAGCCAAACTTCCTTCTTTCTAAGACATGTTTCATCTTTCCTCAGGCATCTGCAATAAAAAAAAAAAGTTTAGAAGACTAATGAGTAACACTGCCTCTTTCTCTACAATATTCAGAACTTATTGGTAATAAGATTCAAGAAGCACATAAATAAAGATCAAACATTTCAGGTTTACTACCAACAAAAGCTTTTGGGATGAGAAAACAGGTGAGCAGTCATTCGGGGCTTCCTTTACCTCACCCTTGAATTAAATTTACCTGCCCATCGTAGATAACCCTGCACCCCTGTGCCCCGAGACCCCCACCTCGATCTGAGCAGAGACTGCCTCTAAAAGCTTATCAATAGAATAATGGAGATATGCAGGTCCTATGGACAGGTTAGCTCTAAAAAAGGCAGCCTGGAAATGCCTGATGAGCACACCTAGATCCTTCTCTCAACCTCAGCAAGCGATTGCTCATCCTCTGAAACAGAGAAAGAATGAAAGCAAAGAGAAATGGAAAGTAAATTAGCAGTAGAATAGGAATTTCCTTCACTTAACAAATACTTGAATTGTGGGGAAAACATCATCCGTGTTCTCTTCCTAACAGTTGATGTTTCTAGTTTGGCTGTCCTCATTAACATGTAATCCTGGTGGACCTTCCCTAAAGTTCATGTGCAGTTTAAATTTCCCTGTTACTTGTAAGCCTGGGAACAGATAAAACTATGACTATGTCTGAGCAAAGAAGAGTTCAGTTGAGGAAACTGAGGTGCAGGGTGGTTAAGTGGCTCCCTCAAGATCACACAGCTGGACATCAAACCCATGCCCCCTGCCTGCCTGGGGTACTTGGCCACAGCACTCATCACTGCCATGCTGACTCCCCAGGTAAAGACTATTAGCAGGGCAAGCTGTTTTTACAATATCATCTGTCAAATGAAATAATGATTCTGAAATCCTGGAAACCTAAGCCAGATCAAAACTGGCAGCCCCAGGAGAAGAAGGCATTTGACTCAGCACAGTCAGTCAATCCATCCTGCCACCTACAACCCCCTTGCATGGAGAGAGTTGTAATGTGTCTCTATTGTCCTAGCAAGTGAGCAGGTGTTGAATGCAAATAGAGAACAACCCATCAGAAAAGCAAACTGGAGTATTCTGTTTTTCCCTTTTTTTTAAGGAAGCTTTTAATCAAAAGGGAGGAAAAAAGAGAACAAAGGGATAAAAATGAGACAAAATGGATAAGGGGGTAAAAAAGATTTTGTGATGCTAGAGCCGATAATGAGAAAAAAGGGAAGGGAGAGGTAGCCAGATTTCATGAACAGAATCCCACGCCTTGTACATCCTTGGTGGGTGACATCCACAGGGATCTTGTACAACTGGCCTGGTTTTGCAGCCAATTGCGAGTGTAGCCCTAAATGTGATCTGTTTTAAATGTATTGCAGTTGAATTATTTAATTCGAAATTTAGCTGGTGCCACAGGCTCTGGAGCAGAAGCAAGAAGAATGAACAAAATTATTTCATTGGAAAACGGTTTAATTTTTAATTATGAGATGAGGCACTTTGGGAGAATGAGACAATTGGCCCATGAGAGCTTTGTCTCCTGGGTTCACATGGAGTCATGATGGGCACTTACGAGTGTTTAATTTGCTTGTCCTGGTGACTGTCCGTTGACTCTAAGAGCAGGCAGAGATCAGAGGCATATGCAGCATAACTATGACAATAACAATGATAATTGTAACTTGTGTTTATGTAGAGGAAATTTCCACTGATTTTCTTCATTGTCATAGATACCATAAGCAACCTTGTCTAACCCACAGTCTGCAGGCCCCATGCAGCCCAGGATGGTTTTGAGTATGGCCCAATACAAATTCATAAACTTTCTTAAAACATTAGGAGATTTTTTTTTTGCAATTTTTTTGGCTCATCAGCTGTTGTTAGTGTGAGTGTATTTTATGTGCAGCCCAAGATAATTCTTCTTCTTTCAGTGTGGCCCAGGGAAGCCAAAAGGCTGGGCCCCCCTGCAAGGTAACCTGGAATTTGTTTTGTCTTTTTGCATAACAGGAGGAAATGAAGCAAAGGTCTCAGGTATAGTAGAAAAGAGGCTTGGACTGGGAATTAAGAACGGAAGATACTAGTGTTATTGTTACTACATAACTACAATTGTATCACTTTGAGTGAGTCACTTTACCTCCTTAGGCTTCAAATTCCTTAATATATAAAAAAGTCATTGGGTCTGATGAGCTTTGTGATCACTTTTACTTTTAAAATGTGTCTTTCTGGATTTGATCCTAAATGAGCTTCTCCCATTAACTAAACTATTCTCTGTAAATGAGGTTCTTTGTGAAGAGCCTCCCATAAGCATTTCATTCTACTAAATATTATTCTATTACTGTACTATTCAATAACTCTTTACTGAGCAGTATCTCACGGTGATCCATTAAGGTCACTCAGAGACAGACAGGCATAGATTTGGATTCAAGGTATGTTAATTCCTAGCCTGCTAGCACTGTGCAGGTTAATTGATTTCTCTGAGCCATGTCTTTCTAAAATGGGGAAAATGCTATTACTTACTTGAAGGTTTGTTGTGAAAATTAAATGAAGTGATCCATGTAAAGTGCTTGAAAGTGCTGTTACAACATGGAACTCAATAAATATTAGCTCCCATTGTCACCATCATGATCATCTTCATCACCACCACCATCATGGTATGCTAGACTCTCTTATAGACATTGGAGCTGAATAGTTCCTATTATCAAAGGGACATTAATATTTTAAGAAAAAGAGGTAAACACAAACTCTAAGTATTGTCACATAGGTTTGAACAAAGAGCTCTGAGACTACAGAAAAAAAAAAAAACTGAGAGTCATGGAGATGGCCCGATTTGCCCAAGACCATTCAGTGTATTATCCATAGTGCTAGTACCAGACGTCTAGTGTTCTCCTGTGTTATCAAAAACTATCTTTACAAAAAGACATTTCAAGAAACTAAATGAAATTAACATCATGAGTCTAACCTCTGCAAACCATCTAGTTTCTTCTATTTCCCAACACTTCAAGGACTACTATATAAAGATTATTGTTTTCTACTCACAACTCAACCTGCAATTGAATTGTGAGTATGATGTAAAAAAGAGCTACATCTGGCCAGGCGCGGTGGCTCATGCCTGTAATCCCAGCACTTTGGGAGGCTGAGGCAGGCAGATCACGAGGTCAGGAGATCAAGACCATCCTGGCTAATACAATGAAAACCCATCTCTACTAAAAAATACAAAAATATTAGCCAGGCGTGGTGGCAGGCACCTATAGTCCCAGCTACTCGGGAGGCTGAGGCAGGAGAATGGTGTGAACCCAGGAGGCAGAAGTTGCAGTGAGCCGAGATAGCGCCACTGCACTCCAGCACTCCAGCCTGGGCGACAGAGCAAGACTCCGTTTCAAAAAAAAAAAAAAAAAATCTACATACATATGTGTATTCTTATGTGAAAGTACAAGTGCAGATGTGTAAAAATATCTGCCTCTATAGACACAGGTAGCTGCATATAGAGATATACAGTAAGTCCCTATGTGCACACATTAGTATATGCCTAAGCACATGGGCATACACATGTCCACGTGTACATCCATATGTGGTCATGCATATATTTATACACAGGCATGCATGTGTCCAAACACACATCCACACTGACACATATGCACAGAGGGTATTTTGACAACACCGAACAGCTCCAGCAGCAAATACTGTGGAGGTTCTTATAATTTAAGCCAACAATTGTCACTAAACTTAAGTTCTGGTTTAGAAGGCACTGGAATCTCCAGCTGCATTAGGGCCTTATCTGTTAATCTTCTTAAATCAATTAAAACAAAGCTTTAAAACATCAAATTGCTATATTATCTGTACAATGTAAAATCTACCGTGTGAATTCAATTCCAAGTGAATCAAAGAATGCTAAAACAAGAATAGAACTTAACGGTGGTTCTCAAACTTCAGTGCTATAACAACTCCAGGAGCATGTTTATTTTGCTAATCATTAGTCTTCAGCCCAAGAGACTCTGACTTAGTCTCAGGTGGTGCCCAGGAATCTGCATTTAACAAGCTTCGTCAGTGATTTAGATGGTGGTGGTTTGTGAAATATCTTTTGAGAAGCACTAAATTAAAGATGATCAAAACCTCACTTTGCAAAAGAGTTAATAAAGGTCCAAATGATGAAGTGACATTCCAAAATTATGCTACTGTTAATAGCATAATAGGATTTGGAACACAGATCTTGTCCCTGTATCCCAACAAGATGAGATATGAAGTTATTATTTTATGGTATCTGTGTCTCATCTTCCAACAGAACTTTAAGCTTCTCAGGATAATTGCAATCTCTCTCTCTCTCTGTCTCATATTAGAATACACACAATAAACCAAATAAAGAGAAGAAACAGTAGAGAAATATATAAGAAAAAGACATTTACTGATGAAAAGCAGGTGACTGAATTGGGAAGAGCATGAATATTTATTAAGTTTATATTATGTGACTGGTGCTATATTTGAGCTTTGTACCAGTTGGGGCTGTGATTGGCTGCAAATAACAAAAACATCTAACTAGAGTGGCTAAAACCAGTAGGAGTTTATTTTATCTTGTATAATAAGGGTTCAGAGTGAAGAATTGCTTTAACAGCTCGAGAATATTGGGATTGATGTCTATAGATTACTAGTTCCTTTTGCCATTTTTTTAATGTTTGTCCACTCATGATCACAAGACAGTTGTTGCAGCTCCAGTCATTGCATCTGAATTCAAGGTAAAAAGGCTGAGGAGATATACCAATTTCATTTGCCACTTTTATTGAGGAACAAGAGCCTTTCTGGAAAATTTCAGAAGGCTTCAGCCTACATATCACTGGGGGAACATGGAGCTGAGAATTTGCTCTCAGAAATAGATTGTGTCAGCAAAGATGAAGAGGGGGTGGCTTTGGCACGTTTTGCATCTTCACACTTATAACGGAGAAAAGAAGGAATGATCCATGTGACATAAGGATGAAACAGTAGGCATTTCTCTGCCAGTATTTTGTGGATGACGTTGGAATAACTGTCTTTTCATGCAGCAGGCATTGTTCAAGTGTTCCTCACGTACCAAAAGCTGAGCTAGGTGCCATGAACATAAAGTAGAAATAGACATGATTTCAGTCCTCATTTCACAGTTAAGGATCCCACCTTGAAAGCAACACTGCAATTCAATATAATATGTTCTACAATGGAGACAAACAAGATGTTTTAGTTTTGCATATCATTTCCATGTCCCTTAAAGTGTTTTTTGTTATTGTTGTTGTTCTCTATATGGCTTAGTATAAAGAACTGCAACCCACAATGTCCAGTATAATATAAACTGGGACCACCTAACTAGACTCATCTCATGCTCTTCTTGCTCCTTCTTATAATGGACCAAGCTTCCTCCTACTTCAGGATTCTTGCATGTGACATTTCCTCTGTCTAGAATATGCTTTTACCCAACTCCTCAACCTACATCATCTGTCAATCCCTTTATCATTTAGATCCCAGCTCACATGTAATATTGAGTCCCCTAGACTAGATTACATTCTTTGTTGTCATCCTCATAACACTCTTAGTGTCTACCACGTCTTGCTATTTTATCAATATGTGCCATTTGTTTCATATATGCCTCTCCGTCTATACTTCAAACTCCATAAGGGAAAGGGATATGTGTTCTTGAATAACAATTTTATCTCCAATACCTAGCACATAATAGGTACTCATCATTAAACATCAATAAAATAGATTACTGCATAAATAGGTGGAATGAAGCTACAGGTTCTGCTTAGCGGTACCAGGCTTCGCAAAGTATATAACATTTAAACTTGTCCTCTCTGATCCTCAGTTTTCTACATATTTTTAATGAGTAGGACAAGGTGATTGCTAAAGGCCTGCTCAGCTTATTTTTCATTGACATTTACTCTTGAGTCCTGACTCCATCTCTACCTTTCTGTGTGAATTTGAGCAACTTGCTTAACCTCCCTCAGCCTCAATCTCCTCTGTCAAACAAGTAGAGATGATCTCTGAGGCCCCTTTCAAGCCTGAAGCATCAGTACATTTTTGAAACTCCAGAAGCAACATGAAAACTGCAGGGTGAGAGCTGGAGGGATTCTGCCGAGTTGTGGGTTTTGCAGGTGTTTCCCAGCAGGTTCCCAAGGAGCCATTCTCGAAGGAACTCAGCGTGTTACCTGGACTAATTTATAAAGGAAATGAAAAGGAAATGGACTCGTTATAATGAACACCATTAATTCACCACTCCAGACTTCACTGTGTAAACAGCAAGTATCAAGCGATTCAGTTGTCATTTGTCGATTGAATTCTGCTACTTTGCCTGTTGGAAATGACCAGCCAACACAACAGCGTGCAGATGATGGCAAGACTACTAATTAGCATATATATTGTTTGTCCTGGTATAAATTTATGGCAAACAGCAATATTTTACACTCCAGTAAAGTTAATAAATGAAGCTTTGGGCTATAAAAATTTCATGTTCCTTTGTGCAAAGGTCAATTATAAATAGTTAAGCACATATTCATTCAAAAGCTTGAGGCCTCACAGCCAGGAGAATGAAATATATTCTGGTAAATTTGCACTCTGGCTGGACTTGCCTTTCATTTTATAGCCTTGGTGACATCCCTCTTTGCTCGTCGGCACAGTCTGCATTCTCAAAGAACTCCCCTGGCTGGAGAGACTAAATGAAATGAGTATGTAAACATTCCTAGCCCTGTGGTTTGACACTCAGAATGTGTTTAATAATGCCAGTTTAATCTGAACGGGAAAGCCCATGTGAGAGAAGAGGCAACTGGGATTCACAGCAACACCTAAAGTTCTTTGTCCACAAGAAGAAGCCTAGACAAGAAACAGGAGATATGTTTTCTTATTCCAGTTCTACCATGAACTAAGAGATCATGGAACAGGATCAGTCTCCTCTCTAGGCCTTTGTTTCCCCATTTGAAAAAAATGAAGAGAGAGAATTTCATCAGTGTTCCGGTTATCTGTTGGCTGCATAACAAAACTCCCAAGAGACAGACTTGTTTAAGTTGTCTTAAAAACTGCAATCATTTTATTTCATCTTCTGATTTTGTGGGTCAGGAAGTTGGGCGGGGTTCAGTGGGAGATTCTCTGTTCCATCTGATGTCAACAGAGGTCACTTAATTTATTTCTTTCCTTCGTTCCTTTCCTTCCTTCCTTCCTTCCTTCCTTCCTTCTTTCTTTATTTCTCTCTTTCTCTCGTTCTGTTGCCCAGGCTGGAGTGCAGTGGCGCAATCTCAGCTCACAGCAACCTCCGCCTCCCGGGTTCAAGCGATTCTCCTGCCTCAGCCTCCCGAGTAGCTGGGATTACAGGCACCCGCCACCACACCTGGCTGATTTTTGTGTTTTTAGTAGAGACGAGGTTTCACCATGTTGGCCAGGCTGGTCTGGAACTCCTTACCTCGGGTGATCTGCCCCCCTCAGCCTCCCAAAGTGCTGGGATTACAGGCATGACTCAATTTATTTAGCTGGTGGATTGAGTGGTGGAGAATCTAGAGAACCCTCTCTCATGTATCCAGTGCCTTGGGGAGATGGTGAGAAGGCTGGGTTCTGCTGAGACTGTGCACTGGAATGTCTATGAATGGCCTCTTCCGCATGACATTGCCAGGGTAATGAGACTTCTTCTGTGGCAGCTCAGGGCTCCAATATGAAAGGCAAATGCTGCCAAGGCTGTGTCAGTAAACTGGTACAGCACCATTTCCACCACACTTTATTATACAAAGCAGTCACAGAGGCTTCATGGATTCAGGTAGAGGGAACATAGATCCTATCTCTTGATCAGAGAAGAATCAAGGTTTTGCAGCCATCTTTAATGTGCCATACCAGGGCTTTCCGATTGGGTTCCAAATTAAGAGATGTTGCATGGAAAAGGATTTGGTGGTCAGTAAGTTTGGGAAATAGTGGGTTAAAAAAGTTGAGCAATTATTTTGTGTGTGCTGCAAGACTTCTTAATATCTTTGACTTATTCCCTCCTTCTCTTAATACTTATTGTTTATACCAGGACCTGTCAGGCTACAAAAATGCAGCAGTGAACAAAATGGCACATTCGAGTGTTTGTATGTGTGGGGGAATTAGACAATAATAAAATAAATCCATAGTGTCAGGTCCTATTATGTGTTATGAAATGATAGAGAATGCCAAGACTTACTCTTTCAGATGGGACAATCAGATGGAAAGAGGAAGAGATATATCAGCAGGTAGCTACACAGTGAGAACAGAAACCATACAGAAGTTCGATGCAGTAGCAACAGCAAGGTGCACAGCTCCCCGGAGTGGGAGCATTGTTGGTCAAATGGCTGGGATGGAATGAATAAGAACATGAGTGGTGAAAGATGAGATCAGAGAAGCAAGGTAGGATATCTGGAGCAATGACAGACTTTGGAGTTTATTGAAAGTGTGATAGAAAGCCACAGGAGGCTTCTGGGGTGGAGGAGAGTGCATTATTACTTTTAAAAGATTCCTTCCTCACTTTGGGAGGCCAAGGCGGATGGATCACCTGAGGTCAGGAGTTCGAGACCAGCCTGGCCAACATGTTGAAAACTCGTCTCTACTAAAAAAAATACAAAAAAACCCCCACAAAAATTAGCTGGGTGTGGTGGTGGGCACCTGTAATCCCAACTACTCAGGTGGCTGAGGCAGGGAGAATCACTTGAACCTGGGGAGGTGGAGGTTGCAGTGAGCTGAGATCAAACCACTGCACTCCAGCCTGGGAGTGAGACCGAGACTCTGTCTCAAAAAAAAAGATTCCTCCCTACTCTATGGAAATAAACAATAAAGGACAAACAAGCAGGAATCAGTTAGGAAGCCACTGCAATATTCCAAGTGGGAGGTGATAATGATGGCATGGCCAGCGGTTAAGGTAAAAGTGAAGAGGTCTAGATCTCGGATATCTTATGGAAGTAGAGACAATAGGATTTGCTGATGGACGGTGAAATGGGAGGAAAAAGTGAAAAAATGCTTCTTAGGTTTTGGGTCTATGCAGCTGTGGAACTATGGGGATATAGCCTTAAATAATTTGGTGTGTGTTATGATTGTTAAGATGAACACTTGCAGACTTATACTGAGGACCAGAGTTCCAAGGAAGACATTTTGAGAAATGTTAGACTACACTTGTCAAAGAAAGATTGCACCAGATTGAGTTACACAGGCAGGGAAGCCTTTATTCAAGACTATTGCAATACAGGTTAAGACTTGCAATAGGGGAGATGAAACTTCACTGAAACAA
The DNA here is from genome assembly GCF_029289425.2 of Pan paniscus. Taxonomy (NCBI): domain Eukaryota; kingdom Metazoa; phylum Chordata; class Mammalia; order Primates; family Hominidae; genus Pan; species Pan paniscus. Next base: position 20,257,334 of record NC_073260.2, on the reverse strand, counting down.
AAGGCGGAGTATATTTAAGAGCCAAGGTAAGCTAGTGGAAAGGTACTGGATGATGTTAGTGGGGAGGTTGGCCATCTGTGCTTGCTAATTGATGCTTATAAAGTTAGGCTCCTCCCTACCCACAGCCATTGGGAGATAGAGGCATTATCTCCTTTGACGGTATTTTAAAGAATGACTCCCAGGTCCTTGAGAAAGTCCTTTCTAGATTGCAAATCTTGCAAGAGGCTAGGAGAAGATTTACATCCCAAAGGGGTAGAGAAAGAATAACAATTGAAAGTTTCCTAAAGTAAATGCTATAAGAAAAGGGAGGTCAGGGACTTATAATCAGAAAATCTTGTGTAAAGTTGAGTTGCCCTAAGGGGAATATTATGGTCTTCTTGGTTTTGCTCTATCATCTGATGCTTTCAGGTTTGAAAACTTAGACACACTACATGGAATCCTAGCAATCTAGGTCCTAAAACTATTTTGTCAAGACCTTCTATCTGTGTGACTTTGCACAATTATCTTAAATTATGTTTGTCTTCACATTCTAATTCTTCTACCTCAAAGCCTTTGCATTCTGTATTCCTCCTTCCTGGATGGATCTTCCCTACATTTATGCATGGCTATATCCTTTTAGTCTTTTGTTCTCAGCGAGAATACCTCCTTTCAGTCTTTGTTTTTAGCGAGGCCTACCCTGACACTTTTAAAATGACCATTGGCCCATTGTTGCTTCCTATCTCCTTAATTCCTAATGTAATATGCCATGTATGTATGTATGTATGTATGTATGTATTTATTTATTTATTTATTTTATGTTTCCTATTTGTAATCTGTTGCCTCCTGCTGGAATGGAAGCTTTATTGGCAAAGTGGCCGATGACAGAACTACTTGTTGTACTAAGAAATTGAAAAACAAACCCAGAAATGTAAAAATTAAGGGAATACTTAAGGAAGTTGATACCTCTCATCAGGGGAATAATATGCAGCCATTTAAGTTATGTTTATGAAGATAGTATAATAAGGAGAGCTGGTACATGGAAAGGATAAATTAAAAGAATCAGAATATAAAATTACAAAAAAGTATTATCATATTCTTATAAAAGCCAAACTTGAAAGAATCTATTCTACTTGTAACGAATATGTGATGACATTCAAAGTGGTTACCTTTAGGCGCCATTATTATGTATATTATGTTTTCTTCCTTTTCTTATTTTCAGGATTTTTTTCAATTTTTAAATAATGATTAGATTCGTTTTTAGAGCAGAAAAGTAAAACTTTAAAAAACAAAAAAAAGACTATGTATGAGACTACTAAGATTATAAACTTCTTTGTTCCCAATTTGTGACACATCCATAGAGCTCAAACTGCTTTGGCCTTCATAATGGGGCATGGCTTGACATGTTTTGAGTATCAAGAACAGAAAAAGCTGGAGCCTATCTTTTGAAACATTTGCATGACATTTTTAAGGGAGTGGAGAAATAGAAGCCTGGAAAGAGGAAACTAGAGGAAGAGAAACCACAGAGAGCAGTTTGAAGGCAGAAGCACGCCCACAGGGTGCTTTGGAGACCCTCCAGGCTGCAGAGAAGAGCAAGGTAAATAGGCGTGGAGCAGGTATTATCAATATTACGCCAGTAACTAGGCAACTAAAAGATTTGTAAAGAAGGCACAGCATCACACGAAATGCAACAATGTGTTTTAGGGAGACAGGGTGAGGATTAACAGCCCTGTGATTCATGGAAACAGCAATTTGTCATAGGTGCTATCTGCCATGTGTACGTGACAAAAAGTATAGAGACAATGCAGGAGAAGTGTGACAATGAACTGAGTGATAAACACAGATGGGAGAAGCACCAGAATGACTTCACTTTAATTATTTTGAGCTTGGCTTCCTCTACACAAAGCCTGGAGGAATTGTTCTCCCATTTTTGTTTGTTTTACTTGTGTTTGTTTATTAAGTGTTGAAATCGATTTCTCTCAGACATTTTCTTTTTCGGACCACAAGGAAGGTTTGTTTTTATTGAACACCTACTAAGTGTTAGCCATTACCTTTGGTGGTATCTGTTAAACCTCTCAATGACCAATAGCGTATACATGATTCTTCTTCTCATTTCAGAGACAGGTATGCTAAGACTTAGGAGAAGTGTTGCAATTTCATTATAAGATTGTGTATTAGCATCTGTTAAATCCTTGTGTAGAATCCATGCCTGTCTAGCTTTACTTACTTATTTACTTTACCAATCAAATTATACATACAAAGAATTTTTTCTCTTGCGCTGGGTTCAGAGTCCTCAAAACCTGTTTCTCAGAGTTTGAGGTATTACAGGTGATTGCCAAAGAAGCCACAGCCTTCAGTTGTGTGTCTGTTGCTTTTCTGGTAGGTATACTGATGTGACAAGTTCCAATGCTCCTCAGCTTTCAATTTTCTAGCAAAATGGAAAATGCAATTACAGTATTCAGCAAAATATTGTTGTTGGTTCAAAAATAATTAAGCATAGTATTAAGTTGCTGTTTTACCAAGTGGGATGCAGTGACTCTCTTCAAAGCTACAGCAAAAGGAAAAGAATTTTAGAAGCTCTATTTAGAAAGAGGGTATGTGAGGAGCAAGGAGGAGAAGAGTGGGTGCATCTTTGGGGGAAATAGTTAATAAGCTGAGGTTTTAAGAGAAACGGCTGCAGGCCGACTCCTCTATGGAGCAGGCTCTCTTAGTAAGAGTTCAATGCAAAAGTTGACTAGAGCTAACTCTTTTATTGTAATGACTTTGCAGTTGATTTCCCCAGGATCCATTTTTGTTGCTTGATATTAGAGGAGTTGGCTGCAGTAAGAAAATTCAGAAGGTGAAAGACCAGTTTGGTAGATATATAGCCTGTTAAAGGGGACTAAAGAAGTCTCTACTAGGAAAAGAACAAAAAGGGTGAGCATTTATTGTGTACCTGCTATGCTCCAGGAACTGGATAAGGATATTCTCTATCTAGACAGAAAGAATGAGGTATTCATATCAATGACAAATTATCTATTTACTGAATGTCTATTATGTGGCAGGCATTGTACAAAAACATTTAACATGCAGTTTTTCTTTGATTGTCATAGCAGCCTGCATAAGCATTTAGCAGATAAGAAACTATAAGCACAAAGATATTAATAAATAGCCTAAAGCACATAGCAAGTAAATAGGAGAGATGCTGTTGATATCTAGAAACTTCACCTTTGACCACAATAGTATACTGTTTCTGACAGCTAAGAAAACTAAAGCTTAGGGACTGCAGCATTTTTTCTATTTGAGAAACAACCTCATGCAACATTAAACGTTTAAGGGATGAGAAACCTCACTTCCAAACCTGGCTCTGTTCTGGGAATGTGGGCAATTTACTCTGCCTCAGTGAGGTTCACTTTCTTCATCAATGTTACTGAAACCACAATAGTCATCAGAATCACTCCAAGGGCTTGTTAAGATCCAGATTGCTGGGTTCCACCTCCAGAGTTTCTGATTCAGTATGTCTGGGGTGGGCTCCAGGATTTATATTTCTAACAAGTTCCCAGGTGATGATGGTGTTGCAGATCGGGGACCCCACTCGGGCAGACTGCACTGTACTGTCCTCTGAACTGAAAGCCTGGTTCTCCCTGGCCTGAAAGAGAGTGCTTCTTTAAGTAGGCAGAGCATTGGCTTTGGAGACTTGGCCTAATCTTTCCTTCTTCATTTCCTGTGTGATTTTAGGCAAGCTGATTTATCCTTCTGAGTCTCCATATCGTCATGTGTAAAATGGAGCTCTTGCTTTCTTTGTCATCATCTTGTTGGTATGGATTATGTGAAGCGATTTATAGAAAGCATCTAGGCTGTTGCCTGGACAAAATGCTCAATAGATGTTGATTCTTAACATTGGGAGGTTATCAAGATTATACAATATATTGTTGTGTATATATATGTTATATGTACAACATATATAACTTTTTATCTTTTTTATTGACTAAATATGCCAAGCATTATAACATTTCCTTTGTAGTATTTTTGTTTCCTAAGTCTCTGCCATCCTTATACAGATATGCTGTATGGCATCTGTAAAACATGCAGATTAGAACAAAGTGCTACTCACGTGACATGTCATTATTGTTGGAGACATATTACATGTATAGTTTTAATTCAGAAGTCATAATTCATGGAAGTCTCTTGAAGAGAGGATTCTGGATATTTTTGGATTGCAGGCCTCTGTAAACTTCATGGACCAGAAATCATCAGAGAGGAAACCCAAAGAGATAAAGGTCAAGTTGAGGAATGGTAAACTCTTTGATGATGTCAAAGGCTCTGTCTCTCATAGTGAGAAATTCTTTATCTCTGCCTATCAAAAAGACATTGCTAGTGAATCTACTTTAACAATGGTTAATCAAACTAGTTAGAAATGCCAATAGATTTTTTTATTATTTTTAATAAAAGTGTAAGTCCAGTACCCCACCCCCCTACCTCAATCCAAGCAGAAGTTTCTGAATTCTATTTTCCCTCCCTCTCATCTTTGTCCAGGTTGAAAATCAATGCATCTGGTTCGCCTTGAATCTTGAGCTGCATATTTTTAGCATCAGAAAAGCCTGTATTGCCAGCATTACTGGAGAAAAAGCAGATAACCCCACAACGTCCTCCAGCCAAGGAGGAGGGCAGAGGGCTCAGAGGAGCAGAGTGCCTGCAGCTTAGATGATTCACCAGCCTTGATTCTTACAGCATGCAGGCTGGTGACTATGACCCAGGGACCATGAACCATGAGTTAGAATTTTCTGACAGAGTCCCTGATCTCAGGCTACCATTTTCTTTAATAATTGAGATAAGCATGGGAAGGAGGCTTAAAGTAATATTATTATTATTAATCCTAAGAAGTCTGTATTAAGGAATGGAAGCAACATGTAGTAAAAATTATAATATTTAACACTCATCTGTGCTTAGTACGTGCCACTCACTGTTCTAAGTGTTTTACCTTTGTTGACTCATTTTATTTTAATAACATTTCATAGATGAGAAAAAAATAATTTCAGCAGCAGCAACAACAACAAAATGGAGCTGAGAAGTTAATGAACTTGCCGAAGTTCCTCTAGCTGGCAAGTAGTGGAAATGGGATTCAAACTCCCACATTCTGGCTCCAGAGCCCCCAGTCTTTATGCTTTTAGAGTTCAGCATAAAGCTACAGTTTATAAAGCATAAAGCTAATAGTTTTCCAAGCAATGTCTTTCACATGCATACGTCATGTGAACCTCACCATATCCTTTCACAGCAGCAAATAAATGGGTTTTATTATCTTCATTGAAATATTTAAAGTTCAGATTCAATAAGCATTTGTTGAGTAACTATGCCGAACTTTGTGCTATGTGCTATGTTATTGATTAAAATAGAGTTTCAAGAGATGAAAAATAAAAATAACTTCCGTGATATCACGCAGTTTGCTTGAGACACAGACTCTGAGCTCACAGGGCAGTAGAAACCTTTGCTAAATGAATCTGAAGTCTTCTTGGAAGTGGTGAGACTTGATCTGAGCTTCAAAGGATGAAACAAACCACACTGAAGAGTGAAGCCTGTTAAGGTGTAGGAAGCTGAAGTTCTCACTTTGCCTCTCCTGAAGATTTTCAGGGTGGAACACAACCTCTGTCCTATTTATATTCCCAGGGTTATTGGAAAGGTCAAATGTTAATATTGGAGTACGAGGTGAACTATAACATGTTCCAGTTTCTTTCCCTCTGCCCAGAATACTCATTCTCTGATGCAGCCAGATGACAAATTCTGACGCATCCATTCAATGGTCAGATCAAGGGTTGTCACTTTAAGAGGCCATCATTTCCTCTCCCTCTCTCTTCTGGGTGAGATTGCCTCTCTTTATCATTTGCACCCACAACTTTTTTTTTTTTTTTTTACTTACACTGCGCTTGAGATCCTTTGCGAGAAGGCCTGTGTTCCTTATGAAAATGAGAATGGAGTCTTGCCTTGTTCATATCCTCATGTTTGTTAATTAGCACATGAACAGTCACATAGCAAACACTCAATAAGTGTTTAATTAACTATATGTGTGGCCTGTCTTCCATTCCAATGTTCTCTTCTCCTTACATATTAACATATAGTAAATGATGGCTAGATCATTAATCCCACAAACACTTACCAGAGTACTCTTAGTAGGGCACTGTGGAAAATGCAATGGATACATTTGTAAACAAGAAAGAATATATATAATTTTATAAGGAATGCAGCTAATGAATTGGAACATGTGTGGGGTGTGTGTGTATGTGTGTGTGTGTGTGTGTGTGTGAGAGAGAGAGAGAGAGAGAGATGAAGAGAGAAACTTGTTCTGTGTATCAATAGATCCATCCAGTCATTCATCAAAACTCATAAGCATTTACTATGTGTCATGGACTGTGTTAGGCACTGAGATATAATTTTGAATGAGACCTACTCCCTGCTCTTAAAATACTTATAATCCAACCAAATCTTCCTGCAAAATCAGTAAACATAGACCTGGGATGTTAGCTGCAAGTATAGAATTAGGAATTAAAGCAAATGATCTTTCCTGTTAAGGGTGCAGCCTGGCCTGCAAGATTTCCCCACAGCTCCTTGTTTCCTCCCCGGGAAAGGGGTACAGTGTTCCCTGGAGCCCCACTCAGTAATGAACACATTTCCTCTGGCTATTAATCAGCACCTTTACTGATGAATCTGCAGCAGCACTGTGGGGACGGAAGGATGGAGGATACCTAAGATTCTATTTACTATCTCTTCCAGAGAAAGTCTCTGACCTCAATTTCATTTCTTGTTTTTATTGACCCATTTCATGCTAGTGGAGTAAATTTTCAAGGCCCTTTAGGAACAAATCAGCTTCTTTTGTCCTTGTTAAATGGACATTCTCCATTCAGTCATGGATCGACACAATCTTATCATCGAGAAGATAAGGTCTGAAGTGCATGATTTGCTTGCAGTGACCCAGACTGCACCTAAGTCTTCAGAAACCAGGCTTTAGTGGGTGAATTTCATAAGCAGGACCTAGGATTGACTCCACATTCTGATCATAATCTGAAACAGAGCAGAGGGTAGATAAAGTGACTCTGCCCCTAAATTCATTTATACTTAGGTTACCCCATAGAGACACCCCAAGGTGAGCAGGACTGCAGAAAGGAGTTTTATAGGACAGAAAGACAAAATTGAAGGTAGGAAAGTAACAGAAAGAGAAAGAAGACTTCAGGGGTTGAGAGTATGATCAAACTTGGAAGGCTCCTAGGAAGAAGAAGGTTAAAGTTAATAGGATGAATGCGTTAGTCGGCGGGTGAGAGGGGATGGAAATGACCAAGCTACGTTGTAGTAACAGACAAACCCAAAATGTCAATGGCTTAAATCAACACTACTTCTCATTTAAGCTGCGTGTCTATTGTGAATCAGAGGGACTGTTCTGGTCATTGCAGTCACTCAGGAACCCAGGCAATGCAGGCAGCCTCACAACCATTGCTGGTCACCATGTCAAAGGAAGGGAAGCTAAGCTCAGAAGAGTCTACCAGCAATTAAGTGCTCTGAATCCAAGAGCAATACATATAATTTATATCCATACCTTATTGACTAGAACTAGTGACATGTCCCAACTTCCCCACAAGGGAGCCAAAGCTATGTGCTCAGGAGTGAGACAGCACTAGTGTCTACCACAAGGAATGTGGGCATAGAAAGAAAATCCTAAGAGGTGCTTATGCCAGCATAATGTTCTCAGAGTTGGGCAGGTCTCCAAATACTCCCTGATAAGATTCTAGACCTTGTAGAAATGTGTTCACTCTTTCTCAGGGTTTAAGAAGAAACCCACAACAAAGCCTGGGCAGGAATAATAAAGTCAGATAATACAATGTATAATGAACAAATATCTTTTTTTTTTCATCTCTGCTTTTCTGCTCAAGTTTGAGTCCTGGCTCCATCTTTTACTAACTCCCTGACAAGGAGTAAGTGACTTTCCCATCTTTGCCAGAGATTCTTTATTTTTTTTTAAAAACAAGGATAACGATATTACTTAATCTCTAGGACTTTCATACATATTAAACAAGTAAAAGCAGAAAAAGGGCTTAGAATAGTCCCTGACACATACTAATAAGTATTCCATGAGTGTTAACCATTTTTCTTTTTCTTAACAACCCAAAGAGGTGGGTTCTACCTCATTAACAATAGGTTACCTCATTAATAAATAGGTTTTACCTGATTTAATGGTGTGAAAAGGGATGTCTGGAGAGATTGAGTATATTCCAGATCAGCTGTGTGATCAATGGTGGAGCCAGGATTCACATTTAGGTCCTTTAATTTCAGAGGTTGAAATTTATATTTTGCATACAAATTATCCTTGCACTTGATCACCTCAACAGCCCTGAAGATGGAGCCAATAATATTCTTCCAATCACCAACCCTTCTGCTACTATTACTGCCATCACTGCAACTTCCAGGTATCATTTATAGAGCACCTACTTTACATAAGTCATATCTAAATCTCACAAAAATTCCCTTTTTATACTACAAACTGAGGTTCAGAGAAGTAAAGTATTAGTTTGCCAGGGCTGCCATACAAAGTACCACAGATCAGGTGGCTTAACAAAAATTTCTTTTCTTACAGTTCTGGAGGGTAAAAATCTGAGACGAAGGTGTTGACAGGGTTGGTTTCATTCTGAGTGTTCTCTTCTGGGTTTGCAGATGATTACTTTCTCCCTATGTCTTCACATGGTCTCTCTCTGTATGTGTCTTAATCTTTTCTTATTAGGGGAACAGTCTTATGGGATGAAAGCCCACCCATATGACCTCATTTTAACCTAATTACCCCTTTAAAGGCTATATTTCCAAATACAGTCACATTCTGAGGTACTGTGTGTTGAACTTTGGGTGTGTGTTGGGGTGGGGGGGGGGTCAACTAGTAGCCTGTACCCTAATGAAACCAGAAGTTAAATATAGGATATTCTCATTGTAAGCACATATCATCCTTCCATCTTTGATCCATTAATGAAGGTCTCCTATGTGCTAGGCATAGTTTATGGTGCTTTTTCACTCCTTTTTTCAAACCTAGTTCTCAAAGGAAATGCTGACTCCTTTGTATAGCTAAGGAAATTGGTGTTCCCAATGTGGTCACTGTCCGTCACCTTGTGATGTGTTCAAATCTTCTGCTCCACTAAGAAGAAACTTTCCTTTTCTCCCATCTGGCTCCTTTGGAGATGAGACAGCCCTTTTAAAATGATGCCATACCTGTTATGTTATCAAGAGTTAGCCTTTATTAAGTGCTAACTCTGTGCAAACATGAAGATAGGCACTTAACACGCAGAAACCTAAGAAACAATGCCAACTTTCCAAGAAATCACAACCTAGATGAAAAGGCGAGAAATGAAAAAATGAAAAGTACAATATAAATACCAGTTGTTTTTCCCTGGGAAGTGCCATCAGTGAATAGCTTCAGAGGAAGCTGTAACCACTATAGAAAGGTTATTCAGAAAAAAACTTCTTGGCAGGTTTTGAGGGATGCATTTGGAAGTCGGAGTAGTTAGCATGTCAGCAACAACAAGAAACAGAAACATGTTTGTAGGATAATTTCCGGTCACATTCTTGCTTAGATATTAATGGCTCACCACTGTCTGCAAGGTAAAGTCAAAGATTCTTAGTTTGCATTTTGCATTTGAACAAGCTTCTGCTTCTGCTTTATTACCCACCATTCCCCCAGGTGACAAACCTGAACTCTGAGCCAGTCATTTCTCACCTTTGGCCCTTCACCTGTAAACAGAAACTGCATAGAGAAAAGAGCAGGGATCTCAGAATCCAGCAGGTCTGAATTCTGGCTCTGCCACTTACTAACCACTGGGACATTTCACATGTTATTTAACCTTTCAGTTTATTCACCTACAAAATAAAAATAGTAACAAGTACCTGTCAAGGGATATGTGAAGATTTAATGAAATAACCTTTTTTTTCTTTCTTTTTTTTTTTTTTTTGAGACGGAGTCTTGCTCTGTTGCCAGGCTGGAGTGCAATGGCGTGATCTTGGCTCACTGCAACCTCCGCCTCCTGGGTTCAAGCGATTCCCCTGCCTCAGCCTCCCAAGTAGCTGGGACTACAGGTGCACACCACCATGCCCGGCTACATTTTTTTTTAGTAGAGACAGGGTTTCACCATGTTGGCCAGGATGGTCTCAATCTCCTGACCTCACGATCTACCCACTTTGGCCTCCCAAAATGTTGGGATTACAGGCATGAGCCACCACACCCGGCCGAAATGAACTTTTTAAAGCACCCAACATATTGCCTACTGTATTATGTGGACTCAGGATATGGTAGTTATCATTATAATAATGATGCTTTTTTTTGGTGCCAGCAATTCACTTCCACTGCTTCTTAGCCTAAACAAGTCCCTTAGCATTTTTTATATTTATAATGTAGCTTTATATTACTGCATCATATTACTTATAAGTAGGGGCAATGTAATGTGGTGGTTAGGAGCACAGTCCTGGAATCAGTCAGCTTACCATTGATGAACTCTACCTCTCATTACTCTGTGAAGTTAAGCAAGTTATTTGGCCACTCTTGTTTCTCAGCTTTTTTATGTATAAAATGACATTAGGGAATTGTCTGCTTCGTAGACACAGTTTTGAAGAGAAAATGAGTTTATGTCATAGTTTCTGGAATACAGCATACATTCAATAAATGGAAGCTATTGTTATATTCATTTAATACAGGAAGAAAGAAGTCATGTAACTTGACCAAAGTTGAAAGACTAGTGGGACAAAAACTTTTAGAATTAGAATTTTGAGTTGTGTGAGTTCCTTACAAATTTTCAACACCAACTCCCATTAGATATGTAATTTGCAAATATTTTCTCCTATTCCATAAGTTGTCTTTTTATTTTACTATTTCCTTTGCTGAGATGAAACTTTTTAGTTTGATATAGTCTCACTTGTTTATTTTTGGCTTTGTTGCCTATGCTTTTGGTGTCATATCCAAAAAATTCTTGCCAAGACCAATGTCAAGTTTTCCCTTATGTTTTCTTCTAAGATTTTTGTGGTTTCAGACCTTATGTTTAAGTTTTTAGCCCATTTTGAGTTGACTTTTTGTGTATGGTGTAACATAAAGATCTAATTTTATTCTTTTGCTTGTGGAAGTTCAGTTTTCCCAGTATCATTTATTGAAGACACTATTCCTTCCCCCATTGCACACCCTTGGTGCCCTCGTGGAATATAAGTAGACCACATATGCATGGGTTTATCTCTATTCTGTTCTGCTGGACTATGTGCCTGTTTTAAGCCAATACTATACTGTTTTGATTACTACAGCTTTATACTATACTTTGAAATTGGGTAGTGTGATGCCTCCAGCTTTATTTTTTCTCAAGATTATTTGGGCTATTCAGGGTCTTTTGTGATTCCATACACATTTTAGGATTGCCTTTTCTATTTTTGTTTGGAAAAAAATGGTGCATATCCAAAGGAATTGAAATCAGTATTTCAAAGAGATATTGGTACTCCCATGTTCAATGCAACGTTATTCACTGTAGTCATAATATGGAAACTAAGTGTTCTTTGATGAATTAACAGATCAGGAAATTGTGGTATGTAATACATATAGAATGAAATATCATTAAGCCTTTAAAAAGAAGGAAATTCTGCCATTTGTAACAACATAGATGAGTCTAGAGGTTATTATACTAAATGAAATAAGCCACACACAGAAAGATAAATCCTGCAGGATCTTATTTTATATGTGGACTCTAAACAAATCAAACTTATGGAAACAGTGAGTAGAACATTGGTTGCCAGGGCTTGGGAGTGGAGAAAATGTGATTTTGGTTAAAGTCTGAAAACTTTAAGTTACAAGATGAGTAAGTTCTGGAGATCTAACATGCGCCATTGTGACTCCAGATAATAATGCTGCATTATATACTTAAAATTAGCTAAGAGAGTAGATCTTTTCTTCTTCTTTATTTTAATTGGCAAATAATGATAGTACATATTCATGGGGTGCATAGCGAATAGAATAGATATTAAGTGCTCTCACCCTAAACACAAGGTAACTACATGAGGTAATGCCATGTTAATTAACTTGATTGTGGGGATTACTTCATAATGTATACATGTATCAAAACATCACATTTTAAATTGTCATTGTACCTCAGTAAAGCTGGAGGCTGGGAAAAAATTGAGTTAGGTGATTCCACAATCTGTGCTCTTAATCACCAGGCATTTGGATAACCACATGAACAAGAAACACTTCCGCCTCCAAGTCCTTCCCCACTGTCATTATCTGAAACACACACTTGACAGCTTCTGCTGCCCAGACAGCTTTCAGACTGCAGATAGGATGAGCTGCCTCTCACTTTTCATTCACTTTATAAAAATGTCTGCATTGATACTGGCCCCACTTCTTTTATCATCCCTCAGCACATACAACTTTTGCAGTGAAAACAGAAGACTCAGTCAAGCAACATGTGCAGGGGCACATCGTTAAAAGGCAAATAATCAGGACCAACATCCAGGTCAACACAGTTGGCTGCTGAGTATGGAGCTCCTGCTAACTCCATGTTTTAGCCAATGCTAAACACAGCCTGTTTTAGCTAATGCTAAACACAGCCTGTTTTAGCCAATGGTGGAGGAAACTGGGCAATGTGTGTGCTCCATTATGTCAGGAACTTGACCATGTTTACCTCTGGCACAGAAAGGCCCCTCACTAAACTTTTGCTTAATGAATGACTCACCAACCTATCTATTCCTCTGTCTATCTATCCGTCATCTATCCATCCATCTGTCCATCCGTCCATCTGTCTACCTAGCAAAGCCCTTGCCTCATCTTGCATTATGCACCCTCAAATGGGAGAGACAGAAATGTAAGCAACAGCTCATTGTATGCTGTGTAAAGAGCCATGATGGGAGTGGGTGCTACAGACACCAGGAAAAGCTCTTATGACTAGCAAATCTGTACATTCTGCTCCACCCAAGGTGCCTTCCTGCCCACACTTAATTCTTCCACAAAAGCACAAAAAGTCATGATTACAGCAAACACTTATATAATGCTATAGTTATGCTCTTAGCAAGCAGTAACAATTGTGAAAAACTTTAAATAAAAATGAAACAAAAAATGGAAGAAATCAAGTTGCGTTATCTAATATGAAAAATGCATTCGGGTTTTGTTTTTTTCAGAAAAAAAAGTGGTTCTACGTGAAGACCAGAATCTATAGCACACAAGCAAACGTTGTCTGTGCTTTCTTAATCCTCTCATTCATAGATCCACTCACAAGCGCTTCTGTGGCCAAAAAGTTTTACTTGGTACCTATATAAGCTTGGCTTGGCCTGGTTCCTATTTTCTTTGTAAGTTTTGTTTGTTTCTTGTCATTTCTCACTCCCCTATTTACCTTAATTATTTTTATTTGTTTTGTTTTGGTTTGGGTAAGTTTAAAGACATATTTAAAAAAAAATTTTTAACTTTCATTTTTAATTCAGGGGTACATGTGCAGGATGTGCAGGTTTCTTACATAGGTAAGCGTGTCATGGGGGTTTGTTGTACAGATTATTTCATTACCTAGGTATTAAGGCTAGTATCCAGTAGTTATTTTTTCTGCTCTTCTCCCTCTTCCCACCTTCCACCCTCTGATAGGCCCCAGTGTGTATCGTTCCCCTCTATGTGTCCATGTGTTCTCATTATTTAGCTTCCACTTATAAGTGAGAACATGCTGTATTTGGTTTTCTGTTACTGTGTTAGTTTGCTAAGGATAATGGCCTCCAGCTCCATCTATTTCCCTGCAAAGGACTGACCTCGTTTTTTTTTTTTTTTTTTTTTAATGACTGCATAGTGTTCTGTGGTGTATATGAATCACATTTTCTTTATCCAGTTTATCATTGATGGGCATTTAGATTTATTCCATGTCTTTGCTACTGTGAATAGTGCTGCAATTAACATGTGTATGCATGTGTCTCTATAGTAGAATGATTTATATTCCTTGGGGTATATAACCAGTAGTGGGGTTGCTGAGACAAATAGGGTATTTCTGTCTTTAGGTCTTTGAGGAATCACCACAATGTCTTTAATTAATTGTGTGTATATATTGTGTGTATAATTTAATTAATTGTGTGTATATATTAATTGTGTGTATATACGTATATATGGATAGGCATCTATCTATCTATCCATATATACTTGGTACCTGTATAAGCTTGGCTTTGCCTAGTTCCTATTTATCTATCTATCCATATAAATCTGGTAAATAGAGAGCATATAGGCAATATTAACATTATCTATACCTCATACTTCAAAATAGCATATTGGAGATTCCTTGATGTTTTTCTCACTTCCACTTTCTTCATTCTAATAATCACCAATTTCCATTCATTCTACACCCTAAATTTCTCTCAAACTCACATTTCCCTTAGCTCCCATAATAACTGCCTTATTACAAGTCTTCACTGATGCATGGACCATTGCAATGACATCTTAAGTAAGTGATATCCATTTGCTCACCAGCAATACCATTCATCCCCAACGATGCTACCAGGACTTTTAAAAACTCAGATGTGGTCATGATCTCTGCTAACTCAATTATTTTCTGGTTTTTAAAGGATTAAGTTTGAATTCCTTAGCATGACATGATCGGCTGACCTAGCAGAATCTGACTTCTGCTTTTATCTCCCACTTCACCTCTAACCCAGATTAACTAAGAGGCAGAGATTCAGCAACTATAGGCACGTAATTGCTGTCCATTGTCTGCCAAATGGTTTACAACTCCTTGACCTTTTTAGATAATGTTCCTTTGCCTGTTGTAAGGCTCTCCACAATTTCTGCATGCCTATTGTCTTTTTTTTTGACTACCAAACTCTGGTTTTGAAAAGATAGCATTTGTCCTTACAGAGAGCATATATATTACTCCCTTATTTTTACCACCAATGCATCAAATGGTTCTACCTTTACATAAATTGCACTGAAATATTGTAACTTTCTTTTTATTGTAAAGTAATATATGTACCTTATAAAATCTTGAGAAAATATAGATAAGCAGAATGAAAAAAATTAAATCATCCATAATTTTGTCATTCAGATGCAACTACTTTTAATATTCTGTGGGACTCTGCCTCTAGTCTTTTCTCCAAACATATGTGTTTATTTTGCAAAAATAGAATAATACTATCCATATTGTTTTGTAATGGGCTTTTTTGAAATGGAAGAATATATTGTAAAAATTATTTCCTGTGTTTAAAATTATTTCTTAATATCATTGTCAGTGCTAAAAAGTATTTCCTTGGATGAATGGAATAATTTTCTATTATCTGAACTACAGTTATAACCAAAGTTTCACATTACAAATGAGAAGGCAGTTATTCTCTTTATATCTAAACCCTTAAGTATGATCACAATTACTTCTCTTTGATAAATTTTAACAAAACTAATTTCTGGATCAGTGAAGATGCACAGGTTTAAGCTTTTCGGTACATATTTCCAAATTATCTTCCAAAAAGATTCTACCAGTTTTCACTTTCAAACGCAAAGTACGTCTGCTTCCTCACAAAGGTAACATGAATATATGATCTTTGATAAGCCATTGAATAAGCAAAAAGGATATAGCTTGTTGATTTGACATAACTCGTCTGTGATGGGGTTATAACAATGGGGTATATACGAATATGCTTTATTTTGCATATTAAATTTATGTATATAGTATTTAAATATATTGTTTTCTTTTGTGATTTTCCTAATTGGGTCCTTGATTCACTTTACACTGAGTTGTTTATCTTTTTTTCTCATTGATTCATGAGTTTTTTATATCATCCTTTGTCTGTCATGTAAGCCACATGAAAATTTTATCACCTTTTGCTGTCTGCTTTTGAGTCTGAAAATGACTTATGATTCAATTCATCTAATCCCCATTGCTTGAAATGCTACCAGTATTATATATTGATTCCTATCTATACTCAGACCAGTTTATGAACATTTGAGAATAACCCATCAGCCTGTTCCCCTATCGCTACTCTATTTTAAAATTATTTTGGTTCATATCAATATTATTCTTATTCTCATACACACTGTTATTATTTTAATAGCTACCATTTATTGATCATGGCCAATATATATAACATATTTCAATATACAATGCTTACTACTTTTACAAAATATGTCGGATTTATTCTTCCAAACAATCCTGTGAAGTCAGTGCAATTATTATATAAATGTTTCACCTAAGGAAACTGAGATGAATATTATTTATTATCTGGTAAAACTGAGATTAAAACTCAGGTCAGCCTGACACCACAACTACAAACTCCCAAATCCATATACTTTACTCAGCTCCAAAAATGTTTTGTACCTATTTTCAGAAGTTTCATTCTTGGAGATAAAGTTTAACATTATCAACTTTATAAAAAAAACAGCTTTTGATTTTTTTAGTAAGCTTTTTATTGAGCTGTAACATTCATATATGCATAAACCACAAACGAACATGTGTGCAATTTATATCCAGACTGAGAAACTTACCAGCACGCAGAGGCCCCACTGTGCCCTCTTCTACTCATCACTACTTCCCACACATCAAACCTGTCCTGACTTCTACACCATTAATTAATTTTATGTGGTTTTGAATTTTGAAAAAACATACAGATTTAAATTTAGGTTGTTGAATGTCTTTTCATGTGCTTTTTAGATATTTGTTTATCTTATATTTTAAAACATCTGTTCAAACCTTTGACTACCTTTAAATTTGGTTGTTTTCTTATTGAGTTGAAAAGGTCTTTATGTACTCTGAATACCAGTCCTTTGTCAGATTATACACACATACACGTATATAATTATATAAACTATATACATATATATACACACTCTCTTGTGTATGTTTGTATAAAATATTTTCTTTGTGTTTGCTTTTCTCAACCTTATTTTTTGAAAGAAAAAATATTTTAATTGTGGTGAAGTCTAATTCCCTATTATGATAAATGCCTACCCTAAGTCTGTAGATAATTCTTTATGTTTATTCTCCTAAAACTTTTATACTACTAGCTTTTATATTTAGGCATATATGATCCATTCTCATCACATAATGGTATGACTGCTATGATTTATGGGTTGGTGTTTATTTTTCCATAATGATACAGTTGTTTAAGCATCATTTATTGAAAATACTCTAATTTCTCCATTGGATTACGTAGGACACTCTCTCTAAAATCAATTAAACCTATAAGTGTGGGTCTGTTTCTTGATCTTTCGGTCTGTTATTTTTCAATAGCACATGGCCTTGATTACTTGCAGCTATATAGTAAGTCTTAAAGTCAGATAGTGTAAAAGTTTGTAATTTTATTCTTTATTTTAAAAATAGTTTTAGCTATTCTAGGTTTTTGGCATTTCTACATAAACTGTAGAACTAGCTTATCAATTTGTGTCAAAAACTTACAGCTGTGATTTTCATTGAGCTTGCAATGAACCTAAAACTTAATATAGGGAAAGTATTGGATGTTACAATCCATGAAAATGGTATGTGTCTTTCTTTTTTCTTATTTAGCTTTTCTAAACAATTTTTTATAATTGTAGTGTGTAATTCACACATTTTGTCAAATTTATTTTTATATACTTCATGCTTTACAATGTTAGTGATAATGTAATATTCTATATTTAACTTTAATTTTCTATTTTTTGCAACTTTCAGAAATATGTGACTTTGCTGAAATCATTTATTACTTGCAATAATTTTAGATTTATTAGAATTATATGTTACAATCTTTATATAAATATACAGTTGAACCATGAACAATGTGTGGGCTCAGGGCACCAATCCCCCCAAACACACAGTCAAAAATCTGCATATAAGTTTTGACTCCCAAAAAATTTAATTACTAAAGCCTACTATTGACTGGAAGCATTGCTGACAACATAAATAGCTGATTAACACATATTTTATAAGTTATATGTATTATGTATTGCATTCTTACAATAAAGTAAGCTACAGGAAAGAAAATGCCATTAAAAAAACTTAAGGCCAGTCAGAGAAATGCAAATCAAAACCACAATGAGATACCATCTCACACCAGTTAGAATAGCAGTCATTAAAAAGTCAGGAAACAACAGGTGCTGGAGAGGATGTGGAGAAATAGGAATACTTTTACACTGTTGGTGGGACTGTAAACTAGTTCAACCATTGTGGAAGTCAGTGTGGCGATTCCTCAAGGATCTAGAACTAGAAATACCATTTGACCCAGCCATCCCATTACTGGGTATATACCCAAAGGATTATAAATCATGCTGCTATAAAGACACATGCACACATATGTTTATTGTGGCACTATTCACAATAGCAAAGACTTGGAACCAACCCAAATAGACTGGATTAAGAAAATGTGGCACATATACACCATGGAATACTATGCAGCCATAAAAAATGATGAGTTCATGTCCTTTGTAGGGACATGGATGAAGCTGGAAACCATCATTCTCAGTAAACTATCACAAGGACAAAAAACCAAACAGCACATGTTCTCACTCATGGGTGGGAGTTGAACAATGAGAATACATGGACACAGGAAGGGGAACATCACACTCCGGGGACTGCTGTGGGGTGGGGGGAGCGGGGAGGGATAGCATTAGGAGATATACCCAATGCTAAATTACGAGTTAATGGGTACGGCACACCAACATGGCACATGTATACATATGTAACAAACCTGCACGTTGTGCACATGTACCCTAAAACTTAAAGTATAATAATAATAAAATAAAATTAAAAATAAAATTTAAAAAATCATAAGAAAGAGAAAATATATTTTCTGTTCCTTACATGGAAGTGAATCATCATAAAAGTCTTCATCCTTGTTGCCTTCACAATGAGTAGGCTGAGGAGAAGGAGGAAAAGGAGGTGTTGGTCTTGCTGTCTCAGGAGTGGCAGAGGCAGAAGAAAATCTGTATATAAGCAGACCTGAGCAGTACAGACATTTGTGGTTCAAGGGTCACCTGTATGCATATATATCATCTGCAAAGAGAAACAATTGCTTGACACAGTGGCTCACACCTGTAATCTCAGCACTTTGAGAGGCCAAGGTTGGCAGATCACTTAAGCCCAGGCCTTTGAAGACCAGCCTGTGCAACAGGGAAGGCCCCAACTCTATAAAAAAAAAAAAAAATACAAAAATTAGCGAGACATGGTGGTTCAAGTACCTGGGACTACAGGCACTTGGGAGGCTGATGTAGTAGAATCATCTGAGCCTGGGAAGTGGAGGCTGCAGTGAACTGTGACTGGGCCACTGCACTCCAGCCTGGGTGACAGAGCGAGACCCTGTCTCAAAAAAAAAAAGGAGATTTACATTTTACTTTTTTTCCTAATTAATATGCCCTTTATTTCTTTTACTTGTTGTGCAGTAAAATACCTTCAAGAATGTGACTTCGAGAAATTTCTTTCAAGTCTCCTAACCTCTTCTAAGCATTCAGTAGACCACCGGCTTGTACTTTTGTAAGACACAACGTACCAAAGAAGGGATGTCTCTCAGCAATCCTACCCTGTCTTGCTCACTTACTTGGTAAAGGCCAATGGGAAAGAATTGGTGAGTGGGTGCAGGCCTACTCTGTAGCTGGGCTGTCTTGAGATTCTAATCCATCAGAATAATCCATACATAGATATTGAAAGTTTGGTAAAATGTCTGGCTACTTTCACTTTACCCACATGTATGGCAGATTCTTCTGCCTCTTTCTGTTCTGAACAAGACGACAGCAGTTGCAAGCTACTGCTTTCCTAAGAATATCTCATTTTAAAAAATTAATTTATATAGGTTTCTTTGGGTCTACAGCCATCCAAAGGGTTAGCTTATCTGGCTTTTTTATGTTGTTAGGGCAGGAAGGGCATACATCTTAACTAGAAGTTAATAACATATATATTTCCTTAATATATTAATGTCTAACATTTGGATTTGTTGGTTTTCTCTATTAAATTGTTGTTTTCTATTTAATTAACCTCTGCTTTTGCTATTTGTTTCTTTATTCTTTATAGTCACAACAAGATTTGCTTTTCTTTTTCTAATATCAAGAGGTAAAAGTTTAGATCATTGATTTTCAGTCTTATTCCTTATCTACTGTATTTAAAGATTTTAAGTGTAAGCATGGCTTCAGATGCATGTGACAAAATTTCAGGTCACGTTTTCAATATTAATCAGTTCAAATATTTTAACATTTTTATTGCAATTTCTTTCTTGGCCCAAAATTATTTAATTTCTTGGCAATGTAGATTTTTCAAATTATATTTTGTTATTGATTTTCAGTTTTAAACCCATTATGGTCAGGATTTTACTCTCCATGATCTCAAGTCTTCATAATTTGTTAAGGTTTGCTTTATGTACTATCATATGATCACTTTAGGTAACTACTTTATATGCCTCAGCTAAGAATATTGAATGCAGTGTTTATATATGTCAGTGGTTGTCTTTGTGCAGTAAAGTGTGAGAACATAAAAATTGTTCATATATTTATATATTTTTGATCTTTTATGTACTCTCATTATAATTCAAGAGAGAAGTGCCTTAAAACCCCCTACCACAATTGTGGATTTATTTATTTCTTTTTGAGTTATTTCATTGCTTTATATATTTGGGGAAACAGTTATTAAGTGTATACAAACATAGAATTACTATGTCTCCTGGTCCATCAATTTTATGATTTCTTTTCCAAATGTCCCATTTTGTTTTTTTGTTGTTGTTGTTCATCCTTTTGTTTTAAACAAAAATTTTAGTATATGAATTTTTGAATATATTTTCATGAATTGTTACTTTTGTTTGATCTAGCAAACACAATATGTGTATTTAATTAGTCACAATGTACTTAAAATAATACTGAATGTCTTCTGTCTACTAAAATAAGGATAGACAATTCTGGCTACAGTAAATTTCCAATTATCCACCCTCCATCCTTTTTTGGTACTGTGTTGCCATATATTACACACAGACGCACACACACATATATGTATATATACACATATATATACACTATATATAGCATATGAGTCCATACCTATATTTATATTTCACAGATATGTGTTATAAACCCAAAATTATTGTCATAATTTTTGCTTTAAATTGCCTTTAATGTAATAAAGTGTGATCACTATGGAGAGGAATTTCTTGGATCACCTTCAAGAGAACATGCTAAAAATTGAAGAGGAAAAATCCTTCCAAACTCATTCTATAAGGTCAGCATTGCCCTGATACCAAAATTAGACAAGGACTCAGCATAAAAAGAAAACTACAGGTCACTATTCCTTGTGAACATAAGTGCAAAAGTCCTCAACAAAAGGCTAACATACCAAACACTGAGGCACCTTAGAAAGCATTCACTGTGATCAAGTGAGATTTATCCCCAGGATGCAAGGATGGTTCAACATACTCAAATCAATAAATGTGATACATCACATCAAAGAATTAAGGATGAAAATCATGATCATTTCAATAGATACAGAAAAAGCATTTGATAAAATTCAATATCCCTTCATGATAAAAAGACACACAACCAACTAGATATGGAAGAAAGGTACCTCAACACAATAGAGGCCATATGTGACTAACTCACAGCTAACATCATACTGAATGAGGAAAAGCTGAAAATTTCTTCTGTGATAACTGAAAGAAGACAAGGATGCCCACCTCACCATTCTTATTAAACATAGTACTGAAAATCTTTGCCAGAGTAATTAGGCAAAGGAAATAAAGGACATCCAAATTGGAAAGGAGAAAGTCCAATTGTCCTTGTTTGCGGACCACATACTCTTATATATAGAAACCCTAAAAAGTCCACCAAAACTTTTAGAACTGGTAAATAAATTCAGTAAGATTGCAGGATACAAAATCAATATGGAAAAATCAGTAGCATTTTTATATACCAACAATAAAAGAGCAGGAAAACAAATCTAATTTACAATCACTACAAACAATTAAAATACTTAGGAATAAATTTACCAAGGAGATGAAAGTTCTGTACAAGAAAAACTACAAAACACTGATTTATATATATATATCCACCATTTTTAGTATTCTTTATCATTTCTTATGTACACAAGTACGAAAGTCATTATCTGATACTGTTTTTTTCTTTCTGGAAATGTTTCCTTTATTATTTCCTAAATTGTGTTTCATAGCAATAAATTCTGTCAGTTTTGTTTAACTGAAAATGACTTCATTATGCCATACATTTTTTCTTTCAGCATTTTGAATATCTCAATCCAATGTCTTCTGCCTTTCATTGTTTCCAATGATTATTTAGCATTAATCATATCATGTCCCTGCATGCAACATGTTGTTTTTTATCTTGCTGCTTTTTTTGTATTATTTTTGGCTGTTGGCAATTTTACTATGATGTGCTTGTGTGTTTATGCATGTGTATGTGTGTGTGCATGTGTGTACTCATCTGTATACTCCTTGACAGTTTTTGAACTCCTTGGATCAATAAATTAATGTTTTATTTCAACAAATTTAGGGAAAATTTGATCATTACATCTTCAAGTATTTTTCTGCCCTATACTATCTTTTTATTCTGAGATTCTAATTGTTGGGCTGCTCAATATTCACCATAGGTCTCTGAGGCTTCTTACATTTTTTTTCAATCTTTCTCCTCTCTTTTATTTTGATTAGAAAATGTCTATTGATCTACATTTAAGTTCAGATATTCTTTCTTCTGCCATCTCAAATCCGTTGTTGAACCCACCTAATGATTTGTTTTCACTTCAGTTGTTATACTTTTCTTCTGATCTCAAGTGTTTTAAGTTACTCTTTAGTTTCTATTTCTCTCAGTTTTTTAAATCTGTTAATTCATTAATATCATATAGTCTTAATTCTTCAAGTTTATTTGCCTTTAAATCTTTGACTACACTTGCATTAGTTTATTTGATGTTTTTGCCTATTAAATCCAACAGGTGGACACACTCAGAGTCAATTTCTATTGACTGGGTTTTGTTTGTTTCTTTGTTTGCTTTTCTACATATATATTGATGATGCTTCTTTGTGTGTTTGATATCTTTTGATTAAAAATGGAACATTGCAGATAATATGTTTTTTTTTTTTTTTTGAGACGGAGTCTGGCTCTTTCACCCAGGCTGGAGTGCAGTGGCGCTATCTCAGCTCACTGCAAGCTCCGTCTCCCGGGTTCATGCCATTCTCCCGCCTCAGCCTCCCTAGTAGCTGGGACTACAGGCGCCCGCCACCATGCCCAGCTAATTTTTTGTATTTTTAGTAGAGACGGGGTTTCACCATGTTAGCCAGGATGGTCTGGATCTCCTGACCTCATGATCCGCCTGTCTCGGCCTCCCAAAGTGCTGGGATTATAGGCGTGAGCCACTGCACCCAGCCTGCAGGTAATACATTATAGGTATTCTGGAATTTGTTGGGTTCCTCTGAATACTGTCAATTGATTGTTCTAACAGGCAGTTAACATGCCTTTACTGAAACTATGAAATCTGTCTCCCTGTGGTGTGCAGCAGCTGATATATGTGCTCATTTATCTTGGCTTCCAAGCTATTGCTTTTTAAGGCACATCTTCCGGGTATTTCCCATATCTGCATATCTTTAGTGGCCAGCCAAAACTTAGGGTAGACTCTGTCCTCAGATTTGGGGGGGCTTAGCCTCTCTGTGATTTTCATGATCCCAGGGTTTCTCACTTAATTTTCTGATTCCTTTATCAGCTCTTGTTGCTACTTGAACACTGTAAGCCAAGACGGTTTCACTGAAATTCTGTGTGGGTTGAAAAATAACTCAGTCAAAGGTGAAGTAAACACACAAATCATATTAGGAGTAGTTCTTTTATTTCAAATGTAGACCCTTTCAGTTTTCGCTTTTTCTTTTGATGAGCTCTCTGAGGTCCTCCGTGTGAGTAGTTTATTGACCAGCTAGGGATTAGAGCAGCCTTATTACTCAAATTTTAGATATAAGTCTTTCAGTGGCTTTCTGACTTCAAAAACTCTCTTTTAAATTTCCAGTATTTCCTTTGCTCTGTCATCTTTACCCTCAAACCAACAAGGCTGTGGTTTCCCATCATCTAATCTGTCAGGATTCGGCAAGACACTGGGATAAGAAAGCCACAATCTCCTGGTTCTTCTTTGGTGCATGACAGTCTCTGAAGCATAAGCTTTCCTCCAGTTTTAACCTGCTCTTTATTATTTTGCTCATCTTTAAATTTTTTTTAAACTAATGTCCAGTTTTTAAACTATATTTAAATTTATAATTAATACAATAATTGTACATAATATACAAGCATTGTAACGTCACACTGTATCTTGATGTTCTCCAGTTTTTATCATTATTTTCTGTGAAAGAAATCACCTGTCCTCATCATGCAGTCATTATTAGAAGTCATGCCCTGATTTAATAGTCTTTCTTGTGCTATGTTTCATTTATATGTATAGATAAAATTATATAATATATTGGCTGGGCATAGTGGTTCACATCTGTAATCCCAGCACTTTGGGAGGCCAAGACGGGCAGATCACTTGAGGTCAGGAGTTTGAGACCAGCCTGGCCAACATGGTGAAACCCTGTCTCTGCTAAAAAATACAAAAAAATTAGCCTGGCATGGTGTAGGTGCCTGTAATCTCAGCTACTTGGGAGGCTGAGGCTTGAGAATTGCTTGAATCCGGGAGGCAGAGGTTGCAATGAGCCAAGATTGCACCACTACACTCCAGGCTGGGTGACAGGGTGAGACTCCGTTTTCAAAAAAAAAAAAAAAAAAAAAAAAAAATATATATATATATATATATACTATATCACATTTTAGAATAAGTATGATGTTTATTCCAAATTAGTGAAATAAATTTTAAAAAATTCCTTCCTTTTGTTTTAAATAACTAAGCTACATAGAAACTGCATTTTAAAAAATTTAAAGACCTTTCTATTAAACACTCTGGGCGTTGCTGTGTCTGTATTACTTGAATAGTTTTCACATTACATCCGTGGGTACTTTCAACATATGCTTACATGAATCTTGATAATTTATATTTATTTCAGAAGTAATTTTCTATATATTTTAAAGTTTATTAGCAAAGCATTGCACATTACATTCTTTCATCCATCATTCTTTCATCTTTTCATCCATATATAGTTTCTCTGTATCCACGGTTATAAGTTATTTGTGTTTCCTATCGTGGTTTATTTGAGTCTTCTCTTATTTTCGATTACACTCGTTTAATTTGGTTGTTTATATATGAGTCCTGTTCTTTAGGCTGTGAACACCCTGAAGTCAGGCATTATGCTTTGCCTACTTCTATCACTAAAACACCAGTACAGTGCCTTTCACATTGTACGTCTTTACTTACTGTGTGTTCAACTGAACTGCGAACGCCTGGAGTTATTTATGGAGAAACTCTCCATTAAGCCAATCCAAAATGATTCATTAAACGTTAGCATTTACATGGGACAACATAGTTTCATTTTACAAATTATGAAACTGAGAGAAGAGTTGGTTTGCCCAAGGTTAGTTACACAGCAAGTTTGTGGTAGAACAGACTTCTTCCCAGCAAACCATGCTGTCTTCCTAAATTGAGTTAAATCTAAGACAGTCTCGATTACCATCTCTTCCATACATATATACTCAAGTAAAATCAGTAATGATTCCAACACAATTTCCAGCTCTAAAATTACAAAAGTCTTTCTGTTAGTATTCTGCTTTGTGAAATTACTTTTTGTTATTAATGACACCTACACTGGGGCTCCGGGTTCTCAGTATTGTGTCATCCCAGGAACATGTCAGTGTGTGGTGGATGTGGCTAATTTACAGATTCTTTGCAACTTTGTAGAGAATTGCCCTGCCAGTTTTGCCAAGAAGGCTTGGTGTATTAAAATTGGAACCCACCGTCGAAGGTAAATAATGTCTATGGGTGTCCCATTAAGAAAATGTGTGTCAATTGGGGGAAATAAATAAGCTATTTCTTTTCTTTTGACCATATTAATATCTTTTTGTATCTATATGACAATAAACATAGACTGTTAAAGATAGGACTAAACTGGAAGTTGGGAAACTGGGCACTAGACCAAATTTTGCCACTAACTTGCTAGCGACTTATTTCCTTTCTAGAAATCACAAATTCCTCATCTTTAATTTGAACCACTTAAAAATAGGTACACAGAGTTTGAACATAGCTTAGAGGTATTTTAGGGGGCTCTATTTAATAGATAAGCGCAGAAAAGTTTTCAGAAGTCATGTCTTTGCCTAACCCTAAAAAAATAAGAAGGAAGAGCAGTTTTTAAGAGAAGTTTTCCTATAAACTCTGCCATTAATTTGGGATCCAAAAAGTAATGCTACTATTCCAATAGAAGCCATCCTCCAAGTTGCACAAGAAAGAATAGAAAATATGTTCTAAATATTCAAATGACTAAGAAATCACTTTTGGCATTTTTGTTTTAAGGTGATGAGAGGCAACATGTGAAAAGGTTTTATAAGAGTAGTGACATTAGAGATAGTCCTTGAGAAATGAATATGATTTTCACATTTATGTATTAATTCATTCACTTCTGTAGTTCTTCGTTTATTTAGTACATAATTGTTGAAACTATGTGTTGTACCCACACTATGCTAGCCATTGAGGATAGGATGGTGAGCATAATGGAGCTTGCAGTCTAGGTGAGGACATAGACACTAATCCAATGATCGCATACATGTGTCATTACCAATGATTGTAACTATTACATAATAAGAAATGTTTAATCTTTGTGGAAAGCAGTGTGGCAATTTCTCAAATAACTTAAAACAGAATTACCATTGAACCCAGCAATCCCATTATTGGGTATATAGCCAAAGGAATATAATTTGTTCTACCATAAAGATATATACACATGCATGTTTTTTGCAGCACCATTCACAACAGCAGAGACATGGAAATACCCTAAATGCCCATTATTGGTAGACTGAATAAACAAAATTTGGTACATATACACAGTGCAGTACTATGCAGCCATAAAAAAGAACAAGATTATATCCTTTGCAGCAAAATGGAAGGAGATGGAAACCATTATCCTAAGTAAACTAACAAAGGAACAGAAAACTAAATACTGTATTTTCTCACTTATAAATCGGAGCTACACAGCAAGAACGCATGGACACAAAGAGGGGAAAACAGATACTAGGTCTGCTTGAGGGTAGAGACTGGGGGGAGGGACAGGATAAAAAAAAAATACCTCTTGGATATTGTAGTTTTTACCCAGGTGACAATAATCTGTATACCAAACCCCTGTGACATGTAGTTTACGTATATGACAATCCTCCACATGTACTGCCAAACCTAAAATAAAAGCTAAGAAACAAAAAAGGAAATGTTCGGTGTGACTTGATGTGATCCAATGAGAGTGGGGAAGGGTGTCCAATGCATGAAGAAGTGACACATGCATTGATGTCTACAGTGACTGAGTTAAATGGAGGTCAGAGAGTTTGGTAGAAGGACTGTCATGTGCAAAAGCCCTGAAGAGAGAGGGAGCATGGTGTCTGTGGAATAGAAACAAGGTCAGTTAAATAGAGTCAAGAATCAGGAAGGGACAATAGGAAGGGATATTCTGGGCTACGGAATAGATATGGGGGAAAAAAAGGCATAAACTTCCTTAGAAATACAGGTAATTGCATTTGGTAAGGGCTTTGAATACCGGAGGAAGTAAATTGGGAGTTGGTGAGGGAAAAGTGAGTTGAGTTTGTATTGTAGAGAGGTTTAGTTGACAGGTTAAATAATTCCAGCATAGACACCATGTGTTAAAGAGAGATTCAGAAAACTTATTGACCTTAGAGTGTGCTTTTACAAACTTACATTTATTGCCAGGTGAAGAGATTACAAAGAAAGGAAAAAAAAAATAACTTCACTGTAAGAAATGGGCTCTGTGAGAGCCACAATGTGTACAGACAGCTGGATGAGTATCTGCACTGATATTACTGCACATCTTGTGCGTTCTTTTATGTGGCTAGTTGCAAAAATGTGTGAGGAATGGAAGCTTAGCCTCTTCCTTTTCATCACGGATGCTGTTTGTTGTTGCTTTCTGCCCTTTTTTCTTCCTTGAGGTGTCACCCAAGCAGTACAAAGTGACATGAGAAAAATAAAAGCATCTCTTTTTCATAGTTGGGTTGTAGTAACAGATGGTCATGTTCACTCAGCAAAGACAAATAGCTCAAATGATAAACACAACAGGGTTGAGAGGTGCAGGAGGGAGATTTTTGCCAGCATCCTCACTCATAGCTGGCTCTGGAAAGAGAACAATCATCTTTTACATTTTAGTTCTTGCAAAGGAGGGGAATTTGAATACCTGTGCTGGAAAGAATGTGAGCTCACTAGAGAGAGGAGGAGTCTGTTAAGGTACATGTTTCATCACACCATGGGAAGTAAGCTCCACCCACACCCCCTCAGCTTCTACATTCAATCTCTTACCAAGGCCCGACAAGTTTGTTTCTTAAATTTCTGTCTGCCTCTCCTCAACAAAATCCAAGTATTCAGGCCTCCATAATCTTTTCTATGTTATTTCAAAAGCCTCCCGAATAATTCCCTCTTCTCTACAACTGCTTCCTTGCTTCCTAGTATCTATGCTGCTATTTGTCATCTTTCTAAGATGGAAATTTGATCATGTTGCTCTCCCATTTAAAATCTTACACAGGTTTCCTGTTGCATTCAGTCTATAACTCAAATTTCTGAATCTGGCATAAAGGAATCAGCCCCTTCCTACCTTGGAGCCTCATCCCTGCCCAACACTGCTCCAACACAGACATGCACACACTTCTGCTCAGTGACTGATGGTCTATTTTCAGTTCCATGAAGGTTCTTCATGATCTGAGCCCCGTGGTTTCCCATTCTGATTTGATTTCACTAGAGTAGCTTTCCTTGCTCCTGCTCACCCATCAAGACCCCATTCAACATCTCCTCTCTATGAGGTCCACTTTGAGCTTGCCTTTAAGAACATTGAATAATTAATTACTCCCTTTTAACAATCACATGTCTTTTACATTTATCTGTCATCTCAACAATAATAATTGTATTATAAGTATTTGTTAATGTGGCAATATCCCCATTATTTGGGGCTCCCTGGAGAAAATGGCAAAACTTTGTTAGTCACCATTTATCTCTATAGCGTTTTATGGGCTCTCACAATAACAATATTATAGCTAATATTTATGAAGAGTTACTGTGAGACAGGAATTGTGCTCAGGCCCTCTTTCAATGGCATGGCATTAGGACCTCAATATTGTCTTTTTAAATTCAAGTTGCTCATCACATAAGGTATGATCCATTTGCTGATTCACAAATTATGAGGATAAATTATGTCCTTGAAGTATAAACTCAGCTAAGGACTTGAGATGAAAGGAACAATTTAAAGACAGATGGAAGAGTTGTGTGTCTGCCATACAAGACATTCAGTCTAATTTGAGAAGTATTGATTAAATACCTGCTGTGTACCCAATCATGTACTAAGCAATTAACCAAGTGTTTGCTTCAACAGAGATGTTCCACGTTATTCAAAGTCAATTTTTTCAGTCTGTAAATGAAAATAAACTAGTATTTTTACAATAATGTTTTAATCGTATGCACATAAAAGATCATAGCAAGGACTCAATACAGTACTGAGGTCTGAGTTCAATGCTTGGCATACGATGTAAGAGAAAGAGAATTGGCTTAGGAATCAGCAGAATTCCAGTCCCTATTCTGTTACTTTCTAACTAGCAGAAGTTTGGGCCAGATTCCCTGTCTCTCTGTCTATCAGTTTCACCACCTGGAAATGGAGAAAAGTGGGTTATTTTGCCTCTTCCATCTTTGATACATTCCATGGCTCTACAGCTCCCTCCTCAAAAGATTCTCTGAAAATGCTGCTTTCATTACCTTGTATTAAAGTAATTCCCCTTCTAATCTTTCAGATCTACACACCAAGAGAAGCTGCTAGTGCTATCAGGGGTTTCTGTTCTAAGGTTAATCATAAGACATTTTTGGAGAGGAAGATATATCCATGAGACCAAAACAGAGACCAGTAAAGAACCCATTTCTGACCCTGTGTTATTCTCATGTCATGTATTGTTAGATAATATGATTTGTCTGTTTTTCCTCTCCAAATCTCATGTTGAAATGTAATTCCAAATGTTGAAAGTGGAGCCTGGTTGGAGGTGATTGGATCACGGGGGTGGATCCCTCACAAATGGCTTAGCACCATCCCTTTGGTGATAAGTGAATTCTTGCTCAGTCAGTAGTTTGCTTAAAAGCCTAGCATCTCCACTTATTTCTCTCTCTCTCTTTCTCTCTCTCCATCTCTCTATCCCTCTCAGTCTCTAAGAAGTTCCCCCCACCGTCTCTGTCTCTCCCAGTCTCTAAGAAGTTCCAAACTTTGGAGACTGAAAGAGAGACAGAGAGAAGTTTGGTATTTCTTAGAGACTGGTAAAATGGTTGCAACCAAAATGTTGATAGAAATATGGGCAGTGAAAGCCAGACTGACAAGATATTAGAAGAAAATGAGGATGTTACTGGGAACTGGAGTAATGGTCACCTGTGTTAAGCCCTAGCAAAGAACTTGGCTTCATTGTGCCCTTGTTATCTGTGGAAGGTTGAACTTAAGAGTGATGACAGGGTATCTGGCAGAAGAAATTTCTAAGCAGTGCTTCTAACAGCCTATAATCAGATATGAGAGCCAAGAAATGACTTGAAGTTGGAATTTATATTTAAAAGGAAAGCAGAGGATAAAAGTTTAGAAAATCTGTAACCTGGACAAGCAGTAGAGAAAGAATCTAAGCAGGCTACAAAACAACCACTTGCTAAAGAGATTACCATAACTAAAAGGAAGCCAGGTGCTAATATCCGAGACAATGAGGAAAAGGCCTGGAAGGCATTTCAGAAGTCTTTGGGGCTGGGCTTGGTTGCTTACCCTTTTGGGAGGCTGAGATGGGAGCATTGCTTGAACCCAGGAATTTAGACCAGCCTGGGCAACATAGGGAGACCCCATCTCTACAAAAAAATAAAAAAATAAAATATAAGCAGGCACAGTGGCCTGAACCTACAGTCCCAGCTACTTGAAAGGCTAAGGTGGGAGGATAACTTGAGCCCAGAACATTGAGAGTGCAGTGAGTCATGATCATTCCACTGCACTCCAGCCTGGGTGACAAAGCAAGACACTGTCTCAAATAAAAATAACAAAAAGTCTTTGAGACAGCCCCTCCCATCACACACCCTGAAAGCTGGGAGAAGAGAATGATTTCAGGGGCCAGGCCCAGGGTCTTGCTTCCCTCCTCAGCTTCAGGACATTGCTCCCTGCACCCTAGCCACTCCAGGTCCAGCCTTGGCTCAATGGGGCCCAGGTACAGCTTGGGGCACTGCTTTGAGGTCACAAGCCATAAGCCTTGGCAGCTTCCATGTGGTATTAAGCCTGCGAGTACACAAAAAGTAAGAGTGAAGGAAGCTTAGTGGCTTCCACCTAGATTTCAGAGGATATCTGGGAAAGCCTGGGTGCCAGGCAGAAGCCTACTGCAGGGGTGGAGTTTTCACAGAGAGCCTCTACTAGAGGTTAGAGCCCCCACACAGAGTTCCCACCAGGGAACTGCCTACTAGAGCTCTGAGAAGGGAGTTGCCACCCTCCAGACCCAAGAATGGTAGAGCCAGTGCAGCTTGGATCCTCAGCCTAGAAAAAGGTGCAGGCACTGAACTCCAACCCATCAAACCAGCCATATGGGCTGCATCCAGCAAAGCCACAGGGTAGAACTGCCCAAGGCCTTGGGAGCCTATCCCTCATACCAGTGTGCCCTGGATGTGGGTCAGAGTCCAAGGAGATTATTTTGGAGCTTTAAGATTTAATGACTCTCCTGCTAAGTTTCAGACTTGCATGGTACCTGTAGCTCTTTTCTTTGGTCTAATTTCTTCCTTTTGGAATGGGAATGTCTACCTAATACCTGTACCGCCATTGTATCTCAGGAGTAAATACTCATTTTTTAAATCTCACACGTTTATAGGTTGAAAAGAACTCATCTCCAGATAAAACTTTGTGCATCAGACTTGGGACTTGGGACTTTTGAGTTAGTGCTGGAATGAGTTAAGACTTTGGGAGACTATTGCAAAGGCATGATTGTATTTTGAAATTTGAGAAGAACATAAAACCTGGGGGGCCAGTGGTGGAATGATATGGCTTAGATGTTTGTTGCCTCCAAATATCATGTTGAAATGCGACTCCCAGTGTCGGAGTTGGGGCTTAGTGGGAGGTATTGGATCATGGGGGTAGATTTTTCACAAATGGCTTAGCACCATCCTCTTGGTGATAAGTGAGTTCTCACTTGGTTAGCTCACATAATATCTGGTTGTTGAAAAGAATCTGGGACTTCTTCTCTCTCTCTCTCTCTCTCTCTCTCTCTCTCTCTCTCGCTCTCTCGCTCCTGCTCTCACTATGTGATACACTGGTTCTACCTTCACCTTCCGCCATGATTGTAAACTTCCTGAGGCTTCACTAGGAGCAGATGCCAATGCCATGCTTCCTACACATTTTGCAGAACTGTGAGCAATTAAAACTCTTTTCTTTATAAATTGGCCAGTCTCAGGCATTCTTTTACAGTAACACATAAATGGATTAACACATTAGACAAGGTACTGAAGAGGTTAGATAGGTGGCCCTGAAGTTAAAATGTCTAAAATAATATCCCAGTTCTGCAAACTGTGTGCCTTGAGGTAAGAAACTCAGCCTCTTTGTGCCTCATTTTTCTCAAATTCAAAAGATGGATAATAATGTTACCTATAGCATAAGCTTATTTTTTAGTAAATTCATTTACAGGCATTACTTGTTTTATTGTGCTTTGCTTTAGTGCACTTTGAAGATAATGTGTTTTTCTTGAATTGCAAGTTTATGGCAACCTCACGTGAAGCAAGTGTATCTAGTGTCACCACTTTCCCCATAGCATGTGCTCCCTTTGAGGCTCTGTGTCACAGTTTTGTAATTCTCATGATATTTTGAACCTTTTCATTATTATTATATCTGTTATGGTGATCCGTGATCTTCGATGTTACTATTGTAATTGTTTTGGGGCCCAACAAACCATGCCCATATAAGACAGCAAACTTAATTGATAAATGTATATGTTTTGACTGCTCCCCTGATCACCCCTTCCCCCATCTCTCCCCCTCTCCTTGGGCCTCCTTATTCATTGAGACAAAACAATATTGAAATTAGGCCAATTGACAATCTTACAATGGCTCTTTATTTTTCAAGTGAAAGGAAGAGTCTCATGTCCCTCACTTTAAATCAAAACTAGAAATGATTAAGCTTAGTGAGGAAGGCATGTTGAAAGTGAAGAGAGGCCAACAGCTATGCCTTTTGCATCAAACAGTTGGCCAAGTTGCAAATGCAAAGAAAAAGTTATTGAAGTACACTAAACCTGCTACTCCAGAGAACATATGAATGATAAGAAAGCAAAACAGAATTATTGTTGATATGGAGAAAGTTTTAGTGGTCTCGATAGAAGATCAAACAGCTACAACATTCCCTTAAGCCAAAGCCTAATCCAGAGCAAGGCCCTAATTCTCTTCAAGGCTGTGAAGGATGAGAGAGTTGAGGAAGCTGCAGAAGAAAAGTTTGATCAGTCAGCCTGCATCAACATCAAGGCAAGACTTCCAATAGTAAAATGATGATAACTTGCTAAAGGTTCAGATGATTGTTAGCATTTTTGGCAATAAAGTATCTTTATTTAAGGTATGTACTTTGGTTTTTTTAGACTTAATGCTATTGTACACTTACTGAACTAGAGTGTAAACACAACATTTATGTGTACTGAGAAATAAGACTTTGTGTGACATGCTTTATTGTGGTGTTTGGTTTATTGCAATAGTCTGGTGCAAAATCTCCAACATTCCCAAAGTAGCCTGTATAGTGAGCCTGTATCATGTCTAGAATAATTTTTGCACATATTGAGAGCTCCTTAAATATCATTATTATTATTGTTTATGTTATTAATCAAGGTGCTACTTAATTTATCATATAAGAAAATTAACATCCAGGGAAGTGATATGACATTTCCACAGTCAGAAAGCAATTCCTTCATCAGAAAATAACACTAAAAATTTAAAAAATAATAATTGTAACAGCAACAAAGATTTGTATAACCTTTTAGATTTGCAAGTGCCATCAGATAGGAACACTTATTCCACTTACAAGAGAAGAACCAGAGAGGTTAAGAGATCTCTTCAAGGTTGCCAAGTAATTTGTAATAAAGCTAGGATATAAACCTGGATAATCAATGTCACAGCTCTCTCTGTTTCTTTAAAATCACAAGGTTGAGAGTAGATATAAGCCCCCACTCACATTCCCTTGTGCCTCCCTAAATCCCTGACACCTGTATCAGTTCCATAAGAAAGGTTTGGGAAGTTAGGAGATGAGAGTATAACAAGGTCAACATATCTGTCAGAGTGTCTGTTCATCTGCCTATCAATCATTTGTCTTCCAGTTACTGTCTGTGGATCTGGGGGATATTAAGCCCTGATTGAACTTAGCAGAACGTGCTTCCTCTCTCTCCAGAGTACTGCTACAGTCCGTCTGCCTCCCCAAGTGCTCCTTTGAGCCCACCGGGAAACCTTGAATTCTCCTCTGAAACTCTGAGCCCATGCCCCCAAGCAGATGTCCAAGGACATTTGCTCACTTAATGGTCTGCTCAAGACGTTTGAGGATGCACACTATCTCCCTATCAGCCTTCTGAAACATGCATTATCCATCCGTCCTTGAAGCAGGTCCCCTGGTGCAGTGATTAAAACAGTCCTGTGTTGGATAAACCCAGTGCAATTTTCCAAAAGTCATCATCTCTGCATTTCCCCTGCTGCAGCAGAGCACCTTGCCTCCAATCTCTGGGCTTGCTCATTTGTTTTCCTTCAGACAATCTTAGAGACACTCTTTCAGTGACCTCTGCTAAGGGAAGAGAACAGTACGCACATATCCAACATTATGCAGACACAGTGACAAATTGGTCTATTTTTTATGCTTGACAGAAATGGGAGGGGTGGGAAACAGAAGAGACATATCAACTCACGATATCTTTGACCACTGGTAGACAGAGTTTGGAAAAAACTTGTTTTTATTCTTTCTTTTTTCTTAAGTTTCCTTCCTTATATCTGTTCCCAGGCTCTTCCTTTAATTAGTCCTGGAATGTGACAACAGTAGGCTGCAATCCTAGTAGATATGAAGCAATATGACCATGATAAATTATTTAGTACTCTCCTAAACCATCTTCTCTTCCTAACCTCTCCCCCAAGCCTGTCCTTAGTGAGTAAAACAATCATTCTCCAGTTAATCTGGTATTCAAATGCTGGATGCATTTCCACTCCACTCTCTACTTTATTCCTCATGTCATTAAGTCCTATTGATTCTTCCTTAGAAACATATTTTTTTGTTCACCTCTCTTCGCATTTCTACATTGTGTCCCTAGTATGGGTTTGTGAAGGGATGATTCCCCTACATCTGCATTTGTGTAAGTTTTGTTATTTCAACAACTTTTTGTTGCACTGCATAATCACTTATTGTTTTGAATCATATTGTACCGAATGTAAAGCACTCTTGGACTGATTATCCCTCCTTTCCTGTGTGGTGTTGTATGCATGTTCTTCCCTGAAAGGCACAGTCATTCAGGGTTTCATTGTGTATAGTGTCTCTCAAACCAGAAAGCAACCAAAAGGATGAATGGTAGATGGGTGAAGAATTTATCTTTAGTGATCTTGATCATAAAGGGATCACGGTGGCTGGGAGATAATTCTATGCAGTTAATTGTAACATTGAATTGTTCACTTTGAAATAGATTAGGAGATGCAAAGAAAGAAATCAGAAAAGTGATCAGCTACATCACTCCTTCCTCTGGGTGGCTATCTTCCTTATTCCCTGTGCTCTTACTGAGCCCGTCCCACCATACTCTCATAACTCCTTATTGATCTACTCCCATACACACAAGATACTGGACTCCTTGTGGAAAAAAAAAAAATTCTGCCTTTTCTGACCAATATATCCTCAGCCTCTACAGAATTTCTCAGTGTTTCTGAATAGATGCTTGATGCTTTTTGAATTGAGTTGAATTGTGATAGTCATTGGGGCTAGAGACTTTGTAACTTAACTTTCATTTTAAAAATTCCCTTTTTCCTCTCTTGAGTTTATTTTTATTTTGCTTCTTTCTTTTAAAGTATTTTTCTCTTCTTTCTTTTTTTTAAGAATCCTGGCCGGGCGCGGTGGCTCATGCCTGTAATCCCAGCATTTTGGGAGGTCGAGGCGGGCGGATCACAAGGTCAGGAGATGGAGACCATCCTGGCTAACACGGTGAAACCCCGTCTCTACTCAAAAATACAAAAAATTAGCCAGGCGTGGTGACGGGCGCCTGTAGTCCCAGCTACTCAAGAGGTTGAGGCAGGAGAATGGTGTTAACCCAGGAGGTGGAGCCTGCAGTGAGCTGAGATGGTGCCACTGCACTCTAGCCTGGGTGACAGAGTGAGATTCCATCTCAAAATAATAATAATAATAATAATAATAATAGAATCCTATCTGGTCTCAGCTCTATTAATGAGAAATAGAAGGAGAATTGTGTACCAACTGGTGGGCCAAAGCATCGTACTGGAGGAGTATATTGCTTGGAAATTATTGCACTCCAAGCAGGAAACCATAGAAGGAGACAAAACTCCTCGAAAAGTATGAGATCACCTGTGCAGAGTGTTAGTTACTATAGTTATGTTTGCAAGTAAAAAAGAAAAGCTCCAATGTAAACTAACTTATGCAATGATAGTATTTATTATTCACATTATGAAATTTCTGAATGTAGGGTAGACTTCCTCGCAAATAGATTCAGTGTCTTCAAGAACTGGAATCTTTTCTGTCCCTCCTCTTTATTACTTCTGAAATATGAACTTTAATATCAGACTCACTTCCTAAAGTTCAGAACATGGGGAAAATGCGATGTTGTTTTTCTCTGTGTACCTTGACCAGGGAACAAAATTCCCAATCTTGAAATGTGCTTCTTCCTTTAGCCTATTTTGGATGTGTGCCTACCTTTCGAAGAATAAGAGGCACCATCCCAATGAGATATACTCATTGGCTTGTTGGATTCCTGAACCCATCAATGGTAGAGCGAGAAGAGTCAGCATGATTTACTAAAAACAAGATTTCTCAACCACCGCACTATTGACATTTAGGAACCAGTCAATTCTTGGTCCTGGGGGTGCTATTCTGAACACTGAAGAAGCATTATCCCTAGCTTGCTAGATGACAATAGCACTCCTCACCAGTTATGACAAATAAAAAAAATCTCCAAACATTGCCGTATGTTCTCTTGGGGGTAAAGTTGTCCCTGGGTTGAGAACCACTGGATAGGACCAATAAACTTGAACATTTGAGAATCAATCACGATGTCCACCATAATTAACAATCCCTCTCTTGACTGATTTTCTCCTTTACAAAATAAACTTTTTAAGTTGTAAGTTTTATTTTAAAATGTCCATTTTACTTACAAGGTCTTTATCATAGTATGCCAAGACTATTGCACAGTAACAGGTCTTGTTGATGTTTGCTTCAAAAATGTCAGAATGTGGAGTGTGCACTGGCTGCATGTCATCTAAATATCATCCTGTTTTTGCTTCACACTAACCATGCTAGTCTCCAATATGGTGCCTTTTCAGTATCCCAAAAGTTGCTCTTTGAGGAGAGCAACCTGTTTGGGGATATTCACTGGCATTGAGAGAAAGAGAGGAAAATGGAGAGAGAAAAGAAAATGAGAGGGGGAAATGTGACATTCGTAGCAAGCAATGTTATTCCTACTCATTAGAATAGTTACCTTTTTTTCGGCTGGGCGCAGTGGCTCATGCCTGTAATCCCAGCACTTTGGGAAGCTGAGGCGGGTGGATCACAAGGTCAGGAGATCAAGACCATCCTGGCCAACAAGGTGAAACCCTGTCTGTACTAAAAATACAAAAATTAGCTTGGTGTGCTGGTGCATGCCTGTAGTCCCAGCTACTCAGGAGGGTGAGGCAGGAGAATTGCTTGAACCCAGCAGGCAGAGATTGCAGTGAGCTGAGATCATGCCACTGCACTCCAGCCTGGGTGACAGCCTGAGACTCCGCCTCAAAAAAAAAAAAAAAAAAAAAGAATAGTTACCTTTTTTTCTTGGCTTTCATTCCATAAACACTGTGTTCATAGGGCACTGTGTTCAATGTTTTACATGCATTATGTCATTTAATCTACAATAATACATGTAATTTAAGCATTTGTGTATCCACTTTACAAGTGAGGAAACAGAGGCTAAGAGATGATTTATCTTTGCCTAAGCTCACAAACTAATGCATTTATGCATTATAGTACATGTACACTATATGTTATATATATGCACATATATAACATATATAATGTATAGTACATATACATTATAGTACAGCAAACTATGGGGATGCCATAGAAACACAATTTGAACCTAACATCCTGCCCCTTCAAATTCACTATCTTATAGTCCAACACCTGCCAATATGTATGTCACTCTTCTTTTATGAGTGCATCCCTCAGAGCTCTAACTGTCTAGGATTCTATCATTATGAAGACAGGGATCCTGGGCACATGGAGTGAGAGGAGGTTGGGAGAGCTCTGAAAGAAAAGGGAGGTCAGGGGAGCAAACGCCTGCTCTTCCTTATAGACTCATGTCTACAAGGCTGCCTTCTGACTTGTGTGATAAATCCTGCTCCCTCAAGTCACTTTCTTCAGCCACAGCTGCACACAACACAGTCATCATCATCAGAGGGGTCATCTCCTAATGGCGAAGGACAGCCCAGCGGAGGAAGTTATAACGGATATCACATCCTGCCTGTATAGATCTGTCATGCAGAAAGGGCTGCGTACAGAATTCTAACTGTTCCTTGCAACTCTCCACTGCCTTCCATTCCTTTTCCAATTGCCCTGATTTGAACCAAATTTTTCAAAAGTCTCTTAACTGACCTCCCTGCCTTTTTTCTTCCTCTACCAATCCATTTTACTTAATTGGATTAATTTGTTTTTTCCTGAAAGACTTAACATTTCACTTCCTTGCTAAAAAATAAACATACAAACCAACCAAGAACTATAAGGAAAAGCAACCAAGCCACGGCTTCTTGGCTCATTGTGCACAATTCCTGGCACAATGTCCCCACTCTTCCATGATCTGGTCTCATCTTAGATCCCACTGCTCTATCAGATGCCATTACACTGAGCCTCTTGCATCAGATACATAGAGACTGTTCCCCTCTGTGTCTTTGCTCATTCTGCTTAGAATGCTCTGATAACTCTGCTTATCTAGGTTGCCCTGTTTCGACAAGACCACTTTTTACATGCTGACATGCTAGAGTCACTATACCCATTCTACAGAAGACAAAAATGTAAGAAACAGGATTTGAGTCATGAAGTGTATAGGTTGCAGAGCAGGGCACCAGAATCTGTGTCTTCAGATTTTCTAATTCTTCATCTGATGTAATACCATTTCCACCTCTTAATCAAAGCATAAACATGTACATTCAAAACCACACCCAGCCCCATTTCTCACAGCTACTTTATCTTCAGAGTTCAGCTGGTAATATCAATGCAGCCCATTTAAGGGCATTATCAACAAACCTTCTCTCATGCTCTCTTTGTTCTAAACTCAGAGGAATTATTTCCGTGAGATTAATTCTGAAGCCGTTGTA
This sequence comes from Pan paniscus, assembly GCF_029289425.2. NCBI lineage: Eukaryota > Metazoa > Chordata > Mammalia > Primates > Hominidae > Pan > Pan paniscus. The sequence goes on along the minus strand of NC_073260.2, from coordinate 20,217,777 downwards.
GCATTTGTATAGGAGATGGCATCTCCTCTTATTTTAATTGCATATTTGGAAAACCTGCCCTGTGCTTGCTTCATATGGCATGCCGTTTGGTGTTTATGACCATCATACTGGAGTTAACAGCATATGGGGAACTCACCCACTCTGAATACTAAGCTTATCCAATCTCTCTCCCAGAGCTGACATGAGAAATAACTAATAAAAATGATTACAATAATAGAGGGTCATATAAATGCCAAATGCAATAGGGATTCTTTATTCTAAAGTTTCTTGATCTCTTCACCAACATCATAAAAGTGTGAAGGGAGAAGGTAAGACATCCTATATAAAAAATGAGCACAATTTTCTCAAGCTTTATTTCAAATTTTTCTATTGAGGATTAGGATTCAATTTTAAGGTCAATCTGAAGGTGAGGTGAAGTTTCAGGGATGACTGAACTAGAAATAGTGTGACCTTTCCAAAGACCTCTCTTTGTATGTATGCATTTTTCCCCAACCAGCAATAATAATAGTATAAAAAGCTATAGGAATAATGCTTAACTAAATCAGATACAGATGGCTGTTTTATCAAGCAGAGGCAATTTTTATCATTTTAAAAGCTTTTGTTTTTGTAAAGGGAAGAAAATGGGACATGTTCCCTCACTTTTTTTTTTAAAGAGGAAAAAGCATATGTTTTTTAATTTGAAATGGAGTATTAATGGTGTTATCTCCCAAGAATTGCTGTGCTAGAGTGAATTGTGGAAAATGCATTTACTTGCAAGCTTTCTGGTAAATTCTTCTCTGACTTAGAGAATTAGTGGCATATTATATCAACCTCCCTTTCCAAGAGAATACTGTGCATACACTCTGAGAGTCAATTTCCTGAGCCTCTTTTACTAGATCATCTTGTTGTCTTTGTTTATATTATTGATTTAGGTAAAATCATTTGGTGAATATTGAGTGTTCACCTAAGTGAGAAGGTGGTAATATGTAGCAAGTAGACAGAGGGTTATAATGTAACTGGGATAATAAAACCTTGTATCGCTGCTGAAATTTACAGTTTGCATTATCCTATTTGAACCTCACCATGCACCTGAGAGTTATGGGGATAGAGACTATCGTTTCAATTTTATAGTTGGGAAGTCAAAGCACGGAGAACTTAATTGGTTTTCCTGTGGCCCCCTCATCCTGTACAGCCAGTAATTGAGCCAGAATTGGAGCCTTCGCCAGTCAATCTCATGTTCCTTCTGCACAGAGCTGCTTCCAGATTAAACTTCAACCAATCCATCCAGAGGCATTTATAGAGTGCCTACTGTTTAGCTGTCACTGGAGTCAAAACAGTGACAGACATAGCAACCTTTTAGATGCTGTTTCTGCACACAAGGTGCTTTTCACTGACTCTAAAAGACAGGACAGAAATATATGAACTGTTTAGTGAATAAGTTATGAGTATGAACAATTGCAGGATCCATATATGCTGGTAACATGGGAGGTCTTACTGAGAAGGAGGCCTTTTATAAAGACCCTAGAAATGAGTAGAAAATTAATGATGAGATTGGCTGACATTATATAAGCCATTACTATGTTCCAGTCACTTGAGTTATAACTTCATTCACTCATTCAACAAACATTATCTGCCTTTTGAGCCAAAGAAGGTATTATGGAGACGTGCAGGAAAAAAATAAATAAATTCTGGTTCTGGCATTTTAATGACCAGGAGCACGTGACTTCATTTCTTAGGTCCTTATTTTATTCATCTGAAAAAATAATGGTTTAGAAAAAGTATTCAATTTTAAAAGTTTCTGTGAATTGTGAATGAAGTAAAATGTTTGCAAACAAGAATGACCTCATGATAATGTGTTTTTGTTGGATTTATTATTATTATTTTTATAATTACTACTCTTTGGTAAGGACTAGAGATACAAAGATGAACAGGAAAATTACCCTAGTCTTAAGAAACTCCATCTAGTAAAAAAGATCATCCATATCATTTCCTTAACCCATTCCTTCATCCTTTTCTCCTCCCTATCTTCCTTCCTTCGTTTTTTCATCATTTTCTTCCTTTTTCCCTTCATTTCTTCCCTCCTTCCTTCCCTTTTTCCTTCCTTCCTTCCTTCTTTTCAAACTTTAGTTTTCCACTTGCCATTTCTTCCTTTCTACCTTCCATTATTATTGATTCAGTGCCTCCTCTCTGCCAGGCAAAAAGCAAGATGTTTAACTTTCAGGAATATATTAGGTACTGACCCAGCCCGAAGGAGATCTCAATATAGAGGGGAAAATAATTCACAACCCACTAGTCAGACTTAACGTGACTTAAAGAGTGGCCACCAGACCATGTGTCCCTGGAATGCAATAGGAAGTCCCCATTACTATCTACTAACCTGAATCTAATCAATCCTCTAGACATAGCTTCAGATTTTAGGAAATACACACGATAAGGGGACATATAATAACACTATAAAGATGCAATCAGATAAGATACATAACGTGGGAAATTCTGCATGACAGATAACCCAGTTTTTCTCTAAAGTAAAAATAATGTTAATTCTGTAAGAGAAAAGAAATTCCTTTTATGCCTAGTTCAAAAACAGGCACAAGTAAGTTATACTATAAATAATAGAATGGTGGTTCTTTACAGGGGGCATATAGGCTCAAAGGAGCATATGGCTAGACATCATCTGGCTTATAATTTGTGTGGTCTAAGGAGCATGCATGTACTTCTACAGACATGGCTATGTAAAATGTACTGATATATAGACTTAGAATGTGTTTTAGTAAGCTCTAAACCAAAAACATTTGAATTAACTAATATAAAGAGGGAGTGAGCACTGTTACTGATTAAAGTAGACTTAATAAGCATATTAAATACATTAAATGTGTAGATCTTGTTCAGATTCTGATTTGGGAATAAAAACTATACAATGTGGAAATATTGAACACAGATTGAATATTACTTGATAAGAATTGTATAATTCTGTTGTGCAATAATAGTAATATGGTAATAAGAATGAGGAGGAGGAGGGGAAAATGAGGGAAACTGGGAAGAGTCAGGAGGGGAGAGGAGAGAGTTCTGATCTGTTAGAGATACTTACTGAATTAATTATTGAAATATAGGATAAGATGTGTGGTATTTACCTCATAGGACCCTGGGGCAGGGGTCAATTAACTGTGGTCAATGGGCCAAATTCAGCTACCACCTGTTCTTATAAATAAAGTTATATTAGAACTCACCCACTCTCATTCATTTACATACTGTCTATGAGTGCTTTGGCATCGCAATGCAGAATTGAGTAATTGTGACAGTATTTTCTGCCTTAAAAGTTGAAACTATTTACTATCTGGCCCTTTACAGGAACAGTTTGCCAACCCCTGCTGGGGAAAGGGAGTGGGAGAGAAAATGAGAAAGAAAGGGAAGGAAGGAAGGAAGGAAAGAGGGAAGGAAGGGAGGGAAGGGAAGGGAAGGGAAGGATATATAACAGTAGACAGGACCTAAGGCTTATCTTAAATACAAACACAGCCCATTATTTCTCTTGCTGCCCCTATTTCAAGCCATAACCATGATCTGGAAGTTTCTAGTGGTTTCTAACTGGTCTAGCATCTCTCGTCCTCCTACCTTCTTTTCTCTACACTGAAGCCAAAGTGATCCACTTATAATGTAAATTGGATCGTGTCACTGTCCACAACCCAAGAGTCATTGGAAAAAATGTATACTTTAGTCTATAATATGACCATAAATCAACTGACATCGCTCAATCTCATGGGCTGAGTTTTCTCACACTCTCTCTTCTTGTTATTCGTGGTAAGCTCCAAGCCTATTCCAGAGTCAAGACCTTTTACTTTATGTACCTTACCTGGAAACACCTTTATTTGGCTTTTTGATTCATTTCATCTATCACTGAAGTCTCATCAGAGAAACCATTCAATCTACTAAAATAGCTCGCCCATCCCCAATTAATCTATATTGTCTATTATCGTACACTGATTTTTTTCAGAGTATGTATATTTACTTGTTATCTGTATATCATTTTCTCATCCACTAGAAAGTAAGCTACGTATAAATAGAAAATAACTTATCTTGTTTCTTACTTCATTTTCAGCCCTTAGGAAAAAATAAAACAAACAAACAAGCAAACAAACAAAACAGGGGAAGTGAAAAAAAGAAAAGAAATTGAGAAACTAGATTTAGAGTGAGCAGATAGATATATTTTAAAACAAAGAATATGGAAATTTGCATGAAGTAAAAAGCAAAAAGCTGACAGATGTAAGAGGCTCTGCAGAGTAGAAGTTCAAGAAAGATGGAAGAAATAGCAGTTCACCATGATTCAGCTCACCAGACATTTTTGAAACACTTACTGTGTCAAAGACATGATGCTAGGCACAGGGGGTATAGAAATATCTAAACCAAATTCCTTTATACACAGTCTAATGGTAATAATGGTAAGGATAGTTAATAATAGCAAAGTTGTTAACTAATATTGATAATTTCCTATGTTCCGGTCCCTGTTTTAAAGATTTTATGAGAATTATCTCATTGGCACTTATTTCTCACAACAACATGATGAGACATGTACTATTAGAACATACATGTCAAGAAAAGGGAATTGAGGTGCAAGAAATAGTGACTTATTAAGAGCCAGTAGGTGAAATACTTTGAACCAGCTACCAATGTAAAGGACAGTATTAGTGAAGTATTTGCCGAATCCTTCTGTACAAATGAAGGGATAGGATGATCTATCAGGACATGTCACAGAAGGCTTCATAGATGAAGAAGGGTGAAATTAGTCTGTGCCTAATGAAATAAGAAAGGTATTGCCACCTGGAGATTGGAGTGAGGGGTTCTCTAGGGTGATAGAAGGCCATGAGTAACACTACAGAGATGTCAAAACACAGCTGAGTACTTAACTGCTGGACTTTAGTATCTGATAGTACTTACAGTTGAAATCTCACTCTCATATGTAGTAGCTCTGTGACCCTCATTAAGGTCATAGCCCTGATTTCTGACTCTAGAAAATGTCATCTATCTCATTGGATTGTACTGAAAATTAAAGCAACCCTTGCATTTCAAGCACAGTGCCTGGCACATAACAATCACTGAAATTTTATTCAGCTCTTACTCCTTGCATTCAGGAACAATAAATATAAGAAGCATCAAGAAATTTGTGCAAGTCTGTAAAAGGTAATCTGAGATGGCACTGATAAGCCATCAGTGTGAAAAGTTTGGAATTGGTTCCATAAACCTAGGGTTTCCAATGCACAAAAAGGAGGCTAAATGAACTAAGAAGGAAATTCCAGGCAGTTGCAGTTAAGAGGTGAACTCAGCAGGGCACCTGAAGGAATTATGTTTTATGACTCTTATTATACACAGTTCATGGCTAAATAAAAGAAAACTCCAAAAGCAGCCTCTAATTTGAGACCTATAATTTGAGAGCACTGCAGAAGCAGTGGTACTCTTTTGAGTAAGGACATGCCCCAACTTTGTTTGAAGTACTACTCAAGCAACAGTGTGGAGAATCGATGGCGGGGGATGAGATTTAAGTCAGAGGGTCAATTTGAAGGGTATTGAAATCAAGTAAGCAGTGAGTATCTGAACAAGAAAAATGCCTTGGCCTTCACTCCTCCATCAAAATACTACCCATTCCTAGCCTCTACCCACTAGATGCCAGTAGCACTCTTCTCTAGTCATGTCAATCAAAAACGTCTTCAGACATTTCCATATGTCCTTTGGGTCGGGGGAGAGTTCCATTATGCACGTTAAACACTTTTGCAGAGAATTTAAGAAGACAAGGGTGATTAGACAAGCATGGGTTCAAAGGGGGAAAAATGTAGACACAAAATAGAAAACTTAAAAAACAGAAAATGCGGACATCAGGTTTAATTATTTTTAAATCCAGAATGTCTAAAAGTTTTAAAAGTGATTTCGAGCAACCTTCAGAACCACAGAATTAGCTCTGGAAGACCCAGACATGGTTCAGGGACTAAAGTTGGTGATGTTGCTCACAAGTCTAAGAATGTTAAAGCCTGCTGCCCCAGGGTGATGTTGGTGACTTCATTGCAATGAGTCTCTTGTAGCTGAGACAGAAAGATAGGCATTAAAATGTCAAAGTCAAATATCAGAGACTGGCATTCAGAAAGGTGATGGGGGGTAACCAATTAAAACTTTCTTCTGTAGTGAAATAGCTCTTTCTATAACACAACAGAAAAGCCTGTCTTAGAGGCTTCATAAACCTCTGTCTCCCATGGAAGTATGTATTGAAACAATTCTTCCTAACTGATCGCATTGAGCTCTACTGTAAAAATATTTGTGCTCTGGGCAATGCAGATAATTTTTAAAATGATAAAGTCCTTGAACCTACATGTTCTCTAGTCCTATACCATCCAATATGATAGCTACAAGGCACATGGGAGATGAATGAGCACTTAAAAGGTGACTAGTCCAAATTGAGGTGTGACAGAAGTGTGAAATATAACACAGAATTCAAGTATTACAAATGAAAAAAGTAAAATATTTTATTAATATTTTTGTATTTGCTATATGCTGAAAAATAATATTTTTGATATATTGAGTTAAAATTAACTGTTTAAATTATTTTTACCTGTACTTTATTTTTCTGATGTGGCTACTTGAAAAATGAAAATTCTCATCTGGTTTTCATTTGTGACTGACATTTTTATTGGACATTACTGCTCTAAACTAAACAATAACGCTTTCTGCTGCCCCCTAGTATAATTGACACCTTACTGCCTCATCAAAATATTAGCAACAAAATTCTACCATCAAAATACTACCATCAAAATACTATCATCAAAATACTACCATCAAAATTCTACCTTCACAATAGTACCATCAAAAAATACTACCATCAAAATTCTACCATCAAAATACTATCATCAAAGGCCTTTTCTGCATCTATTGAGATAATCATGTGGTTTTTGTCTTTGGTTCTGTTTATATGCTGGATTACATTTATTGATTTGCATATATTGAACCAGCCTTGCATCCCAGGGATGAAGCCCACTTGATCATGGTGGATAAGCTTTTTGATGTGCTGCTGGATTCGGTTTGCCAGTATTTTACTGAGGATTTTTGCATCAATGTTCATCAAGGATATTGGTCTAAAATTCTCTTTTTTGGTTGTGTCTCTGTCCGGCTTTGGTATCAGGATGATGCTGGCCTCATAAAATGAGTTAGGGAGGATTCCCTCTTTTTCTATTGATTGGAATAGTTTCAGAAGGAATGGTACCAGTTCCTCCTTGTACCTCTGGTAGAATTCGGCTATGAATCCACCTGGTCCTGGACTCTTTTTGGTTGGTAAGCTATTGATTATTGCCACAATTTCAGATCCTGTTATTGGTCTATTCAGAGATTCAACTTCTTCCTGGTTTAGTCTTGGGAGAGTGTATGTGTCGAGGAATTTATCCATTTCTTCTAGATTTTCTAGTTTATTTGCGTAGAGGTGTTTGTAGTATTCTCTGATGATAGTTTGTATTTCTGTGGGATTGGTGGTGATATCCCCTTTATCATTTTTTATTGCATCTATTTAACAAAATTCAACAACCCTTCATGCTAAAAACTCTCAATAAATTAGGTATTGATGGGACGTATCTCAAAATAATAAGAGCTATCTATGACAAACCCACTGCCAATATCATACTGAATGGGCAAAAACTGGAAGCATTCCCTTTGAAAACTGGCACAAGACAGGGATGCCCTCTCTCACCACTCCTATTCAACATAGTGTTGGAAGCTCTGGCCAGGGCAATTAGGCAGGAGAAGGAAATAAAGGGTATTCAATTAGGAAAAGAGGAACTCAGATTGTCCCTGTTTGCAGATGACATGATTGTATATCTAGAAAACCCCATTGTCTCAGCCCAAAATCTCCTTAAGCTGATAAGCAACTTCAGCAAAGTCTCAGGATACAAAATCAATGTACAAAAATCACAAGCATTCTTATACACCAATAACAGACAAACAGAGAGCCAAATCATTAGTGAACTCCCATTCACAATTGCTTCAAAGAGAATGAAATACCTAGGAATCCAACTTACAAGGGACCTGAAGGACCTCTTCAAGGAGAACTACAAACCACTGCTCAATGAAATAAAAGAGGATACAAACAAATGGAAGAACATTCCATGCTCATGGGTAGGAAAAATCAGTATCATGAAAATGGCCATACTGCCCAAGGTAATTTATAGATTCAATGCCATCCCCATCAAGCTACCAATGACTTTCTTCACAGAATTGGAAAAAACTACTTTAAAGTTCATATGGAACCAAAAAAGAGCCCGCATCGCCAAGTCAATCCTAAGCCAAAAGAACAAAGCTGGAGGCATCACACTACCTGACTTCAAACTATACTACAAGGCTACAGTAACCAAAACAGCATGGTACTGGTACCAAAACAGAGATATAGACCAATGGAACAGAACAGAGTCCTCAGAAATAATGCCGCATATCTACAACTATCTGATCTTTGACAAACCTGAGAAAAACAAGAAATGGGGAAAGGATTCCCTATTTAATAAATGGTGCTGGGAAAACTGGCTAGCCATATGTAGAAAGCTGAAACTGGATCCCTTCCTTACACCTTATACAAAAATTAATTCAAGATGGATTAAAGACTTAAATGTTAGACCTAAAACCATAAAAACCCTAGCAGAAAACCTAGGCATTACCATTCAGGACATAGGCATGGGCAAGGACTTCATGTCTAAAACACCAAAAGCAATGGCAACAAAAGCCAAAATTGACAAATGGGATTAATTAAACTAAAGAGCTTCTGCACAGCACAAGAAACTACCATCAGCGTGAACAGGCAACCTACAAAATGGGAGAAAATTTTTGCAACCTACTCATCTGACAAAAGGCTAATATCCAGAATCTACAATGAACTCAAACAAATTTACAAGAAAAAAACAACCCCATCAAAAAGTGGGTGAAGGACATGAACAGACACTTCTCAAAAGAAGACATTTATGCAGCTAAAAAACACATGAAAAAATGCTCACCATCACTGGCTATCAGAGAAATGCAAATCAAAACCACAATGAGATACCATCTCACACCAGTTAAAATCGCAGTCATTAAAAAGTCAGGAAACAATAGGTGCTGGAGAGGATGTGGAGAAATAGGAACACTTTTACACTGTTGGTGGGACTGTAAACTAGTTCAACCCTTGTGCAAGTCAGTGTGGCGATTCCTCAGGGCTCTAGAACTAGAAATACCATTTGACCCAGCCGTCCCATTATTGGGTATATACCCAAAGGACTATAAATCATGCTGCTATAAAGACACATGCACACGTATGTTTATTGCGGCACTACTCACAATAGCAAAGACTTGGAACCAAGCCAAATGTCCAACAATGATAGACTGGATTAAGAAAATGTGGCACATATACACCATGGAATACTATGCAGCCATAAAAAATGATGAGTTCATGTCCTTTGTAGGGCCATGGATGAAGCTGGAAACCATCATTCTCAGCAAACTATCACAAAGACAGAAAACCAAACACCGCATATTCTCACTCATAGGTGGGAATTGAACAATGAGAACACATGGACACAGGAAGGGGAACATCACACTCTGGGGACTGTTGTGGGGTGGGGGGAGGGGGGAGGGATAGCTTTAGGAGATATACCTAATGCTAAATGACTAGTTAATGGGTGCAGCACACCAGCATGGCACATGTATACATATGTAACTAACCTGCACATAGTGCACATGTACCCTAAAACTTAAAGTATAATAATAATAAAATAAAAAAATACTATCATCAAAATACTACCATCAAAATTCTACCATCACAATACTACCATCAAAAAATACTACCATCAAAATTCTACGATCAAAATACTACCATCAAAACACTACCATCAAAATACTACCATCAAAAAAATACTACCATCAAAATACTACCATCAAAATTCTACCCATTTCCGAACCATAAAGGACAGTGCTTAACTTCATCATTTTATGAAATTTCTAACCACATATGATATTCTGTGAAGTCTTCTGGGACATTCTTACATTCTTATAATGTATTTATCTTAGCTTTCCTTGCATTTTTACGTTTATTTTACCAGAATATAAATTCTTTGAAGACAAGGATCATATAAAACACATTTATATCACCCATACAGCCTAGTATAGTACTTTACATTTTTAAAAATAAAATCATACAAGGCGCCTGTAATCTGTTGTGAAGTCAAGGTGCCTCAGGGATCTCGGAAATCCTGATATAAAAAATGGGGGGGGGGTACTTATCCCCTTGTTCCTGCTTGTGAGACATTGTAGCTACTAAGGCAGATTGTCAACCTGCTTGGAAAGAAAGAAAAAAGATGCACAATGAGTTCCTTAGAATGGGGAGTTTCAAAATTTATATGTTGGAACTTAAACCCTAAGGTGATGGAATTAGAGGTGGACCCTTTGAGGGGCAATTAGGCCATGAGGGTCCAACCTCATGAATGGGATCCATGTCCTTGTAAAAAAAACTTAAGGGTGTGAGTTTGCCCTTCTGCTCTTCCACCATGTGAAGACATAGCAGCAGAGAGCCATCTTGGAAGCCAAGAGCAGCTCTCACCAGACACCAAATCCACTAATGTCTTCCCAGTGGACTTCCTAGACTCTAGAGTTATAGGAAATAAATTTGTCTTCTTTATAAATTACCTAATCTAAGGTATTTTGTTTTAGCAGCCTGAATGGACTAACACAGTCCAATTGGTCAGATTTTAAATTGTTTACTCAAGTAGCCAAATTCTTGTCATATATCACCATTACCTTTCAAGGGTTTGATGAAATAAAAGTTTAAAGTTTATATTTCCTGCAAGACACAATCCAATGTGAGGAATTAAGGGTTGAGGGGATGCTCTTCTCTGCATAGTAATTCAAGGCCCACACTCCGTTCATTTTGTGGCTTTTCTTGCTCTAGGTGAGCGAGTCCTCTCCATTCAGCTATTGCAAGAAGAAAAAGAGAGATTGGAAAGTTTATTAAAGGGTCAGTCCCGGAAGTGTCATATGTAACTTTCATTCCCATCCCATTGAACCAAACTCTATCATATGGTCACAGCTGACTTTAAAGAATGGATGGAAAACATGGTCCAGATGTGGGTTAAAGAAGAAGAGGAGTTCAAGCATGTGGATGAACACTGGAGTCCCTGGCACAGTAGACTACATGCAGAATAGGGATTTAAATTATTTATTTTTGATTTATTCCTTTAATACAGAAATTCTCAACCTTGACACCATTGAATTTGAGGCTGGATAATTATTCATGCAGGACTGTCCTGTGCATTGTAGAATGTTCAGTTCCATTCCTGGCCTCCACCCACTAGATGCCAGTAGTACTCCTCTCTGGTCATGTCAATCAAAAATGTCTTGGGACATTTCCATATGTCTTTCAGGTAAGGGGAGGGTTCCATTATACACAGCTAAACCTCAAGCATCATGCCAGGGAGAACCAACTGCACACAACATGCCTTATCTCAACTGTCAGCCCATTTATATGCCTGTGCGTATTTCTCTCCACTTTCATCTCCCTGATTTTCTTATTTCATGATCAATAACTTGTCTCTGGATTCTATTTTAATACCTGTTTTGTCATCATTTTCTGGAATATTGAATTCCTCTTCCAACAACTCTTGAATCCACATGCTTAGTCCAACGTATATAGCCTTTCTCCTCTTTTCTAATGGTAGCAGGAATCACATAGGAACTAAAAGTACCATATTACAAGAATATAAAAAAAAATTGGCATTTATGTTGCTGCTACCACATCTTGCACTTTTGGTAGACACCTCTAATCAATGATGATATCCTCCCCTCCTGAGGCTGGAGTCTACTTCAGAATCCAGGCAACACTTGAGGCAGTCACTATTGATTGATCAAAATTGGTCCAAGAGATTAAAACTATGTATCCTCAAAGCACTGGTCCAACACCCTCATTTTAGAGCTAAATAAACTGAGACCCAGGTGACGAAATAGATCACCAAGGCCACACAGAGTTTTGGTTTCTTGGCCTTCTGTTTTTTCTTCTGCCCATGCAGTATAAAATAAGACTTGTCTAAGTCCTGTAAGACTTTGCTGGAAATAGCACCTTGAAAAAGGTTGCTAAAAGCAGAAGTATTGCTTGGAGGGGCAGTTGGGGTGAACTTGACTTTAACCAGCTTCTCTTCTCATTGCCTTTTGAATAACAACTAATCTAGTATATTGAGCAGAGATTGAAGGGGTATGATTAACCCCACCACTGTGATTTTTTTTGTTGTTTGTTTTTTGTTTTTTGAGATGGAGTTTTGCTCTTGTTGCCCAGGCTGGCATGCAATGATGTGATCTCACCACAACCTCCACCTCTCGGGTTCAAGAAATTCTCCTGCCTCAGCCTCCCAAGTAGCTGGGATTACAGGCATGCACCACCATACCTGGCTAATTTTGTATTTTTAGGAGAGATGGGGTTGCTCCATGTTGGTCAGGCTTGTCTCAAACTCCCAACCTCAGGTGATCCACCCACCTCAGCCTCCCAAAGTGCTGGGGTTACAGGTGTGAGCCACTGCTCCCAGAGAAGATTTTAAATGTTAACTAAATACCTGAATTTAAAATTCAAGTACAATAAGCAGCATGAAAATAGGGTTAACTTCAGCAGAATGCATGGAGCTTGAATGTGGTGTGTATATTGGAATGATAGGATTTGAGAGTTAATGTTAGTACACAGCTTTTTTAGAAAAAAAATCAGTCTGGTGGGAAATCAGAAGCTGTTTATGCTTTATCGTTTGTATACAATAAAATACATTGGGAAGAAAAATTGATCCTGGTTCATTTTCTCAGATCTGAGTTTTATTTCTCTGCCCTCAGCTTTCCCGGCTGAGGCTCACACTGCCCATGTTTATGTGAAATGGGCTGATGCTCTCATCTTGCCTTTCAATAATTATAGGTCTCCCCAGGAAAGTGGTTTTACTGAGAGATTTTATAAAGGTTTTAAAGATTTTTATTATGAAGGATTCAGCCTTTCCACGATTACTATTTTTAAAAGGTGCTTTGTAGCCATTGCTAGCAGAACAGCTATTGATTCTTTTACAAAGGAAAGACTGACTCTTGTACACCAACCTGAGGGCAGTATCTTGCTATCTCCTAAAATGATGTAATGATGTTGTGAAGTAAAATGATCATTTTTCTTATTGGAGAGTATCTTATCCCCACTAATGGTGACAGAGGTCTATGGGCAATAGTAACCACAAATTTCACTTTAGTTTTAACAGTTACATTAGAGGCTGAAATGAACTTCATATTGTTGCAAAGTTTGCTTAAGAGGCAATTGTCAGAGGTGTTAAATGGACAACCTTCCAAATATTTTTTTTCAATTCAGTCCACTCCTCTTCATCACCTATGCTTTAGCCACCATCAGGAGTCCCAATAGTTATCTCTTCTGCTTGTGTATGCTCTGCTAAAGTTAGTGTTTTCTCTTTGCCTGCAGGAGAGAGTCCAAACTGCACCATATGGCATGCAAAGTCCCTGGTGATCTGATTCTTGTACACTTTGTCTCTTAACTTGCTCCTGTATGAACCTCATGAACCAGCCTAACAAATTAGTTATTACATCATATCTCATTCAGTGGAATAAAATAGTTTGTGGCATGTCTTTTAAGGCAGTGATGGAGTCTAATCTAGGGCACCGGAGTTTTAAAGCCAGACAGATAGGAGTTTTAATTTTTTTTTTAATTGGTGAATGGCCTTGAGAAAATCATTTAACCTCTGGAATCTCATGTCCTACAAAAGGGCATAATGATAAGAAGAGACAGATGTAATGGGCCAAACACAGAAGCTGGCATGTCATTGTTATGCCATGAAAAAGGAACTGTATTTCTATAGGTTATGTAATGTAATAGGAAAATGTATAATGCCAGAGGCAAGTAGGCTAGGTTTTCATCTCTGAATCTCAGTTATCTCATCTGTAAAACAGGGATAATGAAATGGGTCTAGTTGGGATGTTAGAATGAAATGTGACCAAAATATAAAATAACTACTACAGTGCCCAGAATAAAATTGATGTCTTTTTTGAGATGGCCCATGTGCATAAAATGAAAAAAAAAATATATATATATATATATATGTACACACACACACGCACACATATATGTATATACATATACACAAATTCATATTATTTGTATATATGCATATGTTAATTTTTCAAAAATTAGTGTGTCAAAAAATGTAGGCATTATTGCTGTTAAGCCTTCCATACAATGGTACAGCACTGAAGTCATTATTCAACTGAACTTCAGCCACACAATGTTGGTAGTGAGGTAGAGGTAAAGTTATGCTCCTGAGCCATTTATTCACTCACTTAATTTAATGAGTGTTCTTTTACATTATCATAGTGTTATACTCTGGTTTCTCTTCAAATCGTATAAATCTTTCACCTTTTAAATTATCGTAGTGTTCCAACTATGGTTCCAGATGATGGAAGTAGAAAGATGAATGTTACCTCCCTTGTTCATAGGGAACTCCTAATCTACCGGAGGTTTAAAAAAGATTTATAACGTAAACATATAATATATACATGTGAGAATCATCCCAACAATGTGGTGCCAATATGAAGAAGTGAAACCCATTTGCGTCCAAGAAAGCTTCATGAAGTGTTGGCAATATGGGCAAAAAGGTGGAGTAATACCCCCAAAGGCAGTGGTTAGAGTAGAACATTCTGGAAACAGGAACAATTTGAGCACAGACACAGAGATGGGAAAGATCTGGAGAATGCTGGAGCACAGACAAAGGTAGGGGACTGGGATACCATGGACTGGAAGAGCATATTGATTGTTAGGAGGTAGGAATTTAGTCTGGGGTCATGGGAAATCATTGAAGATTCTTAAACAGCAGAAAGACATGATCAGAGAAATGTTTACAAAAATGAATCTGAAAGAAAGGATAGGAGGAGGGACCAAATTGAGATTTGGAGACCAGTTTAGAAAGCTGTTGTCATAATCCAAGTAAGAACGACTAAGGGAACTAAGGTACTGATAGTGGAAATTAAAGAAAAGTCCAGCTATTAGAAAGCCTGCCTCTGTTGTAAGGCGGAAAAAAGCCAATTATTACTATCTGGGAAACACTGTACTTTTTGCAAGTTATTGCTGTATTCTGGTTTGTAAGCCCAACAATTATTTAGATGTTTAAACAAGAAAAGTTTTTTTCATCAAAAGCAAATTTTCTTAGCAAATAAGATCAAATGAATTTCCTATGGCAACACATCACACATCACAGTTGGTGTTGGAACCAAGATTAGAAACACAAGTTGGTCTGGATCCAAAGTCCATGTGCTTTCCATGCCCAAGTTCCACTGTTTTGTCTCCTAGAAAGGCAAGTGCTAGAGTCTTTTGCTCTGCTAAGTAAGGTGTGACAAGAGCCTAAAGTTCATGGAGGAATGTGATGAAATAAAAAGCTCTGCAAATAAACAAATATTATATCATCCATTGCCTCCTATGCCATATAATAGAGCTTGGGCCCTGTGGGCAGTGGGGAATGCTGACAAGTTTGAAGAATTTGAGTAACATGACTGTGAACAAGAAATAGAATAGAGGCAAGGAGACAGGTTAGGAGCTGTTGCAAAGATTCAGGCAAGAAAATATGGTGGCTTGAATCAAGTCATGGCAGCAGAGGCAAAAGTGTGCTTACTGAAATGGAAAGATATTGGCAATACATTGCTAATGAGTAAAATCAGGCTTTCAAAGTATATGAATGCCACTTTGTTTAGAAGATAAATAAGATAAATGGCACGTCTGTTTTACATAGGTGTCTCTCATAGATCTCTCTCTCTCCCTCGCTCACTCTTTGTCTCTCTCCCTCCTTCTCTCTCTCTCTCTCACCTTATATCTTAATAGGTAATCCTAAAGTGAGAGGGTGACTGGCTGGCATATTTTTTCTACTCTTTTTGATTATAGCTAATATACTTTAAGTAATTACTGTGTCAGAAATTGTGCTAAAAGCTTTATGGTTATTTGCTTATTTAATCCTCATAATAGTTTTATGAGATAGATATTAATCTAATTATCACTATTATTATTACTATTATTATCCCCATCTTAATGTGAAATTGAGGTTCATAGAAAATAAGCAAACTGCCTAGAGCATAGTTGCTTGCTGAATAGAAGACTAGAGATTACACATGTTTTAGTGACAGGATGATGACTCCAGCTAAGCCTGCATGCCTCCATAGACTAATATTTTAACCACTATGTTACAATTTATCAATCATCTATTAGTTCCTTTTATTCAAGATAAAATAAATTTTATTTATTTGTAAATTAATTGATAAAAACTATGAAATATCCTTTACAAATTATATAATATAGCTCTCACTTATTCAATGGAAAGTATGGCCATTTTGTCTCCTTTAGACAAAATACCTCCTTTAGGTATTTTACTATAAAGAAATGCATGCATATGGTAAATATTAGGTTTAAATGGTAAAATAATGCAAAAATCAGTCTCTCTGAAAAGTCCACACCCCAAAGAACACTACTGTGAACTCTCCTAATAGCCTACACCGTATTTTCTTTGCATTGTTCTTGACTTTAATAAAAATGCCTCTATTGTCTCAAAATTCACAACTTTTTGTTTTACACGGGGTTAAAGAAGTTCTATTCCGGCCGGGCATGGTGGCTCACACTTGTAATCCCAGCACTTTGGGAGGCTGAGGCGGGCGGATCACGAGGTCAAGAGATCGAGACCATCCTGGTCAACATGGTGAAACCCCGTCTCTACTAAAAATACAAAAATTAGCTGGGTGTGGTGGCACGCGCTTGTACTCCCAGCTACTCGGGGAGGCTGAGGCAGGAGAATCACTTGAACCAGGGAGGCAGAGGTTGCAGTGAGCCGAGATTGGGCCACTGCACTCCAGCCTGGTGACAGAGTGAGACTGTCTCAAAAAAAGAAAAAAAAAAAAGAAGTTCTATTCCATTATTTTATTAAGCATATACAAATTAAATTAGGTACATTTTATAGTTGATTCGTTTGACTGTGTATTGAGATAACCACATGCTGAGTCTTTTTTCCTTTGCTTTATTAAGACATTGAATAATATTGAATAATATTAATGTAATACTTGAATAGTTCTTTCCTTCGTAGAAAAAAGAAAACTACTGGATTATAATGTGTTTACCTACTTATTCATATAGAGATGGAGTCTATTTGCTAAGACTTTAGAGTTTTATAACAATATCCAGAGATGTGATATATTGTATTTTTCTATTTTGTTCCAGTTATCTGGTTTTAGCATCGATGGTGTCATTTTCTAGTCACATATGCCACCCTTAACACGTACAAACATGCATACACTTTTTAGAAAATTAGATAGTTAAGAAATATTTTTTCCAAAGCTACAACCTTTGACTATGGTCATTGTATTTTTTAATTCTACTATTTCTGTTTTCAAAATAATTAATTTTGGCTTTTGCTGATTAATTCCCACCTTTTGTCGTGCTTCTGTTTACTTTGATCTTCATTTTCTAAACTTTTTAGATGAATGAGTAATTTATTTTCATGCTTTTTTATATATGAATACTTTAATAACCATGAATTCTCTAAGCATAATTATAACTATGACATATAGCCTGATCTATGGTATTTTTGTTATCATTATTTTCTAGATACTCAATAATTTTAGTTGTAATTTTCTTTTTGTTCTAAGAATCATTTGGAGTGTGGGATAAATGGAGTTTCTGATCTTGCCTTTGCAATCCCATTTTGATTTCATTGTGAGCAGAAATTTAATTATGCAATTTCTTTTTTTTAACTTTGAAGTTTTCAAGTTTGAAGTAAATCAACACAAGATTGGGATATGTAAATGTTCCATGGGCATTTGTAAAGAATATGCTGCTCTCTGGTATAAAATTAATAATATGTGCCTTATTAGTTATGCTATTTACATAATATCTTTGCATCTAATTTTTTTCTTCTACTTGATTTATTTTTCTTCAGCTGAGAGTTTTATTGGAAAGCCTCACCAATGTCGTTTGTATGTGCTAATTTTGACATTTTTTCCTTTTTTTTTTTTTTTTTTCTTGAGACAGAGTCTCACTCTGTTGCCCAGATGGGGGTCAGTGATGTGATCTCGGCTCACTGCAAGCTTCGCCTCCCAGGTTCCAGTGATTCTCCTGCCTCAGCCTCCCGACTAGCTGGGACTACAGGCACCTGCCAACATGCCCAGCTAATTTTTTTTTTTTTTTGTATTTTTAGTAGAAATGGGGTTTCACCATGTTGGCCAGGCTAGTCAGGGACTCCTGGCCTCAAGTGATCTGCCCATCTTGGCCTCCCAAAGTGCTAGGACTACAGGCATGAGTCACCGCACCCGGCCTACATTTTTAAAAATATCAATGCTGTGATATTAGAAACATAAAACTTCATGACAATGAGGCCTCCATTGTTTTATCATTCGAAAGTGCTCTTCTTTTAATTATTTTAACTCTGATTTTAATTTTCTCTTATGCTTGTGACTTAATTTCTGATTTATTTTTGTTAGACTAGTATGCCTCTATTTAGTATTTTACAATTGTTTGGAGATATTTGTTTTAACTTCTCCTAACTCCATATTGTTTTCTGAATCAATATGATGGGTTTTAAAAAATAATATGTGAGTCCATCTCATTGTAATTGAACCTGTCTGGTTTTGATTTCATTCCATCATTTTATTTTATGTTTATCTCTGATTTTTGTGCCATTATATTTTCTATGTTTTGCTTTTGGGCATGTGTTTTGTTGTTTCCTTTTATATTTCTGATTTCCTTCTGTTAAGTTAGAAGTATCTTTAACAATAAAAGTAAAACCCTATTTGCTACATTCATTTTTATTAATGATATCTATAAGTTTTTGCTTTCTCAGATATAAGTAATATTTATAAAATTATCCAACCACAATGAAAACTTTTAAAAATTAGCACGTGTGCACGTACAAACAAATACACATGCATACACAAACTTCCATCCACCTGTCTGTTTCTCACTTCTAATTTGTGTTAGTTTCATTTTCATATATATTTTCATGGTTTATAATACTCAACATTTTGCATATTAACCAAAATTCCAACCATTCTTCAAAGTTAGTTCAAATTAAAATAAATTCAGTATGTAGAACTTTGTTACCATAGTCCCTCCATTTCTATGCATTTTATTTTGCTTCATTTCTTGGTTGACTGGACTTTAAGACCACATCTTTTTTCAAGAAAGGCTCATGGGTGACGTTTACTCTGAGTTCTACCATGTATAAAAATGGCTTTTGATTGCCTTTATTCTTGAACACCAATTTGGCATGGCACGAAGTCTTTGGGTCACACTTCCCTTCCCCTAGAGCAGGGTACACCTTGCCTGTCTACATTGCTTCACTGTCTACTAGCATTAACTGTTGCCTAGAAAAAAAAAAAAAACCAGCAGAAACTAGTCTATTCCTCATTCCCCTCTCCAAAGGGGAGTGTGTGTGTGTGTGTGTGTGTGTGTGTGTGTGTGTGTGTGTGTGTTTTTGAATGCCTTTAGGAGTCGTTTTTTATCTTAGAAACAATAACTTATACAGCTGTCTCACATTTGATGTTTCTCTTTAGATGTTTTTCTGCTAAATCAAATTTTTGAAGACTTTGTACACACTTTCACTTTGTGTATGTATTTTTTTTAATTCAGTGTTTTTCTGTTACATTATAAATATTGTTTTCTACCCAATTTGTTCTCTTTTTCAGAAACATTAATCATTTATATGGCTGTTTTCTTCTATAATCCTAGCTATATTTTTTGGATCACTTTTACTGTTTTCCTATTTCTTGTTATTTTATCTTATTTTTCTAAACTTGTCCTTCACAAATTTTGATGTTTGGTAAAGTTTTAACTCTACTTTTTTTTTTCTTCTAATGATGATTCAATTTCTCTAATGGTTTTATTATTCTCCTCTAAATTTTTTAAAAATTAATTTAGTTCACTTTTTATGTCTATACCCTATCATCTTGTTTTCTTCTTTTATAATACTTTATGGACTTCTTTCTTTACTGAAGTTAACTTTTTTCTTTCCAGACAATGAGATATTTTTTTCTGAATACTTTTAAATAATTTTGGTTTCACTTATTCTTCTGATTGTACATTTTATATTCTTTTTTGCCTGGTTTCAGTAATGTATTTCCCTCTGAGTATGGGGTGAAGGTTTGTTCATATACGTACTCCCACATGTTTTTGCACCTATGTATTATACATAGGTAAAATACTGAATCTTATGATGTTATCAATTATCTTTGAATGGAGGCCATTCTTTCACACAAGCTATTTGCTTTGTGTAAACAGAAGAGAAAGTTGAATAGCTGGAAGCTTAGTTTCTGAGGTATTAACTCAAGATTCTTTCTTATCATATCTGCTATGTCCTCTTCCCTGGGGGCATTCTTTTCCTTAGAAATCAATTTCTTGGTTTCTATAAGAACGAGTCTCTGTGTTTCCCTTAAACCCTAGAGTCAGGATTTTCTATATAATTTAAGTGATGATTTAAATCTGTCTATCTCTCAGCTAATTCTGCCATGGAAAATAGATTACAGAGAGGCTCTAGCAACAAACTTATGTTCCAAGAAGGTGTGAAGGAGATGGATTTAGAGAACACCACTGTCTCTGTGGTGGGCACTGTCACTGTGCCCAAGAGACGGGTCAAATCAGAGATTTTACCAGCTGATCATTCAGCCCTCTAATGAAGGAGTATTTTGTACAGCTTAACCCTGTGCAATTGCTTATCCAATCTGCATGGGGAAAATTATATCTTCCCTTACATCATCACCTATCCAGTCACCCACTCAGAGTGAATAATGTCAATGTCAAGAGGATTTCCTAGGCCACTGTCTGGCTGTGTTTATAGTGGTCCCAGAATATTTGAAGCTTTAAAAGGCCTAAAACTAAAACTTAATAAAATAAAATAAAATAAAAAGAAAAAAAAAGGATGTCTAACAACTACACTCTTGCTAGAATGACAAATTTTTAAAAAGTTGACAGTACCAATTGCTGGTGACAACATGGAGCAACAGGAACTCTCATTCATTGCTGCTGGGAATGCAAAACGGTACGTTTTGCACACTTTGGCAGTCTCTTACAAAATCAAACATTGTCTTGCCATGCAATCCAACACTTGTGCTCCTAGGTATCTACCCAACTGATTTGAAACTTTATATATACATAAAATCTGCACATAAATATATATAGCAGCTGTATTATAAATCCAAGAGCTGGAAGCAACCAAGTCCTTCAGTATGTGAATGGATAGACAAACTGTGGTACACCAATTCAACAAAGCGATTAAAAAACAAGTTATCAAGCTATCAAAAACATGGATGAACCTTAAATGCATACTGCTAAGTGAAAACCTCGATCTGAAAGGCTACATATTCTATGACTCCAGTTACAAGACATATGGGATGGTAATTTGTGGCAATATAATTACACTCTCTTCATAAAATAAAGTAAAATGGAAGGGAATGGAATAAAATGAAATGAAACAAAACTTAAACCTATTTCAACACTGCCCTTAATCACTATAACAAGCAATTTCAGCCAGCATAATACTGAACAACTGGAATAGCAAAGACACCAGCCAGTAAGAACAGACTCTCAGCTTACTGATACACAGTGGCTGCGTTTCAGCCCCGTGTCCCGAAAAGAAACCACCGTATTCACAGATTCCATCTCCACTTCCTGGACACACAGTAAGACTTGCAGTAGGCTGAAATCATATGACTCATTCTGGACAATATAATGTGGCCTAAAGGAATACACAACATATTCAGGTCTGATTTCTAAAATCTTCAGTAAGAACCTCTCTCTCTTCTGTAATAATCCGTGGAGGCCACATATTTAACATGCTGACATTGCAAGGAAAAAGGCATCTGGATCTTCAAGTTTCTACTTACAGAGGAGACACCAAGAGGAGACACCCAACTGACATTGGACTATGATATGGAGAGATAGAATTTTATAATGTTATGACACTGAGATTTTGGGATTATTACAGTAAGAACAACCTTCCTAGCTGGTTATTTATCAAGCCATTTGACATCTATTTCTATCGATAATAAAATATCTGAGTTCATGATTTGAGTTTTAGAAGTTTAGGGCAGGCAAGAAAAGTAGAAATTACTAATACCTGCCTGATTGCAGACTGGTCTCACATTCTTGTTTAAAATGGCACTCTTTACTTCCAGAAAGACCTACTGAAGTCTATGTTAAACAAAAGCCTATGTGCACTATCTAGTTCAGAGAATTCTGAATTGCATGCTTAGATCATTGAGGACAGTTGATTGTGAAGCTGAAGATGTCATTAATTAAAATTATATTAATAAAAAGAAAGTTTAAAGTCATTATAAAATACTTTATCTCATTTTTTCTCCTCATTGGTGTATATGCTGATCGATTTTAAAATGTTGAGGTTTACAGGGGTGAAACACAAAGTCAAGATAATATATTTAATTAGGAGAAGAAGCAGAGGTTAAAACTCAAAACTGTCTGACCCCTAATCTAGTGCTCTTTCTTTACACTGTGCTTTCTCTGAGCCTATAAATATGTTCCAGTCTCAAGGGAGGTATCTGGTCAATTCAACCTCATGTTTATCTCAAGAATCAAACATCAAAATTCAAGAATGACCAGCAAACACTAAGGCCCTTTAAAGTTCCCAGTGCACTGCCTGGATGGATATTTGCAACAGCCGGAATGCGGTCTGGCTATTAGGCTGTGGCACTCAGTGCTGTGTGGTGTTGAGGGTAGGGGCTTTCTTTTGGCTGACTGTGGCTTTGAATATCACCTCTGTAGTGCACCAGCTGTGGAAACCTGGACAATTTCTTCCCTATCCCTGAGCATCAGTCTGTGATTATTTGTGGTGAGAAAGTAAATTCTATCTTCAAAGTGCATGGAAAATTACCTGGAACAAATAAGATATTCAATTCACCTGCAGTCATTGTAATGTAATCATTGTAATGGTAACCAATAGGATTTGGAGAAGTTTTATGGGAGGTGTTTAGCACTTCTAATGGCTTATAAGGTATTCAGTTACCACAGAGTCTACTGTGCTGGGTGTCAGCTGCCTCAGTTTGACCAAGACACCTCTGAACTTCTGTGGAACACATACAAAGGCAGAATCAACATCCTCCTCAACTTCTCCCACAATCCTGCCATGATCATAACAGGTGGTTGCTGATGCAAAGTAAGAGATATTCAAGGCTCCCTTCATATTCTAAATTGAATGGATTGCCTGATTGTTTGCTTCCAACAATGGTGGCCTAAAGATAAATTTTGGAATTGTGGTACAACAGCTTCTCACACTACTTACCAAGTCTTTTCATTCATAAATGCTGAATATGACTCAGCTTTACTTAATATATACTATTTGGAGGGAAGAAAGACCTGTTAGGTATTCAAAAACTTTAGTGATTTTTTACATGTTTATGTTGATGATAAAAATAAGAATTCTTTACAGAAAATACTTAAAAATATAAAGTAGAAAATAAAAATCACCTTTTCTCCTACCCACCATAAATATGCCACTTCATTTTAAGAGGTTTCCATTGTATTTTTAATGTGTACTCACATGTATTTATGTGTAGATACAATATGTCTCTAATATATTTAGCATTATGGAGAGGATTAGGTTTGGTGACTATTTTAAAAGATGTGTAGCCTTATTTTTTTCCAACTCTACAAAATAACAAACTAAAGGAAAGGTTTGCCAAACAGGAAATTTGTATTTGATGAATAAGTCTTTAGCCTTAATAAACAAACACAAAGGAAATTGTATGTTGATGGCCCTTGTGAAATCCCTACAGTGTCTGGAAGCACTGCCTTTTAAACAGGTGAAACATTCTCTTCCCCCTGAGGTCTTATTTCCATCATTAATTTATTTAGAAAATCTTTTTTACTTCTGGATAACACAAAGTTATGTTTGAGTACAGCCTGAATTAGTGGAGCCTGAATTAATGAGATTTATCTTTATTTAATTCAACTTCTTCAAGCATGTATTCTTCCAATAAAATCACCTCAGGATGCAAGAATAAAACAGTAACGATTAAAATATGCAAGAGCAGAGTGCCAGTTCTGAGCATACCTTAAGAAATCGATGAGACACCATTAAGGCTTTAAATCATGCCCCCAAACGAGGAGGTGAGTGGATTGTGTTTCAGCTTGGATAAGCAATTCCAGGCCATACGCTTGCCATAGAAAGTACAACACAACCTCTAGGTCTCTGGAGGTGCAATTTGAGCTCTGCCGGCAAAAGCCTTGCAGAAGTTGCCAAGGCAGGCTGCAAGGCCCAAATCTGAATGGCAATTGAACTGGTACAGACTGAGCACTAGGCTCAGTAGAGCATCTGGTCCAAACCATCATGGTTGGTGAGGGATATAGGTACTGAGGGCACTTAGTCAAATCATGAGTGGGTGTTGGGAATAACTGAAGAATGGGGCAAAAAGAGGTAACTGGAAGTTGGGGAGAAAATGGGGAGCTGATGTGAATGACAGGGCAGAAGTAGGTGTTTTTAGAGTGCAAATAAGATGTACCACTCTCTCATCTATATCTTGACTGTATCCTGCAAATAAGTCTGTCTTTGTTTTGGGAGTACATGTTTCTATGTTTCATCAGCATGCTCTACTTCTTAAAACTGAGGGTAAACCCTTTGAGGCAAGGACTTCATTGTTCTTGCAGCCTCAAAATATAGATTAACATTTAATACGTAGCTAATGCTTAATGAGTGCTCAATAAATGAACAAATGAATGAATGAAACTGAGACACAGAACCCTAATGTTTCACAACAGCTTTTTTTTAGTCTATAAAAGGGGAGAGAGTTGAGACAGGACTAAGAAGTGGCTGATGGGGCCAGGTCTGAATATCTGGCCACATTCTGATAGAGGCAAAATAGCTTGAGAAGAACTAAAGATTTATGCTTATCTTATATTTCAGGCACAGTCTTTTAGAAATAGTCCTGGGTCTTTAGGGAGGGAGGTTGTTTTCCTCAACTATATGGTGCTAATTGAGTTCAATGAAGGTTGTTTATTGCTTTTTTTGTATTTTAAACATTGGCAGTATCTTATGTCATGGAGACCCTCAGAGTCAGAAGTCAACAATAAAAAGCACAGTGTTTGCCATAAGGTCAATGTAGAATGTTGTCGGAGGACATGTCCTGGCCTCCAGGAACACTGGGAGTTCTAGTTCTGGCAGCACTGCTGACTTCCTGAAATAGCCAAGCAATTTTCTTTCCTCTCTGTCACTGAGTCTGCATAGAAGGGCACCTATTAATCAGAAGCATGTTCCATGAATCTCTCTACTTCCTCACTTATTCCTCATGTAAGAATGCAGTGAGTGTTCTGACAGTTGTGTTTGAGAGATCAAGTGACTTTCTGGCTCTGTCTCCTTGCAAAGTCGTGCATCAGTCTTCTCCCTAACATGCCATAAGCTTGGGAGGGAAACTCATTCCTCACAGAGGACTGTAGTCATCCAGGGCCATTTGTGACTGGGTGGGTGTACCCATAATTCTGGGATGTAGTCATAGAGAGCCCTTTATCATGTGCACCTAAGCCACATCCACAGTCCTCTCCTTTTTCAGTGAGACAGGCAAAACATAGATCTCCAACTGTTTAACCATTCTCAAGGTCAGCTTGTTTAGACTGCAGGTGACTTTGGACCCCCTAAAACACCATCAAAGAAGGCACTTTACCTTAGTGAGCCCAGGAGTCCTTATTCACAGAATGGATATGCCAGCTCAGTTGCTCTCAGGAGTGTGAAGAGGAATAAAGAAGATAATGAGTGGGGAAGCAGATAGTTATATAGGGGTGCCCATGACTACCCTGAAGCTTGATGATTTACTGGAAGAACTCACAGAAGTTGTTATATTAACTGTTAAAGAGTATTACAGCAAAAGACACAAACTAAAATCAGCAAAGGGAAAAGTTGTATAGGGTGAAGTCCAAGCGAAACTGCTCATGCAAGCTTCCAGGTGTCCAGTCCTTGTGGAGTTGCATGGACACTTTAATTCACCCAGCAACATTGTGTGATAATACATGTGAAGTGTTGCCTCACAGGGAAGCTCACCTGAATCTTGATGTCCAGGATTTTTAGCAGGGACTGGTTACATAGACATGCAACATCTGTATAACTGATCTCAACTATTTTGATTCCAGATCTCCAGAGCAAAAACAGGGATTCACCATAAACAACACTTATTAGCAGAAGCTATCTGGTCAAAATGGTACAGCATGGCCCATGGCCCTAAGCATACAAAAATACTCTCGTCAAGCAGAATAAAGCAAGGCTCAGAACCCCTCTCCCAAGAGTTGGCCAAAGACCAGCCCTGAAGACAAATCTTGCTTGGGAATGTGCACGGTTTAAGTAACCCAGGTCTGCTAAATTAACTTTTGTTTTCTGCCCAATATTTAATTATAAAATACTCATCTATGAGATTAGGTTTCCTACTATAATAGAAAAGTGCTGATAATAATGAGATCTGTATTTCAACTAGAAGTTTGATACACTCAAGCACACTGTAAAAACTTTCTGAATTGAGGAAGATTTCTAGTACATTTTCCTTTGCTTTGAGGTAGCAAGCCATTTAACTGCAGTACCAAGCACATAGTAGGTGCTCAAATTTGCTTGATTTGAAAGAAGGAAAGAATGGCTTAATAATATGAGCGTGAGTGTCAGACAGAGCTTGTGTGACTCCTGCTACTCCAAAGTTTCAAGACCAAAGACACTTGCTGAGAATCGGTTTCCTATTTAGTAAAATGAGGGCGGCCATGTGTATCTTGCCTTCAGAGTCTTTTAGAGAATTAGGGATATAGATGCACACGTCAGTGTCAGGCACATAAGTGATAAAATGGTCCTGTTTCATAGCCACAGTCAGAAGTCAATTCATCCTAAGAAGGCCCACTGCTTACCTATGACTTTATTCTGCATGTACTGAACTGTCAATAAGACAAACCACCAAGAAAGGTTTAAACAAGGATATGGTCATACCAGACCTTTGCTCTGGTAACTGTGAGAAAGTGCCTCAACCCAAGGATGTGCATCTTCTCATACAACAGGATCCCTGCTTTTTTTACACTCAGCTTGAGGTTTCCATTCACTTTCCTTCTTATCAGATGTCTGAAAAGTACATATTAAGGCTTCAAACATTTTATTTTTTAATCAGCTTATTAGAGAGTTCCACATACCGTAAAGCTGTTATATGGCAGCAAATCCCAGCTGCTGTGAAGAGTTTCTTGCAATGTGACAGATTTAGGTCAGTGTCATTAACAAACTTCCAGATTGATGTTGCCAGCTTGATGATCACAGAAGATGGCAATTCCCTTTGCACGGGGACGGAGGAAAAGAGGATTTGTCACACTAGATAATTCTGCACATTCTGGGCCAGGCAGAAAAGATGTTAAACATCTACATGGGCTTTCAGCAGAGCTTTGGAATTGGAGTCAAATGTCTTCAATCTTGCCTTGTCTCTGCAATTGATTCACTGCATGATCTCGGTGAGGTCTCTTTACTGCTTGGGCCTCTGTCTGTGCATCTCTGAAATGAAGGAAATAACATATGAATGCTTCTTTTTTTTTATTCAACAAATGCTTACTGAGCACATACCTGGTGCCAGACATTATGCTTGCAGTAGGAATGCAACAGAGATCAAAATAAGTATTCCTCTTGCCTTAATATACATTGTGACTTTCTAGTTGCTCTATTTATATATGATGGATATTAGTTTATTCCACAACATACAGATGCTAGAAATGTTACATGTCTTTCTTTTTAAAATATATTATTTCTGGTTCTGAATTGCCTCCCACCTGATTAGCAGGATGACCACTGCACTCATTAATGAAGCTCCCTGCAACCTCCTTTTGGAGACTGCATCAATTCTGCACATATGGCCCCAGGAAAATGAGGCAGAGGTCCAGTTAGTGGTCAGACCACTGCCTTGCAAACAGTCTCTGGAAATGTTGTGAAGGCATCCTTTGAGGGTGCTGCTTCCATGGAGAGTCACACTGAGGACACTTGTAGTGTCCTCTTAATGGTCTTACAGTCTTCACAAGAGGACCTAGATACTGGCCTCAAGGGCACACACCAGGCATCCATTTTCCAAGGCACCTAGGGCAGCAGTTGCATTGATCCAGTTCTCCGTAAGAAAGCAAAATACAGGTCTCTATCCACCCATTCTGAGGACATCTGAGCCGGGATTGCCCAAACAACCATTCTCTCTTTTGATTCAAACACTTATCTCTCTCCACCTGGCCTCTACCTACCTCTACAATGATTGCCTAATTTTTAATGGGCCACTGTATTCGTTTGCTAGGGCTTCCATAACAAAATACCATTGGGTTATTTAAACAACATACATGTATTTTCTCAAAGTTTGGGAGGCCAGCAGTTCTAAAATCAAAGTGTCAGCAGTTTCGGAATCTTCTGAGGCCACTTTCCTTGGTCTGTTGATGACTGTCTTCTTGCTATGTACCCACAAAGCCTTTTCTCTGTGGACTCACAACCCTGGTGTTTCTTTGTGTGTCCAAATTGTCTCTTCTATAAGGACACTAGTCAGATTGAATGAGAACTCACCCCGAAGCCTCATTTTAACACACTCATCTCTTTAAAGGCCCTATCTCCAAATATAGTTATATTTAGAAGTACTAAGGGTTCAGACTTAAAACATATGAATTTTAGGGGTACACAATTCAGCCTATAATATTGATCATCACTATCTACTGCTGCATGGGATGCCATTTTTCTAAACTCGGATAACAATGGCAGCTATGAAGATTTGCAATTCAGCTATTCTGTTAATCTCCCAGAGGGAGTTGTTTGTGTGTGTGTGTGTTGTTGCTGTTGTTTTCAGGACAGCCTCTGAAACTAAAAGGAAGGTTTGTTGTTGTTGTTGTTGTTGTTTCAGGACAGCCTCTGAAACTAACAGGAAGGTTTTAGAGGCTGCTGGTCCTTCTCAAAGATAGAAAAGAGAACTTAGAAGACAAATACTGCAGTATGTGCATGGTACATATGAATATACAGAAAGGAATTATCATGATGGATGGTTACCTCTTGTTCATTAATCATGAGCCTATATTCAAGAAAATAAGACACAGTTAATCTCTCAATTGGGGTATGCTGCTTCATTTATAATAATAATGAATAATATTAGCTATATTTATTTTGTTTATACTATATATCTGTGCTTTATATGCAGAATCTCCTTTGATTCTCCAGTTTTAGAAAGACATCGTAAGGATCAAAACCAGAAATTTGTGCAGATAATGTGCTTTCAGAGGAAGGGTGAACAGGAACCAGTATTTATTTTGTTCCTTCTAGTGCAAGGTGCTATTCCAGATATTTTCTCTTCATAGTCTCTTTTAATCCTCACAACAACCCCATAAGGTGGGCACCAATATCTTCATGTAAGAATAATAAAATTAGTCTCAGAGAGATTAACTAACTTGCCAAAGTTCACCCAGCTAAGTCATAGTGCAAGCCAAGATTCACTCACAAGGGAAATTGACTCCAGAAGCAATGTGCTTAGCCACTATTCTAAAAAGATGAATGGTTAGGATGAATATTTTGGGTCATCTCTGTTCTGGACAGAACTCAAAATGAGACAGGTCTTTTGGAGCGGATCAGTTCCTGGGCAAGTAGTTGGTTCACACACAGCTGCTACAGTGTGTGGGAAGATAACTACTTCAATGGGTGTTACCTGGTGTAGGGAGGATGAAGATAATAGAGAGTAATGGAGAGGTAGTCCAATCAAACAGCATCGGGGGCAGCCATAATAGTACATGGAAATGGGTGACACGGATAAGCCCTATGACTGATAGTCTTGTAACAGGCAAAGACAGAAGAAATGACAGGTAAATGGATGCTACAAGCTCATGTGCAAGAGCAGGACTCTATACATCAAAGAAGGAGTGCGGATGTGGCAAAAAAAAAAAAAAAAAAACAACAACTAGCAAGGTTCCCTTTCTTCAGGGACAGGGAATCTAAGAAGGAAATCAAGGAGTTCAAGAGACTGGAGCAGGGATCCAAATACTGTGGTACAACAATAGAGTAGGATGGGATAGCAGAAAGGCTGAATGGATGCTGGGTACTTTTGATTATATTTCGTCATGCTGGAAATTTTGCAATGGCTGCCAGTAGCTCTTAGGATAAATTCCAAAATCCTCATATGACTTGCAAGACTTCGTCATATGACTGCCTAATACCCTTATCTTCTGCTACTACTACTCTGTGTCCCCATCCCCAGTTCATCCACTTCTCTCATTTCCAGCTGAACTGGACCACTGCCTAAACTGTGTACTCCCCATGGAAAAATGTTACCTTTGCTCTCTTCGTTCAATTTGACTTATCATTCAAGACTCCTATTAAACATCAGATCCTCAGGTGCTTTCTGCAACCTTCCCCTCCCGGTCCAATCTAGGTTAAGAGTCCATGTCGTGCACTCCAATAGCATCTTAAACTTCCCTCTCCTTAACATGTATCACACTTAAAAACTAATGCTCAACTGCCTATCTGAACTGCAAGCCTCAAAAAATATGCGTTGAATGAATTAACATAGAGTTGAACTTTAACACCTTCAGACTCTACTGACTAAGGATAATATTTTCTCCATATCTTACTTTGAGATTGAACTTGTAGGTGGTAACCAAGAGGCTGCAGCTATTGGGAGTGATGGCCTACAGGAGCTGGCAACTGGGTGATATGGTTTGGCTGTGTCCCCACCCAAATCTCGAATTGTATCTCCCAAAATACCCACATGTATGGGAGGGACCCAGGGGGAGGTAATTGAAACATGGGGGCCAGTCTGTCCTGTGCTATTCTCGTGATAGTGAATAAGTCTCATGAGATCTGATGTGTTTATCAGGGGTTTCCACTTTTGCTCCTTCCTCGTTTTTCTCTTGCCACCGCCATGTAAGAAGTGCCTTTAACCTCCCATCATCATTCTGAAGACTCCCAGCCATGTGGAACTGCAAGTCCAATTAAACTTCTTTTTCTTCCCAGTCTTGGGTATGTCTTTATCAGCAGTGTGAAAATTGACTAATACACTGGGCATGTCCTGCTGGCCTCAATTGCCACATCAAAATTCAATGAAGCAGACTCACCAAGTTCTTGGCTCAGCAAATCTCTCTTAACCCACCAAGTTTTTGCAGTGCTTGAAGAAAATAAGAATAATATTTTTCTCTATATTTTTCCACTAACTTAGATGGATTATTTTCCCCTTTACCTGCCTTCTGTTCATCCTTACCCCTCAGAGGACTCTCTTCCCAGGTGCCTCCAATTTGCTGGTGTCCCTTGTGTTAGAGGAGGGATTTTAAAGGAAAGTTTCATCCTTTTCAGGACTGCAGTAGCAACCCTTAATGCTGCTGGGACAGAACTCACTCCACTGTTCCTGGTGGGGTTGCTAAGCAACATCCCTGATTGCCTTGAAATGGGGTGAGGCTATAGGAAGCTTTGTCAGGGGAGAGGACACTGGGAACAGTCGCTGGGAGCTCCTTCCCTTACAAATTTAGTCTTTCATTCTCTTGTTTCCAGATTCCCCTTTTTTTTTTTTTTTTTTTTTTTTTGAGACAGAGTTTCTCTCTCTGTTGGCCAACCTGGAGAGCAGTGGCATGATCTCAGCTCACTGCAACCCCCGTCTCCTGGGCTTAAGCAATTCTTCTGCCTCAGCCTTCTGAATAGCTGGGATTACACGTGTGTGCCACCATGCCCGGCTAATTTTTGTATTTTTAGTAGAGACGGGGTTTCACCATGTTGGCCTCAGGTAATCCACCCACCTCGGCCTCCCGAGGTGCTGGGATTACAGGCATGAGCCACCACGCCCAGCCTAGATTCCATTTTAATTATTTAAAAATGATGTCTCCTCTGATGGTACCCTGCTGCCATTTTGAGTTTAAAGTACATTTCTTGTCATTGGTCACTTGTGAACTTCTGGAAGGCAGAAATTTATCTCTAACTCTTCCACTCAGTTCCTGTGCTGGAGAGGATTTCAGAGGAGACACATACACAATAGGGAAGGCCAAGGAGCATAAAGGGACAATGATTCCAAGTCTTGGTCTTGAGCCATGCCTGGCTCAAGGGAATAATGAAAGCTAACTTCAGTTGAATGCTTACTAGGTGCCAGGAAGTTATAGACAGGGCCTTAACTGCACTAACTCATGTAAGCGATGACACCCTGGCAAAAGATGTGTCCTCCTGCCAACAAGATGAAGTAGGAGTTATTCTACCTACCTGACAGATGAAGAGACTGAGGTTACAGAGATTTAGTAACTTTCCACGGCCACACAGTTTGTGAAGACCAGAACCAAGAAGTAAACCCCTTCAGGCCTTTGTTCCCCTGCTTCTAACCACTCCATATCATCCTCATGTCTTAACACTGGTGATAAATCAGTAATTGCAAAACTGAAGTTACCAACCCTTTCTCGTGCCTTGGTTTCCTTACCTGTATGATGGAAATAATAACAACTCTGTCTTAGAGATTTGTAAGAATTAAATAAGATACATTTTAAATACCTGGGACATCACAGAGGCTCAGTAAAAATTATATGCCTTCTTTTCCTCTTCTGTCAATGTGTGCTGAATCCTAAGACTTGACTGAACCTAGAAGAGCAGAAAATGGCATTTATAGTTCCCTTTTCCGGAGACATCACTTATGGAAGTAATGCTTTCGTAAACATTTAAACTTTCTTATTATGATAAAGTGTCTTCATTCTGCCCATCAGAAATTTCAGTGTCACTGTAAGAGACAGGAAATTGGTTCACTTCTTATGGTCAAGGATAAAAATTCTTGGAATTTTGGGATCAGAGAGACACAAATAATATGAGAAAGTAGAAAGACAGAGGATGCTGAACAAGGACAATGATGCCTTCACAGGGCCCCACTTACTGTCTACAGAAGTCATTCCTTCTCCTCATTCATGCTAAAAATCCCCTCAAGCTATATTGGTCTACATTTATTGGACCTCAGATAGGTTTTCAGGGGGCTTGGACCAGACTGTTTCCCCGCTCTACCCACTATGATGAAATATGGGAACTGGCTGAGCTGGAGATCAACAGCCTTCATTATGTGCCTTAGTGCTGGGGAACAGACTACAGTTTTCATCTCCTGATCTAAAATACCCATGCAACTGCTCAGTGTCTGCCCATTTCACTCCCTTAGTACCACTGCTTCCCAGACAAGAGTGATGCACAGTCAATACTGCTTTGCCAGAGAGAGCTGGCAGCCCTACCTGGAGCCAGCAGGCTTCCCTGAGGTGTTTGAGAAGGAGTAAGACATGCATCTGTGCTCCGAGTCAGACTACATTCTTCCAGATGGAAAATCTGCCCTCCAGAACAGGCGGAAGCTCTATGATTCCAGGTGTCAGTACATTTAGCACTATCCAGATACACTTGACTCTGGCTCACGGAGGGATTTCATGGTTCTGTATTAAAGGAGAGGTACCAGATGCCTTTAGAGTCTGAGCTATCCTTACAGATAACTTTCTTAGAGCATTTATTTGTATCTTTTGGGGAAATTGCATTTGGCAAAGTTAGAAGACCTGTTTATGGAGACTGACAAATCATAATTCCATCATGGCCACCTGTCAGATTACTTGGCTGCATGGCCATAGTCAAATTACTTCACTTTTCTAAGTCTCAGTTACTTTGTGTGTAAACTGAAATGTTAATTAGACCCACCTCACTGGGTTGCCATGAAGTTAAATAAGATGTTATGATCTGAATGTGGGTTATTCTCCTCCAAAAGTAATGTGTTGGAACCTAATACCCAAGTTTTAGGGTATTATAGTTTTAAGAAGTGGGGCCTTTGGGAAGTTATTAAGCCATGACCCTACATTCGCATTAATTGGGTTAGTGACCTTGTAACAGAAGCTCAAGCTCCCTTGCCCCTTCCACCATGTGAGGAGAACAAAGCAATAAGGCCATCTATGAGGAACAGGCCCTCATCAGACACTGAATCTACTGATGCCTTAATCTTAGATTTTCCAGCATCTAGGACTGTGAAAAATACATTTTTGTTGCCTATAAATTACTCAGTCTCAGTATTTTGTCATAGCACTCCTAACAGACTAAGACATAAAATAACTTGCATCAAATTCGTACTATAGTACTTGGCTCTCCCTAGTGCCATGAGCTCAACTAATTTTATTATTAAGATGAATTTGTCTATCTGTTTATCAAAATTATATTTTTTATTTGTGCCATTTATTTAACAAATAGATAGGCTCCTTACATGCCAGACACTGTTCTAGGTTTTTTAAAAGTACTTAATTCTTATAACACCCATTTTAGGGAGGACCTACTAAGAATCTCCTTTTTACAGAAGAAACATTTGAAGCAAGAGAGGTTAAATATCTCAGTCAAGTCACACAGCTGGTATATGGCCAAGCTCTATGTCCCATTTCCTGTCTTGAAATCTGTGCTCTTAGCCACAGCTGTATGCTCCCTGTTATTTTCTCATGTCAGGAATAAGCTTGAGTGTAATGGTGAAATCACTAATCTGGGAATTAGAAAATTTGAGTTCTAATTCTGGTTCTGTAGGTGCCTGAAAATTCAGGAAAAACCCAGAACCTGGGTCTAGTCTCTAAGCTCAGAATACTTTTGTGCACTCACAAAATGTTAGGTGACATTATTATTAATTTATAATTATCTTTTACACCATTAACACCATATAACTAACAAACCCTTGGCAGTGTTTATAATCATCCCTAATTTATAAAAGCATTACAATCTCCTTATGCATTCGGGCCTGTGGCAAAGTCAGTACAATCTCTGCTCCCTGGTTAAAGCTTGAGGGGAATCACTAGACAGGGAAAGCACAGTCATCTCTGGTGACATCAGCACAAAATTCAGACTTTCATTGTGGGTATCCCTTATTTCTCCCCATCATCAGCTCTGCAGCTTTTTGTTTAAAATTTTTATCCAGGCCATTTTCTTCCTGGACTGGGATAAATATCTCCATCTGGAAGTTTCATGAAGACTATGAAGCCTGAACTGTGGAAAAGGCTCATTGTCCACTCTTAGGGAGAGATTGGCCCTTGAGTAGAATCAACACAGTTTCAGGGGACACCTACCAAGTGAGGGATGTTGGGAGTGGAGGTCAAATATTCAATCAGAGAGCAATTCAACTTGTGATTCATGAAACCTATTTGTTTATTCCAAGCTACTTGGCAGATATTTTTCTTTTACTGATTTAACAATGTCTCCTTCAAACCTCATGCCCACCATTATCCCAGGTTCAGTGATCTAGATTCTGTCTACTGATTATGCCATATATATCAAGGCATTCTTTTTCATCCTTTAGCCTAACTTTACTTGCCAGTTTAGAAGCCTCTTTCCTTCAGTTAATACTCACAAATAATCTACTAAATAAATGTGTTTCTATGATATATTTCAAGGTTTTGTTAAAGTGAGCATAACTACCATTCCTATCAAGATGTTTATCTTTATATAAAGACTGCCTTCTCTGATGGGCAGGAGGGTGCTATGCAAGCTATATTAACTTGGTAAGTGATCCTAGTTCAAACTATGCATGAAATAGTGAAAAGGAAACTAAACTCATGGTTTAGACTAGATCAGAGGTACTCACCCAAAGCTGGTAGCATTCCAGAATGTTCAAGAAAAGTTGTTAAGGCATCTGTGAAATATTTTTCAAAAGTGTATGTGAAGGTACATTTTTATTGGGAAGGAACCTAGATAGAGCTTTTGATATCTCAAATAAATCTGTAACTTTCCTCTAATTAATTAAAATTAAAGAGATTTGTAATTTCCCCCAAATTGACTAGGTGACAAGTTTATTTAATAAACGTGATGTTATTTCCCACTCATTGGTTCAAATCTATCCCATTGCATTCTTTGCATCCATGTCAATTTGTGAGTTTGCTGAGAAGTGAAGAGGGTTCCAAGACAAAGTAGTGAGAGAATATACTATGTTCCTTGACTGCACATGCTGACAGTTAGATCCAATACTGAAAAGTAAGGAATGGCATCACATGTGTAACTGCAGGTCCTGATAATAATTTAGAGAGAGAAGGAATATTGATAAGAGTTTACTCAGGCAGCCTCCTCCTTTTAGGTTTTTAGAGTTGCTAAGGCTGGAGTCACTGATAAGCAATTCTCAAGAACAGATCGACCTCCACTCAGCCTAAGATTATTATGAACATCCAAGGATTTAGTTGATCCTTAGTTGGAAAAATGTCTATGTATAAAATTTTGGTAACAAGAAATTTTATGTTTATATATATATGGTCTGGCAGCATATATATTTGTGTGTGTATGTGTGTATATATCTATATAGATATGAAGAGAGAGAGAGTGTTTGGACACCCATTAGTATAAATATCATGGGGTTGATCCTTGATTCTTATACTAACTAGAAGATTAGACTAGAAAACCTTTTACTTCCAGACAGTAAAAAGAGGACTAAACTCACGGTCAGTGTTCAAACTTTTGCTATAATCCTCTCTTTATACAAATTCTTTATATAAATTATATAATTATATAATTCAAAAAGTTGAAGTTTTAAAGATCTGTAACATCTTCTTTAGCCCTAAAAGTCTATAATTCCACCTGTCCAGTCTTCTCTCCATTTGTCCTGGTAAATTAATCCTCTGTAACTCTAATAAAGTAGTTTTCCTAAAAATCTATCTTGACTGCCACGAACAGTGCTACATTAGCTTTCTTTTAGTCAATATGTGTCTAACATATTTTTGTCGATTCTTTTATTTTCAACCTTTATCTACTTTTAAATTTATAACTTGTAGTCTCTGGTTTTTTACTGACCAGTTTTATCCAATTATGTTTATTGTGATTATAGTAAGTTTTGTTATTGTACATGTTTGTATGTGTCCAGCTATTTTAATGATTCTTTTGTTGTCTTTTTTTGCCTTCTTTTCAATTGTTTTTTTCTCTATTAACTTAAAAGTTATAGGATCTGCATCTATTATATTAGGGGTTAATCACCCTCAGTCTTGGACTCTATGGTCTCTACCCCTGATCATTTATCACTGTCTAGTGGATGGATCCGTATCATTATTATCATTTTCTTTCTACATAACAGAGTATAGGATAACATATTTGTCATTTGGATCATTTTATCAATACAGACAACCCAACGAGATACTCCACATTCCAAATTATATTCTTGGACTTGAATAACCCCAAGGCCTCATTCCTATTGTGTTCATCTGTTTTGCTCCCCCATCTTTCTTCCACTTTGCAACATGTAGTCTCCGGACTACATGTAGCTTTGATTTTAATCACTGAAGGGAGCTTTGCTGTTAGTATGACCTCTTCTTGCCCTTCTCTTTGAAGGGGGCAGATGTGCCAGGGTCCAGAATTTTCCAATGATTTTATTTGATAGCTAATTAATGTCCTTCTGTGGTTTCCATAGCAATGCCACGCTTTGCTGCCAGGCCTTATCCAAATGGGCATTCTGTTCACTCTTGTGTCTTAGCATCAGCATATTAATCAGACACCATAGGTCCTTGGTTGCTGCATCAAATTGGTAAGACACTAATTGAATTAAAATATCACTTGGAGGCTTCAGGCTTCTCTTCCAGCTAGAGGGGAACCTTATTAGCTCAAAGGGCCAGCCAGACCCAAGCAGGAAACATTTGGAAATCCACACAACTTTTTGTCCTTTCATAGCAAATTTTTTTTTTCTCACCATTGAATAAATATTTTGATGTCTGAATCTTCTTTCTCTTTGAAAATTGTTCTGTTTCCCTGACCTTTCTAGTCATTAGACAATGCTGTATTCTTTCTATAAGATGAAGTGACTGAGTTAATATTTTCAAGGTGAAGGGAAGAATTTTTCCCACACCTGCAGTGAGTGAAGTCTGGAAAAGAACTCAGATTGAAGGTCCTAATTGAATTGTGATAAGGATTAAGTAGCACACTGCATATGAAGATTGCTTAGCAATCTGTAAAGTACTGTGTAAATACAAGGGCTTATTAGATTAGGAGTCTTTGGAAGTGCCTGGAAGGTATAGATGGAGGAGAAAAGAAAGGGTGGGAACTGAGGAACAATCAATCTTAAATTCATTCTTTAAATCATGAAGATTATGGATAATTGTTTCTACTGCTCATATAGAGTCAAAATCCTCACTCTCTTTGGTAGGTTTACTATTTCAAATAACACCTTTTAAAATCACTATTGGAACTGACCCTTAAATATGCAATGCATATTTATACTTTATAATCATTTTCGCATCCACTGTTCCTTTGGTCACTCTATTCTTTTCTACTTGCCAAACTCCTGATCATTTTTCTACACTTAGAATGAATAAGTCCTTTCTGTAAAGGCTTTTCCAACCCCATAAACAGAGTTAACACCTCCTTCAGGGCTCCTCTCTGTGTGCCTGACTGCATGAAAGCACTGATCATGGTAAACTATAATTATTGTTGTTTTTAAAATTGGTTTATGTGTCTGTCTGTCTTTTTCATTAGTTTATGACTGGCACAAAAGCATGAATGATTTCCTTTCAAATCTGTGTATTTCGGACATGCCCCATTCACCTGCTAGGTGTTTAAGAAATGTTTGGTCATTGACTGGCCTTCTGCCAAATTTCATGCTTGATGGATAAGCTGTGATGTGACCTCTGGCATAAAGGATTTTCAACCTAAATGAGCACTGAACCTTCTCAAAATCGGAGGTCCAAATACCTATGTCAGCGTAAAGTGCATGCCACCCTGTGAAAATTGGTATAGAACATATGCTAATTCATACTAAAAACTGAAATATTAAAGTTGGAATTTACCATTCTTAAAAAAAAGAATCTTCTTCCCAGACACACTTAGACAAAGTAGATAATTCTTTACCTCTATGCATTGAAACCCTCCCATTCTTTCACCTTAAAATAAGCTACACTAGGGATGGTGTTCACTTTGTGTCCTGCTAACACAGACTTCAATAACCTCTGAGACAGGTCTGTGTATTTTATCCAGGAGGACATTACCATAAGAAGGAAATGCACATTGCAGAACTGGAGCCAATGGGTGAAATATGCAAAGCTGGTCAAAGTATGGAAGGATATTCCAATTAGATCTGGTTTATAACACAAGCTGGAATGGGAGCTATTACTCTTCTTCCGTGAAATAATGTTAATAATTCAAAGAAAGTGGAAGATAGAGCTAATTAGCTAGCTCCCTGTCCCTGGTATGATCTAGTCAGTGAATGGTGGTGATTTCCCAATGATGAAGAGAGAGATTTGCACTGGAAGAAGTTTAGATCACAGTAGTTCTATTTTCTCTTCCAACCTTAAAATTTTGTGATTCTGCATTTCTCTGCCAATGCAGAAATGAGGATCCAGATGCTTAGGAAGAATCTCTTGCAAGTACTACCTTAGCAAAAAGATGAACTCAGAGTTTCTGGAGACTAAGAAGTGATGTTTGACCAAATCCTTTACAGAACTGCCTTCAAATGAGCTGTCTTTGTTAGTCTTTCATCCTGATTTAACCCCCAAGTTAAAGCTGTCTTTCTTAGTCTATCATCCTGATTTAACCCTCATAAGGCCTGTCACCCTTTCACGGATGCCAAGGAAGTGGCAGTGTTTATATTTCTGTGTGTGGGGAATGGGAGTGGGTGTATAGGTGGTAGACGTGCATATGTATTATCAAAGGAGACAGATATATATATATTTATTTAGACTTCTTAGGGAATTCTGTCTGTCTGGCAAACCAACGCAATATTAAAACTTACCCTGTTTTTTTGGTCACTGATTTTATTTAAACTAAAAAACTTTACCTTTAATATAGAAAGAATTTCTGGGAAACCTAAATTTTTTTTTTTTTAGAAAGCAAAGGGGGAGAAATTTCTTCAAACTCTCTCTCTAAACAACCTCAGACTGAAAAAAACCTTCATCCCTTGGCAACTATGTTGAAGGAGGAAATACAAAAGCAGCCAGTGTAATTTGGAAGAAGGTGCATTGCCAAGGGAGTCAGAAAGTGAGGGTCAAGCCCTCATTCAGGCAGTAACTCTGGGTGTAATCATGGGCATGCCATTCTTCTCTGAGCCTATTTCTCAAACTAAGGAGTTTGATGAGCTGATATCCAAAATTACTTATTGTCCTGTGACTATGTGAATGTACCCCCTCCTAATCCCACCTACTGGCCAGCTTGCATTAGTTTTAAGGTATTCAGAATGAAAGATGCCCTATGGGTAAGATAGCATTGTCACTGTATTCCCACCCCTGTGTGAGAGTCAAAAAGAAGAGAAAACACATACACACACAAGGAATTAAGCATAAAGAGGGAATAAATCTTAACTGAAGAAATATCTTCTTTATCTATGTCCATTTCCTCCAAAAAGGAAAAATGGCAGTGTCAGTTGTACATTACATATATCTCTCTTTCTTTTTAGTGTTTAATCTTAGCACCTGCACAGCAGAGATCTTTACAATTCATTGCATATGCTTTCTCCCTTCTCCCCCAATACAGCACCTGAGGCCTAAGAAGCAACTCCCTCAATGCTCCACAAAAGGCTGAGACCCTTCTTCATGACAGAGTGAGTATAGAAATAACAAACATGCCCAACGCTTTTATACAGTTGCTAGAACGTTTTCATTTCCAACAAATGAAGATTTTTCCTCCTTTTCTTTGAATATTAATTACATTTTACAAATTTTTGTGGGTTTTTTTGTTTTGTTTTGTTTTGCTTCATTTTGTTCTGTTGTGTGTGTACAACAACAGGAAAAGTCCATGGCAAGGAGTCCCGGGTTAGCAGAGTTTGGCTGTCATCTGGTCCGACTGTTTGAGGATCTCCGTGTTGTACAGGTCCAAGGCGTGGTTCACCCTGATGATCTCGCTGTTGGTCAGTTTCAGGCGGTGTTTCAGCATACAGGAGAACAAGTCCAGCTGGGGTTTCCCCGGGGCCACAGGAGGGGCCAGGCGATTAATTCGGTCCCGAATATCCAACAAGAGGAGCATCACCGAAGAAGAGGAATAGAACTGGCCGCCCTGTGTGTAGGACTGGTTGACCTGCTGCACCGCACTGCGCAGGAGGTCGGCATTGAACCTCAGGCTATACCCGAACACCTGCACATCTGAGATCTTGATGTAGAACTGCCTCTTGGAGGGATCGGACAGGTCCACAGGGCCCTGGCCAGTCTCATTTCGCAGTAGGGTAGGTAGCCGAGTCCGACTACGTAGGTAGATGTGGACCGTCTCGAAAAATGTTTTCCACCGATTGCCCAGCAAAAGAGTCCAGTTGTAGCACTGGCTGTTTTGGAGACGGATCTTCTCCCAGCGTGGGTAGCCAAATTCCCCGAAGGGCATGTTCCAGCCCTCCGAATGGCTCCCGCTAAAGGGGTTGACATAGACAAAGAACATGGGGTCCAGGCTGCTGTTGCGCATCTGGCAGATGCGCATGGACATGCCGATCACCATGTGGATGAAGTCCATGCGGTTCTTGTTGCTCTTGAGTGTGAGGGACATGCGCTTGCGCCACCGAGGGTCAAAGAAGGTGTCGAGGCGGATCTCGTTGCTGATGAAGGTGGTGTGGACGTAGAGGCGTGAGTCCATCTTCTGCAGCAGGTACTTCAGCTCCAGGTCCTGGAAGTCCAGGTCGGTCTCAAAGCTGATGAACTGCTCGCTCCGCTCCGAGTCCACGTTCTGTGGTTCGCAGCGGCCTCGATACAGCTTGTAGCCCTTGTTGCAGGAGCCGCAGAGGGAGATGTTGGCCAGGCTGCACATGGCACAGCTGTTGTTCCCGCCTATCACGCAGGGGATGGGGCGCTGGCACAGCGTGGTGCTGCCGTGGCACACGCAGCTCCGCTGGCTCTCCAGGAAGGTTCCCCAAAACCCATTCTCATTACAGTAGAGGAGCGACTGGACCCTTGCAAGCCACTGCTGAATTGTCCTGGGAGATAAAGGAAAAATGGAGAAGGTTAGCTACCATGAGTGGGTCTGTGAGTTAGTTACAGTTATCCAACTGATAATGCAAACTGGAGCTGCCCAAAGGATGAAAGGACTGGATGGCGCAGTGACAATAGGAAGGGCATCGAATATAAACGTAAGAACTACATTGTAGCTCCTCGTAATGCCACAAACCAGCTGCATGACATTGTACTTTACCTTCCTAATGTTCAATGTCCTCATCTGCAAAGTGAAGGGGTTGGAGTAAATGTTCCTTGGGGTCCTTCCAGCTCTTTGATTCCATTATACACTAGTCCCAGAAAAGTGTGATTCAGGAAATGAAAGTGTCTAGACTCAAATACCCCTTCTGGATGACAACATATTGTAAACAATCAGCAATGAAAAAGACCTTAGGGGTTATTTGTTTACTTAAACCACATGTTTCAACCCCCATTACAGATTCCTCCCATGAGGGTGTATAACATCTACCAACTTCAACAAAAACAAATTATTTTATCATACTCTAGAAATCATGTAGTGATTCTCTATTGATGATGTTACATGATCCTCATGGTGGTTTTTTAGAACATGTTAGAAAGGGGTTATTTCCCAACAGATGATGGAGAAGGTGTGGAGAAACAGGAACACTTTTACACTGTTGGTGCAAGTATAAGTCAGTTCAACCATTGTGAAAGACTGTGGCGATTCCTCAAGGATCTACAACGAGAAATAACATTTGACCCAGCAATCCCATTATTGGGTATATACCCAAAGGATTATAAATCATTCTACTATAAAGACATGTACACGATGTTTATTGCAGCACTGTCCACAATAGCAAAGACTTGGAACCAACCAAAATGCCCATCAATGATAGACTGGATAAAGAAAATGTGGCAGAGGAGCCAAGATGGCCGAATAGGAACAGCTCTGGTCTACAGCTCCCAGTGTGAGCGACGCAGAAGACAGTGATTTCTGCATTTCCATCTGAGGTACTGGGTTCATCTCACTAGGGAGTGCCAGACAGTGGGCACAGGTCAGTGGGTGTGCGCACCGTGCGCCGAGCTGAAGCAGGGCAAGGCATTGCCTCACTTGGGAAGCGCAAGGGGTCAGGGAGTTCCCTTTCCGAGTCAAAGAAAGGGGTGACCGATGGCACCTGGAAAATCGGGTCACTCCCACCTGAATACTGTGCTTTTCTGGCAGGCTTAAAAAACGGCGCACCATGAGATTATATCCCGCACCTGGCTCGGAGGGTCCTATGCCCACGGAGTCTCGCTGATTGTTAGCACAGCAGTCTGAGATCAAACTGCAAGGTGGCAGTGAGGCTGGGGGAGGGGCACCCGCCATTGCCCAGGCTTGATTAGGTAAACAAAGCAGCCGGGAAGCTCGAACTGGGTGGAGCCCACCACAGCTCAAGGAGGCCTGCCTGCCTCTGTAGGCTCTACCTCTGGGGGCAGGGCACA
The DNA here is from genome assembly GCF_029289425.2 of Pan paniscus. NCBI lineage: Eukaryota > Metazoa > Chordata > Mammalia > Primates > Hominidae > Pan > Pan paniscus. The sequence continues at coordinate 20,174,495 of NC_073260.2, read as the reverse complement.
GACAAACAAAAAGACAGCAGTAACCTCTGCAGACTTAAATGTCCCTGTCTGACTGACAGCTTTGAAGAGAGCAGTGGTTCTCCCAGCACGCAGCTGGAGATCTGAGAACAGGCAGACTGCCTCCTCAAGTGGGTCCCGGACCCCCGAGCAGCCTAACTAACTGGGAGGCACCCCCCCAGCAGGGGCACACTGACACCTCACAGGGCAGGGTTTTCCAACAGACCTGCAGCTGAGGGTCCTGTCTGTTAGAAGGAAAACTAACAAACAAACAGAAAGGACATCCACACCAAAAACCCACCTGTACATCACCATCATCAAAGACCAAAAGTAGATAAAACCACAAAGATGGGGAAAAAACAGAACAGAAAAACTGGAAACTCTAAAAAGCAGAGCGCCTCTCCTCCTCCAAAGGAACGCAGTTCCTCACCAGCAACGGAACAAAGCTGGATGGAGAATGACTTTGACAAGCTGAGAGAAGAAGGCTTCAGACGATCAAATTACTCTGAGCTACGGGAGGACATTCAAACCAAAGGCAAAGTGAAAACTTTGAAAAAAATTTAGAAGAATGCATAACTAGAATAACCAATACAGAGAAGTGCTTAAAGGAGCTGATGCAGCTCAAAACCAAGGCTCAAGAACTACGTGAAGAATGCAGAAGCCTCAGGAACCGATGCGATCAACTGGAAGAAAGGGTATCAGCAATGGAAGATGAATGAAATGAAGCGAGAAGGGAAGTTGTTTAGAGAAAAAAGAAAAAGAAATGAGCAAAGCCTCCAAGAAATATGGGACTATGTGAGAAGACCAAATCTACGTCTGATTGGTGTACCTGAAAGTGATGGGGAGAATGGAACCAAGTTGGAAAACACTCTGCAGGATATTATCCAGGAGAACTTCCCCAATCTAGCAAGGCAGGCCAACATTCAGATTCAGGAAATACAGAAAACACCACAAAGATACTCCTTGAGAAGAGCAACTCCAAGACACATAATTGTCAGATTCACCAAAGTTGAAATGAAGGAAAAAATGTAAAGGGCAGCCAGAGAGAAAGGTCGAGTTACCCTCAAAGGGAAGCCCATCAGACTAACAGCGGATCTCTCGGCAGAAACCCTACAAGCCAGAAGAGAGTGGGGGCCAATATTCAACATTCTTAAAGAAAAGAATTTTCAACCCAGAATTTCATATCCAGCCAAACTAAGCTTCATAAGTGAAGGAGAAATAAAATACTTTACAGACAAGCAAATGCTGAGAGATTTTGTCACCACCAGGCCTGCCCTAAAGAGCTCCTGAAGGAAGCGCTAAACATGGAAAGGAACAACCGGTACCAGCCGCTGCAAAATCATGCCAAAATGTAAAGACCATCGAGACTAGGAAGAAACTGCATCGACTAATGAGCAAAATAACCAGCTAACATCATAATGACAGGATCAAATTCAAACATAACACTATTAACTTTAAATGTAAATGGACTAAATGCTCCAATTAAAAGACACAGACTGGCAAATTGGATAAAGAGTCAAGACCCATCAGTGTGCTCTATTCAGGAAACCCATCTCACGTGCAGAGACACACAAAGGCTCAAAAGAAAAGGATGGAGGAAGATCTACCAAGCAAATGGAAAACAAAAAAAGGCAGGGGTTGCAATCCTAGTCTCTGATAAAACAGACTTTAAACCAACAAAGATCAAAAGAGACAAAGAAGGCCATTACATAATGGTAAAGGGATCAATTCAACAAGAAGAGCTAACTATCCTAAATATATATGCATCCAATACAGGAGCACCAAGATTCATAAAGCAAGTCCTGAGTGACCTACAAAGAGACTTAGACTCCCACACATTAATAACGGGAGACTTTAACACCCCACTGTCAACATTAGATAGATCAATGAGACAGAAAGTCAACAAGGATATCCAGGACTTGAACTCAGCTCTGCACCAAGCTGACCTAATAGACATCTACAGAACTCTCCATCCCAAATCAACAGAATATACATTTTTTTTCAGCACCACACCACACCTATTCCAAAATTGACCACATACTTGGAAGTAAAGCTCTCCTCAGCAAATGTAAAAGAACAGAAATTAAAACAAACTGTCTCTCAGACCACAGTGCTATCAAACTAGAACTCAGGATTAAGAAACTCACTCAAAACCGCTCAACTACATGGAAACTGAACAACCTGCTCCTGAATGACTACTGGGTACATAACGAAATGAAGGCAGAAATAAAGATGTTCTTTGAAACCAATGAGAACAAAGACACAACATACCAGAATCTCTGGGACGCATTCAAAGCAGTGTGTAGAGGGAAATTTATAGCACTAAATGCCCACAAGAGAAAGCAGGAAAGATACAAAATTGACACTCTAACTAACATCACAATTAAAAGAACTAGAAAAGCAAGAGCAAACACATTCAAAAGCTAGCAGAAGGCAAGAAATAACTAAAATCAGAGCAGAACTGAAGGAAATAGAGACACAAAAAAACCCTTCAAAAATTAATGAATCCAGGAGCTGGTTTTTTGAAAGAATCAACAAAATTGATAGACCACTAGCAAGACTAATAAAGAAGAAAAGAGAGAAGAATCAAATAGACACAATAAAAAATGATAAAGGGGATATCACCACCAATCCCACAGAAATACAAGCTACCATCAGAGAATACTACAAACACCTCTAAGCAAATAAACTAGAAAATCTAGAAGAAATGGATAAATTCCTCGACACATACACTCTCCCAAGACTAAACCAGGAATAAGTTGAATCTCTGAATAGACCAATAACAGGATCTGAAATTGTGGCAATAATCAATAGTTTACCAACCAAAAAGAGTCCAGGACCAGATGGATTCACAGCCGAATTCTACCAGAGGTACAAGGAGGAACTGGTACCATTCCTTCTGAAACTATTCCAATCAATAGAAAAAGAGGGAATCCTCCCTAACTCATTTTATGAGGCCAGCATCATTCTGATACCAAAGCCAGGCAGAGACACAACCAAAAAAGAGAATTTTAGACCAATATCCTTGATGAACATTGATGCAAAAATCCTCAATAAAATACTGGCAAACCGAATCCAGCAGCACATCAAAAAGCCTATCCACCATGATCAAGTGGGCTTCATCCCTGGGATGCAAGGCTGGTTTGATATATGCAAATCAATAAATGTAATCCAGCATATAAACAGAGCCAAAGACAAAAACCACATGATTATCTCAATAGATGCAGAAAAAGCCTTTGACAAAATTCAACAACCCTTCAGGCTAAAAACTCTCAATAAATTAGGTATTGATGGGATGTATTTCAAAATAATAAGAGCTATCTATGACAAACCCACAGCCAATATCATACTCAATGGGCAAAAACTGGAAGCATTCCCTTTGAAAACTGGCACAAGACAGGGATGCCCTCTCTCACCACTGGTATTCAACATAGTGTTGGAAGTTCTGGCCAGGGCAATTAGGCAGGAGAAGGAAATAAAGGGTATTCAATTAGGAAAAGAGGAAGTCAAATTGTCCCTGTTTGCAGATGACATGATTGTATATCTAGAAAACCCCATCGTCTCAGCCCAAAATCTCCTTAAGCTGATAAGTAACTTCAGCAAAGTCTCAGGATACAAAATCAATGTACAAAAATCACAAGCATTCTTATACACCAATAACAGAAAAACAGAGCCAAATCATGAGTGAACTCCCATTCACAGTTGCTTCAAAGAGAATAAAATACCTAGGAATCCAACTTACAAGGGACAAGAAGGACCTTTTCAAGGAGAACTACAAACCACTGCTCAAGGAAATAAAAGAGGATACAAACAAATGGAAGAACATTCCATGTTCATGGGTAGGTAGAATCAATATCGTGAAAATGGCCATACTGCCCAAGGTAATTTACAGATTCAATGCCATCCCCATCAAGCTACCAATGCCTTTCTTCACAGAGTTGGAAAAAACTACTTTAAAGTTCATATGGAACCAAAAAAGAGCCCACATCACCAAGTCAATCCTAAGCCCAAAGAACAAAGCTGGAGGCATCACACTACCTGACTTCACACTATACTACAAGGCTACAGTAACCAAAACAGCATGGTACTGGTACCAAAACAGAGATATAGACCAATGGAACAGAACAGAGTCCTCAGAAATAATGCCGCACACCTACAACTATCTGATCTTTGACAAACCTGAGAAAAACAAGCAATGGGGAAAGGATTCCCTATTTAATAAATGGTGCTGGGAAAACTGGCTAGCCATATGTAGAAAGCTGAAACTGGATCCCTTCCTTACACCTTATACAAAAATCAATTCAAGATGGATTAAAGACTTAAACGTTAGACCAAAAACCCTAGAAGAAAACCTAGGCATTACCATTCAGGACATAGGCATGGGCAAGGTCTTCATGTCTAAAACACCAAAAGCAATGGCAACAAAAGCCAAAATTGACAAATGGGATCTAATTAAACTAAAGAGCTTCTGCACAGCAAAAGAAACTACCATCAGAGTGAACAGGCAACCTACAAAATGGGAGAAAATTTTTGCAACCTACTCATCTGACAAAGGGCTAATATCCAGAATCTGCAATGAACTCAAACAAATTTACAAGAAAAAAACAAACAACCCCATCAAAAAGTGGGCGAAGGACATGAACAGACACTTCTCAAAAGAAGACATTTATGCAGCCAACAGACACATGAAAAAATGCTCATCATCACTGGCCATCAGAGAAATGCAAATCAAAACCACAATGAGATACCATCTCACACCAGTTAGAATGGCAATCATTAAAAAGTCAGGAAACAACAGGTGCTGGAGAGGATGTGGAGAAATAAATAGGAACACTTTTACACTGTTGGTGGGACTGTAAACTAGTTCAACCATTGTGGAAGTCAGTGTGGCAATTCCTCAGGGATCTAGAACTAGAAATACCATTTGGCCCAGCCATCCCATTACTGGGTATATACCCAAAGGATTATAAATCATGCTGCTATAAACACACATGCACACGTATGTTTACTGCGGCATTATTCACAATAGCAAAGACTTGGAACCAAGCCAAATGTCCAACAATGATAGACTGGATTAAGAAAATGTGGCACATATACACCATGGAATACTATGCATCCATAAAAAATGATGAGTTCATGTCCTTTATAGGGACATGGATGAAATTGGAAATCATCATTCTCAGTAAACTATCGCAAGAACAAAAAACCAAACACCACATATTCTCACTCATAGGTGGGAATTGAACAATGAGATCACATGGACACAGGAAGGGGAATATCACACTCTGGGGACTGTGGTGGGGTGGGGGGAGGGATACCATTGGGAGATATACCTAATGCTAGATGACGAGTTAGTGGGTGCAGCGCACCAGCATGGCACATGTATACATATGTAACTAACCTGCACAATGTGCACATGTACCCTAAAACTTAAAGTATAAAAAAAAGAAAATATGGCACATACACACCACGGAATACTATGCATCCATAAAAAAGGATGAGTTCGTGTCCTTTGCACAGACATGGATTAAGCTGGAAACCATCACAGTCAGCAAACTAACAAACATGAGAACAGAAAACGAAACACTAGTAAGTGGGAGTTGAACACTACACACTGGGGTTTGTCAGGGGTTGGGGGGCTAGGGGAGAGATAGCATTAGGAGAAATACCTTATGTAGATGATGGGCTGATGGGTGCAGCAAACCACCATAGCACATGTATACCTATGTAACAAACCTGCACGTTCTGCACATGTATCCCAAAACTTAGAGTATAATTAAAAAAAAGGGGGGGGGGGGAGTTATTTCCCTGCATTTTTCCAGAGCTCCAAACTCTCCATTTAGTTGATTTCTATTGCAGCCTCTGGGCCCCCTCCCCACAGGCCCTCAACACTATAAATGATACCAAAGTCTATAATCTGATTTCAGCCACCGAAACATTCTAATGAAGACAGATATTCCATCAGATAAGAAGCAGCATCAGAGTAGGAACAAATATGCAAGGCAGTCAGCTTAGAGGCCTCTCATCTTTCCTTTTTTCTATTCAAGTCACCCTTTGGCTGTCTTCCATGCTACTAATAAACCCTTGTGTGTCTAGCACTTTTTACCCTGCACAGGGTATATTCACTCCAATTTTCTCGCTTGAGCCTCACAGCAACACCCTAAAAATACCTTGGGACTTGAGGTCAGTCAGAGACAGCTGAAAATCCTGGCTCCTCCACCTGCAAGCTGAGGTAATGCTGGGCAGTTTTCTTCACCTTCCTAATCATTCCTACCACGCAGAGCTATGTGAGGATTATATGAATTTTTATGTGAAGGCTTAGCCCCAAACTTGGTACTTATTAAGAGCTCAATAAAAGCGGTTGTTATTCCTGCAAAGGGACTGTCAGCAATATTTTACAGACATGGCAATGGAAGCTAAGGGTGAAAGGACATGCTCAGAGTCAAACAATCAGAGTAGTCTCCTGGCTCACAGCTGTGGCTTTTTGCATTGTCTGTCAAGCGAGAGTCAAGAGCACCTTTCCTAAGGCTGTCGTGCTGTGGAGATGGTGATGGTGATGATGATGATGACGATGATGCTCTCAGTGGTTCCTGATCTTCATCTTATAAAACTAGAAACAGAAGCTAATTTGCATTGTACTCTCTGTGGTAGGAAGTGTTAACAATCCATTTATTCTATCACTTCCACTGATGAGCCACAATCCCCAAACCACAAACACCAAGAGCCTAATTAGGCAGTAGAGCCCAATGTTGAAAAGTATGGTTGTTGGCCCCAGCGGAGCTGAGTTCAAAGCTGCATTCTATAACCGGGATCAAGTCACTTCATCTCTTTAAGTCTCAGTATCAATATCTAAAATGAGGATAATAAAGCCCATCTTAGGCAGCTGGTGAGAGGATTCAGTGAGATAATATATTTAAAGTGCTTAAAAGAGCCTGGCACAGAGCAATTACGGAAAAGGTAATAATAAAAAGTACTCTTATCCCAGAGAATAAGCTCTTCCTTTGAAGGTATTGAGACACTCTCAGGGATTTCACTATCGCTCTGGAGTTTGAGGAAAACCATTTTGTTATATCCATTTGAAAATGGATACTGTTGAAATGGCTTCCCAGCATGCTTTGCTTTCAATGAGTTGCTTATCGGCTGGGAGAAAATGGCGGAATAATTAGTGGGCTCCTTGAAACCCTCTCCTTTTTAAATCTACAGAACCATCCGGACCTGGCGATAAAACCTCCCTGACAGTATTCAAAACACTGTATTGAAACCCCTCGTTTCTTTGTCAGTTTCCCCTCTAGGCTCTTAGGCTTGAGAGGAGAGGTCCCTTCTCCGAGCACCTAGCCCAGAGGCTGGCTCTACAAATGCTTGCTGAGTGAATCAATGTTTGATGAATGAATGCATAAAGAATATTCATATTTTTCTTGTTAGTTTTCATTTAAAAAAGGAAAAACAAACTTCTACCTCTCCCCTCAGGACTGCAGTATTCGTTTTCCGTACCATCCACCCACACAGCTCCAGGCCTCCCCAGTTTCTGCTTCGTGAGACCAATCCTATTACAGCCTGGAGAACAGCAGCAGGCCCAGCCTTCAGGAAACGGAGCTGGAATAATAATGAGCTATGTGGCTCCCACCTCCCAAACCAGAACATTGACTGAATATTGGGTATGAGTCATCTGATATTTTTGTGAGCTGCAGGGGCCCTCCACACGGCCCTGATTGCGTGGTTCCATCTGACGAGAGCGTCATTTCAAAATGCCCCTTTCACATGGCCCACACTTGCCCCTGTCACTCCCTCTCCAAGTGACAGGACAGTACCCCATTTAGAGTTCCTCTGTTCCCATCTGCAAGGCATTCTATAACCCCGTAGAGCGCCCCCTTTCTCGTGTCTCATCATTGGGACCCTTTGTAAGGACCACAGCCCCCACTCCTTGAATCAATGCTTCATTGTGGCTGAACTCTCAGAATCCTCGGTGAGGGAAATAAAAAGATGAAAGTTCCTGGTGATGCTGCAATAAGCAACGAGGCTAGTGGCAAATTAGGATTCCAGCCCTGTCAGGCAGGAGGAATTGGGGACAGAGGGCCTCTGAGATACATTCGCGAGCTGCGTGGCACCTGCATCTCCTGACCTCAGAATAATCATGAGGTTGTGGGCTGTATCAAAGAAGGCATTAATGACACAGCAAGAGGACTTAGAAAGCAGGTGGTGTTCACGGGGAGCAGGGAGCACGAGGCTGAGGGAAAGAGGAAAGAAAACAGAGGGGAAAGGTGGAGAGTGGGGAAGGGTGATAAGTGGAGAAAAGGACTTGGTGTTGGAGATGGTGTGGAAATGTGGAGCAAATGAGCAGACAGAGGCTATGGAGGAGACCCTGAACAGGGAGGATGAGATGGAATGAAATTAGAGTGGGTAGGATAGAAACAAAGAGATGCAGCCAAGGCATGATCTGTGTTAACTCACAGATTTGGGAAAGAGCCCAGGCTGGGGTTCCTAATTCAACTATTGGATGGGCCATTTAAGGGTGGGCTAGTTGTCCATTCTCCTCCCTTTCTAGAGAGGCCAACTGCAGAGACAGTGGGGGCAGAGAGGTAAAGCAATGTTACCAGTGAGTCCTGATCCCCCGGGTCAACAAACTTTCTTTTGCTTTTCAATATTTCATTTTGAGATTAGAACCACAAAAAGCTCATTTCATTGTGTGTGTGTGTGTGTGTGTGTCTTTTGAATGCAAGCAAATTGCAATAATGAGGAAAAAGCCTCAATCAAATCAATCTCCTATACCTCCCCTATCTCCAGCCAGTTCTCTCAGTAGTTATCATGGATAGTCATAAACTCTACAAGGTTCAATTGTAGGCAGTGACCTAAACCAGCTGAGAGCATCAGTGACTTACAACTATTGAGTTCTCACTGTATACCAGGCATAGTGCTGGAGGCTCTTCATACTGTCTCCCTGAACAGCACATGAAACCACCTCCATGTTACAGGCCAAGAAAAATGAGTCCTTGAGAAGTGAGATGACTTGTCTGAGATCACAAAATTTGGTATCTGAATGTGGAGTACCTTTGTGATCTCAGATAAGTTATCAGTGCACTTTCTTCTAGGTATCATAATGTAAAATTATAATGATATGGTGAGTAAGAAGAAGAAAGCAAGACACAAGAAATAAATTGAAATAACGGAAAAATACTGAAAGTTTGAGCCTGTGAAGGGCCTATTATCACATTCCTTGCTTCCTCTGGACCTGCCAGGGTCCCTCTCCTCCACTCACAGATAATTGGGGCTCCCGACAAGTGCATAGGGAGATGCTGGGGATCAGGGATAGCAGGGATTGCGATCTATAAATACCATTTCCCAGGCTAGTTGGTGATAGCCTTCCTCAACCCCGGCAACAGAGAAGCAGCTTAATAGGCTGCTCCAGAGGGGAGGGTCTCACAAAGGCTGACACAACCCCACTGAAAGCCAGTCAGTGTGAGGCAGGGAGGAGCAGGTTTTAAAGTGCTTTTCTCTGTCCCTAAGGATCCAAAGCATCTTCCATCTGCAGCCAAAGCTGAGATGCAATACATCCAAATCAGCATCTTTCTGTTGGATGGGATTTCAATTCATTCTGATAGGGGGCTGAGAGGAGAGAAGGAAGGAGAAAGTAAGAGAAAGAAGGAAGTTGCATTTTCATTTCTAAACTGGAAAACCCTGGAGCCTGATTGATAGGTACCCACACTGACTCTGAATAAAGCAGTTTTGACCATTAGAAGCAGAGAAACTTCAAGAAGAAACCTTGGGAATGTTCTTCTTTCTCACGTTTAGGCCTGAACACAGAGACTTGGTTGCTGAGGTCAAAAAAATCAGTGTTTCTTAAGTGTTTTCTACATCATGGCAGTTACCACTTTATCCTCACATCAACCCCATGAGATAGGATTCCCTTGTGACTTTTATCCCACCGATGAGGGCACTGAAGGCCACAGAGAGACTGCGACTCACCTTGGTCACACAGCATGGGAGTAGCAGAGCAAAGTTCAGGATTCTTGGGTCCAAACCCAATACTCCCTCAATGCCCATGCTCTATATTCCCTGCCCTCTAAACCCCCGACTGGAGAAGAAAGAGGCTCTGGACCATGTTAACACCTCAGCTACCCCCCTGCAGGTTCTGTCTTTGCCTCAGCCAGGAATTTCTGGCAACCTGACAGGTCTCCTGGTGACACAGCATGGAGTCGCTCATCATTTCGAGGACAGTCTCCGCCACCCAGGGCTTCCCATCAGTGCTTTCAAAGGTACACATCTCCCTTTCAGAACCCCCTGGCTGGGGAGCCCAGGCTGGGGTTCCTAATTCAAGCAGACTCCCTGCTGATTTTAATTGGAGGTTTTGCCTAAGATGGGAATACAGTGTGGGGCCAGTGGCATTTTAGGGGAGATCATACAAATCGAGTGCCAAGGAGAGAGGAAGAAAAACAGATCTAGGTTAAAATAGAAAGCTATAATCCATAACTCCCATTTGCCTACCAGGAGTGTGTATTTAAAAGTACAGAGGAAATGGAAAAAAATGAAATTGGAGCTCTGCATTATTCTTTTATTTATGCCCTTTGCTTTTTCCTTGGCATTTCTTTGACACTGTAATGGGTGCCCAAGTAATTCTGTGACTCCACAAAATGTGTATTCTACAGACCACAGACTAAACTGAGAAGACAAACAGTTGTTTTTTTAGGTTTCTGATGATGCGCTGTTCTTTAGTTGTGCTGTGTGTGACTCTCTCTGTGCGTGTGTGTGTGTGTGTGTTAAAGAAGAAGTGGTATTTATAAGAGATGAATACGTCAAGTCAGTGGTGTCAGAATACTTGAGATTCCGCTGAAAACAGCCTCAGAAATGCTATGGATGTGCTAGTATGAATTATAACTGGCCATCAGACTCACTCTGTTCACTATTTTTCCCAGATAAATATTTAGCTTTTAATCATTACCCTCTTTGAGTTTCTAACATTGCTTTAATAACCTGTTTTTCCTTCTCTCAGTTCTTCACATGGTGTCACAGCCTCATTGAGTAGCTCATAATAATAAGGAAGAAATACCAAAAGAAAATGTTACGGTCCCTTGTCATGCTGAAGCTATTTTCTAATTTTCAATTGTGGAGTGAAGGTAATAGGTCTTACTGGAGAGGGCAGAGGAAGATGGAAGAAGGAAGAAGGAGAGGAGCATCAGTGTAAAAAATCCAATAGGGTCTTTAAAATTAGGTTGTCAGGAGCTTAATTGAGGAGGATTACAAAACAATTTTTGCAATTACACAGTTCTGTGTCTGGAAGGAGGTGACAGGCAACATTAGCTGCATATTCAAATTCAGCATTTTGCTTTGGGGCATGAATGTGCTGAAGACAAGTGAAGGAAGGCGCCCGGAGCCTCTCAAGGGTGACAGAAAGGCTAAAAACAGCAGGACACTCCCTGGTGGAGGGCTACAAGAGTGGTTTATTCTTCTTGGGCAGTAGTTAGACTATATAATAACAGACTTCAACCAAAAAGCTATGAAATAAGAGGGGACTACCCAGGGTCTAGTGGGCCTTAACCCTGAAGTACAATAATGGTCATCTAGATCTATGATCTTGGCAGTGAGAAGCGGTGATCACAGGTGAGAGAGTAAGTTAAATAAGTGCTGGGCCCTGCTCTACCCCTATTTGACCTTGGATGTTTGGCCTTGCTATTTGACCTTAAATAAGTCACCTGACCTCTTTGGCCTTCAGTATTCTTATCTGTCAAATGGGGAAGGTAACATCTACTTTTCACTTTGTCTTAAGAGCTAGGATGGAATATGCAAAGCTCTAGAGAGACTTCCAGTGAAAAGAAGTAATGACTGACCATTACTAACCATGATTGTTACTGAGGGCAAGGAATAACTATGCTTTATAAATGCCTTCAGTAAAATTATTCCTCTTGGTTACTAAAACAGCCCAGTTGATCATAGCCTAATATCTTCAACTCATTGGTTATTCAGTCTCCAGAGTTCTAATGAATGCTGTCACCAAGACACTTGAAGAAGAAAGAGCTAACATGAGCTTTGGAATCGAAAAAGAAAAAAAAAGGAGTATTGAGTCATAGCTCTGCTACTCATTATTTAACCTTGAGTTAATTGCTTGTCCTTTCTAAGCTTCAGTTTTCTCAACTACAGAATGGAATAATAATACAATCCTTGCAAGGTTGTTCTGAGGCTCAGATAAGATGATGTGCATTAAGTTTCTAACATATAGTAGGTACACACTGTCTCTCATGCAAACAAACTGTGTTTCTCTTGAGCTCACATAGTAAATGATCCCTCTGAAATCAGTAATTATAGATTTAAAAACTCAGAGTGGGAAAGAATTCAACAAATGCTGCTGGATCAGTTGAATATCCATATTAAACAAAATAAATCTTGACACTTAACTTCCTCTGTACTCCTAAATCAAAACAGACGGCTTGCAGATCTAAATGAAAAAAGTAAAACAACAACATCAACAAAACAACTTTTAGGAGAAAATATAGGGGAGCATCTTTATGACAGTAGGCAAAGATTTCTTAAAAGTGCTCACCGTAAAAGAAGATAATTGATTAACAGGACTATACAAAAATTAAAACAGATTCATCAAAAGATACCATAGAATGAAAAGACAACTTTCAATGACAGAATATATTTGCAATACCTCTAGCTAACAAGAGATTGTATGTATAAGACATGCTAAGGTCTGAAAGCTTGTATACCCCTCCCCCAAATTTGTATGTTGAAATTTCAATTTCCAAGGTAAAGATATTAGAAGATGGTGCCTTTGGGAGCTAATCAGGTCATGAAAGTGGAGCTCTCATGAGTGGAATTAGTGTTCTCATAAATGAGACACAAGAGAGACTCCTTGCCTCTTCCAACATGTGAAGACACAGGTAGAAGGTGAACCCAAAAGCCCTTACCAGACACCAAATCTACCAGTACCTTGATCTCGGACTTCCCAACCTTCAGAGCCGTGAAAAATAAATTCATGCTACTTATGTGCTCCCCAGTCTTTGTTATTTCATTATAGCAGCCTGAACAGACTAAGATAATACGTAAACAACTACAAATCAGTGAGCAAAATTCAGATAACCAAAAGGGAAAATAGGCAAATGATATGGACAGGCACTTCATCAAAAAGAATATTCAAAAAGTCAATATGCAATGAATCTCCACTTCATTCACTATCAGAAAAATGCAAATTAAACTGGCAATGATATATTACTCAGCAGGATGGCAAAATAAAATTAGAATACAAAATTAAAAAGAAGGTAAGCACTAAGTCATCAAGGTTGTGGAACAATTGAAACTCTCCTAGGCTACTGCTAGGAACAAAACTTGCATCAACAAATTCAGAAAACTGGAAGCATGTATTAAAATAGCCAGTAAGTTGAACATATGAATACAGTACCTCCCAGCAATTCCATGCCTAATATGTACACAACCAAAAGGCATACATAAAGACATGTATAAGATTGCAGTACTATTTGGAATAATGCCAAACTAGTCAAATGACCATCAGCAGTAGAAGAGAATTCTATATAAACAATAAAATATTTTTGAGAATGAGTGAGCCACAACTACACAAAACAAAACAAAATGGAGGAATATCTCCATTTAGAAAGATGAAAAGGTGAAAGAAACCAGACACAAAGAGTTCACTTCATATATAAAGCAAAACTGACCTACACTGGATGAAGCAGTGGAAAAAAATAATTCCCTTGGGGAGAAGGTTGATAAGGCTTAGAAGAAGACACGGGGGGCTGTACAGTACAGAGAATGCCTTAGTTTTTGATCTGGTGCTGGTCATACGTGTGAATTCACTTTGTAAAGATTCATCTTACTGTACATTTATGTTGTTTCCACGTTCTGTACGTATGTAATACTTTAGTAAAATATTTACCAAAAAGATTGTCCTTTAAAACAATCAGAATGGTATTAATAAGGCAGCAAAACATGACATTTTCATATCACTTTCCAACTTTCTGAAGCTCTTCTGTTTGTTCTCTAATTTTGATCCTCACAATTTATTTGTGTCCCAGGCTCGGTTGAGAGAGTATCATTTCATTGTAACGATATGAAAAAACTGAGGCTCAGAGAAGGGAAGTAACTTCCTGATGGTCACTAGTGACTTGTCACATCACTGGGACTAAAACTCACCCATGCGTGAGTTTGTTGGCAGGACGTGGAGGGTGGAGGTAGACAGGAGAATTGGGTGATGGCTCTGACACGGGATTAAAAAGAGCAGTCCGTAGAAATTATAAGACTTACGTCTATTTTTGACTAAATCCCCTGAGCTTACAGATTCTATTCCAAACAGGAAGCTACTTCTGAGCCACAGGGGGGGAAAAAAAAAGAAAAAAACAAAAACAACAGAAAGGAACTGGAGATGCTTATTTTCTTGCCTTGCGTCAACCAAGTGAGTCAATTGCCCTACTTGCTACAGATGAAAAATAACAAGCATGGGTGCAAATGGAGAGATTCCTACTAGTGTTGACTTAAATACACCCTGGACAGCACTCGCAGTGAAGCTCAGCCACTGCCACACATCTCCCTGCCCCTCACCTAGATTGTACACCCTCGCTTGCCACCATTTCGGACCTCACTACCTTTTTTTTCCTGCCCATAAATAGGAAGAAAGTTCCAAAGATATTCTCAGCTAAAAGCTTCATTGCCACATAGTTAGAAGGACACTTGTAAGCACTTGTGATTGACAGTCAGATGCCCTGAGCTAGCCTGACTTCACATTGTGGGCTTGTGCCTCTTATTTATAGGACAATTTAATACACACTCAGAGTAAGTCTTGGTTGCTCAAATTATACCCCCTGCTCCCCACTCCACACATGCATGCACACAAAAATCAGTAGTCAGGGACTATCAAAGCAGCAACTTCTCCTGGGGAGAGCTGCCTATGAGTTTATAGTGACAATTCCAGAACCTTAAAGCTAAATAACACTTAGGCAAGGCCTGGTCCCTGTGACAGATGAGAAACAGAGTCCAGGGACATTAAGTAATCTGCTTGCGGTCACACGAGTAGTACCTGGAAGCCCAGAACCAGAATCTTCCCCTTGAGGAAGAAGCCTGCACACTTCCCAAAATTTATACTGTTAATCTTCCTCCTAGCCTTCTCCAAACAGGCCTATAACATCTTACCTGGGTGACTGTACACTGAGTGAGAAAAGGAAATAATAATGCTTTCCAAAGACTTTTGCACACTGGCTCTAAACTGACATTAATTCCAGGAGATGTAAAATATCACTGTGGTCTACCAATCAGAATAAGAGTTTATGGAAGTCAGATGATGAATGGAGTTTTAGCTCAGGTCCATCTCACAGTGGGTCCAGTGGGTACTTCCGGTGGTAGTTCCCCAGTCCTAGAATGCACATTGGGGATTATATCATAACTGGAATACCCACCAACTGGTAGCATCCCCTCCCTTCCCTCATTCGGTACCCACACTATCTATACCCCTCTCCAAATAATAGAATAATATTTTATGGTACATTCGCCCTCACTTAAACCCGCTTTCAAGAACACCAAAAAAACATTAACAAGAACAATGACAACACACAACAACAAAATATGCACCTAGACAGCGGCTGAAACCTTAAGATAAATCCACTAAACAACAATCTTGATTGACGAGATTTTAAAGGACAATCTTGCATAACAAAATATTTCCTCACAACATCTCTGAAGAGTGCATTAGCCTTTGTACTAAAATTATCACAGGCTTGTGGTCAGCAAGATGACTGACTAGAGGTGGCTAACACTCGTTGCCCAACACAAAAAAGGACCAAAACAATGAACAAACAACTAAATTTTGACCAAAGTGACTAACGGAGAGCACTGAAGTACAGTAAGGGGGTGGTGAAAACCCTGTGAGGCACAGAAAAAAAGGATGACTCTATAGAGAAGGAAACAAAGCATCTTGTCTCTGCTACCTCCTCTCCCTGGTCAGGATCAGCTCAGAACCAGGTGAGCCCTCTCCCTGAAGGGAAAAGTCTTCATGGGCCCTGAGCCCAGTTTAGGGAACTGCCTGGAGTTTGCACAGCTGTACTACTCCAGAAAAGAAGCCCACGTTGTATCCCACTCCCGACCCTTTTATTCAACCTGCTACTGCACTGTGACAGTTTGAAAGCAAAGCCCTGCTAGCGTGTGTTTTTCTCTAGTGGCCAGTAGCCACTGCGCTTCTCCATCCCTGAGGCACTGACATCATTGCACTATGATCATACACAGTAGTGCTCCATTCCCCAGCCAATCTGCTGCAGTTCCTTACCTATGGGGAACAAGCTGCCTGGGAGGCACTCCATCTCCCCCATTTCATTTGTTGCTGTGCCCTGCTCCTGGCACCTGAGCCCAGGGCACTGCATGGGCTCAGATGTTAGGGTCACAGCCTAGGCTCGGTGGAGCAGGCAGTCTGTCCCAGCGGAGAAGCTATGTCTGCGAAGGTAAGGCAGCTGTGTCCCCTCATTGCCTAAACCAGCCTGTTGCCCCAGCCCCAGAGTAAGGAAGCTTTGGCCAGGGAACAGCTGCAATTTGGCACCCTGCCCCTCCACGACCAGGTTCTCTGGCCCAGGAGAGAAGCCACACCCAAGTCAGGAGAGAAGCCTCACTTTCTGGATGCCTGAAGTAACCTGTACCTTGGCCCCAGGAAACTGAAGCTTTGACACATGGAAGCAGCCATGACCGCATGCCTAAGCCCTGGTGGTGTTCTATCCCTTGGAGACCAGGTGCTCCAGCCCAGCAGAAAAGCCATGCCCAAGCTGGCAGAGCAGCCTTGCACACTTAGCACCTGAACCAACTAGTCTCAGGTAATTGGAGCTTTGGCCCAGGGAGCAGCCACAACCCTGGTGCTTGAGTCCACACGGCACCTGACCCCCAGGGAAGCACAGCCTTGGCTGATCTGTATCACCTTGTCCACTATGTCAAACTGCTACAGTGCCCTACTGCCCTGGATCTGGACCAGCCCTATGAAGTATGCACGACTGAGAGGCCCTACCTCCAATGCCTAGTAAAGCCAATATTGCACTGCTATTTGAACCCTAGAGCCCAAGCCACAGCCACGCCCTGCCATTCCTGGTTCTTGTTTCTACAGTGCCTCAGAGGATTTGGGTAGCTGTTATGTCCCACCATTCCAGGGTCCAGAGTCACCACTAAGCAGTACCCTCTCTCCTGATGCCCGAGTTGTCTTTGTGCCCTGCTGGCTCTCCAACCCAAACTGCAATTGTATCCTGCTCCCCAGAACCTGAGCCACTGAAACACCTCTTCCTTCCTGGAGCCATACCAGTGCAGTGTCCTGACACCCAGGATCAGAGTCACGGTTACATCGCTGCCATCTGGGCCTGAGCTACTGAAGTGCCTTGGAATCGGAATCCTCTGCTTGGTGGGAGAGCTAAGAAAGTAAAGCCGCACCCATGTCACATGGGCCACAGTATTCAACAAGACACTGATCATAGGACCCCAGTTCCATTGCCACTCTAAGCACCTGTGTCCTGGAAAACAGTGCCACTATGGCTGCCTGTTACCTATATTATACCCAACTCTGAAAGGAATTCAATTCAGCTAAGTCTTCACACTGTGGGAAAAATGAGAACAACAGGATCCCTGAAGCCCTTGTTGCCAATAACCTTAACAATCTACCTTGCCACCACCACTGCCACAAAGTCTTGTAGACTAGGCTATTAAGGTACCCACAGAAATTTCTGACATTGATTACAACTGAAGAAGTTGCATGATGGCTACACCAGTGCACCCACCCAGAACCAGAATTAAGCACCTTACCCAACTGACACCTGCAGGGGAATGTCTTTTTCTATGACAGCTATTCTATAAAATTATAATTGGTGATCGTCCACTAAATGCACAGATATAAACATAAGGACACAAAGAACATGAAAAAACAAGGAAACATGACACCACCAAAAGAACAAAATAATTATCCAATAACAAATCCTCCAAAATGGAAATTGTGAATTGCCTAAAAAGGAATTCAAGACAACGATCTTTAAAAACAAAACTCATTGAGATACAAGGGAATATTGACAGATAATTCAATAAAATTAATAAAACTTCATGATCTGGGAGAAATTCAACAAAAAGATATCATTAAAAAGAACCAAAGAGAAATCTTAAAGCTGAATAATTCAATGAATTAGTTAAAAAACAAAATTAAGAGCTTCAATAGCTGGCTACATCAAGTAAAAGAAAGAAAGTCTGGACTTGAAGGGAAGTGTTTTAAAATAGCCCAGTAAAGGGGGAATTTAAAAATTGGATAAATTCAAAAGAGTGAATAAAGTATATGGGATTATGGGACACCAGTAAGCAAACAAGTACTTACATGATGAGTGTAAGAGGAATAATAGATGAAGAAAGGCATAGAAGGCTTATTTAACGATATAATTGTTAAACATTTCCCAAGTCTTGGAAGAGACATGAACATCCAGATTCACAAAACTCATAGGTTCCCAAACAGGTCCGACCCAAAGAAGTCCTCCACAAGGCACATTATAATCAAAATATCAAAGACATCATAGAAATGATTTTAAAAGGCCAGGGAATAATAGGATGATACAGTTAAAGTGCTGAAAGTAAAAATAAAAAAAACTTTCAATCAAGAATATTACACCTAGCACAGAAATGAAGAGGAAATAAAGTATTTCCCAGACAAAGAAAAGCTGAGAAAATTCATTGCCACTAGACCAGCCTTAGAAAAAATGTTTAGAGCCAGGCGTGGTGGCTCACATCTGTAATCTCAAAGACTGTGGAGGCTGAGAGGGGAGGATCACTTGAGACCAAGAGTTTAAGAGCAGCCTGGCCAACACAGTGAGACCCCATCTCTACAAAAGTTTTAAAAATAATCATAAAAAAATACAATTAGCCAAGCATGGTGGTATGTGCCTGTCATCCTACCTACTTGGGAGGCTGAGGTGGGAGGATCACTTGAACCCAGGAGTTTGAGGCTACAGTGAGCTATGATCATGCCACTGCACTTCAGCCAGGACAACAGAGTAAGATCCCCATGTTTAAAAAAAATGGGAAGTACTTCAACTAAAAGTAAAAGGATGATAATTACTACCAAGAAAATATATGAAAGCATAAAACTCACTGGTAGAGGTAAATTCATAATTAAATTCAGACTATCCCATGACTATAATAGTGATATATAAATCTATCAAATCTCTAGTATGAAAGTTAAAAGTTAAAATGACCAAAAATGACTGTAGCCACAGTAAGTTCTTAAGGAATGCACAGTATAAAACATATAAATTGTGGCAACAAAAATATAAATAGTTGGGGGGAGGGTAAAGGTAAAAGGTATATGCAACCAAATTTAAGTTATCAGCTTAAAATGGTCTATTATAACTACAAAATATTTTATGTAAGCCTCACAGTAACTACAAAGAAAAAAAATACTACAGAGATACACAAATGAGAAAGAGAAAGAAACCAAAGATTAGCACTACAGAAAATCACCAAACCACAAAGGTAAACAAGGAAGAAAGGAAAAAAAGGATCTATTAAACCACCAGGAAACAATTACCCAATATCAGGAGTAAATTCTTCCGTATCAATAATGACATTGACTGTAAATATCCAATCAAAAGACATAGAGTGGCTGAGTAGATTGACAAAAGAAAAGACTCAACTATAGGCTACCTATAAGAGACCCATTTTAGCTTAAAGGACACACAGCTGAAAGTGAAGGGATGTAAGAAGACATTTCTTGCAAATAGTAGTCAAAAGAGAACAGGGGTTGCTATGCTTACATTAGATAAAATAGACTTCAAGTCAAAAATTATTTCAAGAGAGAAAGATGGTCATTGTATAACAATAAAAGCATCAGTTCATCAAGAGGACATAGCAAATATAAATATACATATGCACCCAACATTGGAGCACGTAAATATATAAAGTAAATATTAATGAACCTGAAGGAATAAATAAATATCTATACAATAACAGTAGAGGACTTTAATACCCTGTTTTCAACAATGAATAGATCAAGCAGACAGAAAAATAACCAAAATATACTGAACATGAACTGCACTTTAGACCAAATGGACCTAACAGACATAAATAAAACATTTTATTCAACATCAGCAGACTATACATTCATTTCTAGAGCACATGGTACATTCTCCAGGATAGATCACATGTTAGGCCTCAAAACAAGTTTTAGTAAATTCAATAATATTACAATTATATCTAGTATTATTTCCAACCACAGTGGTATGAAACTAGAAATCAGTAACAAGAGAAATCTTGAAATATTCACAAGTACGTGGAAATAAAAGAATATGCTCCTTAACAACCAATAGGTCAAAGAAGAAATCAAAAGGGAAACTGAAAAATATCTTGAGACAAATAACAGTAGAAACATGACATATGAAAACCTATAGGATGCATCAAAAGAAGTTATCAGAGGGAGGCTTATAGCAATAAATAATAAACAAGAATAAAGATCCCAAATAAATTAAGGAGTTAGTAAAAGAGGAAACTAAACTGTAATTTAGCAGAAGGAAGGAAATAATGATGATCAGAACAGAAATAAATCAAATAGAGAACACAAAAGTCATGGAAAAAAAATCAATAAACCCAAGAGTTGGTTCATTGACAAACTAAGCAAAATCAACAAACCCTTAGCTAGACTAAAAAAAAAAAAAAAAAGAAAACTCAAATAAATAAAATCAGAAATGAAAGTGGAGACACTACAACAGATGTCTCAGAAATAAAAAGGATCATAAGGGACTATTATGAACAATTATATGCCAACAAATTGGATAATCTGGAGGAAATGGATAAATTCCTGGAAAATGCAACCTATGAAGTTTGAATCAGGAAGAAAAAGAAAACCTGAACAGACCACTAACAAAGACATTGAAGTGAAGTAATATTTAAAAACCTTCCACTAAGGAAAAGCCCAGGACCAGATGGCTTCATGGCTCAATTCTACCAAATATTCAAAAAATAATTGTTACCAATACTTCTTAAATTCTTCCAAAAAATAGAGCTAGAGGGAATACTTCCAAACACATGTTATGAGGCAGCATCACCTTGATATCTAAGCCAGACAAAGACACTGCAAAAATAGAAAACTACAGGCCAATGTCTTTAATGAACATTGATGCAAAAATCCTCAATAAAATATTAGCAAGCTGAATTTAACAACACATCTAAACCAAGTGGAATTGATCCCAGGAACGCAAGGCTGGTTTAATATATACAAATCAATAAGTGTCATATATCACATTAACAGAATAAAAGATTAAAATCATAAGATCACCTCAATTGATACAGAAAAAAGTACTTGACAAAGTTATACATTTTTTCTTGTTAAAACTCATAAATTTAGCTATAGAATAAAAGTTTATCAATATAATAAAGGGCATTTATGAAAAACCCACAGCTAACATCATAATCAACAGGAAACAACTGAAAGCTTTTCCACTAACATTCAATTCAAGGCAAGAATGTCCACTCTTACCACTTCTATTCAATACAGTACTGGAAGTACTAGCAAGAGCAACCAGACAAGAAAAAGAAATAAAAAAGCATCCAAATCAGAAAGGAAGAAGTAGAATAAACTCTATTTGCAAGTGTCATAATTCTATATGCAGAAAACCCCAAAGATCCCCCCACAAAAAACTATTAGAATAAATGAATTAAATAAAGTTGAATTATACAAAATTAAGATACAAAAATGAGTAGCACTTCTACACACAAATAACTTAGTTGAAAAAGAAATTTTAAAAAGAATCTCATTTACAAAAAAAATACTTAGGAATAAATTTGACCAAGGAAGTTAAAGATTTGTGCACTGAAAACTATAAAACATTAAAGAAATTAAAAAAGACACAAATAAATGAAAAGATATTCTGTGTTCATGGATGGGGAAAATTAATATTATCAACATATTCACACTATTCAAAGCAATATAATGATTTAACAATCCATATAAAAATGTCGATGTCAATCTTCACAGAAATAGAAAAAGCAATCCCAAAAAAACCAAAACTCACATAGCCAAAGCAATACTGAGAAAGAAGAACAAAGTAGGAGGCATCGTGCTTCCTGATTTAAAATTATACTACAAAATTACAGTGATCAAAACAATATAGAACTGGCATAAAAAAACAGAAACATAGACCAATGGAACAGAATTGAGAGCCCAGAAATAAATCCAATCATAAATGGTGAACTAATTTTCAACAAGGGCACCAAGAGGATACTATGGGAAAAGGATAATCTCTTCAATAAATGGTGCTAGGAAAACTAGATATCCCCATGCAGAATAATGAAATTGAACCCTTATCTTACATCATACACAAAAATCAATTCAAAATGGATAAAAGGCCTCATTGGAAGACCTGAAACCCAAAAAACTCCTAGAAGAGAACATAAGTAGAAAGCTCCTCAACGTTGGCCTTAGCAATGAATTTTTTGATATCATACCAAAAGCTCAGGCTACAAAAACAAATATAAATAAGCCTATAGTAAACTAAAAAGCTTCTTCACAGCAAAGGAAATATTTAACAAACTGAAAAGGCAACCTACAGACTGAGAAAAAGTATTTGCAAACCACATACTTGATAAGAGATTAATAATCAAAATTTACAAAGAACTCTTACAACTCAATAGCAGAAAAACAAATAACCCAATTTAAAAAATGAACAAAGGACCCGAACAGACATTTCTCCACAGAAGACATAAAAATGGCTAACAGGAATATGAAAAGGTACTCAACAGCACTAATCATCAGAGAAGTGCAAATTAAAACCACTATACAATATTGCCTTGCTCCCATAAGGATGGCTATTATAAAAAAGACAAGAGATAGCAAATGTTGGCGAGGCTGTGAAGAAAAGGAAACCTTTGTATACTGTTGGTGGGAATGTAGATTGGTACAGCCATTATGGAAAACAATATAGAGGTTCCTAAAGAAATTAAAAATAGAACTACCATACAACACAGAAATCCCTCTTCTGGGTATATTCCCAAAGGAGATGAAATCAGCACAGATAGATAAAGATATCTGCACTCCCATATTAACTGCAATATTATTCACAATAGCCAAGATAAGGGAAGAACCTAAATACCTATCAACAAATAAATGTATAAAGAAAATGTGGTACGCAGTTGTTTCTCAGTATCTACTGGGAACTGGCTCCTCAACCCCCCAAAAATACCAAAATCTGATGATGTTCAAGTCCCTTTTTATGGCATAGTATTTGCATAACCTACACACATAACCTACCCATGTCTTACTGTATACTTTAAAACATTTATAGAGTACCTATATTACCTAATGCAATGTAGATACTATGACATGGTTATAATGCTAGATTTTTAAAATTTGTATTATTTTTATTATTGCATTGTTATTTTATTAAAATATTTTTTTATCGATAGTTGGTTGAATTCATGGATGTGGAACCTACAGATATGGAAGGCTGACTATACGTATATGATATAATATTATTCAGCTTCAAAAGTATGATAGCCTACTGTTTGTTACAACATAGATAGATCTACAAAACATTATTGTAAGTGAAATAATCCAGACACGGAAATACAAATATTGCATGATTTCACTTAAATGCAGAAGGAAAAGAAAAAAAGAGCTCAAATACACAGAGACAGAGAAATAGATAATGGAAATAGTGGTTACTCTGCTTGTAGGGAGAGAGGAAATGGAGAAATGTAGGTCAAAGGATACAAAATAGCAAATAAGTAGGAAGAACACATTTACAGAATTAATACAGCATTGGGGATTGCTGTTAAATAGGTAGATTTTAGCTGCTCTTGTAACAGAAAAGTAACTAGGTGAGATGAAAGCTATGTTAATCTGCTTCACTATAGTAACCATTTTGCTGTCCATATGTCTCTCATAACAGCATGTTGTAAACCTCAAATACACACAATACAATTTGTTTTCAAAAAATAAAGTGCTTGCAAAAAAATTAATGTTTTACACTGGAAAAATGAACAAATGAAAAACCTACCCTATGTATCCAGTGGCCACAAATCCTTTGCTATTGCTCCCATAAAGACAACAGGTCTATGTACTCTCCCCTTGAATCTGGGAAGATCCTACAGTGGCTTTGACCAATGTAGTAAGCCAGAAGTGATTCACATAGTTTATAGGTGTGGGCCTGAAGAGACTGGCAGCTTTCACCTCCTATCTCTTGGAAAACTCCCTTTTGTACCTCTGAGATCCATTCTAAGCAGTCCGGCCACTCTGCTGTAGGACTACATGGAGAGACCTTGGAAAGGAAGAACTGCCCAGCTGAGGCCAGCCTTCTGGCCATCTCTGCTTCAGACATGTGAGGGAAGCCTTCTGGGGACTTCCAGGCCAGCTTTGCTCCCAGCTAAATACCAATGAGTGATTGCAATCAACTCCACATAGAACACAATTGCCCAGCAACTTCCAGCATGAATTACTGATCCACAAATCAGGAACATAATATAATAATTGGTATTTTAAGCCCCTAAATTTGGGTCAATTTGTTATACAGCAATATATATTCAGAACACTATATGTTATGAGCTCCAAAGAGAACTCAGGTTATCTCTTTTTCATTCTATTATTCCCAAACTATGCTACTGTACTAGGGAGCATTCTAAAAATGCCTTCTTCCTCCCCAAGGTTCCAGGCTCTAATTCCCAGGACCTGTAATGGTGATGAGATAGCACTCTGGTGACTGTGTTCTTTTACATAACACAGTTGACCTACAGAGGAATCCAATCAGATGTGTCCCTTTAGAAGCAGAGACTTTTCTCTCGCTTTGGCAGAACTTGGAGAAGTCTGAAGTGTGAGAAGGACTCCATGCATCTTTATTCTTTTGAAGATGAAGAGGACCTTGTGCAAGGCCTGGAGAAGGGCCCCTAGCCATTCACATAGAATCCCTAGCAACAAACAGCAAGGAAACAGTAACCTCAGTCCTACAACCACAAGGAACTGAATTCTGCCAACACCTTGAAGGAGCTTGGACTTGGATTCTTCCCCAGAACCCACTGGTAAGAACCTGGTCTGTCCAACACATTGATTTCAGCCTCTGAAGCATAAAGTGAAGACCCAGCTATACCATACCTAAACTCCTGACCCCTGGAAACTATAACATAATAAATCTACATGAAGTCTCTTAATTTATGGTAATTTGCTACATAATAAAAATTAACATAGTTATTCTGGACAAAACACTCTGTTTCATTTTACTCCTTAAGAAAATGATAAGAATAGACTGGACAATCTTTTAAGTTTCTTTCAGGTACAAAATTTTATGATTTCATAATATTAGGTCATTTAGCCTTCCTGAGCCTCAGGTTTCTAAAGTAAATCATGGATGCCAAACCAATTCTGGGCCAGTTTTATCTTCTAGGTAGTCTATCTTCTAGATCTTGAGCTCTCTGTGAACAGGGGCACTCATTGTCTTGCTCACCCCCCTACCACTTGTATCCCGCCTGGCACTTAGTGAGTATTCACTAAATATTTGTTGAATGAATAAATGAATGAATGAATAAATGAAGATTCAGTATAAATATTAATGTAAATATTATTTGACAAGAAAAGAGGCCTATGCCTATGTAGGATGGCAACAGGATAATGAGTATTACTTTATAATCTTGGGCAAGTCATTCATTTCTGTCAGTCTCAGTTTTCTCCTTTGTAAACGGGGAGGCCGACTGACCCTCACTCTAACTCATCCACTGGTTATTCCGATCACGTAACATCATCAGTGTGAAAGCCCTTTGCAAACTTTAAAGTAATCTATACATAAGGTATTTGTCTTGGTAATAGTTTACTTTTTAAGGTTAGGAATGTCCCTAAGCCACATGGGGTAAATTTATTTCCTAATTATACCAGAAATGGAGCACCTTCCTGCTGTTACTTCTGCAGCTGCTGGTTAGCAGTCGTGCCACCTCTCAGCAGGGGTGGTACCTGCAGGGAGACAAAGCCATTAGCATCTGCTTAAGCAGAAGGTGTTAGAAACTCAACTCAAAGAAGACTTACGGAAAGATGACGATCTCTACTGACAAGAAGGGAATATGACAACCTGTGGTATCACACCAAATAATCTGTGTCATAGCTTCTTAATCTGGTGTAAACCACTTTTTTTTCCAAAGCTGTGTTTTGAGGAGCCCAATCTCTTGAAAAACTTCAAAAAGAAAGATTTTATGGCCAAACAAATTTGAAACATATGAAAACTTGACCTCTTCTTTATTTCGCATTTTTTTGTAATTCAACATTTTCTAAACTTATTCAAACAGATACCACTTCCTTATTTTCCTCCTTTTCAAAGTCCTATAGGATTCACTTAGGGGAACTCATTTTTGCTTAGTTTCTACCAAGTGCATAGAAAGAGATGTGACCATATTTAAGGCAGTGAAGACAGACTTAATCCAAGTCTGGTATGGCGCTTAGACCAGTGGCATCAGTATCACCTGGGACTTAGGACCCACCTCAGTTCTACTGAATCAAAAACCCTGGACACAAGGCCCAGTAATCTATGTTCAGAAAGTACTCCAGGTGACGGTGATGCCAATCCCAGTTTGGGAAGCAGTGCTTTAATCCACAGATCATATCAGCACAGAGAAGAACTACTGAATCCTCTTACACCCAAAAGAGAGATCCCATCGATTCTCCAATTCATCTTTCTAATAGCTATCAGAGAACATTTACTAAACCACAGCATCCCTTCTATTATTTTTCCCGCTGGCTTCATATCACCTTAATGATAAGATGCAAACTCCACCACTAGATATTTAATCCCTCCATAATTTCCCAACATAAAGGTCTAACCTTATTCAATAACAATAAGGACAATTGCACTAAGTGCTAATATTTATTGACCACTTACTACATGCTAGGAACAGTGAATATGTGTCTTGGGTGATCCTCTCAATAACCCTGTGGAGGAGATATTATCCTTATTTTACAGATGAGGACACTCAGGGCCAGAGGACACTCAGCACATTGCTTGCCAATATTTAACCTCAGTCCTCTGGTTCCAAAGCCCAGGTATTTAATTCTGACTTATATCCTGTTTCTGATTTCTGATTTGACATTTCTGGATAAAATTAATCCCACACTCTATTCTTCATAGGTACGTATTGCTTTCTTGAATGGAAAATCATTCTTTTCACTGCAAGTACAAAGCATAATCATCCCTCAGCTCCCATGTGAAATGTCCCCTCACTTCAGTGCAGCAAAGGCTGTGTCGTGATATTCCAGGCACTTTACCCATCACTGAGGAAACATTGGTTAGCAAGGAAAACAAGTTATCTGCCTTCACCGAATCTGTGGTCAAGTAGGGGAAGTCTGGGTTTAAACGTAGCATTGCAAATGTGGCAAGTGCTAGAAAAAAATGAAACAGAAGATGCAGTAAAGGCATTTAATAGGATGGTGCAACTTGGTCCACTGAGTCAGACCAAATATTCCTAAGAAATCGAGATGAATCTGAAAATTAAAGGATGAATAAAGTAATCCAGACAGAGGAAAGTATTTTTTCCAGTCTCCCCAGCAGGAATGCATTTCTCTCACTCTCTTCTCTTGCAGCATTTCCCTTTGCTACTCAAACTCTCTGTCTATAATATAGGAAGCATAGTAGAACCTTTTTGATAGGGTTGTCATAAGGATTACACACATTAATATATGTAAAGCATTGACAACTCTGTCTGGTACATAATAAATGGTCAATGTGTGACAGGTATTATTATCATCATTTTTTTCTTACTATAATAGGTGACCTTGAGCAAGTTGTTCCACTAAGCGTGGCAAGTTACTAGGAATCACAGCTTCTCTGTCAAGTGGGACAAGTTCTCATAATTGACCTCCATGAAGTAACTTTGGGAAAATGGCTCTTCCTCCCATCAGATAAATGTGGTGTGTGAAGCTGATGGCGCACTGAACACTCTTGTCTGGTGGGTTACATTTCCACATGTTTCTATTTCCACCAAGTAACAAGCATACGAGCTGAAAGTCAGTTTCGTTTATTCCCAAACCTGTTTATGCCCGTTGCATTTGCTATTATTACATCTTATAATATAGCTAAAAAGTTATGAAATAACTAAATTAAAACTAAAATAAATCAATGAAATGTGAATTGCTTTTTTCTGTGGAAACTAATTTGAATTCAGTGGGAAAATTCTATAAAGACAAGTTATTGACAAAAATGACTATCGATTTAAATAAAGGGGAAGTAACAAAAAAATCTGCAAACATTTAAGTTGTTTTTTAAGAGTCTAAGCTGTTGCTCCACTTTGAATAAACCGAGGTTTGAAATGTTATGCAATTATGGTATGGTTTATGCAGGAACACCAGTAGAATGTTAAATAGAATATACCACTACCCTCAAAAAAGATTTTGGCTTTACTTCAAGAGGCTGGCCAAGAAATGTGCATTTATATGTTTTTAAGTTAAAATAAAATGGTTCATATATGTATAGCATGTATACATTTTAGGATTTCCTAGTTTAACTTCACGTTTTCAATTACCCAACAAACTATTGGTTCCAATTTCATCCAACAAAGAGCCCCATGCTTTGCCATTTTGCTATGTGTTAACCCTGGCATCTGTGTTCTATTATTGGCTTTCCAAGGCTGGCTACTATTTTTCTCTCCATCATGCCATGCAGAAAATTGAAGCTTGAATGCCTTAATACTATGCCAAGTACTATCAATAGTAAATGATAGTCACACACTTTGGTCTGTCAGACTAGAGAGTCTGAAGTCCTAAGGTTCTTAAGTTCTTTTGTTTCTTTATTATATGATTACATTCTGTTTGATAGGCTCGTGCTTTATTTTACCCAACAGAAACATCCACTTCTTGGAAATAGAAAGTGTTGTCATCAATTATTTATGTCATCAAATATCTAGGGTCTACTACTGCTGTGCTCTTGAAAATATTAATTTTTTTTTTTTTGAGACACAGTCTTGCTCTATTGCCCAGGCTTGAGTGCAGTAGCGTGATCTTGGCTCACTGCAATCTCCGCCTCCCAGGCTCAAGTGATTCTTGTGCCTCAGCCTCCCGAGTAGCTGGGATTACAGGTGTGCATCACCACGCCAGGCTGATTTTTGTATTTTTTAGTAGAGATGGGGTTTCTCCATGTTGGCTAGGCTGGTCTGGAACTCCTGGCCTCAAGTGATCTGCTAGCCTCGGCCTCCCAAAGTACTGAGATTACAGGCATGAGCCACCGTGCCCAGCCTTGAATATATTAACATTCTATCTGTATATTTCTTTACAAGTTATGAAGAATTTTCACATGTATCATATGAATTGACTAGGACATCAACTCTGTGGGGTAGCTATTCTTATTATCCTAACCATACAGATGGGGAAACAGAGGGATCAGGTAGGTTTGGAGACTTTTGGAGGTCACACATCTAATAAATGACAGAGCCAGGACTGTCAGTCTAATAAACTGAAACTGACTTGAGTTCAATAAAATATAAGAAGCCATATCCCTCCGCCCCACTGCAGGAGTCTATGGAGATGAAATCCAGAGACAAATAAGTACAGGGTTCACAGAGAAGAATCAAAATCAGTATGAATATTGAGGGTCATCAGAATAGAGATAACGATTATCTTGGTAGCCAGAGTCTTTCTATAGACACCAATTAAACACTGTACGGAGAAGGAAATATGTTAAAAGCTGACATGAGTTCAGAAGCTACGGCCCCAGCATCTGAGCCTGAAGTTGATGCCCCCAAGAGATTTTCATCTCAACAATGGGTAATTACATTGTGCTTGGCTAAGGCTCAGACTGCTGGGTCAAGGCCATGTGAATTTGAGAAGTAAAAAGAAATCAAAGACCAAGCATCATCAGAAAATGCTAATAATTCTACTGTCTGCCCTCAAGTTAAGCTTCCCTGGATCTTATTTGCTTCACAATACTCTAATCTTTAAAAAAACCCAGGTGATAGCCAGATATAAGTAAGAAATATCAAATCACACTGACCTTAAACACCTACTTGATGCTAGGAATTTTATCTCATTTCATTGAATTGAATAGTATCTGTTTTTCTTGTTCTTCTTTTTTTTTTTTTTTCTTCAGTAGGGAACATTTCCCAAAGTAATAGACTTAACAAGAAATAACTTTAGGATTTGGATTCAAGTCAGTTGAAGACAATCGCCATTTGCAGTTTCAATTTTACTAAACTGTCTGGACTGTCAGTTTACTGGCCTGAATTTTGGTTACGATCTGTTCACAAATTCCCTGAGTGACCCTGGAAAAGTCACTTACCTCCCTTAGATCTTAGTTTCTTCATTTGTGAATGAGGAAGATAATCTAAATATATTCAACATATGTAGAAAGTACATACACTTTATATACGGACACGGAACTCAATTTGCAGATTATATCAACATGCATTTGTGGCATATTCGGAGAAGCAAATAATCTATGTGTCCATTCATTGAACAAGTTTTTTGAATGGCTATTGTGTGACAGGTCATGTGGTAGGAAGTTATAAGAACAAAGTTATGAAGAATATAGAAAAGATGTATGTGTGTGCTGATAGTCTCATGAGAGAGATAGGCATTAATAAATAGATTTAAAAAGGGAAAATGGTAGTCAGGTGCAGTAGCTCAGGTCTGTAATCCTAGCACTTTGAGAGGCCAAGGAGGGACTATCACTTGAGTCCAGAAGTTTGAGACCAACATGGGCAACATACTGAGGCTCTGGCTATACAAAAAAATTAGATAAGCTAGCCAGGTATGGTGGTGCACACCTGTAGTTCCAGATTCTTGGGAGGCTGAGGCTGAAGGATCACTTAAGCCCAGGCGTTTGAGACTACAGTGAGCTATGATCATACCACTGCACTTCGGCCTGGGTGACAGGGCAAGACTCTGCCTCAAGAAAAAAGAAGAAAAAAAAAAAAAAGAAAGAAAAGAAAAAAGATATACTGGTAAACTGGATGGTAAACTGGAACTTGGGTTCAATTGGAAAATTAGAATGAGAAGGAAGCATATAAAATAAGTCCTGAAACAGCCTTTCAATGCAGGGACCATGTTCTTGAGGAAGGAATCTTTGAGCCTGAGATCTGAAGGGCAGGTAAAAGCTACTATAGTGAAGAACAAAAGAAAAAAAAGGAAGCACATTCAAGCAGAAGGAGCAGCCCATGTGAATCCTTTGAAATGAAGGGCTACTGGGAGTGGGTGGAATTAGGCATTTAGTTAACTCAAAGAAAATTAGCAGAACTGTCCTGTCACTGAGAGAGACAAGAAATGGTGTGGAACCCAGCCAAGGGGTAGGTGGGAACCAGATCATGGCAGATCTGTCAGCCACCTGAGGATTTTGTTCTTTCTCCTAAAAGCAGTAAGTAGTAACCAAAAAGTTTTAAACAGGGATGTGACAAGATTGAATTTGAATTCTGACTGCCATGGAACATAGATTGGAAAGTGACTAGAGTAGATTCTGGGAGACTTAGTTAAAAGGCCATTGTAATTTCAGGCAAAAGAAGATTTTAGTTTGAACTATAGGCTACTCATTAAAATTGACTAATTAGCATCATCTGAAAGCAATGCTGCTCAAAGATTCAATTACTGACCTTCTACCAATATTCTTGAATTGAACTATTACTCTCATTCTCTGTAAATGTTATGTCTCTTAGAGTTGAGAAGGACCTCAGAGATAATTGAGTCTTGTTGTTTTTGTTTTAGCAAAACAGAAAGAAAGAAAGAAAAATTACCTTATGTTCTTGAATAAATTTTAATTCAGAATTTCCACAAAGAAAACCGCTAAAGAGCTGCTCTAGTTTAAGGTGAGGTACAATTTTTTCACTACTCAACCTGTACCTCACCTCTGCAAGGCACGATTTCTGTACCCAGTGCTCTCCAGAGTGTGAGTTATAGGTTTAGTCCAGCCCACACAGGACAGAATAGGACTTGAACTCAGGTCTCTGGCTTCATGAAACAATGTCTTTTTAGCACACCCAGAGGCTAGATAATGATGGTTGGAGGACCAACGCACAGTTGCTTGTATCTTTAAATGCCTTTCAGTGGCTGACACGAGATTGGAAGATAAGGTGGTTAGTAAACATTTATGTAATTGCACAGGAACCAGCTAAATTCAGCATTGCCCAAGATGACTTTGTGCTTCTTTTCTTCCTCCCTCCCTTCCTTTCTACCTTATTTCCCTCTCTCTTCTTTTTTTCCTTCCTTTTCTCTCCCGCATCCCTCCCTTCCGTCCTTCCTTCATCTCCCTTTTGCCATGACAGGCAATTTCCACCACTATGCAATGCAGTTTTTAGTCTTGGCAGGTCACTTAAACACCTTGGATCATCTTGTCTCGGGGATTGGTAGAATAGCAGAGGAGTAACAAGAAAGGATTCTGGTGGGCTTGAAGCCTGTCTTCTACCTGCTATTTAATCATCAGCAAGTCATTTAACATCTCTATGCCTTAATTTCTCTGTTCATAAAGTGGGATAAATTAGTGCTACTTCATAGGGTTGTTACAGTGATTAAATAAGATGAAAGCCATAAGACTGTGGCTGGTGCACGGTAAATGCTTTAGAAGTGTTAACTATTAAATGTTGCCATGAACCTGAACTCAGCCCATTCCCATTCCCATTCCCATCCTGACGTGTTTGGCTTCAAGTTCATCCCAATTGCATAGCCCCCTTTCTACAGCATTCAGAGTTCACAAATTTATACACTACCCCTGGTGAGCCCCACAGTGACCCTCTGAGATAGGCAATCAGAAATTATTATACCCATTTTATAAGTGATAAAGCCAAGGCTTAAAAAGTCTCAGTGTCCAGTAATAGCTGAGACCAAACTTAAAGTCCATCTTTCCCTTTTTAACTGCACAGTGTAAGGATCTCCTGGTGGCAAGACAAGCCACAGGAATCTTACTGTGGGTCCCTGCCTTCCCTTGATATGTCCAGCTGCAGTCTGACACTAGGGCCAGCTCTCCTGCGGGCTAACAGAAATCCATCACAGTATCCCCAGATCCTCAAACAGAACCTAATATATAATGACTACCCAATAAATATCTGGTCGACCCATTGCTGGTCCCCATCAACAGGTGTGGTCCAGAATTATCTTGTTGCTGTCCTCTCAGCAAGCACTGGGCGTTGGAGTGGAATGAATCTTACTTATGTTCATGCTTCCAAAACCTGGCACATAGTAAGCTTTCAGGAAATGTATGCTGACTTGGACTGCACTGAACCAGGCCTCTTCTGGTTACCTACAGGGAACATGTCTTTCTGGGTTTCTGCTTGCACTTGAGAGTTAATTCAGGGCTCCATGTTCAGGGCCATTTCCTGCATCTCAGCACACTACAGTATATATATTTCAATGTTGGTCTACTACCCTCAACCTTGATGAGCAAACCCTGCCTTTGGCTTTACCACACACTAAACCAGGGCGTCCCAAACCCAGTGCAGTCTCCTATCTGCCACTGCACACTGCTTAGACAGCATGCATTCTTGCTGCTCTGCACAGTGATCTTGACCATCAAGTCCAACAGTAAAGTCAGCAAAATAAATCTAATCTGCTCCTTACCTGCCC
Source organism: Pan paniscus (assembly GCF_029289425.2). Taxonomy (NCBI): domain Eukaryota; kingdom Metazoa; phylum Chordata; class Mammalia; order Primates; family Hominidae; genus Pan; species Pan paniscus. Next base: position 20,141,005 of record NC_073260.2, on the reverse strand, counting down.
ATGTGACCTTGGATAAATTAATCACATCTGCCTTATCAGTTCCCTAACCCATAAATGATCCAAGAGCATCTACTTCACAGAGATGGCATGAGTATTAGATAAAAAATATATGTCACCAATGCTCAATTTCATTAGGTAACTAATTACTGAGTGCCAAGAAATTTATATGCCAACTATCAGTTCTTGGGGGAAAAAGAATAAGAATACCTAACATGTATTGAGTGCTATCCATGTTCTACTCACTGTCCTAAGAAATTTATGTAGGTTAAAGCATTTAATCCTGAAAACAACCTTATAATGTAGGCACTATTATTAGCTCCATTTTACAGATAAGAAAATTGAGGCTCAAAGGTTTCAGTAACTTCCTCCAGACTTACAATGTAACCGGGTGATGAAGTTGGAATTTGAACCAAGGCAGTCTAACTCCAGAATCTCTACAAATAGACAACTCTATTGCTTGTTATTCTAGCTGCTCAGTAAGTAACTGCTATTGCTTCATTATTGTTGTTATTATTATTAATCTTATGTTCCCTATATCTGATAGTCACCTCTAGCTCCAATTCTACTCAATTGCTATTATACCTCATCTCCAAAATATATGTCCCCCGCCCCCATAATGAACTGCACCTCCCAATACTCACACCCTTGAAGCCAGGTTAGGCTTTTGGCCAACAGAATGTGGTACAAATAATGCTCTCCGACTTTCAAGGCTAAGCTGTGTAAAAGTCTTACAGCTTTCTTTTGGTCTCAGAACACTCCCTCTCTGAGCCCAGCTGCCATGCTGCAAGAAGTCCAGTCCCCGTGGAGAGGTCCTGTGTGGGCACTCCAGTGACAGCCCCAGCTGAGCCCCCAGCTGACAGCCAGCATCAACTGGCTCTGAGAGTGTGTCATTGTGGAGATGCAGCCCAGTCAAGCCCCCAGATGACAAGAGCCCCAGCCAAATAGAGATATCCTCAGCTGTACCAAGTCAACATCCAGATTCATAATAGATAATAACATAGTGTTGTTTTGAGCCACTAAATTTTGGGGTGAATTGTTTTACACCAATAGAGAGCCAAAATACCCCTTTTGCCTTCCAGCCAATATTAAGTTTCTAGCAAGCATTGAAGCCAAGTTTTAATCAGCTATAATTGACCTCTCACTAAATCTAAATCTTAACATTTCTTTGAAGTAACAATAAATTAACATTTATTGACCTTGTGTACATTATTAACCTTTCTGTGCCTCAGTTCCTTTATCTGTAAAATAGGAATGGTAACAGTATCGCTTCATAAGACTGTAGTGAGGAGGAAATCAGTTAATCTCATATAAGATGCTAAAGAACAGCGCCTGACCTTTAGAATACACATACTAAGTGACAGCTCCTTCCCTTCTGTCTCTTACTCTCTCCCTTCCTCCCTTCCTTTTAACTGATTCAGGCACTTTACCAAGGTTATTTAAATTTTAAAATCTTAATCATCATACTTAACCTGAAGGCAAGTGTTATTATCCCCTTTCACAAATGAGGTGCAGGACTTACATAAAGCTCTGTGTCTGGTAAGTGATGGAGCCAGGATTCGGACCAGTCCATGTGTGGCTAAGGCCCTGTGCTTGTTCCGTCTTTCCCTCTCCCACCTTACCTTAACAAAGCCACCTGTTTGTGAGACAAGTAAACATCTCTGTGGCACCTGCTGCAGTAATGGCACCTGCTCAGCACACTCATCTTCCACAGACTTCAGCAAGCAGACACATTGAAACCATGCAATCAGTTCATTTGCAAATACCAGCTTGCTCAGCTAGAGGTGGCCCAAGGTTCCCAGTGTTAGCACCTCTGTCCGACACTGCTCTGTGCCAGAGAGGTGCCCTGCGGTGTGAGAAATGCTCATTAAAGCCTCAGATTCAGATGTCAGGAAGCAGCCCACAGCCCAGCCAAGGAAGTTCATCTCTCCTGGGAAGGCTTCAGAGGAATTAGCCACAGAGCCTAGTGTCTGTGCTCCTACCCCTCGCTACCTAGCACTCAAAATTCCTCAAATTAATATAATTGAGTGACCTGCTAATGGTGGAACGCCAGACATCCTCTCCAGGTGAGAAGAATATGATGATTAGGGCAGGTTTTCTCCTCCTTAGGAGGAGAGACGGCAACACTGTGAGCTCTTTCTTTGAAGGTCCCAGTGATGGTAGAGCATTTTTAGCTATTTACACCTGACGACTTGCAAAAGGAGAGCAGAGACTTATTCAAAGATGCAGACACCTGCACTGAGCATGGTGAAGTGACTTGCCCAAGGACACACAGCTTACTAGTGGTAGGACAAATTCAGACTCCTTGACTTTTCCCAGTGTTACTCCTATTACCCAGCTTTGTCCCTCCTCCTTCCCTTGTAATGCCTATCCAGCTACCCTCCTTCTAAAATCCTCTCGAGTCTTCCCTTGAACTTAGCATATCTGATGATGCTTGGTGTTCTGGAGATTTCACTCACCTTTAATAAATATGCCTGCCCAATGTCTTTGGGACCTTTGGATCTTACTCTCCATTTTCTGAGATGACAATCACCATAACTGAAAGAGGTTATTTGTTTGAATTCTTATCATGGTCAAACGTGACCCTCCTCAACCAGATTTGCATTGAGCTTCGTTGCTCCTTGGGATGCACAGCTTCTTCACCTAAAGGTCTGATCAAAAGCTACCTCCTATAATATTCTGGGCTGAATTACATACCCCTCCAAACTTATATGTTAAAGTCCTAGCCCCCAGGATCTCAAACTGTGACTGTGTTTGGAGACAGGGTCTTTAAAGTGGTAATTAAGTTAACATGAGGCCATTTAGGTCAGCTCTAATCCAATATAACTGGTATCCTCTTAAGAGAGGATATTAGCGCAGGGCATGGTGGCTCATACCTATAATCCTAGCACTTTGGGAGGCTGAGGTGGGTGGATCACCTGACGCCAAGAGTTTGAGACAAGCCTGGCCCATACGGCAAAACTCCATCTCTATTAAAAATACAAAAATTAGCTGGGTGTAGTGGTGCACACCTGTAATCCCAGCTACTCGCAAGGGGAGGCTGAGCAGGAGAATCGCTTGAACCTGGGAGACGGAGGTTGCAGTGAGCCAAGATCGTGACACTGCACTCTAGCCTGGGCAACAAAGCCAGACTCCATCTCAAAAAAAAAAAAAAAAAAAAAAAAGAGAGAGAGAGAGGATATTAGGACGCAGATGCACACAGAGGAAAGACTACGTGGAAACACAGGTAGAAAAAAACAACCATCCACAAGCCAGAAAAAGGGGCCTCAGAAGAAACCAAGCCTGCTGACACCTTGATATTGGACTTCTGGCCTCCAGAACTATGAGAAAATAAATTTCTATTGTTTAAGCAACTGAGTCCATGGTACTTAGTTACGGCAACCATCGTAAACTAATACATATGGGGTCTGATTGATAAAAGAACCCCTCCCCACTCCTGCTCTACAAGACATCTTCCACAGCACTGTTCACTGTGTGCATTTCTGAATTTCCCACAGTGCTCGATGCGGGTCTCATGGCAGATGTGCGATGGATCTAAAAGGAAGCTTCTTCAGAGACTTGCTCGTGGTAGCAGTCTGAGCATCTGTTGTGCTCGACAAGAAAGTAAGTTTGTGACCTTTTCTAGTCCCTGCTTCAGCAGCATTGCAACAAGAAACTGGCAAAAGAAATTCTATTTGATCCACAAAATAATATAATTATCACAAGCTAGATGCAAAGCAGTGGGCTCAAATTTGGAGGGAATAGGGAAAACAGAGATGAGTTTGAATGTCTGTACAAGGAGGAGGTTTCATAAGGGGGGAAAGAGAGAGAAATATGCTAAGGAAAGGATTTTAGATTAGTGGGAATCTAGAATAAGAAGCTTTCTGTATTGGCTAGTACAATCAGGAAAGACTTCATGGAGGGAATAGCAGCATTAGCTCTGACGCAAGAAAAACGAGAGAAAAAAGGGTGCACCTCATCGGGGTAATTAGGTGGATGGACTGTGGTAGAAGACTGCCGTTGTTAAATGTTGAGTGCCAGTAGAACAGACTAGTTAGGAAGATAAGATTTTGATTTATAGATTTATTAACGTTGGTTCAAAAGTCATCGTGGTTTTTGCTGTTACTTAAAAGTAATGGCAAAACTTAAAAAATAATGGCAAAAACCACGATGACTTTTGCATCAACCTAAAATAGCTGGCATCTTGTCTCTCTTACATCAGAATTGCTAAGCCTGAGCACCAGTAACTTTTGAAGTCAGATATTTCTTTGTTGTGAGAACTGCCTGTGCAATAATACCCCTAACCCTTGCTACGATACTCAAAATTGTCTTGAGATATTTTCAAATGTCCCCTGGGGAAAACGTCACCCCCAAGTGAGAACCACTGATTTACACTGTAGCTTTGGACAAATTACTTGACCTCTCTCAGCTTCCATTTCCAGATTTGTACAACAGGGTAACAATCATATATATAAATATGTGACTGACACAGAGTATGCTAGGTGAATGTGAATGGACTTGTTCTTTTTAAGAGTGAATCTTTTTCTTAGAACTAAATTGAAGGTAGAACCCCCAAATATGCAACAAATAAGAGCAGAGCTGCTCTGTCTGAAGCAGGGTGGAGAGAGAGCCCCAACCTGCCCTTTTGCTGTCTTGTGATGCCCTTTTAGAAACCCTGGAGGCACCTCTACAGTAGGAACTACCAGCTGCAGATCAGAAATGCCCCGGAAGAATAGAGTCCGAAAAACCTGGATTCAAGTCCTGGCTCCTTCCTTCTGTGCCCCTGAGAGAGTAGTAAACCCTAATTCTATGGAGGCATGGGCCCCGTCTTGTCCATCTCTGTATTCTCCACCATCTAGCAGAACACCTGGTATATCCAGGACACGGCTGGAACTAGGGGAGGCAAGCAAGGTAGCCAGGCACTGAAGGTGACACTCTCTCAGGTGAGGACCCTGCACTCAATGACCCCGCAAGTGTCTCCTGACATTTGGTATTACATTTTGTTATTTGTGTCACTCACTCCTGGCTCTGCTCAAAGGACCTCATAAATAAGGTGGCGAATGATTAATTAGTTAATCCAGTTTTTTCACCATTAAGATGGGGATGCTAAAATCGGCTTTGCTCAGTAATTTTAAAATTAAATAGGAAATAGATTTTAAACAGCCAGGATAATGCCACACAACTATCAGGGCTAGTGTTCCCCTCCTCAATCGGGTGAATCAGACAGAACACAGAGGCTGAAAATTCACGGTACATTCAGGAAACAATGTGGAATCTGAAACAATGTGGAGCCAGTAGGTGAGGACCCAGAGGCAATCCAGAAAATTGTTGGTCTGGACCATGCGAGGTCCTGTTTGCCACCCCACAAATGCACCATCTGCATTGCATTTCACTCTGCAGCAAGATAATGTAGCTAATGCCAGGTAGGTGCCTGCAGAGGTGGAGGTGGTGGCAACACTTACCTCTCTCTAGGCAGCTGGTGGTTGGGATTGTGGCGACAGCGTACACTGAGGCCGAAAAGCTTGCGGGCAGTGCGTTGGATCTTTTGTCTCTGTGCCTCCGTGGCACTCTGCAGGAGCTTGTAGCGGTTCTGCAGGTCCCAGTCATTGCCCCAGTGCTGATGGATGCTTCCGATGGTCAGGAAGTGGTTGCTGGGGAGGCGCTTCATAAATGATTTAAACTCATCTAGTGAGAGACAAAGGCCGAGAGAGAAGGGCTAAGCATGTTAACACCCATCTAAAGTGGCCTTGAATGCTTAGTGTCACTTTCCAATAAACCAGGCCTGCAAACATAATTTTTTTTTTCTTAAGGGCCATAGAACATTGCATTAGTCTGTCCTGCCCCTACTAGAAAGGGCAAAAGCTACTATGCTTTCTTATGAAGGGAATCTGCATACCGCATTCTTGCTTAAGACAGGGCTTCCCAAACTTCTGGCATCGGAATACCAACCTCATAGTAATATTCGTATATTATTACATTTACTTAACATGTTATTTGAATCAAATCATTGTTTTTCACTTAAACATTGAAAACAAGGTTGGGTGCAGTGGCTCATACCTGTAATCCCAGGACTTTGGGAGGCCAAGGCGGGTGGATAACAGGCCAGGAGTTCTAGACCAGCCTGGCCAACATGGCGAAACCATCTCTACTAAAAATATAAAAATTAACCCGGCGTGGTGGCGGGTGCCTGTAATCCCAGCTACTCGGGAGGCTGAGGCAGGAGAATCGCTTGAACCCGGGAGGCAGAGGTCAAGTGAGCTGAGACTGCACCACTGCACTCCAGCCTGGGCAACAGAGCGAGACTCTGTCTCAAAAAAATTTAAAAGAAAAGGAAAACAAAATGTTTATTGAATTCTCCAAAGAAAATCACTATTGCATGCCTTCAGAAGATGGTAGCTATAAAAATAAATATGTTGAAGATAATGTTAATAAATTCTAGTCAGACACTGTTGCCTGCTAAATAATCAAACCTCCATGACTGCTCTCATGTTGAAATGCAGGAAATTAGCAAGTGTTAGGTGTTAAAGGCATGCTAGCACCAAACTGAAACTTTTTGATGTAATCTGCAGGTTCCACAGAGAACTGAAATGGATCAACTTCCCCACCGGGTGATCCAGTGTTGTTTGAAGTTGTATGTGTGTCCCATCTAGCATCATCTCACATTTCAAAAAACTCCAGCTTAAGAGATGGTGACAAACTCTTGGGCCTCCCGGGTAAAAGTTTCTGCCTCAGTTTGTGATGCTGAGTTTCAGAGTGTCAACTTGGCACATCCATAGAAATTATCTAGTTCAGCTCTTTTGTTCTATGAATAGGAAAACCAAAGCCCAAAATGGGAAGATGATTTCTTAAAGGTAACGTGGCTGATAAATGACAAGATCCAGGTCTGTGTCCTGAGTTTTTGTTTTCCAATCTAATAATCCAATCTGTTGTAATTCTAATCCCTATCACCCCATCCCTGGAAAATTAAAAATATCAAGGGGTTGATCATTTTGTAGGAAAAAAGGCCAATGGTTGGATTTATATAAATATTATAAATCTTCAGCCTAACACTTTTCCCTTCATGTTATAAAAGCTCCAAGGACATTTTAGGTATATTATGCATTTATGCTTTCATTTTATTTTAAAAAATGCTTACATAGCTCTTGACAGGCACCAGGCACAGTCCTAATCACCTAACATATATAACCATATTTTATAGCAAACCTATGAGGTAGGTATTTTAGAGCCCCCATTTTAAAGAAAATAGGGCACAGAGAAGTTGCCCAAGGTCAAATGGCCAGTAGATAGGAGAATTAAGACTTGAGTCTGGCTCCAAATCCTGTGTTCTTACTTAGTATATTATATTTCCTCTCGACACATAAAAAGGGCAATCCCGAGGCTCAGTACATTAGGAGAAAACAGTAAATAAAAGGTGATAAAAAATAGAAGTCTCTGACTCCTAGAAAAAACTCAGGCATTTCATTATAGACAGTTAGACAGGCAAGAGTTGGAGTCACATCTTGAGTGCTGAACAGCTGTGGGACCCTTATTCTCTCAAGGCGTCAGTTTCCCCATCTGCTAACAGGAATAATAGTATCTAATCCAAATGCTGAGAATGACACAGTGGCATAGGACTGCATCTACCTAACTAGTTCCTGAGACACAGAAAGTACTCAGTTGATGGTAGCATAAGATTGACAGGATGACACAAGACTCTACACGGATTGATTGACTCAGTGAGCTGGCTGAAGGCAGGAGACAGGCCCTGATGACTCTGTTCTGTTTGGGACAGCTAGACTCTCCTCTCATGGAAAACATAAAGCTTATCTTGCAGAGGGCTCCGTGGATGTCAAAGGGGAAAGCAGGCCTTCAATGAACCCAAATTTGGGTCTGATAAGAAAATAGAATTTAAGAGTTAAATACATTAACTTTATTTATTTATTTATTTATTTATTTTTTGAGACACAGTTCCACTCTTATTGCCCAGGCTGGAGTGCAATGGCACTATCTCAGCTCACTGCAACCTCTGCCTCCCAGGTTCAAGCGATTCTCCTGCCTCAGCCTCCCGAGTAGCTGGGATTACAGGCATGTGCCGCCACGCCCGGCTAATTTTGTAGTTTTAGTAGAGACAGGGTTTCATCATATTGGTCAGGCTGGTCTCAAACTCCTGACCTCAGGTGATCCGCCCTTCTTGGTCTCCCAAAGTGCTGGGATTACAGGCATGAGCCACTGCACCTGGCCAACTTTCTTGAATAAAAGTAGAAGTACTACAACGAATCCCCTAGCAAGGAGATATAGACTGCCATTTGTGTATAGAAACTAGGCCCTATTTGGCCACCCACACTCTGGAGCCATCAAGGAACCAATGGCTTTTACTTTGGGCTGGTCATTAATCTCTCCAAATCACCTGGGCTGAGTAGCGAAGGTTAAGGGCTAAAAATGGACCAAAGGAAAACTCATATGCACAAGGCTCTGATGCACATACGGATGAATGGATTTGTCTTAAAGGGTAAAACCATTTCAAATAGAGAAGCACAGGAAATCTAGAGGGAGTGTATGCCTTTTGGGGAGAAAGTGTGACATAAATCATTTTCTTGGCCTGTTCAGCTTATTCAGCAGCATCTCAGTTTTCTGTGTTTCCTCATCCATCCACTTAAAATGGTTTCTTTTCCTTGGGAATAAGGATTGTATGCTAAAGAGTCTTACTCCTTGTGCATATAGCTTAAATTCCCTCTGTTTTTTTTTGTTTGTTTTTCTTTTTTGTAGTAATCAGCGGAATCTTTCTGCAAAAGCATTTTATCAAATGCTTCCTTTGTTTGGGGCCAAATAATCATCATAGTACATTTCCATCATGAACTTTTCTCTTTTATGGGCTCCCAGGATTTTCAGTGGACTAATGGGTGTCGTTATAAGGCATCCACAGTTCCATTTGAGCTGTACAGCACTGTAGGAGCAGGATCCCTGATGCATTCTGGGCTCCCAGAGCTGGGTTAGGGCTTAGAGTTCACAGAAACCAGTTATTTTCAAATGCTATTCCATAGAACTCTGCTTTTATCTGTGGTACACATTGGCTCCTAGGTAAGATTTTGCTTGATCAAATAATTTCTTGTCTAAAGACTTGAATAAACTCAAATATTAAAAACACAAACATGTCTTCTCATTTATCAGATGAGGGAACCTCAGGCCTGGGGGACAAAGTAAAATTAAGTTACCAAATCTGCTGTGAGCACTAGATTTGGAATCAGGAATTCCATTACCAATCCTGCCATTTACTAACCGTGCAACCCTAGGGAAAACACTAGGTCTTGCAGGAGGATTATAGAGGAGGTGTTCCCTACTCTGTAATTCAGAAATGTTAGTACTTCCTTTAAGGTGGCTATTATAACAGATTTAAGAAAAATGATGTTGTTGTAAAGACAGTAATGCTTTTTTGCATGAGTCCATTTATTTAACAGGTACTTGAGCACATATTATATGTTAAGTACCTGCTTGGCATCTCTTCTTGGAAGTCTCAAGGATTCTCAAGCTTATCCTATAGAAAAGTGAGCACATGGTCTTCTTTCCAAATCTTTCAGGGTGTTCTAGCTCAATGAAAGATATCAACATCTATCAAGTTGTCCAACATGCCTATCTAAAGGAGGTTTATGAATATCACCTCAATATCCCTTTTCTCTTCAACTCTTGTAGACAATCTAACATCAAGCTCTGCCATTTTTTCCTTCTAAATATGTTGGCATATCTGCACATTTCCAGTTTTTACATCTTGTACCATCTCCTTAACCCACATCATGGTCATCTCTCTCCTAGGCCCTTTGTGCCTCCCATTGGTCTACCTGTAATCACCTTCTCATATCTGCACCATAGTCAGATACTTCCATTTCTGTTCTTTTTTAAGGTAGACTTCCTTGACCACATTGACCCCCAACTCTACATCGTTTGTTCACAGCAGCTCCTCCCTTTTTACAGATGTATCCTTGACATTTCCTAATCATTGGCATGGTTACATAATTAATGCCTGGCTTTCCAACAAAACTCAAATGTTCATGAAGGCAGAGATCCTACTTCGGACTTCATCCACTTTAGGAGCTTGGATGACTGTCTTTCCACCCCTGAAACTCATTTTTCTGAACTATGAAAGGCAGAAAATAACTAAGATACCAGAAAAGAGACTTTGAGCTTTGATAGTCTGTAGATTCTTTGGATATCTATATCTCTATGCATATGCACATATAAATATACACATAGAGGTATGTTTATCTATTTATAGAGATGGACAGAAGTGTGTGGATGCACACACAAACACATACACACACAAATATACACACACACATACACAGCCCAAGGAATCAATACAACTACCTCTGACTCTTCCCTCTCCAGAGGCTTCCTATGCAGATTTATTCTTTCTGTCTTCTGGGTATGACAGAAACAATACATCATATGACCACAAACTGGATTATGCTATTCATTAATTTTATTCAGTTGAGATTTACTGAGTGCCTGCTCTGTGACAGCTATTATACTTGCATCTGGACACTCCAAAGTGAATGGGTCAGGGGTCACTGAACTTTCCCTTGCAGCAGTCCTAATTCCAGTTAGATTAGCTCCCTTTCAGACTTGGCTCAAGGCCACTCATGCAGTGGCACTGAGTGAGACTCTCTACCTGAATTCTCCAGGTCCTTATAAGCTTCGGCCCAAGACTTGGCCATGTTGGCCAGCGTGTACTCCATGATCTGGATGTCCGTGATGGGGCAGTTGCACTGCGGAAACTCCTCGGCACATTGGCAGCGACACTGGCTGTTCTGGCACAGGTACTCCCCCTCCCCATTGCACATGATATAGCTCAAGGCCGACTGGACAAACTTCTCTTGCAGATACTGAGGAAAGATTATCTGAAGACCTGTGTGAGAATAGCAAGAAGGGAAAACAGAAAGGTTAAAAAAAAGGTGTTTCATTAACAATTTCCAAAGGTGATACATAGGAATCTGAAGCTGCTACATTTCTCTCTGTGTATTGGAACCAATATATTTCTGGGCCAACCTAGATCCAGACAGGGTATTATTGGTGAGGCTTCCAGTTGCATCACTTTTACTTAAACTTCTCAGGTCATGACTTTGGCCATCTCTGAAAGGCATACTCTATTCTGTTATAGTAGGACTGAGGCTAGAGCCATGGTATATACCTTTTCCATTTGTGGAGAAAACTCTTATTGAAAATATAACATTATTGTTTATTATTCTTTATTTCCTCAAGTGCTTTCCTTAAGTATTTATATAAACCCTATTTATGAAACACAAGTTCTGAGCTAGGCACTAGGCCTATAGAGATAAAAAAAAAAAAAAAAAGACACAATCCTTGCCCTTGGGGAGTTTACAATATAATCAGCAGGCGTAGACATGGACGCACATCATCATAACATGGCTTTATAGACCTATAGCAGAGAGAGCCATATGAGGCAAATGAACAGCAGAAGACTGCAAATAACATTGTTTAGATAGCAGGGAAACCTTCATAGAGGAGACAGAATTTGGGCTGGTTGAAAAGCAAGTAAGAGATCACTAGGTTAAAAGAAGAACAGGAAGGACATTCTTAAAAGTGGAAAGGCATCATGTGTCTGAAAATTCCTAGTGAAGAAATGAACTTGGATGAATGGAGGTGCTCGTGCTGTAGAAAATAGCTGTAGAGAGGGACAGAGGCCAGTGTGCAAAGGGCTTTATTATATGCTAGGGAATTTGGACATTATTCTGTGGATCATAGGTACACATTGGTAGTTTTGAAGGGTACGAGTAACATAATTAGAGTGATATAATTTAATAGGACCACCGTAACATAAAAACTAACACATCACTAGACACAAGCATCACTAGATAATTAATTTTCTCTTCTTTGCTCTAACAGTGAGGAAGCCATGGTCTACCAATAGGAAGTGACCAGCCCATGGTTACAGGATTAGCACTCTGGATTACATCTCATGATCTTCTCTTTATACTTGAATATTCAAAGTCTTAATACAGAGAGCCAATGATAGAGAAGGATTTATTTGGGCATGAGCACTACTCTGGTACCTATGAAAAGTCAGCAGAGTGGTCTATTGTCTGTGGTGCCCAGAGAGAAGGACAGATCTGGGCTAACTTAATTCATTAGGGCACTTTCACTTAGGACATTTCTCTCCACCTCATTTGGAGCTGCAAACAGTTTTAGCTTCCAATACGAGGTAATGGTTCTACTACTCACTGTGTAAAAGAGAACTGTATTCTTATTTGGATTTTTTTTTTCTCATTTATGCTTCAGGGACACTCCTTAATCCAACTCATCAGGGATTTGCTGAACAAGGTCAGCATTTCTTCCATTTTCTATTCACAGTTGTTTCTAGATTTTTATCTTTTTTCCATTTTCTTCAGGTTTTATATATACTTAAATAAGCCCCATCCTTTCAACCTGTCTTCACATGGCAGCTAAAAGAGAATATTTTCAGAGGGACATTGTGGGAAAGAAGATGATTCCTCCAGCATGCCTTATGGCAGGAAACCACACGCTGTAGTCAGAAACCTGGGCATGGCTGCACTGCATGCTGTAGTCAGAAACCTGGGCATGGCTGCACTGCATGCTGTAGTCAGAAACCTGGGCATGGCTGCACTGCATGCTGTGGTCAAAAACCTGGGCAGGGCTGCACTGGCTCCTCTTCTTACTACCTAAGTCATCTCAAGCAAAATATTCAGCCTGCCTGTTAGGTTCCACTTAGTATCTATGTACAAGGATTATTGAGAGGACTACATGAAAGAATGCCTACTAATTATCTGGAAAAGCTCCTGGCACATAGCAAGCAAACAATAAATGTTATCTATTCTTATTTTTGATGTGATGACGATGACGATATTGATGATGATGCCACTCCTCTGATTAAAGTGGTTAAAGGTTTAACAAAACCTTCAGGATTAATGAAAGAAAAACAGGTGTGGGTGTGTAATCAAAAGGCAGTCTTCACATATTTGCAGAGCTTTGATAAGCAGGAGGGTTTAGAATTCTGTGCCTGTTGAACCAGCATTGGTGACAGGGCTGTTGAGAAAGGTGTATATGTCAATATGCATGGAAGGGATTCTAGCAGATTAAGCTATACAGTTGAACAATGGGCTGCTGTGAGACTGAGTGAGCTCCACATTGATGAGCAATGAGTCCGTATGGGTTTGAGTGACTGTTTGGGAGGGCTACTGTACAAGGGCATAACACACATACCAAAACGTGAGGTAAAACAAATCAAGAATAAAGTCCCTTCTGAACTGAGTCTACAATTCTTTCAGAGTGTGCAATTCTTTCTGAGTCTACAATTCTTTTAGTCATTTTATCTATATCACCATTTTCTCTTCTAGAGCCGAATTTATTTTTAGCTGATCCCAATCCCCCATAGGCAACTGGGTGTATGGATCGGGGTTAAGTTTCTGTTGCTTAAAGGAACTCTACAGACTATATTCTCAGTTCTATTTTTCTAGCTTGCTCATCATTTTCTTTCTCCCTTCTGTAGGGGATAAAATATTCTATTCTTGGTCCCAGCCCAAAAGGAATTTGGGGAGAGCATTTATAGAAAATTGCGTCAAATCATTTTTCCATTTGGCAAGGATACAAAAGGCAGTATTACCTACCCCATTTAATGCAACTGAAAATAGATGAAGTTTGGGGTTGGGGGTTTTCCGGGAGCAGCTAAAATACAAAACTGGCTGCTCTTTAAAAATGGAAACTCAGAACATGCCGAGCTGTCTTGGAGGCAGAATCTCCTGGGCAATTTCGAAAGAGAATAATGAAGACATAGCAATTAAAAAGCACTTTTCTGTAAAATGTCATTACTGTTTAAAGTTACATAACCATTTCTACGGCAGCGGAGGTTCACACAGCAGTCACAGAGAGAGTCGTCTCCTGATGGCCTGTGTCCAACAAAGAGGCCCAGTGCTGACCTCCTACATGGGCGCCTGAATCCTGCCTGCTTCAATGGGAACCATAAATAATTTGGAGGGGGATTTGGCTTGTGAAACCACTGTTTGAAAGATATACAGCTGCCGGCTGGGGTGAAATATTCTGTCCCCACAGTTCCCAAAGACACAACACACAGACACACACACACACACACACACACACACACACACACACGGAGAGAAAGAGAGAGAGAGAAAAGAAAACTGAGAAAATGAGAGAGAAAAGGGCTACTGTTATTGCCAAGCATATAAATTTTGCCTTAGAAAACCCAGGCAGGCAATAGTTGAGAGTTTTATTTGAACATCAACTCACCCACACTGAACATATGGAATATTTTTCTCCCAATCTTTTTATATATTAAAATAATCTTGTTATAATTTAAAATGGAATGTTTCACTGTTCTGCAGAGCATGTGGGCAACGTATATGTGGGAACACCCAAGATGTCTTCCTTCTCTTTTCCTGATTTGTGCCTCATTCTTTTTCCTTTCAATTCACTTTCGACAGGTGCATCTCACAATATTTTTTGTAGCTTGTATACAGTCTTTGTGTGCTGAGATATTATTTCTCTTTCTCTGTGTCACATGATGGGATATCTCTATTTCCTTGCCTCCCTCCTTCCTCTTATCTCCTAATATTCTCTTCTGTACTCAGAATACATCAGAAAAACCCTGCCTTTTTTTCAGTACCTGCAATACACACATCAGTATTGTTCCTCCCATAATCTTTGCACTTGCGTTTCCCTGTGCACCGAATATTCTCTCCTCAGATTTCTGCTTGATCCCTTGTCCTATAATCCAGACCCTCCCAGACCCAGGTTAAAAGGCATCTTCAATTTTTTTCGTAGGATTAATTCCTGGCTGAAATTATCTTTTGAATTTGTTTTATTTTTAATAGTTTTTCTATCATCCCCATTAGAGAGTAGGCTCTAGGGAAGAAGGGACCTGTCTGCCCCCTAAGGGCCCCCAGAGTATAAACTAAGGTCAAGCCCAGTGTAGGCTCCAGGCACTCATTTGTTGATCAAATAAATATATATATATATATTTTTTGAGACCGAGTCTCACTCTGTCACCAGGCTGGAGTGCAGTGGCACAATCTCAGGTCACTGCAACCTCCACCTCCCGGGTTCAAGCGATTCTCCTACCTCAGCCTCCCGAGTAGGGTTTCAACATGTTGGTCAGGATGGTTTTGAGCTCCTGACCTCATGATCCACTTGCCTCGGCCTCCCAAAGTGCTGGGATTACAGGCATAAGCCACTGCACCCTAACAGTCAAAGGAACTTTGAACTTTAAACACTTCCTCCTGCAAGGAGGAAGTGTTGACTTTGAACTTTAAATGCTTCCTTCTCCAAGATGAAAAGAAAGGTGTCTCACGAGGCTTCTGAGGTGTTAGAATTTAAAAATCAGGTGACCTGGCCAAAGTCTCACAACTAAGGTAACAGAACCAGGACTCCAATCTAGGAATTCAACTTGAGTTCTGACACACTCGAGGGTGACCTGGCTTACAATCCCTGTGGTGGCTCCAGCACAGTTGAGACCTCTGGCAATGTTTTATACCCCCTGAAACTCAGGGATTTTTTTTTTTTTTTTTTTTTTTTGCCTATGAGGTTGAAACCCCAATCTCCTTGTATACTAACGAAGAGAGAAAAGGCATAAACTTAAGGCACAACTCGGCTGCCATGGACTGCATGTTTGCGCTCCCCATCCCCTGCATACACACATTCATATGCCAAAACCCTCACTTGCAATGCCATGGTATAAGAAGCCGGAAACTTAGGAAAGTCATTAGGTTTAGATGAGGTCATGTGGGTGGTGCCCTTGTGATGGGACTAGTGCCCTTATAAGAAAAGGAAGAGATGGGAGAAGAGACAGCTTGTAGCTGTCTACAAGCCAGGAAGCAGTCCCTCCCTCACCAGACACCATATGTGCCGGTACTTGATCTTAGACTTCCCAGCATCCAGACCTGTGACAAATAATTTCCTTTTGTGTAAGCCACCCAGCCTGTGAAATTTTGTTACAGCAGCCTGAGCAGACCAAGACACTGTCATAATTAAGTGTTCAACAAATGTTAGGTTGCCCTCCATTTAACTAGATATCAGATCACATTCATTGCCTGGACCAAACTTGAACCCTTCTTGAAAAATCCTCCTTGAATAGCACCATTTGAGCCAGTATAAAACATGCTAAGAATGCATTTTCTTATATGAGGATTAAAATAATTATTATTGGTCTTCGTTTTTAATCACTCCATCATTTTTCTTCTATTAATTTTCCTTCCTTCCTTCCTGTTTTCCTTCTTTCCTCATTTTCTTCCCTCCTTCCTTCTTCCCATTTATCTTTCCTTTCTTTCTTCCCATCTTTCTGCTTCCCTTCTTTCACACATATTCCTGAAGCCCTACTATGTGTCAGGCAGCTGTGCTGTGGATACTAGGGTGAATGAGGCAGACAACTCCCTCTTGTTGTAGGTCTTACTGTTTACTGAGAGAGAGAGAGAGAGAGAGAGAGAGAGATATGTAAACTAGTTGCTTGGATGCAATGAAACCAGTATTCTATGAGAAGTACAAGTTTTTCAGGGAACACAGGGAAAGAACAATGAACTCAGCAGGGACTGGATTAGGGGTGTTAAAAGCACTCTCCACTCTCCTAGGGGGTAGCATTTAAGCTGAGACCTAATGGATACAAGGGGACTAGGGGATGAGGGATCCACAGAAAGAGTAGTCTAGACAGCGGGAAGAGCATGGAAAAGGCCACGGGCATAGAACTCCTTCCAGCTGAGAATCAACTTGGCCCTCACATTTCTTTCTGACTAAGGTTCGTCTTCTTTTGTTTGTTTGCTTACAAGTTCCCTAGAAAAGAAGAGAAAGAGTACTTGCACACAAGAGATCAAAATTCTGAAGGGAAGGGTGACACAAAGCAGAAATCTGTGAGCTCCTTAGAGGAAATAGCATTTCTTATAGTACAAGAAAGATCTTTATTCATTATAAGATGCGATTCTGAGACTCAGGAAAAAAATGGGGCTCACTGTGTTATTGAGTTTCAACCACTGGGAGTACTCAAGTAACAGAAGAACTTTAGGGGACCCTCAAGTTGGATCTCTGGAGACCTTCAACAACATTGATGATATTGCTAGCAGGCACCTGGATCAACTGACCATGCTCTGTGAGGCTGGGGAAAGAAGAATATCTGGAAAAGATAACTGGGAAAGAAGATCCAATCAACAGAAGCTGAAGGTGAACCTAAGACCTGAAGATTATAGCCCAATCTTCATCGCTGACTTTGATTCTGCTCTTTTGCTGACAGGAACTCAGCTTGTTTCTCCTTTTAACAAGTAGTACATTAGGAATTGTTGGAGGAAATAAGAGGTTTAATGCATGCTTCCCACCTCCTAAAGAAACAGAGAGGTTACTCAGATATTGAAAACTAAAGCAAAAAAAAAAAAAAAATTCAAGAACGGGGAAGAAAGTCCTTGATTGATGATTAAAACATTAAAAGTAGTATTGTGTCTGGCACATAGTAGGTTTTTATAAATGTATTTCAAGTATTGAATAAGTCAGTGATCTATTATGAAGACGAAAGAAAATAGGCCTGGAAATAATGAATATGGAAGACTTTGTAATGGCTGTGGGATGTGGGCTGAATCTTGAAACATGAGCATGGTCTGAATAGGTAGATAAAGAAAGTGAACTCAGTATGCCATAGCAGAGGGCATAATTTGGGTCAATCTAAGTCTTTCTTATTCAAGGCAAAGACCATGCATTGTCATAGGTTGTTTTTGGTAAGCTTTATTTTATTTTATTCTATATCCTAATTACCTAATACAGTGGTATTTTTGATGGATTTGCTCTTTTCTGACCTATTTCATTAGATATTAAATACACGATTTCTTACAGTGCCAAGGGAAGAAGGAAAAAACACAGGTTCTATTTTAGTTGAATATAAATATTTTTCTATCCTGTTCTTGTATCAGAATGTGCCCCCTGTAGATATCTCTGAGCTTTATAGGAGCCCCAGCTGTTGTCTTGTACCACTAAGTTCTGCTTGTCAAATTCTGTCCATTTCCGAAATGCACAAGGTGAGGAGAACAACAGCAAGGACTGCACCTTTTGCAAAAAGTCAGCCTGATCCCCTTCCTTGTGAAAGCCCAGGGATTTCAGACTGGCAGATAAAGGACTTTATGGCTCCAACAGCCATGCTGAACTTCAGTGTAATGAAGGCATGCAGGTCAATTACCCATCTGTTTGTGTTTCTATTGCTGTGAATTACAGTATCCATCGCTGACAGCTCATTGGAGTGGAATGAAAATAAGACAATAATTCACCGGGTGAAACTGTGCAGAAAGGGCGAAAAGGCTATGATCTCATTCAGAAGTTCAGCTCTGTCTCCATGATGGGTCATTTACACTCTGGAAAATGAAGAAAGGCAGCTACCTGGGGGTTGGTGAGTGGGTTCCTGCTTCCTTGATATAAGAATTCGGAAATGTCCCCTCCTGGTTAGAGTAATCTTTTGTGTTTGTAAATAAAATCATCTGATCTGCAGGATCTTAAGAAGATTTGGAATCCTTAGGTGAAAGACACAGGTATATGGAATTCAGCACAATAAAATCACCTTTTCAGCAATCAGACGTTTCAAAGGATGAAGCAGGTTGCTTTGGTAGCAGAGGACTCCCCAACATTGGAAGTGTGGAAGCAGAGTTTGAAAGGTGACATGGCACAAACAAATCTTGGTTCCATCAAAGATTCAGATGGCAGGTGGTAGGGTGGGTTATCATTGACCCACATTCAGTGCTCCTTCTTATAATGTCCCCTCTTAGAGATAACTACACATCCCCACTCTCCAAACTTAAGTTCACATGACATGTTTTGGCCAATGAAATATGGGTGCGAGTGATGTGTGTCTTTTCCAAACAAAGCTATAGAAAACAACATATGAGCTCATCAATCTCTCTTTTTACAAGTCCAACAATGTTCCAGATAGGGGCCATCGGAGGAGCAGAATCACAGTACTACTGTGACCACCATGTAGCATAAGGAAGAAATAAGCATTCACTTTGGCAAATCGCTGAGATTCAGGAATTGTTTGTTAGCACAGCATAACCTAGCTTATACTAACAGATACAGGAGTTGACAAACTATAGCCAAATTGACCTGCAGTCTATTTTTATAAACAAATTTTACTGGAACACAGCCATGCAGATAAAAGAGTTGAGTAGTTGCTACAGAGAACATGTGGCCCACAAAGCCTAAAATATTAATTATCTGGTTCCTAACAGAAGAAGTTTGCCAACTCTTCTACTAGATGACCATCAAGATTTTTTCCAACCTGACTTTTCTATGATTCTGCTCTGTGCTGTTGTTTATTCATTTGTCAAGCAAAGATCAATAAGGCATCCATCATGTGCAGACACTGTTCTAGGTTCTAGAGAAAAGACAAGGAACTAGAAAAGGCAAGGAACTAGGAAAGGCAAGGACACAATCCTTGCTGTCATGGAAACTACCCTGTAGCGAGGGAGATAAGACAACAAATAAATAAATAAAAATAGAAAGGATTTATACTGATTAGAGGGGTTGGGCCAGAGGGACTTCCAAATGAGAATTTTAACTTCAAAAAAAGATAATATAGCTTAATTTATGAAATCACCAAGGATAAGGAAGCCAGCATACTTTTTTTTTCAATTTCATAAAATTTCAACATGAACATGTTCTTGAAGCTTTAAGAAGAGGTTGGTTCAATTTAAATATAAGCTTCTTCACAGAAGTCATGATACAAACCAAATTTGGTACCTGTAAGAGTCTGTGCTACCTGATCCCTGGATCAGCTGATGTCTTCAAATTATTCTCTTACCCATCTCCCTTCTTTTTCTTGTTATATCCTGCCATACCATTATCTCTGTTCTCCAAGCATGCCAAGTTCTCTCCTGTTCACATTTTGCCTTCAGCTCTCACTAACTGTTTGACCTTGAAGAAGCTAAGAGGCTTAACTTCTCTGATCCCCAGTTTTCTTATCAAAGCTTCTTTCATAAAGCTAGTGTAAAAATTAAATGAGCTATTTTATATCTTGATTGTCGTGGGGGTTACATAACTGAATATGCTTGTCAAATTCATACAAGAGTCCACCTCAAAAGGGTATATTTGGCTGTATGTAAATTATATGTCAATGAACCTGAAAATAAAATAACATAAATAGCACTTGTGGAGCTCTTAGTACAGGGTAGTTGTTTAAGTGACATTACTTTCTGACCTTGCCCTGTTTTCTATTCCTTTCTCCGGAAGTCTTATGTGGTCTCAGGTAGTCTCTCTGCTGGCAACCAAAAGCACCTTGCACATATTTCCAATCCCAATGGGACACTTACAGTATCATATGCGTGCTCATGTTCATGTCTCTCCTACTCTATAAGCTTCTTGAATGCAAAACACAGCTCATTCATCTACCATTCCCCTGTCATCTAGCACAGTATTGAGTACCCAGAGTACGTGTTTGAATGAAGGCAATTTTAGACAGAATGTGTTTCAGAGAGGACTGTGGTTCTGTCTTCTATGTTTAGCATGCCCCATCTCTACAGCCATCCCTCATTAGCAAAACCTGTATCTTCTTTCACAATATTACAGCTTGAGACCTGAGGCTTTTAAAATTTCATCTCAGTAGTTACAGACACGTGCTCAGAAAGATCTGAGTAAAAAAATACACGGACACAAAGATATTCTTAAGAGAACAATGGTGCTAAAAGACTTGGCCACTAACTTCAGCAAATAATTTGTTATGGATCCATTGCTATAGATTATGATTCTTGAGGACAATAACTTTATCTCTTTTTTTTGCATTCTTTCCAAGGTAACAAGCCCAGTGCTAGATCATAGTAGGTATGCAAAAATTAAAGTACTCAATTGAACATCTATTAAGAAAGTCCTTTCATTTACCACTTTATTAAGCCAGTTCTATACTGGATGCTAGAGATACAAAAAGTGAATATGACATGGTTTATGGCCTCATGGGGCTCTAGTTTGGCACTAGAAAAAGATTTATAAATGTAAAATGACAATAAAATATATGCATACATATGCACGAGTTTGCATAGGAACAAAAAAGAAGACCTCTCTAACTTTTATAATAGTAGAAGAGTTTGGGAAAGTCATTTTGTACAGGATTGAACCTGAATAGTATATATGGTCCAGCATTTGCCAAGTTGTATGCCACAGAATCACAAATCTGCAAATATGCCCAAACCCAAATACATTCAGAAAACTCTGTACTTAATTCACCTCTTTAGACTCATAATACATATTAGCACAGTCAAGACACTGAGAAGTCCTGCAGTAAATAAATGTGGTTTATGTTATTGAATCCAGTGTTTTAATATTAGGGCACTTTTGCTAAATTACTGTGTGGTAACGAATAACCTCAAAATCCCAGTGGCTTATAACCACAAAGGTTGATTTGTTGCTCATATTTCGTGTCAGCTGTGCTTTGGCTCTGCTCCAGATGTCTTCTTCATTTCAGATGTAGGCTAAAGGTGCAGGCTTTTTTCAGGAATATGCCATTCTCATGATAAAGGGAAAAGAGCAAAAGCCATGCCAGACAATGTCTCCTAAAGTGTCTTGCCCAAATGTGTCATGTACCATGTCTCTCACATTCCATTGTCCAAAGCAAATCGCATGGACAAGGCCAATGTCACTAAAATGGAAAGTCACAGAGCCTCCCACAGTGCAGTGCTGCCAGTCACATGGAAATGCACTGTATGTATATAATCCTCTTAGAGGAAATGAACAATAATGTAATAATGAAATCTGCCACAAAATACACTTATTTTTACACCAAATCTTTTTTAAATTTAATTACCATATGATTCAGCAATTTTACTCTTAAGTATATATTCAAAAGAACTGTAGACAAGCATTCAAACGAAAACTTGTAAATGAATGTTCATAGCAGCACTATTCATAGTAGTCAAAGGTGGAAACAACCTAAATGTCCATTGACGGATAAATGAAAAACTAAAATGTAGTATATGTATACAATGAAGTATTAATTCTGGCATAAAACAGAATGAAGTACTGATACATGCTACAACATAGATGAACCTTGAAAATGTAAAATGGAGGAAGCCAGACACAAAATACCACATATTGTATGATTCCATTGATTTGAAATACAGTTATCCCTTGGTATCTGCAGGGGATTGGTCCTAGAATCCCACCCTCCCACCACCCTCTGATACCAAAATCCATGAATGCTCAAGTCCCTTATATAAAATAGCATAGTATTTGCATATACGCTCCACATATCCTTTTTTATACTTTAAATAATCCCTAGATTATTTATGATACTTAATACAATGTAAATGCTATGTAACTGCTGTTACACTGTACTAACTTTTTGTACTTTTTATTGTTGTATTATTATTATTAATTTTTAAATAGTCTCTATCTGGTTGGTTGAAGCCACAGACCCAGAACCCACGGATATGGAACTCAAGGGTATAGAGGGCAGACTGCACCCAGAATAGGCAAATCTATAGAGGCAGAAAGCAGATTAGTAGTTATCAGGGGCTGAAGGGAAGGGGAAATAGAGAATAACTGCTTAGGGGGTATAGAGTTTGTTTTGGGGGTTGTGTAAAGTTGTAGAAATAGTAAGGATATTTGCACAGCATTGTGAATGTACTGTTGCTAAATTTAACACTTAAAAATGATTAAAGTGTTAAATTTTATGTTGTGTATATTTTGCAACAATAAACAAATGAGATTCAAAACAAATCGATTCGACAGTTCAAATAACTTTAAACCGTAAACATTTATTGAGCACCTACTATAAGCTAAACACTATGAGAAAGAGAAGCAAATAATGAACAAATGAAAAAGCATATGGTTTCTCCTCTCAGCGATCTCAGTTACAATTTAGTGGCAGATGTGTACAATTGTACACATAAGACAAGACAGAATGTATCTGGAATATAATAGAGGCACATTAAAAATGCTTTGTTGACAGTGCAAAAGGAGAGCTTAATTCTAAGGTAAGTTGTTAGGAAGAAGATAAGAAGTGGCCCAATCATCTTAAAAAATAAACAGGCACCATATCTCCATGGAGTCAATAAACTAATTATCATGGGTAACTTATTTAGGTTTTGGCCATCCTGATGCCTCATTTCTGCACAATCAATGAGATCGACAAGGAATCTAATGGGACATGGTTGTTAAATAGACCAAATTGCCACATCAACCATTTATCTTTCACGATTTCCATGCTGAGTACTTGGCCACAAGTTTATTTGAAAGGTATAGCCCCACATGGCTACATACCAAGAAGTAACTCCCTGATACTCCTTCTCTCAGCATCAGTTTACACCCCATCAGTTTGTGCTTGCTTAGAATTCTTTACTCCTTCCTGCCCAAGTCTGAGTCTTTAAGTTCCCTCCAGATTCCAGGTTTCTGTAGGTCAGAAGCAGCTCTTTTTATAGTCATATACTCCTGGGTTGCTGCAAAGCCTAGTATCATCTATTCTAGGGTTTTTTTTTGTCTTCTCCGGTTATAGATCCATTTCAGAATATGAGAATAATTATGGAAATCGGTCACACCTACACAAGTTGGCAAGTAATTTTAGGAAAATCACAGACTGTCTAAAGTAAATAGCAGAACCTAGAAAGGTTATGGTGCTGGCACATGGAAAGGGCTATATAAATTCCTGATCTAGTAAAAACCATGACTATTATATATATGCCCCAGGTTGGGAAGCAAAATTATGTAGAGTTTAAGAATACCAGCACTGAGTGGATCTGGGTTCAAATTCCTGCTCTAAAAGGTAGTTACTTAACTTTTGTGAGCTTCAATTTTCAAATCTGAAAAATGAGACTGTTGAGGTTTACATGAAATATTCATATAAAGAAATGAGCTCTATACCTGGCACATGAAAATTACTCACAAATAATAGCCGTTATTGTTAGTATTCTTATTTTATGAACCTTCTTGGTTTTTAGATCAGGTGCTTTCTATGTGATTTCCAAATAAATGAAGAACAATAGCTCTGAGATACATGTGTTCTTATTCCCATTTTACAGATTAAAAGACCTAAGGAAGCTCAGAGGCCTAATTAACTAGTCGAAGTTCTTTATCACTAGCAAATCTTCTCTGCCCATCCTCCTCATTCTATCCGATTTCTAATTAAATCTTCTCTGCCCATCCTCCTCATTCTATTCGGTTTCTGATTGAGTCTTTGATTGATATCTTCAATCCCTTTCTTCTTGAGAAGAATCCTTCTCCTCTGGCGAGCATAGAACAAGGTGCTCCTATGTTCATAAAGTAAAAGCAACAGTTGGATGCAGCTAGCTGGGTGGAAATCAGTAATCTCATTTTTCATGAAGACACGAAAGGCACTGCTCTTTCATTGAAAGGGCCTCATCGGCAGAGCCACAGGAAGCCAGGAACATAAATTCCCATTAGTGCCTCCAGGTCCCTGCTAACTGGACAAGAGAGGCTGTAGGCATGAGCCATTGCTTGTGACTCTAGACTAATTCCTAACAAAGATGATTCACCCCAAAGCTGCTGCTGAGACCAGGTACTGGCAACAATCACTTAGTGTATCACCCTGAGGTTACAAGGCCACATAAAGTGATGGACGTGTGGGAGAGGAAGGGGCTTTAGAAAAAGGAGACCTATTCACTCTCTGTCTTTTCATCCTCTTTGAGCCTCAATTTCTTCATCTGTATAGTGGGGAGCATGATCCCTAACTCTTAGTTGGTGGGATGGATAAATGGGCTAATGGTTATAAGCTCAATGTCTAAGAAGGATAGCATCTCAAAAAAATGTTATTTTTAAACATTTCTCCTACACTTTCTTTTTCTACTACTTGTTGCAAGATGATTTTGAAAATAGTCATCTTCGCTCCATCTGTGACGTCTAGCTACTGAGAAATGGGATTACCGACACTACTCTTCATCAGACTGCTCCTCTTGCTCTGCCCTGTCCTCTCCCTCTACCCCCTTCTTCACTTCCCCTCCCCTTTCTCTCTTTCCACACTTCTTTCTCTTCCTTTCTTTCCTTTCCCCTTCCTCCTAATCTTCCTTATCTCATTATCTTCCACTGTCACTCCAGCACCAATTATATTCAAAAACTCAATTCAGCAAATACATGTATGTACATGTATACACACACACACACACACATATATATATTATATATAATTCCTATACCCATGGCACTACATTAAATATTATGAAATGTAAAATTGGCAAGGAAAAATCTTTGCCTTTAAAGAGGCCTATACTCTAATCTAATAGAAAAGATAGAAAACTAAACATAAATGAATATGTTGCAAGGTGAGTAAAATAAAAAAAAAATCATACTGTAAATGAGGGGTAATCAAAGAGTTATAATGGGATGAGAGGAGGGACATTTTAATCCAGTCCTGTGTATGTGCATGTGTGCATGCAAGATACCATTTTAAATGGTTCCTGAGGACTATGTAGAATGCCATTCAGTAGAGATGGGAATGCAAGGTATCTCTGGTAGAGGATACTGCTGAGCAAAGACGAATGGGAAAGAAGAGGGTGAGTTGGAGGAAAGATAATCTGCGTGATTGCACGTGTTGGTTATTATCATTGCCTCTTCTAGGAAAGTCCCACCTCCATTGTTCCAATGGGCTTTAGAACTGAAGCTAGAAAGGGAATTTGGGACCCCACGAATGTGGGGAAACCATGGAGTGATTTCAGGCAAGCGTCAGTCCTAATAGGCTATGACTTGGGAAGATTAATACAAAGGGGTGAACTGATGTATATTGAATAAAGATCCATTGAGAAAAATATTAATTACTTGATTGATTCATAAATAAACTGATCAAACTGAGATTATCTTTAAAGTTGCCAAGTACACTTTTTATGTATATGTATTTGGTTTAATCCCCTAGACTGTGATCCTCCACTTTGACTAACACAGTGGTTGTTCTTAATATTTGGCACACCATAAATACTTGCTGTGGTTTTTTGTGGAAGGATTTGCTGAGTTCCTGACTATGTAAGGAACACTGCATTTATTCATTCAGCATATATTTAATGAGCACTTGATATTGGCCAAGCACATATGCCATGGAGGATGCAAATATAAATAAAGCAAATATTTTGCAAGTAACACATTGATAGAGGTGGTAAAAATAATACCTAACTTTTCTTAATGCTTAATCTAAGCCAGACATAATGTATATTCTTACATGCATAATACAACAACCATAGGAAGTAAGTTAGTAATAGAGGCTCAGAGGCTGCAGTAACTTATCTGAAACCTCTCAGCCAGCAAATGGTAGAACTAGTACTGGAACTAAGGTCCGTTTGACTCCAGGGCCTTTTCTTGAAACCACTATTCTACATTGTATCTCCTTAGATAAGAAAGAGAGTGACAATGGTCATAATGTAGAAGGTCAGAGAAGCAAAAGAAGCCAGGAGGCTTCTCAGAAGAGGTGGCATTTGGAGAATTCAATGGTATGACCCTTCCTGGAAGATGTAACATCCAAAGCAATAGCAAAAGCACATGCCCTTTTGAAGAATGCTGTGCATGCAATGTAGCACAGAGAATGGCATACAGTAGGCCCTCAGGAAATGGTCATTAGGTTGAACTGAATCCAGTATCATGTGGGATAAGAAGTGTAAGGGTTCAAAGAAGAAAACAGAGTTCACTATGGGCTGAGTGATTCATTCATGTATTCATTCACACAGTCGTACAGCAACTATCTTTTGAGCAGTGTCTATATATCAGTCTCCGTGTATTGTGCCAGAGAGAGAGATGGTCCTTATCAAACAAGAATCTAGGATAATTGGAGAGTCAGATTAATAAAAGGATGATGATACTATTGTGTGGCAACTCCTAGAGAAGAAGTTGTGCAGACCATCTAATGGCCTGGGGAGGGGAGTTTAGAGAAGCTTACCTGAGAGAGATGAACAGTTCAGGAATTGGAGAAAGGCTGTGTAAAAGTGCAGGGCAATAAAAAAATAAAAATAATCGTTTTCAAAAGATGCCTGTAGTGAAAGGTAAGAAATGGCGTGGGCCTGGAGCATGGATATGGTATATGTTGGGTGATAGCATAAGGCAAAGCCAAGAAGATTGGCAAGGCTTGCATTTGAACAGCCTGGTGTTAAGTTAAGAAATCTAAACTGTATACCAAAACTTTCACGGAGGCTGTGAAGGGCTGTGAGGAGGGAAGCGAGAATCTGATTTGGCTTTAAGAAGATCACGCTGGCTGCTGTGAGTCAACGGATCAGCAGGAGTGAGATCTGAACAAGAAGCCTGCTTTGACCCTCATTGTACTGATCTGGGGAAGGGAGAAATGATGAGACGAGGAGCTGAATCAAGGCAGAGGGTGGAGAAGGAATGATTCTGATGAGGGGACATTTGTGCTTGGCATTGAGAGATGGGCCACATTCAGTAAAAGAGAGTGAGGATGTCATTTTAGGCATGAAGAGAGTCCGGGTGCATGAGTGATAGGAAATCTTCTAGTCTAGAAGGAGCTGAGGTTTCAAGCAGAGACAGAAAAAGTCAAAGAAGAGGAAGAAGATGGGAAGAAGAAGGAAAAAAGAGGAGGATGAAGAGAAGGAAGATAAATGATTTAAGACCAAGAAACCAGATAGACCATTTGAATGTGAAGATTTGGAGAAGGCTCTCAAAACACAAGTCTCGGGTGGCCCTGTTGGAGATTCAGGCAGAGGGCAGATGATACCTCAAGTTAGTGGTCTTTGACCCCATCTCCCTTCCCTGGCCTAGCCTCCCATCTCCTAATGATCTCTATCCTCCTTGCATTCATCCTTACCTTTTGGAAATTGGGAATAAGCTAATGACCTCACTCAAATTTTCAGGGGAAATACCTTATGACACTGAATCTACAAATCTAAGATGATATTTACTATAAAACACACCACTTGTTTATGTATACTAAGAAAATAATACCCTGCCAAATTAAACTAAGACACATCATCAATAATAAAAAGCATTCTAATTTCAGAGGTATTAAAATCTGAAAAATCATACAATTTAAAATCTATGATAGGCAATCAAGAAATAAAGATCAAGAAAATGCCTCCATTATCACCTGTGCAAATTGTACTAGCCTCTGATCTCAGGTTCTCCTTTCCCTCTCTGCCAAGAATATGTGCTCCTATCGAAGGCAAATAATTCCAGTTATGCACAAGACCCTATTCACTCTTGCCTGCTCCACTTTGATTGTAAAACCATTCCTCCCTTGCTTGCAGTATCAATTTTTCCCTCTCTACAGAATAATTCTCAACATTAGACAAAAGTTTTGTTGCTTCTATATTAAAAAGAAAAGAAAAATATCACTTTACTCCTGATCACCTTAAGCTATTGTGCCATTTACTGTAATACTACTCTGTAGAGTTTGCCCTTGAATTTCACTTGAATTTGCTCCAGAATTTCACCCCCAGAATTCCACTGAAAACATCCTTTGTCATCAGTGGCCCATGTGTTGCTAAATATCATACTCAGTTCTCAGTCCTCACTTTAATTATACTATTAGCAGTATTTGACGCAGTTACTGCTGTCTCTGTTTTGAAAAACATTCTTTATATAACATCCAAGATTCTATACTCTCGTCTCTCTTCCTACTTTTCTGGCCACTCTCCAGCTTCCTTTTCTTGTTCCTCATTATCATTCTATCATCGCAACCTTTTAACATTAATTTCTCCATGGCACAATAACTGATTTTTTTTCTCTATCTACCCTCTCTCCCAAAGTAATCTTGCTCAATCTCAGATAATTAAATAGTATTTATATCCTAATTTATATTTTCAGTTTTCTCCTCTTACCTTTCAAATGGCTTCCACTCAACATCTACATTTGAATATCGAATAGACTTGTCAAACTTAGGTTCCAGCTCAACTAGGTTTGAACCCATTTTCACATGTCCCATCAAAACTGGTCCTTACCAGTCTCATCATAGCAATGTGACAATTCTACCATTGTAGTTGCTCAGGCAAAACTTTGGGGTCATCCTTGACTTCTCTCTCTCACAAATACTTTTGAGTTCATTACCAAATCATGTCAGGCTAACCTTAAAAATTCATCCATAAATTCAGTCACCTCTCACCACCTTCATTGCAACTATCATGATCTAAGCCACTGTGTTCTCTCACCTGAATAAACATGACAGCCTCCTAACAACTGATATCCTACAACTGTTCTTGCCTTCTACAGTCTTTCTTACTCAATAGCTGTAGTTATCTATTTAAAATCTAAGTCAGGTCAAGTTACTTCTCTGCCTAAATTTTCAATTGCTTCTCATTGCATCTAGAGTAAAATCTGATATAAAGTTTTTGCCATAGTCTACAAGTTTCTACATGACCTGCTCCTTCATTATTTCTCTGATTATAAAGAAGTTTTTTTATTTGTTTATTGTCTGCTTTTGCCATACCCACACATCAATCATAAGCTCAAAAATGATTCATTTATCTTATTCACTGCTGTATATCTGGCTTTAAAAACATACCTGACCATGCAGTTGGTGCTCCATAAATATTGCTAAATAAATAAATGAGTAAATGTATGAAAGAATAAATTTCTGTATCATCCACAGATTTCAGCAAAATATTCTCTCTGCATCCCTTTCCACATCAGGGAGCTACTGAGGCACAGCTTTGCTCCCTGTATACTTCACCATATGGATACTAGATTAAATTACATGACAATGTTGGTAAAACATTCAATGGGCTTCTTGGAAAGAGAAGTATGAAAATAAGAAGGTATCATTATGCCATTAGTGTTATTACCACTATTTGAGCTGTTACTGCTATGACTACTAATAGCCTCTGATCATTCTCATGATGCTTTCTTTCTCATTTCTAATCTCCTCCAAATCCTGTTCTTTCTTTTTTTTTCTATTTTGCTTTACGTTTGCCTTGTTTTAATAAACATTTCATGAAACATCACAAGGTGAAAGTCATTAGAGTGCCACTGATATTGTTCTCAATCCACCAAAGTAGCCTTCTGCAGAATCTGCCCTCCCAGCCTCATTCAAAGGGATGAGAAGAGGAAGAGAGAAATATAGAGGAAACACATTTGAAGAAGCTTGAAGTTAGGCTGAGTTAAAACTGCAGCTCAGCCACTTATTAAATAACCTCTCTAGGCCCTGGTTTCTTCACCTGCAAAAATGGGAATGTTATTTATGCCTTCTTCATGGGAATCATGTTGAGGATTAAAAATATAATAAATACAATTATAAAATAAAAACAAGTTAAAGATATACATAAATAAGCAAAAATAAATCTAATAAAAATAAATTAGCACAATCTCTGGCATATGAGGAAGCACTGAAAAAAATAATATCTATTGTCATTCCTGGCTCCTCTAACCTCAGTTCATGCAGCCTGTCCTCCAGCTGGGCTGAACCACCTCCCACTTTCCCATGCCTCTGCCCTTTATTCATGTTCTTTCTTTGCAGAGGATGTCAACATGGGACATGTTATTAAATAAAACCTAAATAGATACGTATTGTATACACAGAAATGCATACATACAAATAAAGCATGTGCAGCTTTTTGAATTTTCACAAAGCAAACACATCCATGTATTACCAACCGGATTTAAAAAACAGAACATTACCAATATCCCCAGAAATGTCTCTCACACCTTCAGCCACTACCCCATTCCTCTCCCTAAAGGTTAACACTCTCTGGACTCCTAAAACCGTGTATTTGTTTTTACTTTGTTTTCACCCATCTAGGAATAGAATCCCACAGCCGGTACTCATTTACATCTAACTTGTTTCACTCAATGCTGTGTTTGTAAGATTCTTCCATATTGTTGTATGAAACAGTGGTTTATTCTTTCTTATTTCTGTATGGTAAGCTCATTGTATGAATGTATGACAATTTATTTATCCATTTTCTTGTTGATGGACATTTGGGTTGTTTCCAGTTGGAGTTATTTGAAATAGAGTTGCTGTGAACATTTATGTCTTCCGGTGAGCATGTTTTCATAGGAGTCAGGATTGATGGGTCATTGACCAAGGACACGTGCAGTCTTTTGTAGATACTGCCAAGAATTTTCCGAAGTGATTATACCAATTTGTGTTCCTATAAGCAATGTGCCTAAGTTCCCATTGCTTCACATTGTCCCTCCTTGATATTGTCAGTCTTTTTGATTTGAGTCATGCTCATTGCTGTGTTATATTAAATTGTGACTTTAATTTACACTTTTTTTCCTGACTAGGAGAGTTGAGCACCTAAGTGTTTATTTGGCATTTCGACACTCTTGTTTGTGAAGTGCTTGTTCATGTCTTTCATTCATTTTCTTTTCTTACAAGACTATTTCCCTTTTTCTTTTTGACTTCAGAAGTTTTAAAAATATGTATATTCTGTATTCTATAAGTGTTCTTTGTCAGGCACATGTATTACAAATATTTTCTTCCACTCTATGGCTCATATTCTTATAATATTAATGGTATTTTGATGAACATAAATTATAATTTTAATGTATCCAATTTATTAGCCTTTTTTTCTTATACTTAGTGTCTTTTTTGCATCCTACTGAATAAATATGAGCTCACTCAAAAATCATGAGATAATCTGTCTTATATTTTAGAAGTACTTTTGTTTTGCCTTCCACTAGGAGAATATGATACTTCCTCAGATATTTTTTTTCCTATGACTCCTCTAGACAGAATGAATCTGAACAGACAGAATGAATCACTCCTTTTTCTGAATCCCCATAATGCCATGTCTTATTTTATTATGACTATTAGGTTATATATTATCTTGAGTCATAGATACTTGCCCATCTATCCTTTCTATCTCATCCCCACAAGCCATTCACCCAATTGTCTAAATTCTTTATGGTCTTTTCACTAAATCCTCATCATAATGCCTCCTAAGTAACTCTGGGATTGCTCCATTTCTGTCCATCTCAACTGGTACCCCCATGGTCTAAATCTGTGGCATTTCCTCTTGAGTTCTGTAGTAGCCCCCTAAATGTCACCAAACTCTAATCCACTCCCTCTAATTAACTGTCCACACAAGAGTCAGAATGATCTTCTAAAATATCAATCTCTTCATGCTACTTCTTTTTAAAAAACCATTCCATGGTATCCATTGCTCTCAAATTAACTTTCAACTCATTAATGTGCTGCAGAAGCCTTCTAGGACTTGAAAGATTATCTTGTCTTTCTCACCATTGATGTCTGTGCTTTAATTTCACATGAGTTTCTTATTTCTTTGAATACCCCTTCATAAAGATCCTCTGTCTGCCTCTCTATCCATGCCTCTGTCCTCCTATTCATCCTTCAGGTCTTATCCTATATATCTTTTTGGCAGAAAACTTTCCTGACTCCCTGGTACGTTAAGTCCCTATGCTATCTCATGCCATATAAACCTTATACTTTTTCTCCACTAAAATTTATTATGCCTACTCTTGTTTGTTTGAAGCTCATCTTCTCTAATAGAATGTATATTTCCTTGGGGCAGAAACAATGTCTGTCTTGTTCACGACTTTATTTTTTTTGTCTATCTCATTACCAACATGAGTTCTTTAAAAAATATATTTGTTGACTTGAACTGATTTATGATTATATGCCCGGGGTCTAGTATTGGCTTTGGCATGTAGTTAGTCTCAATAAAGGTTTTATAATTCATCATTTTCATAAAATCCTAGAATCAGTGTTGAGAAGAACTTAAAACCACCTGCCTCAATCACCCAACCTAACTGATGCTTAAATAATCTCTATAACATTTGCACCAAATACAATCTACTTATAATTCTCTGATAACAGGGAGTGACTGCATCCTTCAGCAGATCATTCCAGATTTGGTCATAAATGTGTACTAGAAAGATCCATTTTACATTGAGTTAAAAGCTGGGATCCTTGTAACTTCTCCCTTCCTACTAGATTGGGATTGGTCCATTTTATTAATATTAATGGGATTGATTATCTTTTCTACAAGGCAGCCTTTTAGATACCTGCAGCAAGTAATTTTTGCTTCAATTTAACCTTCTTTTACTATTTATCATAGTAAAACACTTTCTCAAGAAAAACTGCAGTTTCTCAACATCCCTCCTGGAGTGTGATGCTCAAACACGGATCCAATCCTCCAGGTGTACTCTAACCCATCTAGGGTAGGACAGTAGGCCTGCTACCACCCTTTCCATTCATAGCATCCTTCTAATAATGTTATCATGGCAGATCTAGATTTTGGAGAACATAAGTCTTATACAATAGCTGTTTTATTTAAAAAATAAATTCAAAATTAGATAGCAAATCAAGTGTGTATTTAGAATGAGAAAAGGTGGGTACTTGGAAGGTGCAGAATCCTTGAACCTTAAGCTTCATTGGCTTCAGGTAAATCAACCTCTAAATGTCCCTAAGATCTCAGTAATTTCCTTGATAGGAATATGTCATTAATTCCTTCTATTTCTGTTCCAATTATAACTCACAATCTTTCCACCCTCAGTATGCACAGCAGGGTGATCAAACACAGACTGGAGCTTCACTGCCTGGATTCAAATCCTGGCTCCCACTTCACACAGTCTCTACAGGTATCGCATGAACTAACACACTGAAAACCCTGGCACACACAAGGAAGATCTGTCTTTCTTATCTACTTTCTTAACAGGCATTAGTAAATCTTTCTGTCTACTCTTTTTTCTGTCTACTCTTTTTTCTGCTACTCTTTTCTGTCTACTCTTTTTTCTGCTAAAGAGGGCAGGGTTACCCTCCATGTATTTAAGTTTCTAGTGTGTTGTGTTTTGTTATTTAATAGTAAACCACTTTCTTGGCCTGAATTTCCCTGAGGGATTTTCATTCACTGCCCTCAAGTGACACTACCAAGCCCTCCATGCATGTTAGAAAACAGAAGATATTTTCTAACCACCTTCTGTAACGGGAGCATGAATCAAAGAGTTGCCAAAAGGAACCAGAAAATAAAAGTCACATTAGTCTCCTCTTAGCTTTACCTGCCAGTCTCAACCCAACTTCCTCCCACTGACATTCAGAATCACCTTTATCATATACCTTTCTAGAAGGTCACATTTTTAGTCTGCTCAAAGTTAAAGCATGTCATTTTTTTTCTGACTCTAAAGTTAATACATGATCATTGTAGAGAAGTTAGAAAAGAAACTAGATGCCTAAAATACATCATCAGTAACCTAGAGATCCAGAAGTAAGCTCTTCTAATACCTGGGCATATTTTCTTGCTACATCATTATTACTATTATTATTATTATTATTATTTTGAGGTGGAGTCTTGCTCTGTTGCCCAGGCTGGAGTGCAGTGGTGCGTGATCTTGGCTCACTGTAAGCTCTGCCTCCCGGGTTCATGCCCTTCTCCTGCCTCAGCTTCCCGAGTAGCTGGGACTACAGGCGCCTGCCACCACGCTTGGCTAACTTTTTGTATTTTTAGTAGAGACGGGGTTTCACCGCGTTAGCCAGGATGGTCTCAATCTCCTGACCTCGTGATCCGCCCGCCTCGGCCTCCCAAAGTGCTGGGATTATAGGCATGAGCCACCGCGCTTGGCCATTATTATTATTAGTACTGAGACAGAGTCTTGCTCTGTCGCCTAGGCTGGAGTGCAGTGGCGCAATCTCGGTTCACTGCAATTTTGGCCTCCTGGGTTCAAACGATTCTCCTGCCTCATCCTCCTGAAAAGCTCGGACTATAGGCGCACACCACCGCGCCCAGCTAATTTTTGTATTTTTAGTAGAGACTGGGCTTCACCATATTGGCCAGGCTGGACTTAAACTCCTGACCTCGTGATCCACCCACCTCGGCCTCCCAAAGTGCTGGGATTACAGGTGTGAGCCACTGCACCCGGCCTATTTTTATTTATCTCTTTAAATTATTAAGATCATGCCACCCATTCCATCAGAAACCTTTTATTTATTAACATTATATCAAATTATTTTTACATATTATTGGAAATTCTTTATAAACATCAGTACCAGTTTAATATTATGTTGTATTAATGCAACATAATTCACTTAGTCTTCACATGTGGAAAATTAAAATCCTTACTTTTTTTGATATAATACATTATGCTTTTTAAAAACAGTGCTATGTGTACTTAAAGCCTTGTTCAACTTTTCCCTGCAATCTCCTCTCCTTTTTATGATGTGAATTAATAAGGATGAAATTACTATTTTAAAGGATATATTTTCTTTAAAATAATGTATATGGAGCCCCAAACATAAACTTGACATATACAGCATATACAGACACCAAAGAAATGTAGATATTTATAAATACAAATTAATTAAAGCTCACATTTCCTTACTATCTGAAAACTAATTAATAATCATGAATTTACTGTCCTGCATATGTTAAAAAATTCTAAATATATATGTATACACGGTATCATAACTGTCTAATTTCCATATTTGCAGTTTTCATTAGATTTTCTATGCTTCCTCTTCTTTATTCTCACTTCACTCCATCCCTCCTGATCCCCTCTCCCACATATCACATCCATGATGTTTCCCCCAACTGACCCCACTTTTTCCACTGGCTTCCTACCTTGAAGGTGCAGTTTGCTCTCCGTGCTTTGCAGAAGGACGGAACTCACAGAGTCCAGATTGTCATAGCTGTTACAGCCCAGAGGCCCAGTGCGTGTCTCTGTGACCTGCAGTAGATATCAAATAAGATAGGTGTGAGACAGCAGTCCTTGTCTAGGACATACCCCAAAGAGTCATGCCCCAGCAGAGCAAAGCCAGCAGAAAAGGCCTCCTGGTTTGAGTCAATGGTCACTTTCTGAGCTTCGTGCTTGTGTCTGGGACCAAGCACAGCTGTCATTGAGTAGACAGGTAAGCAGGGTGGTCAAGCATACAGAGTGCATGCCTGTTCCTACCACTGGTTCTCACTTCACACGGTGGCTGCAAGTAGACATGAACTTAGAAGTTGACACATTATATTTCAAAAGCATTGGCTTTGGAATCAGAAAAAATAGTGTTAAATCCTGCCTAGGTCATGTTTTTACTCTGGGACCTAGGGAAGCCAATTAACTTCTCTAAGGATCTGCAAATCAAAGCCAGTAAATCTCTTCCAGAGAGGTTGTGAGACCAGGTACGATGGGTCTAAACGCCTGGCACATGGCACGTGTTCCATAATGGGTACCTTATCACAAAATGGCTCTATAAGTTATAATGAGTACATATACGCTATTATTAGGCAAGAACAAGAAAACGATGCCCATTTTCCTAAAGAAGTTTTAGCAAGAAGCATTGTGCTGCCACAGGAGAAAATGACCCAATCCTGTGGATGTGCATTTCCAAAACATTGTCTTAGAAAGACTTGAGGTAGTGGGTAAGACAGGAACAGCTATTCAAAAAGATAACCTTGAAATAAGAATGGCTTAGTATGAAAAGAAGCCTCTTCATTTATTTAGCCTTTGCTTCCCGTTATTTAGGGTTGTTTTGAAGTTTGCATTCAGCTATGAAAACACAGCATCCATTGTAGGGAACAATGACTTGGGAGGCAGCCACATGCACCTTCTCTGCCCTTTTCCAGCTGTGAAACCTTGGATCAGTAACTTTCTCTTTCTAAGCCTCAACTTCCCCATCTATAAAATGTTAGTAATGCTATTAGTCACCAAAATAGGGTCAAGAGATTATATTTTTGAAGGGTTTAGCACTTCGGGTGCAGTCATATTTAGTAAATGGGGAATAATTAGGTTTTGTATTTTTCGTTTTGTCTTACAAATAATTTATTTTTATATAAAAAATAATAACATATTTATTATTGAGAGAGAGTAAAACTTACCAATTTACTTTCCTAAAGATACCTCTGCTGGGGAGAACGGTGAATGGGCAAAACTTCTCCACCCGGGTTAGTGGCTGGTCTTAAACAGACCCAGGCCAGCTGCAGTGGTTCATGACTGTAATCCCAGCACTTTGGGAGGCTGAGGTGGGTGGATCACAAGGTCAAGAGATCGAGACCATCCTGGCCAACATGGTGAAACCCCATCTCTACTAAAAATACAAAAATTAGCTGGGCGTGGTGGCACGCACCTGTAGTCCCAGCTACTTGGGAGGCTGAGGCAGGAGAATCGCTTGAAACCGGGAACTGGAGGTTGCAGTGAGCCAAGATCACGCCATTGCACTCCAGCCTGGGTAACAGAGCGAGTCTCCATCTCAAAAAGACAACAACAACAACAAAAACAGACCCAATAGTGAGACAAGTTTTAGACAGCTTGGTCTTGAGGTAGTGGCAAGAAATGGCATGAAAAATCCAAGGGCCAAATTAAGTGCAGAAGGCAGTGCCTACCATAAGAAATGGTTTCTTGAGTGGCCTCTGCAATTTCTCTGAGAAATTCCTCCTATGGAGGCAGACTGCACTTCTAGGATACACGAAAGAGGATTATCTTCTGACAGAGCTTCAATATCTCAATTCCACATCCCATCCAGCGAGGAGAGAACCATTTGGTGATAATGAAAACCAGGCCTCTGCGGCACTCTGACTCCGATGGCTTCATAAAGATCCATCTCTCTGTCCTGAGTTCCCTAACAACATAATCTCCCAAATACAGGCGATTCTTTTCGGATAAACCGGCCCTTTGTTTGTCGGTCTGATTTATTTCTCTCCTTACTACCTCCCTGCTCAGTGACTCTCTCCCTCCCACACTTTTCTCTCTCCTTAGTCAATTTCTGACTCATCTGCCAGCCTTGGCAGGGTAAGACCCCTTGGCCTTATCCTCACCCTTTTTCCCTATAGGTATCTTGGGAAGTCTTAATATAAGGCTAGGTCTGCATTTTCTTTAGAAGAAATGAGAGTAAAGACTGAGATGTAAAATGCAGGCATAATCTGGTTAAAGAACATTTGAGATGGAAACATCTGCACTGAAACCCTCAGAAGAGCAAACATTTTATGTCAAGGATGTCCTCCCACATTCTCTTTATAGAGGCTGTCTGAATTTGTTGTGTTTAAAATGGAATCTTGTTAAAGTTCCTGTGCTCTAAGCACTGAATTGAAAGTCCAGGGCTGCTTTTCTCAATGTGACCATTTAATTTTTAATTAGCTAAAATGGAATAAACTTAAACAATGAGCTCCTTGGTAGCCATATTTTAGGTGTTCAGTAACCCCAGGTGACTAGTGGCTACTATCTCGGCTAGCACAGATACAGGGCCTTTCCACCATCTTAGAAGGTACTACTGGACGGTGCTGGTGTAGGCGAGCCTAGATCAGCAAACCACAGAGTGCCTGTTTTGGTAAATATAGTCATATTGGAATACAGCCATGCCCATTTGTTTTTATATCATCTATGGCTGCTTTTATGCTACAACAGCAGAGTTGAGTAATAGCAACACAGGCCATACAGCCCACCATGCCTAAAATAATTATTGTTTGGTCTTGTACAGAAAACTTTTGCTGACTGCTGGTCTTGAGAGCAGAGTTCTAGTCCCTGTTAAGTTATTCTCTAATTGTATAACCCTCAGAAAAAGGCTTTAAACCTTTAGCCTCAGTTTTCCCATCTTTAAAATGGTGAGTGGGGAGGAAAGAATAAAAAACATAGATGTTTAAAATATTACTGAGCTAGGCATCAGTAATCTAATCGCTGCTATCTCTGAGACCTCGGGAAAATCATTTACCTCTTCATAGTCTCTGTTTCTTCTCTAGAAAGGGGATCTGATAATCTCCATACAGAAGACTGAATGAGAGAACTGTTGATAGTTATGCCATGACTACAGCCAGAATACTCTAGCAAATCAGTATATATGGCCACTGGAATGACAGTGCACATTGATATTAATTACAAGGTATGTGACAATATCAGTCAAAGCAGCTGGCAGAGGGCATCACGAGCTACATGGTTATGAACCTAGAAATTACATCTGTCCATCCACTCTCAGAATGCCTGCATTGCAGTGCTGTTGTATTGAGAACCTGTCGCCCAAATCCACCCCGGAGCTGTACCTTGATTGCTCCAGTTGATATCTGGATCTCATGAAGCCTCCTCATGGTACCATCACGGTCAACAAAGTAGGATGATGCGAGCTGGTGCAGAGCTTCAACACTTTGAGTGGCATTCCCTGACTTCCTGTCGAGGCGACTTTTGTCCATATACATGGTCAAAGCCTCCTCCCCTGGATAGGAAAGAAAAGTAGATAAGAAGGTTTGTCGAGCTTTCATGTGAGAGGACAGGTATGGGACCTGGATGCTGAAAACAGCCTTAAATCTCCAACCAATGTGGCCCACGTTTCCTTTTGCCTCTAAAAATCAAAGGCACAATGAAAATAAACTGTCTAGAGGTGGCTGTAAACACCAGGCTTCATTAGGACAAGGATCATTAAAAAACCCCCAACAACAAAGTCCAGCCCCTAATAATTGACTTCATGCTTCTCACCAGCATCATCTTATAACAAAACCCTCTTCCCCTCTTCCAAGAAAGTTCAGTCTCTTCTATACAATGGCAAATGTGGCATAGACATTCTCTTCTCATTCTTTTCTCCTCCTCCTTTGTCTCCTCATTATCATGCAGTTCCTCCTTTTCCTCTACTCTCCCATCTCCCCTTCATTTCTTTCTCCTTTCCTTTTTCTCTTTCCCCTCCCCCTGATCTTTTCTTAATAGATAAATGAACGGTGGATAGCTAGAAAGAGATATTTGGATGGAAGCAAATGGATGAATGATAGACACGTTTAAATAAATGTAGATGCAAATATAAAAATTTATACATTTTCTTCTATGAAGTTTTTCTTAGACATGCACACATAGATCAGTAACACTGCTAAACTATGATGACTTTTAATTTGGGTAAAGAACTGTTTCTCCAGAACTCCAGAAAGGAAGCTCCAGGGAGCTGCCTCTACTCTCTATCAACTTTGTGAACAAGGGCATGTTTCTTTTTTCTTTTTTTTTTTTTTTCATTCTAAGATGCTTTAATTGGTAAACAGGTGAAAACCTGAAGCTACATTATCACAAACTGGTGCAAACTTTTTTTTTTAAGTTCTGGGGTACATGTGCAGGATGTGCAGTTTTGTTACATAGGTAAACAAACGTGTGCCATGGTGGTTTGCTGCACCTATAAACCCATCACCTAAGTATTAAACCCAGCATGCATTAGCTATTTTTCCTAATGCTCCCCCATCCTACCCCTCTGACAGGACCCAGTGTGTGTTGTTGCCCTCCCTGTGTCCATGTGTTCTCATTGTTCAGCTCTAAGTGAGAACATGTGGTGTTTGGTTCTCTGTTCCTGCCTTAGTTTGGTGAGGATAATGGCTTCCAGCTCCATACATGTCCCTGCAAAGGATATGATCTCATTCTTTTTTTGGGCTGCATAGTATTCCATGGTGTATATGTACCAAATTTTCTTTATCCAGTCTATCATTGATGGGCATGTGAGTTGATTCTATGTCTTTGCTATTGTGAATAGTGCTGCAATGAACATATGTGTGCATGTATCTTTGTAATAGAATGATTTATATTCCTTTTGATACACACTCAGTAACGGAATTGCTGGGACAAATGGTATTTCTGGTTCTAGATCTTTGAGGAATCACCACACTCTCTTCTACAATGGTTGAACTAATTTACGTTCCCACCAACAGTGTAAAAATGTTTGTTCAATTGATTTGTCCTTTTTTTCTCAATTGATTTCTCCTTTTTGTCTTTTTCAGTGTAGCTGCAAGAAAATTTAAAAGGAGCTTATGTGACTCACACTTGGGGTGACATCATATATCTATTGGCTAGTGCTGGTCTAGGGATACAGAGTCATAGGAGATCATTTTAATATACCAGGTGAATAGCCAAGGTAGGGGAGTGCACAGAATGCAACGCAGACCAGAGAAAGGGTGGGCACCTGCATCCTGTAGATAATGTGAACCACAAGGCCTGGATGATCTGGGCACTCCAGCTATAACTTTTGCTGCTCTCTGTGTTTGCTCTACCCTGTACAAATGTGCCCCATTTTCCCTCGTCGTTAGGACTTCTATTTTTCTGTTTTTCTCCCGGCTAACTTATAGTCATCCTTCAGGTATCACCTAAGACATCACTTCTGGGGTGCCTTGCCTTAGTCCTTCACTCCTTACCTGAACTAGATTAATAACTCTCAGGTTTTACAGGCCAAGGCTTGAGTTGAGTTCATGGTAAAGCACTTGCGTTTGCAGTTTCCCTAGAAGCTTTACTATTATGTAGTAATACATGATTGTCTATCCTTTGGCCCCCACAGCAACCTGAATAGATGTGGCTTAAAACTGATGCTATATCCAATTAGACTTTGAGTTCCGGGGGCCATGGGAAGTGAAGCAGGGGAACAAGGACTCCATCCAATTCACCATTCTAATGTTCCAATGCTTATCCTAGGGTCTGATGAAGAATAGATGTTCAGTTATCAGTTGATGGATAAGTAGATAGATAGATAGATGAGTGGATGGTATATAGATGAACAGACAGCTGAGTGGAAAGGTGAAAGTTAAACAAGTGAATATGCTAAGAGTTTGAGCCATGAGGCAGAGGAAATAAATGTTCCATGTGTCAGCTCAGGCTCTCTTAGGGGCCTGTGAAGGAGAAGGTGAAACAAGCCCGGTTCCCTCTGGACTGAGAACTGGCAGAAGCAAACCTTTAGATCAAGAGGGGTTAATGGGCTTCTTGCTGCATTATTAAGGCTTAATTTCTTGTTTATTAAGAGAATGTTCTGTTTAGAATTGCTTTCCCCCTTGGGCATTCCTGCAAATTGCCTCTTCGCCCCACAAAGGCCTTTTCTGAGTCTTTCTGTTCTTCAGGAGACTTCACCTCACTGCAGCACCTTGTTTCAGAGGTGAAGAAAAGGGGACTTTCAAAGGGAATGAGGAAGAGTGGAAGCTGATCCTATTACTTTTTGAGTCAATAGGAGATTGTGCTCCCAGATAGGAGATGAGGTGTCTGGACTTTAGCCCTCTGGGACATAACTCTTCCTTTCCTTCTGAGCCCCTGGGATTTTATTCTCAGCCTTCCTCGTAGTCAAGGGGACTTCTCCCAAAATGCAGGGAGGGAAATAATGAATATACAAATAAACAAAAAAGATGAGCCCTCATGTATAAAAAGACATCCACGCAATACACACGCTCATATGCATGTGCAAGCTCACATACACACAGACACACATATATATGTTGCAACCATATATATGTGAGTGATGTGTACACGTGTGTGCAATGTGCATGAATACATGCTCATGTATAAATTAACTCATATCTAAGCAGGAATAGGCTTTGTGAACATCTGTCTATACAGGTAGGCATTTGTGCACATCTGTTTACACAGATGTACTTCCATGCACGCATAGTCATACATCCAAGCTTAACCACACGTGTCACACAGGCACCCAGTCTCCAAGGTGGTTCCTGCAGCCCCAAGATATGGTCATCAGGGGGACTAAGGAAAATTTCTCTGCCTGTTTTCTTGTGTGTTTTTCCCTTCACCCCTCTTCATAAAAGTATTCACATGATGTATTTTATTAGTTTAATAGATTTCACCAAAAATCTGGAGATCCCATGGAAATCTCTTATTTGTTGGCCCTCCCATCACCTCTGCTTCTCCATTCCCATAGCCTTCCCTTCCTCTTTCCTCTTCCTAAAGAGTGAAACAAACACATTTATTTGTCTCATAGGTGACAGGTTAAGAAGCATCTTTTAGTATTTGATTATCCCCTTGTGAACTTACCTGACATGTCAAAGAGTTTATCAAAGCATTTTTTCTCAATGAACACAGTGGTCTTAGAAAAAAATTACAGTGAATAAAATTATTTGCACCTCCTTCTTTATAGATAAAGAAATTTATATTCAGACAGAAAAGTGAGTTTCTCAGTGTCTCCCACTCATCTAGTGAGT
The DNA here is from genome assembly GCF_029289425.2 of Pan paniscus. NCBI lineage: Eukaryota > Metazoa > Chordata > Mammalia > Primates > Hominidae > Pan > Pan paniscus. The sequence goes on along the minus strand of NC_073260.2, from coordinate 20,098,319 downwards.
AGCAGAATTGGGTCTTAATCTGGATTCCCAAGTTTCTTAGCCCCATTAAGTAACAACAATAATAGTAAGAACAAGAATAGTAACATAGCAACAATTTGTTAAGTGTCAGACAGTATGCTAAGCACTTTCAATAGATGATTTTATTTAATTTTTGCAATATGCATGAAGGACTACTATTGTAACTATTTAGGAAAGAGGAAACTGAGGCTTAGAGGATTGAGTTACTTGCCAAGGTGACTGTGATGGTTAATACTGAGTGTCAACTTCATTGGATTGAAGGATGCAAAGTATTGTTCCTGGGTGTGTCTGTGAGGGTGTTGCCAAAGGAGATTAACATTTGAGTCAGTGGACTGGGAAAGGCAGACCCACCCATCATCTGTGTGGGTACAATCTAATCAGCTGCCACCGTGGCTAGAACGAAAGCAGGCAGAATGTGAAAAGACTAGACTGGCTTAGCCTCCCAGGCTACATCTTTTTCCCCTGCTGGATGTTTCCTCTCCTTGAACATCGGACTCCAAGTTCTTCAGCTTTGGGACTCGGACTTGCTTCCTTGCTCCTCAGCTTGCAGATGACCTATTATGGGACCTTGTGATCGTGTGAGTCAATATTCCTGAATAAAATCCCCTCTATATATACATCTATCCTATTAGTTCCGTCACTGTAGAGAACCCTGACTAATACAGTGACACTAAGCTGGTGAACAGCCGGAGGCAGGACTAGAAGCCAGGTGATCAAACTCTAGAGCCTGCTCTTTCATTCCGTACAACTTCCCACCTCCCTTCTCTCATACTGCAGAGGAGGCTCTTAAAAAACATGTTTTCCATAAGTGAATGAATGAAGTGATGATGTAAGAAGAGCTTTGCATCATTTATGGCACATAGTGTTCAATCAACAATAAATCTCTTTGCCTTCCTTCTCTCTACTCCTCCACACTGAGGGCTGAGGGAACATTTAGGGCCTGCTGTCCAACACCAGATCTCAATCCAAAGCTTTGCATATTTTAAAATGTTGTGTTGTAAAAATAGGAAAGGAACAAGGCTCTGTGAATAATTCACCACCTTGCCTTAGAGAAATTAAAAATATATTTCATTGAGGAAGAAAGGTCTTGGTTACTTGGGGTTTCCAGGAACTCAGACAAGAGCACAGCTTTTAATGGAAGAATTGAATTGGTCTCAATGCCTTTTTTACCCCCAAGTGAAATGGAGGAGGGGATAACCAAAGAGTTTAGGTTAATGCTACACTTAATGTAGAAATGAATTCATTTTCACTTTACAACAGAATAGAATTTACACTAATGATTTAATATTCAAAGTCCTACTTAACTTAATATCTAACTGGCAACAGACAGCTAACACATGCTGGTTGGTTGGTTGGTGGAGCGGGTATTGGGTTGGTGGGGAAGTGAGTTGGTTAAAGAGATGACTGGCAGCCGGGCACGGTGGCTCACACCTGTAATCCCAGCACTCTGGGAGGCCAAGACGGGCGGATCACGAGGTCAGGAGATCAAGACCATCCTGTCAACATGGTGAAACCCCGTCTGTACTAAAAAAAAATACAAAAAATTAGCCGGGCATGGTGGTGGGCGCCTGTAGTCCCAGCTGCTCGGCAGGCTGAGGCAGGAGAATGGCGTGAACCCGGGAGGCGGAGCTTGCAGTGAGCCGAGATCGCGCCACTACTGCACTCCAGCCTGGGCGACAGAGCGAGACTCCGTCTCAAAAAAAAAAAAAAAAAAAGAGAGATGACTGACATTGGATCAAAAACAGAATGCAGGCTTTGTGCATGGAAAACACTCACTTAAAATCTTAGCTTTATTACTTACTACCTGTACTTCTTCTGGGTCTCAGCTTCCTTATTTATAAAATGGAGGTAATATGACGTGCAGTTTTGAGGGCTAAAGACAATGTACAATGTCTGCTATATAGCAAATAACTGTTAAGTAGTGGATAATATTATTGTAGGAATGAGTAAATTTGCCTAACCAATCTCTCCACCACATTCCCCACATTATGAATCGGGTCTTCCTACATTGTATGCTGAGCCTAGAAAGCTCTGCCACCTCCCTTTACTTAACCAGCTCCTGGTGAACAAAACTGTCACTTCCTCCAGGAAGTCTGTACTGACCACTCCAGTTGGTAGTGCTCAACATGTCTCTGAAGGAGAAGATCCCCTGTTATAATTACACCTCAGTCCACCCTGCCTGTATCAATATGCCAATCTCTCCTAGTGGGCATGGGCCATACCTAAATGCAGCCGGCGACTTTGTGAGTATGTGGCACAGCGCTCTATCACTAAAGGGGCTTCCTCAAAGTTCAGTGAATCCAGTCACTGTGGCAAAACTGGTGCCTAAGGGATTGCTCGTAATATTAAATGATGCATTCAGGCAAGATCCACAAGCATCTAAAGGCACTAGTCTGCACTATTTTCCATTCATTGTCTTTGCATTTATTTCCTCTCCTTTATCCAGCCCTCTTACCCTTGATCACTCAAAAACTGACTGGCCCTGATGGGGAGGGATGGGTAAGGCTGAGCAGGGTGGAACAATTAATCTGCTTTCCCATTAACCTACTCTAAGCCCACAGGAGTTACAAATGATAGCCTGTTTGTAAAATGATAACCTCGATTTATCAGTCTCTAAAGTAGACTTAAATAAACAAAGCATATTCCCTAAACAATATCTGAAATTTAATTATTTTCCCAGATTAGACCAAAGGAACTGAGAAAATGATCAGATTAGGCATTTCTAACAAATGGAGCCAATTCCAAGGTTAAGCCATATTTTCAGAAAATTTAGTAAACTCTCAAATTAGACTGTCCCATAGAACTGAATCACCTCCTCGGATATGATCACAACGGCCAAGACAATTTGGCTTACCTGGCTATAAATGCTTTTGTGTGATGTAGAATGGCAGAGAAGCTAAGAAGGCTTTGCTGTTAAGACATCCCACTCTCCCTTCCCATCCCAAACCCAAAGTCATGAGAAGGCTCTGGCCCAGTGGCTGCTGACCTACCTCCCAATGTGGCTGAGATGAGCAGGTGGGTGCCGTACTTTTTGATGATGGTATCGATGAACTGCTGAGTGGTGGGTCTCCTGCCAAGCAGGCGGATGCTCCTTTGAAACTCCGGCATGAGGGGCACTGGATGGCGGACCAGATCTCTCCTCTCGATGGCTGTGTTCCTCACCTTCCAACGGGCAAACTCCCTGGGCAGGAGAAATGAGCAACACTTCTCAACTTACCACCACTACCCTTAAGCCAAAGTCCACCCAACCATCCATCCAGGCATCTCTCCTTAAGTGGGAAAGTGCCTACAATTTTAATATGTGTCAAGTGATGCTTTGATCTGGAGCTTCCAATCATCTGCAACCAACAAATATTTATTGAGTACTATTCTCATCACAGGAATATTGAACTAGATAAACAATATCATTGTCCTCAAGTTGTTTACAGAGCACCAGGGAGACAAATATCAGGAGTTACTTTTATTAGGGGTTGGGTAGAGGGACTGAGGAAAAAGAAAGAGTAATACAAATAATAATCTGATGATAATATGGATGATGATAATGTACTGATGAAAATTTTCATGGTATTTTATAGTCCCCAAGAATATCATGTCTAAGTTCTTATAATGATCACACTAGCCCTGTGCCAGGGGATTATTATCCATTTCTGATACCTGTCACAGGACCAAGTCCTCCATTGTCTTCTAGTTGTCTGTCCATCTCTCTTGCTAGACTGTAAATGACACCACAAGAATAGAATCTTCTGGCTGGGCGCGGTGGCTCACGCCTGTAATCCCAGCACTTTGGGAGGCCGAGGTGGGCGGATCATGAGGTCAGGAGATCGAGACCATCCTGGCTAACATGGTGAAACCCCATCTCTACTAAAAATACAAAAAATTAGCCGGGCGAGGTGGCGGGCACCTGTAGTCCCAGCTACTCAAAAGGCTGAGGCAGGAGAATGGCGTGAACCCGGGAGGCGGAGCCTGCAGTGAGCCGAGATCGGGCCACTGCACTCCAACCTGGGCGACAGCGAGACTCCGTCTCAAAAAAAAAAAAAAAAAAAAAAAAGAATAGAATCTTCTTAGGCACTCCCTAACCCAGCCCTGTATATAGCTCAGTGCCTGTTACATGGCAGGATTCATGATAATGACAGACAGAGAAATAAACAAATGGAAGGAAGAAAGGAAGAAAGGAAGGAAGGAAGGAAGGAAGGAAGGAAGGAAGGAAGGAAGGAAGGAAGGAAGGAAGGGAGGGAGGGAGGGAGGGAGGGAGGGAGGGAAGGGAAGGAGGGAGGGAGGGAGGGAAGGAGGGAGGAAGGAAGGAAGGGAGGGAGAGAGGGAGGGATGGAACGAAGGGAGAGAGAAAGGGAAGGAAGGAAGGAGAGAGAGAGGGAGGGAGGGAAGAAGGAAGGAAGGAAGGGAGAGAGGGAGAGAGAAAGGGAGGGAGGGAAGGAAGGAAGGGAGAGAGGGAGAGAGAAAGGGAGGGAGGGAAGGAAGGAAGGGAGAGAGGGAGAGAGAAAGGGGAGGGAGGGAAGGAAGGAAGGAAGGAGAGAGAGACAGAGAGGGAGGGAGGGAAGAAGGAAGGAAGAAAGAAAGGAAGGAAGGAAGAAAAGGAAGGAAGGAAGGAGGGAGGGAGGGAGGAAAGGAGGGAGGGAGGGTGAGAAGGAGGATATATAATAGTAGACAGGACCTAAGGCACAAAGCAACCTGAGGACTGTTCTAGGATAATCCAGAAATCAAATATTGAGCCCAGAGCTCACTTTAATCCAAAATGTTAACATGTATTCATTGAGCACCTAGTATTTTAAAGCAATTAAGCTATGTTCCAAAGACCATGTGGGAGAATTTCCATGTTTGCTTTCACTAATAACAGAGGATCTCACAACCAAACGACACCAAATTTGGAAGTCCAAGTCTCGCTCTCCCTCTTACAAATTATGTGTTGTGATCTTGTCCCCTCTCTAGACCTACATTTCTTCATCTATAAAATTCAATTATCTATTTGCTACTGCTGATGCAGGAATTACGTGAAACATAGAGTGCAAAATACCTTTGGAAACTGCAAGGTGCTAATTTAATGTGAATTATTGTTTTATAACTTTATTTTCTCACAAGTTCCCAGACATGTACATGTAAATCATTAAAAGTTCACATACAGTAAACTTGGAGCATACAAACTGAGTACAAGTGAAAACTTAGAGGGACTGAGTGAAGGTTGCTTTTGCTCAGTAACAATCACAGTTCCCACCAAAGATGCAGCTCCCCCAGAATGACCAGCTCTCCGACCTGCCTGAGTTACATGCTCTCGGTCCCTTGAGGAAAACAGACTAGACAAGAGGGCTGTAAGGTCAGCTGAGATAAATGATGGGAACCAGAGTTTAATGAAAAGGTCTCTCTCTCCTGCCACAGGATGGGAGAGACGAATGAGGAAAGGGACACAGGGCAAAGAAGCAGCAGAACAGTGGGGGTATCTGGCCGGAATGTGCCCTGGTAATTTAGTGGTGGTGTCTGACCCCTGATTCACAGAAAACTGGGTCTGAGAAAAGCTTTCACATTAGAATATGTTTCCAAGATTCAGAGATCATGGTCTGTGTCTGAGTAAGAAATCTCTGTCCATAATTCAAGACATAGTTCAAATTTGAAGTCCACTGAGTACCTTGCATGTTGTTGCAGGTACTTAAGTCAATCAACTGCACTCAGTGAACCCTTCAAGACACCTACTAAGGGCAACATATGATGTCCACGGAAGGGGAATGCACATGTCACAGTCCCTGTCCTTAAGAAGCTCACAGTCTGGAAGACTTTTCAGTTTATTATAAATCAAGGACTACAGGACACAGGAGGAGGAACCTGAACTTTTCGGGCCTCTAGGGAAAGCTTCAGAGAGGAGGTCATGTTTGAACTATAGTTTTTAAGTTTGCATGGAATTTAGATCAATGAAGTGTGGTTAAAAACAAAAACAGCCAGAATGGTGGTGCACGCCTGTAGCCCCAGCCACTCAGGTGGCCAAGGCAGGAGGATCACTTGAACTCAGGAGTTCAAAACCAGCCTGGACAACATAGTGAGACCTTGTCTCTAAAAGTAAAAGAGAAACAAATAGACACAAAAACAACAAAAAAACTAACCATGGGGAGGAAAAGTCAGGAACAGTGAGCAGGGATACAGAAAACGTTATGAAAAGGGCAGAATAAAATAGGGGGAGCATGAAAAAGAGGGTGTGGGAGGCAACAAGATGGAACAAGTAGTTGACGGGATGTGGGGATGGGGGAAAGACCTTGACAGCCAGCTGAGACAAATGTTACAGGTGTGGCAGGCAGCTTGCGGCTTGAGTCCTAATGACCTCGGGCCCAGGGACTTGTTTCTAATTAATAGAATATGAAAGTGATGGAGTGTCACTTTCACGTTTCAGTTACAAAATTCTTCGATGTCTATTTTGTGTGTGTTCTCTCTCTGTGTGTCTCTGGTTCTCTAAGTCCCTCTATGTCTTTCTCTGTCTCTGTCTCTTTTTCTGCCTCACCCACTGGCTCTCTGTTCCCTCTCTGTTTCTTGCATTGGCTCTCCTGCTCTCTCTGTCTCTGTGTCCGTCTTTTCTTCCTCCCTCCCTCTCACTCGCTGCCATGCTGTGAGATGCTCTATGGAGACATCCACATGGCAAGGAGCCAAGGGAATCCTTAGGCCAACAGCTTCCGAGGAAATGAGGCCTTGCAAGGAACTGAATCCTGGCAGTAACCATGGGCTTAAGCTAGGAAACAGACCCTTCCCAAGCTAGCCTTGAGATGACTGCAGCCTGGTAACAAACCCAGAGACAGGGCGTCCAGATTCCTGACTCACAGAAACTGTGAGATAATATTGTTTTAAGTCACTGAATTGTGAGGTAATTGATCAATACACAGCAATGAGAAATGCCAAATATCTCTGAGGAAAAGAGTATTTCCTTATCAGCTAATCCAAGAAATTTATAAAATTATATATACATATAATTATGAGGTTATATATATATATGCATATAAACATACTCATATATCAGTATATAGAAAAATATATATAGTCATACGTGTGTGTGTGTGTGTGTGTGTATATCACTTTTATTCATAACTTACTGTCTTGGGTTGCTTTTTTCATATGAACACACCCGTATTCCTTAAAATTAATATTTATTTCACACAGAGAGGTTAAGTAACTGTTAAAGGTCATGTAGCTAATGAGTGGTAGAATTGAGTATAGAAAACTGGCACCCTGACTCTTAAATCACTCTTTTAATGTAAATATTGAGAGGTAGAATATAAAAGCATAGTAGAACCAGTACCAATACAGAAGAATGATGCCACCCCCACCACCAAATTACAAGGCATGACTCAATTCCTTTTTTTGAAACAGCCATCACAGTCTTTGACGTTCACCAGCAATAGACCAGGACCTGCCATCTGTGTTGCTTCCTTGAAAAGAAACTCAGAAAGATGCCTATGCCAGGTACCCAGTTTATCCCTCACAGGGTGGATGTAAGCCCTAAGTGAGGAAATGTATGTGACCTGCTGAGCACAGAGTCAGGTACTTGGGGAGAACTCAGTAACTGGGGATGTTACCCTAAAGAACTAACTACCTGCTCAGCACCACGGACAGAGTTTTTTATCCCAAGGAATTGGTCCACTGGGGGAAGGAGGACAAATGGTTGTTTAGGGAAGGTATTAAACTATAATGTACAATATGGAGGTTCCTCAAAAAACTAAAAATAGGACTACCATATGATTCAGCAATGCCACTACTAGGCATATACCCAAAAGAATGGAAATACATATTAAAGAGATAGGACCATGTCTTATCACAGCACTATTTACAATACGCAAAATGTGCAATCAAACTAAGTGCCAATCAATGGATGAATGGATAAAGAAAATATGTATACATACTCAATGGAATATCATTCAGCCATAAAAGGGAATGAAATCCTGTCATTTGCAGCAGGATGGAAGGAATTGGAGGCCATTTTGTTAAGTGAAATAGTCCAAGCACAGAAAGACAAATATCACACATCCCACTCATTTGTGGGAGATGAAAAATGGACCTCGTGAAGATAGAGAGTGAAATGATGGTTCCCAGAGGCTGGGAAGGATAGTTGGGGAGGAACGAAGGGAAAAATAAAACATATAAATGCATTTATTACCATGGAATTGAACACTTAAAAATGGTAAAGAACAAAAAGAACAATGAGCTCCATGTGCAAAAATGGAGGTGAAAGAGAGGGGATAGGACAGTTAGAAAGAAAGGGATGTGTGTGTCTGTGTGTACCTGTAATACATAAATGATAAGAGCTAAAGGCAGAGAGGTTGTCAAGGACCACAGGATGAATGACTATGTGTCAAACTATGATAGTAGATTACAGTCTATAAACTCTGTTCTCACTGGCCAACAATCCAGGCTAAAAGCATTTTGAAGACAGGTTTATGTGGCTCTGCAACCGTTACAGGGATGTTGGAGCAAAGACTGTAATAATCACAGGATTCTGTGATTATTACACTCTTTACCAAAGTACACTTAAGTAAAAGGGCTCAATAGCACCCAGATCTATTCAGAGCTAGATTTAAACAACATTAGAGACAAAAAGGTTGATTACATATTTGAAATTTGAGCACCTACTATTTTTTCAGCTCTAAAGATACCACAGTAAACAAAATTAATGAAAGTCTTGCTCTCAAGGGGCATACATGCTGGTGACAGTGGACAGATAACAAAGAAACAAATATGTAATGTGTCAGGGGAGATAAGTGTTATAAAGACAAATAAATCACGGGGAGGAGGCTGCGATGTCATTTCATATAGGTCATCAGAAAAGGCCTTTGTGATTTCATGACATTTGAGGAGACACCTGAAGGAAATGAGGGAGGGACCATAGGGCCACCTGGTGAAATAATGTTACTGGAAAAAAATAACAGCAAATGCAAAGGTCCTGGGGTGGAAATGTGTTTGACACATTTGGGGAACATCAAAGGGCAGCCTAAATGAGTAGAGGGGTGATATGGGAAGAAAAATAATATCAAAAGATGAAGTGGAGGAACATAGACCTCAAAAGGCTTTGTCAGCCTTAGTAAAACTTTTTAAAAAATTCTAAGTAACAAGAAAAGTCAAAAGAAGGCGTTGAGTCTATCTAATCTGATTTACGTTATCAAGGAAGGGTAGGCAAACATTTTCTATAAAGGTCCAGGTAGTAAATATTTTAGATTTTTCAGCCACAGGTACCTGTTGCAACCACTCAACTGTGTCCTTGTACAGGGAAACAGTCATAGACAATACAACTGAGTGTGGATGTGCTCCAATAAAACTTTATTTACAAAAGCAAGTGCCCAAATATATTTGGCCTATGGGAAATATGTCCTAAAAGCTTCACTCTTACTCCATTCATAGAAGTCATCAAATCCAACTAATACCATCCACTGATGGGAAAATTGAATGTCAAAAAGATTGAGTTATTTGATCAAGATCACACAGCAAACGATCAGGAAGGATTAAATCAGAGCCCAAGGCTCATGACTTCAAGTGCAATACCCTTTCTATTGCAACATGCCACCTTAAAAAAAATAATGTAAAAGAAAATACATAAAAGAAAGCAAGCCTTGCTTGCCATGTTGTCTAACTGCTCTGCTGGCCCGGGAACAATTTCATGTCAGTTCTCAGGGAATTGAGCACAACATAAAATATGTCTTTCCTTCTGAGTGCACAGAACAAGCAAATTCCCCTTGGAGGAGAAGGCAGAACTCACAATGGCATAGGATCTGTGGAATATGCTTATGCCCAATTAAGCATCCCAGCAGGGTGGGCAAACCAATTAGACTGAGATTAAAATAAGATCCTGGATGGAAGTCGTGGGGTGTCTGCAGCAAGGGCCATCCCACTGGGGGAGCCAGAGGTGGGAGGGCAGATGATGACAGGGCCTGGGGATGGATGAAGACTGCAGCCAGGGATGCTGGATTTAAGATGAGGCTGGAGAGAAAATTATAAGTCCGAATCTTTCTTTTTAGAGCAAAGTACTGCCTGTATAGGAATCCTCCTTCATCCTCTTTATTAGTCCTCTACTTTCCTTCATACGTGCAAAAAAATACACATATGTACACTCAATGACACAGTGCACAGAAGGAGACATGATTACGAGACAGAAAGGAGAGGCCAGATGCAGTGGCTCACGGTTGTAATCCCAGTACTTTGGGAGGTCAAGGTGGGCAGATCGCCTGAGCTCAGGAGTTCAAGACCAGCCTGGGAAACACAGTGAAACCCCATCTCTACTACACATACAGAAAATTAGCCAGGCGTGGCAGCATGCGCCTGTAGTCCCAGCTACTCAGGAAACTGAGGCAGGAGAATCTCTTGAACCCGGGAGGCGGAGGCTGCAGTGAGCCGGGATCGAGCCACTGCATGCCAGCCTGGGCAACGGAGCAAGACTCCAGCTCAAAAAAAAAAAAAAAAAGCACGAGACAGGAAGGAGAACTGGCTCTGTGCTCTTGGGACGGTGTATTCATTCCTGGATATCCGTGTCTCTACCTGTGAAATAAACTGATTGAATTGGATCATCTTTAACCCTGTATCCTCCAACCTAGGCTCTAGGGGTAAAACTGTGAGTTATGGTTCTACCACCTATTGGTTTATACTTTGTAAAATGTAAATGGTAGCTACCTTACAAGGACAGGCTTAGGATTATATTAAACCATGAAAGCATCAATAAAATATTAAAGTTATTATCAATATCATCATTGTTGTTATGATTACATGAGCAGCTACATTGGAAAGCTGGGTGATAGTGGATAGATGGTGGAGTGAGAAGGGAAAGGACACAATCATGCTCTTTTAAAATTCCAGTAGATAAAACTTTAGGGAAAGGTGGGATCTGATTCTTGTGAAGTAAGCTGAAAGTAGCAAGGCTAAATTTAAGAAATGAAGCAATAGTTTATAAACTCCATCCAAGTCTATTTTTTCGTATATGTGATGAGGACTAAAAGCATGCACCTCCTCAAATTGTGCTGGAAGAGTTAGATGAAATAATAATTAGACAACTTCTTTATACAGTGCAACACGGTATGAACAATTGTTAGCTGCTGTTGGCATTAGCATTTGTTTTACAATTATTTGTATAGGACACACTTATGATTTTTCTATTGCTTAAAAGGTTCTATTTTAGTTTCCTCATCTGTAAAATCGGGTGGGGCAGTGACAATTTCTGCATCTTAGAGTTGTAAGGGGAATGCTTCCAGCAGTCTTGGGTCTATAGGGAGCACTGGATAAATGTGTTTCCTCCATTATTTTTAGATAATCAAGCTCCTAATGACCTCTGAATAAGTGGAGGGTTCTTTTACTCTTCTCATGCATGTTTTATGACTTGTTCGCTTACATGAATCTGATCTCAGATGTAGTTGGAGGTTACTTTCAAAAACATACACATCTTATAGGCCGTAAAATACACATAAAATAGGAAAAATAAAAGGGAGAATAGAAAATGAAGTTTGGGTTAAAATAGAAAATGACGTTTGTAAAGTTAATTCTATAAAGTCCTGAACACTTGATTCAAGTGAACTGCAAGTGTCTCTGAGCTTCCTTGCAGCTGAAGGAAAAAGGGGAATTATAGCCAAAAGCCATACAGTCAGAAAGACAGCAGAGTAGTTGTTCAAAGTTATTTGAGAAATAGATTCCCTCAATGCTACAATAAGACACAAACATTTTCCATGGTTTCTCATAAAGAGATCAATAGAGTTGATGCTGGTGGGAGATGTTCTGAACAATATTCCTGTGAGTTTGATGGGCTCAAGGTAGCCTAATGCATATAATGAAGCACTATTCATACACGATTCATACAATAAGCAACAACAAAGCAACTCCATGAGGGGCAAACATATTACAGTCTAAATATATAGCTTTCTGGTGGTCTGGCTTAATCCAAGAATACATTTTGGAATACTATAATGACATTGAACCCGAATAAATGTTTGTTGAAAGCATGATTGATTACAGTGATGGGATGTTTGCATTTGTTTATTCCTGGGTGGCTTATCCCATTGGTCGCATTAACTAATCATTTGGAAATGGATAAAGAGAAGCTTCTGAGTATCAGGGTGATAGAGGAAACCTCTGGGACAGCTTCTGTTATTGTTAGCAGCAAATTATCCCCAGAGGTGAACAAGGGGAATCACTGAGGAGAAGAGTGAGATGAAATCATTGAGCTGAGAGAGGAAAGAAGGCATTTCTCTTGCCTGCTGTTCCCACTCGCTCCCCACACGATCCTCAGCCAGCTCAGAGAAAGGTGAACCCAAGGGCATATGTGAAGCAGAAATGATGCATCTTAACGAGAGGGTGTCAGCTCCAAATCCCCTGCCTGCCTTCATGTCCCATAACACAACTGGCAAGGCAGCCGAGAAACAGCCACATCCAGGCAGATCTCTCAGAGCATTTTGGCTCCAGAGGGGTGAAGTGAGGAAAAGTAGAAAAAAAGAAGAAGAAAAAAAGAACTATCTCTGAAAATGTAATTATGAATAGTATTATTTTAATTACAAGTAAAGATATCAACTTAACTTTAGAGAATAAAGTACTCCTTGCTTATAATGTGTACAGAGGTCTATTTTCCAAAGGTGTTCACTTAAGTAATGATAGTTTTACTCTTATGCCAGCCTCATAGCAGTTCTGAAGGCTCTTACGGGGCTGAATTCAGAGCAATGGGGGTAAATAACCTAAGGGGAGCACACTGGAAGGGGACTATGTGTGTTTCTCATTGCACATAAACTTGAGAGGGAAAAATAGAAACACAACAAGCACACTTGGAATGGCCCAACTTTTATATAAATGGGCCATTTCCAGAAAAGCAAGTGGGATTCTTTCTGAAGCACTGTTATCGAGGGCAGGGGGCCACAATGGTGGCTATGAGAGTTAATCGTGGGAAAGGAAGCTTAGAATGCACTTGTTTTATTTTACCCCAAAGGGCCCAGTGTTTCCTGAGATACACTCCATGCACTGGAACTGCTCACTGCCTTGCCATACAGAATCCAAAATATCAGGATAGAGGGACTTTAGGCACTCACGGCCATCACTGTCATTTCACAGATGAGAAAACTGAGGCCCATAGAGAGAGAGGGACTTGCTAAGGCCACAGCACCATTGGTGGCAAGAGGGACTAGGAAATAAGTTCCTCACCTTAGATTCCGTGTTCTCTACTCTGACCCACTGTCTTATTCCATTTTCTTGACTTTGTGGGGTCTGTCATGCACTTGGTCCTTTACAAATCTCTGTCACCCCACCCATTATTCTCCCAACAACCTGGAAGATAGGGAGTATGATCATCCCCATCACAAGTGGAGGAAACCGAGGCCCAGAGCAGTGAAGGCCACTTGGAAAATCTGCACCAGATCTGGGACAGAAATTCAGGTTCTGTTATTCTCAGTCTGGGATCTTCCTTGTTTCTTCCTATTCTCTACTCCTCTGCCCATTCTGGTGTCCCCATGTGAATGGGGGAAGTCATTGACTCTGGCAACTCACCCTGCCAGGAGTCTCCCCAATGCTCTACAGAACAACAAAATAGAGGATATCAAGGAAAGCAAATGCTCATTTCATTGAGCACCTGGAAAGAGGATGCAAAACAGGTCCTTTCGCAAAGACATTCTGATACTGTGGGATGAGCACAGACTTTACGGTCGGCCTGGTCTGGCTCTGAATCCTACAATAAAGCCACTCATTAGCCGAGTGAACATCTGCAAATCCCTCAGCATCTCTGAGCTTCTTTATCAGTGCAAAAGGAATATTAGTATTTACCTTGCAGCATTGCTGGAAGGATTAAACATAATGAATGCAATTAATCTGGCAGTAGTAGCTACTCAATAAATGTTAGCTACGTATCCTGCGGCAAGGCGTTCTAAAAGGAGAGTTTGTTGTATAACACATAACTTTTAATGGATAGTTTAAATGATCTTAATATGCCCATGGGCTCCAGGGATTACACAAACTGCATATAAATAAAATATTGAAAATTCTGTTGACTCAATTTGTCTCTTTGCTTATTTCCAAAGCATCTATTGTGAAAGTGTGACTCATAACTAAATATAGAGTAATAAAAGTTTGGAATGGCAATTATTTTCCAATGATCATAAATCCCATTAAACGTTGCAATTATATGAATTTTTTCCTTTCAGATCACAAAATTTGAAAGCTCCAAGGGACCACAAAGAGTGTCTTTGTCACTGACTTAAATTTTAGATGGAAACACAGGGACTCTGAAAGAGGAGATAATTCTCTCAAAGACACACAGCTGTCAGTACAAGAGCTGGTTTTAAAATCCAGGTCTCGCACACCAGGTCTCTGCTTAGTTCCCTCTGCCACAGTGCTTTGTTTAAGAAGAAAAATGAACAACTTTTTTCCCGGCAAGTAATACTGCATTTAATTGCCAATTTCTTTCTTGTTAAGATATTTTAGGATTAGTGAGCATGCTGCCATCTCAGAGCCTCCCCCAAATCCACATTCTCAGCTAGACCCTTAGTCATTTTCCTATAAAGAAATATTCCCTGTCCCTGTTTGAAACTAGTTAAGAAATATCTTTCTCTTCTGCTAATTCATTCAGTTATATTCACTGAATATCTGGCTCTATATCAAGAACCAGGGATCTAAAACCATACTTTACTTAACCAAAATGCACTAAAATCTTTAAGGATTAACTCACAAGGCACCAAACTATAGGCCAAAGACCAAATGTGTCCCACTGTCCATTTTGCAAATAAATTTTTATTGGAAAACTATCACACTCCTCCATTTATGTGCTGTATATTCTGTGGGTGCTCTTGCACTACAGTGGCAGAGTTGAGCAGCTGCAACAGAGACCAGAAGGCCCACAAAGTCTAAAATATTTACTGTCTGACCCTTTATAGACAGTTTGCTAATCCTGTTTTATCTCATTGACCCAGACATCAAATAATATATTTTAAGGAAATAATCAAGGATGATCAAAGATTTATATATTGTACTACCACTGACAGAGATAGATAGATCAGTGATTTGTTTGTTTGTTTTGCTTTGACAAAAGTAGTCTCTTGCTCCCAAAATGTTTGAAAACTACTGGGCTGAAGCAAATTAGAAAACAGGGATGTTTACCCACATAGCCTTCTTGGAGAACTTTTAAACCTGAATAACACACTCGTTATTTAAATATACACTGGAAGAAACTGATAAAAACTGCCCAGGTCACATCTGAGTTAAGAAAATAAACGTTTTAAGTGGAATTTATAATTTGATGATTAAACAAGGTAATTGATTTAGTATACTCAATGATAATAGAAAAACAATGGGGTGGGGTCGTCTAAAGTATTCTTAGAGATATTTGATTTGATTATCAAAGCATCATAAGAAGAAGGAAGGCATCATCAATTTTCCTAGTTGGTAGGATCTGATGAGTTGTAAATGTCATGAAAACATGGCTCTGAGGGTTAAAACTGGAATGACTAGGAATAATTGACAGCAATTATTAAATAATTTAATTTAAAATATTCTCAATACTTTCAAAATCACACTCAATAAAGCAAGTCCTTGCTGACTGTCGGAACTGATCAGAATGGAACAAACTGCTCTGGGAAGTAGAGGGTCCCTGTTTTTGAAGATACTGAAGCAGAGTTTGCATAACCGATTGACAGAGATGCTTATAGGAGGGATTCAGAATCCAACAGGTGGTTGGAAAGTGTTATTGTTGTCCGTACTTAACTAGGAAATGCTATGAGTTTCAGAAAAGTAAAGATGTTTATGGAACATTAGCAACTGTCTTCTGGATACCTAGGTGAATTGGACATCTTTCAGTCAAAAATTAGTCATCGCTGTGGCCACAGACACGTGTTAGTCTCACATAGGCACCAAGATGATGGATAAGTTATGGTAGGGATTGCCTATTTAGGTTTTTCCAGCTCTGAGTTCGTTGGACAGTACTCCAAAACACACCGAGAAATGCCAGTTTCCTGTTTTATCCCAGAGCTACTCCCAAAGTCTGAATTTTAATTCTGTTCTTTCTTCCAAAGCACATAAAAATGGTTTCTCTCCATCAAATTGTCCTCAGTTCCTCTTTTTTCCTGTCTCCACACATGACTACCATTCCTCTTGAGCATAAGGTATTTGATGGCAATATCCTACAAAAGGCCACTGCCAACAACCAACATGGTATTTCTGCAAGCTCACATGGTATTTTCCAAAAGGAAGAATAATACTCTTTTCTACTTTCTTTTCTTTCTTTCTCTCTTCCTTCTTTCCTTCCGTCCTTCCTTCCTCCCTCCCTTCCTTTCCTTTCTTCCTTCGTTTATTCTTTCTTCTTTCTCCTCTCTTCTCTTTTCCTCGCCTCTCTTTCCCTCCTTCTTCTCTTCTTCTCTCTCTCTCTCTCTCCCTCCCTCCTGCATGTATTTACTGCCTAAACCCCTAGTAGACTCAGAGATAAATAATATCTCTTTTACAATATTGGACATGTTTGATTTTCCGGGTACATATGCTTAAGCATAAATGTATGTTGGTCAACTATATATGGGCCAGGCACTTTGCATGAATACTCACAAGCACCCCAGGAGCTGGTTGTGGTTATTTTCATTTTACAGATGAAGAAACTTAAGCTCAAAGATTCCGGGTTTAACTGTCTCTATGACACTATGTGCATGCCACATGTGGTTTAGGATTGCTTTCAACCCAAAAATCTCTCTGCCCATTATGAGACCCAAGTCTATGAATTTATATAAATTGTTCTTAAACTGCATCATATTTCTTACTTACTTCCTGTATTTTAAGCAAGATTCTGCCAATATTTTGTCCTCCTTAAAAGCTGAGGCCCGGCGCAGTGGCTCACACCTGTAATCCCAGCACTTTGGGAGGTCGAGGCGGGCGGGTCGTGAGGTCAGGAGTTCAAGACCAGCCTGGCCAATATGGTGAAGCCCTGTCTCTACTAAAAATAAAAAAATAAATAAAAATAAATTGCCGGGCATGGTGGTGGATCCCAGCTACTCAGTGTAATCCCAGCTACTCAGGAGGTGTAATCCCAGCTCCTCAGGAGGCTGAGGCAGGAGAATTGCATGAACCCAGGAGGCAGAGGTTGCAGTGAGCCGAGATCACGCCATTGCACTCCAGCCTGGGCGACAGAGCGAGACTCCGACTCAAAAAAAAAAAAAAAAAAAAAAAAAGCTGAAATTGGACTTGGAGGAACCGACACTGGACTGTGGGCACAGGCATATAAGTCAGCCCTCTACTCTAACATAACAACCTGGACAACCTTAGACAAATAATGATTCCTCTTTGAGTTTCACTTTACTCATCTGTAAAATGAACAGTTGGAGTGGATTAGTGGCCTTCATGCTTTTACTTAGACTTGAAACATTTGATTTATTAATATATTCTTTCAAATAATTTTGGGGGTAAGATTTTGTCTCTATGTTAGGTGCTAGGACTACAGGAGTAAACTCTATAGACAAAGAATGTACATTTTGCCGGAGGAAGTACAAATAATAACATTCCAATAAATATTTTGCAAAATAAGTAAACTACATATAAGTAGAACTTCTCAGGGGATAGCGATGAATGCAGACCCCTGCCTCTCCCCTCACCATCCTGCCCTTCAGGCCAGGGGCGCAATTTGAAAACTATCAGACACAGACACCATCTGTGTTATTTTGACGTGAGGTCAGCCACCCGCATCAGAATTTGGTGAGAATCCATGTTAAAATACAGAAACGAGAGCTTAGTCAAAACTTAGCAGGCCAGAGTCTTTGCCTCTGCCTTTTTAACAAGCTCCCAGGTGACTCTTCTACAGAGTGAAACCAAGAACTTCAGGACTGAAGTGCCTCTGAGGTCTCCTCTGCTTTGGACAATCTTCTCCCCCATTCTCCCCTGATAAACTCCTTCTCAAAGTACTGGGCCTGGGCTTGGAGGTCACTTCTACAGGGCACTTTAGTTGACTCTCCCAACTAGCTCAGCCTCAGGCTCCCCCAGGCCAGCTGGCAATAATTTTATTGTCCTCACTCTCCACTAGACAGTTACCTCCATTGGACAGGGACTGTATCTATTTTTCTCATCTCTAAGTACGTTGCCTGGAACTTATAAAATACCCAGTAAACAATTCTTTTTTTTTTTTTTTTTTTTTTTTGAGACGGAGTCTCGCTTTGTCGCCCAGGCTGGAGTGCAGTGGTGCGATCTCTGCTCACTGCAAACTCCGCCTCCTGGGTTCACGCCATTCTCCTGCCTCAGCCTCCCAAGTAGCTGGGACTACAGGTGCCCACTACCACGTCTGGCTAATTTTTTTGTATTTTTAGTAGAGACGGGGTTTCACCGTGTTAGCCAGGATGGTCTCGATCTCCTGACCTTGTGATCCGCCCGCCTCGGCCTCCCAAAGTGCTGGGATTACAGGCGTGAGCCACAGCGCCCGGCCAACAATTCTTAAATAAATGAAGGCAATACAAACGGGCTTATGAATGGATCTTCTCTCCTTTCCAGCACTAAGCAACTCATGTTCTTAGGCACTTCCCGCAATCAGATTGTTTCACTGCCAATACAGAGCCCCTGGAATCTGGCAAGTTACCTTAGGACTCTGTTTCCAAATTGCCTAAGTCTTCAGTGACTTCCTGTTTCTATTTATTACTTCACCCTGTTTCATGCGTAGGCAGAGGTGGCAATTAAATCCTCAGAAGTGAGGAATTTTGGAATTAATCCTTAACACCTTAGTGCGTTCATTTTTTCCCCTTTCCAATCAGTAGCATGTCGGGTAAGACCAGAGATCTGCAGGAAAGAAGTCTTAGTGGGATTAAATAAAACAAGGTTCTTCGCCAAGACACACAGAAGTACAAATGCCATCCACCTGGTCCCCCTGCTTCTACCTTGACAACCTTACAATTCTTCTTAAATATGACAGCCAGAATTATCTTCTCAAAGTGTGAGTTGGCTCATGCCACCTCCTCCACCTTTTTGGGAAGCAGTCAATGAACCCCACTGTCTATGAGACAAATAGGAAACTCTCTCGATTTATATTCAAGATGCCTTATGTTCAAATTCCCAGCTCCTTCCTCATTGCCCTGTCCTCATCCCAGTCACTTTATATTGCTCTGTGAAACTATTCACAATTAGCATCACCCACATTCACCTTTTTCTTACATTTATATGAACTTTCAGAAACTAGCCACTATTGAAAATGTAGCCCTGATGTTTTTTTGTTTTGAGACAGAGTGTCGCTCATCACCCAGGCTGGAGTGCAGTGGCTCCATCTCAGCTCACTGCAACCTCCGCCTCCCGGGTTCAAGCAATTCTCTTCCTCAGCCTCCTGCGTAGATGGGATTACAGGCACCCGCCACCATGCCAGGCTAATTTTTTTTGTATTTTTAGTAGAGATGGGATTTCACCATCTTGGCCAGGCTGGTCTTGAATTCCTGACCTAGTAATCTGCCTGCCTTGGCCTCCCAAAGTGCTGGGATTACAGGCATGAGCCACCGCACCCAGCCAGCCCTGATATCTAAACACTGAATAGGACACTGTCTGTCCTGTCTCCTGTTTTTCTTTTGTTGTTATGCTCCATCCAAATGTACAAACACACTCTAACTTCCAAGTTATCTTACCCACATGCAGTTTTCACTACTGGAAAAACTCATTCCCTACTCTCTCAGGTTCATCTTACTCACCAATATCACCTTGCACTTCCTCAAAGTATGTATCACCCTGAACTAAAATTGCCCACTTACTTCTCTCTGTCAGTGCTACAGGATGTGTCCTGCATGAGAATGGAAAAGTGTTAGCTTGTTTGGAATATTCTTAATGCCTAGCTCAGGGTTTGCATATAATCAGTCCTCAAGGCCAGGCATGGTGGCTCATACCTGTAATCCTAGCACTTTGGGAGGCCAAGGCTGGGGGATCACTTGAGATCAGAAGTTCAAGACCAGCCTGGTCAACATGGCAAAACTCTTGTCTCTACTAAAAATACAAAAAAAAAAAAAAAATTAGCTGGGTGTGGTGTCGGGCACCTAGCTACTCAGGAGGCTAAGGTGAGAGAATCACTTGAACCCAGGAGGCAGAGGTTGCAGTGAGCTGAGATCACGCCATTGCACTCCAGCCTGGGTGACAGAGCAAGACTCCATCTCAATTACCAAAACAAACAACCAAAAAACAACAACAACAACAAAAAATCAGTCCTGAAATCATCGAGGAAAGAATAACCATGTCTCTCTCAAACTCAGTTGACCCCATGACTTCCTATTCATTCTTTCAATCAGTATCTTTTTTTTTAACTTTTATTTTAGGTTCAAGCGTACATGGGCAGGTTTGTTCATATAGGCAAATTGCGTGTCACGAGGTTTTGGTGTACAGCTCATTTTGCCACCCAGGTAATAAGCATAGTGCCCCACAGGTAGTTTTTCAATCCTCAACCTCCTCGCTCCCTCTCTCCTCCTTCAAGTGGGTCCCGGTGTCTGTTGTTCCCTTCTTTTCAACCAGTGTTTCTTAAGCTGTGTTTATGGTACTCTTCTAAATGCCAAGTGATAAGACAGTGAATAGGACAGACAAATTGTTGTTCTTTTTGAATTTACCTTCTAGTGAGAGAACCAGACAATAAACATGCCAATGCAGATATAATGAAATGTCAGACATGGTAAGTCTTATGGAAAAAATAGAGCAAGTTCAGGGGACAGACAGTCACAAGGGAGGGAGGTCCCAGGTTCCTCAAGGAGGAGAAATACAACCAGAGGGAGACTTAGAGGCACAATCTGTTCCAGGCAAAGAGGGAGCAATTGTAAAATGTCCCATGCTGTGAGTGAACGTAGAATGTTTGAAAAATGATAAGAAGGCCAATTTGGAGAGGTAGAGAGAGGGAGCAGAGGCCACATGAAGGAGGTCCTGGTACACCACGATGAAGACTTTATTGTTATCATTATATATTGACAAATTATAGGGTACAAATTGTAGGACAGAAAGTGACGTTACGATTATTTAATACAATGTGGAATGCTCAAATCAAGCTAATGAATATACCCAAAACCTCGAATATTTCATATTTTTTTGTGATGAGAACATTTTTAATTTATTTCTTTAGCAGTATTAAAATGTACAGTACTCAATCATTAATTCACTTCACCACACTGTGAAACAGATCTCAAAATTTAAGTCTCAGATGTAACTGAAGCTTTGCATCCTTTTGACCATCATCTCATTTCTCCTACCCTCAGTCTCTGGTAACCACCATTCTACCCTCTGCTTCTATGAATTCGATTGTTCTAGCTTCCACATGTAAGTGAAATATGCAATATTTGTCTTTCTGTGCCTGGCTTATTTCACTTAGCATAATGTTCTCCGGTTCCATCCATATTGTTGCAAATGAAAGAATTTCTTTCTTTTTTAAGGCTGAATAGGAGGACTTTAGATTTTGTGTTAAGTGAGATGAAAAGCCACTATAGAGGTTTTTATAATGTGCCAGAATCTGAGTTGGGTTTCAGAAGGATCACTCCGGCTGCTGTGTAGAGAAGACCTGAAGGCAGGGGAGGACAAAATCAGAAGCGGAGATGCCACTAGGCGGTCACTGCAGTGATCCAGATAAAAGCAGGCAGTGGCCTGGATGAGGGCAGTAAGTAGATACACCAGGAATGCATTTTCTTTTCTTTTAATTGACACATAATAATTGTACACATTTATGGCATAAAATATAATGTTTCTAAGGAGAGTTTATAGGACTTGCTGATGTGGAATATGAAAGAAAAAGAAGAATCATGGATACTTACTTGCTTGGGGTTCAAATATCTGGATCAACAGTGATGCCATTCAATGAAAATGGAAACATTGGTAGAGCCACACATTTGAAAAAGCAACCAAGAATCCAGACTTTGACATGATACATTTAAGAAGGCTATTAAAGACCAGGCACGGTGGCTCACGCCTGAAATCCCAGAACTCTGGGAGCCCGAGGTGGGCGGATCACCTGAGGTCAGGAGTTCAAGACCAGCCTGGCCAACATGGTGAAACCCCATCTCTACTAAAAAAAAACAAAAATTAGCCAGGTGTGGTGGCGGGTGCCTGTAATCCCAGCTAATTGGAAGGCTGAGGCAGGAGAATCGCTTGAACCCAGGAGGCAGAGGTTGCAGGGAGCCAAGACCACACCATTGCACTCTACCCTGGGCAACAAGAGTGAAACTCCATCTCAATAAATAAATAAATAAATAAATATATAAATAAATAAATAAATAAATAAGGCTATTAAATAGCTGGGGATATAGGTCTGGAGTTTAGAGGATTTGTCTAGATTGACAACATAAATGTGAATTGTCAGGGTAAATTCTATAACACCAGGAGAACAGATGAGAGCATGAAACCATAGGCATAGATAGATAGAGAAGAGGCCGAAGGACTGAGACTCTGGGTGCACCAATATCTAGAGACTGAAAAGAGAAGAATCCAGCAATGACACTGAGAAGGCTATCCTAGTGAACAAAGATGAACGAGAGAGAAGTTGAGTAAAGAAAGTGTTTCAGTTAGGTCAGGTGCAGTGGCTCATACCTGTAATCCCAGCATTTTGGGAGACCGAGACAGGTGGATCACCTGGGGTTAGGAGTTTAAGATCAGCCCGGCCAACGTGGCGAAACCCCATCTCTACTAAAAATACAAAACTTAGCTGGGCGTGGTGGCACATGCCTGTAATCCCAGCTACTCAGGAGGCTGAGGCCAGAGAATCACTTGTACCCGGAAGGTGGTGGTTGCAGTGAGCCAAGATCACACCACTGCACTCCAGCCTGGGCGACAGAGTGAGACTCTGTCTCAAAAATAAATAGATAGACAGATAGATAGATAGATAGATAGATAGATAGATAGATAGATAGATAAAAGTGTTTTTGTATAAAATCGAAACTCTACCATAGCTGATATGGACTGGCCTCTGTTTATTTCTCCAACTTCACCCTCTACCATCCTCCATTAATTGATCTCTATCCAAAGTGGTCTTTTTCAGCCCTCAAAGAGGCAGGGATGGGTTGACTGTCATACCTTCGTAGCTTGCAGGGAACACACAGCGCTAAGATCTCTACCATGCTGCCTTGCACCATGAAAGCTCAAGGCAACCAGCTTAGAGAAGCAGTCTTTGGCCACCAAAGCTAAACTAGACATCTTCCTATTACCTGATTTTTATTTATCTATGGCAATCGTGTCACTGCCTAGATTTATCTTACTCATTTGTTTACACCTTATTTCTTTTCTCCACCTATTCTCCAGGCCTCGGCCCTTTATTCGACTACAATACAAACTCCAGTAGGACAAGGACATTGTCTTATTTATTGCACGGCTCATCACAAAAACCTATTAACCATGCCCAGCACTTAGTAGGTGCTCAATAAATATTTGTTGAACACATAAAAAAAGAAATCACCTGTCCAACTCCCATCCAACAAGACCAAAATACTTCTTGTATGGAAACTTCCCTAAGACTTCCAACTCAACACAAAACATGAAAGGCACTAAAATGTAGTTGAAAAAGGATACACCTGGAAATCAAGTCAGAATAAGGTTCAAGTCCTAAATATGCTTCTCACAGCTGTGTGACTTTGCAGTGGTCACATAAATTCTCTGGGTTTGTTTCCTGCACAGTGAGGGCTCTAAAGATCCTTCCTCCACAGGCTTCCTGTTAGAGATAATGTGTAAAGTGTTGGCCACACAGAGGTGCTCATAAGTGGTGAGTAATACCTTATAATCATTATCCCTCCCTCCTTGGCACTCCCAAAGCAGACATCTGAACTTCTCATGACCCTAAATTACTATTATTTTTACACATGGGCTTTGTCCTTTTCAAACACTGTGAAATTATCAATACCAGTTCAACTCCCGTTGAGTGCAGGAACTTGCAATTTCTAGATTCCTTGTAAATGCTCGTGGAATGATTCACCCTCCCCTTCCTCAGGGACGTGAAGGGGTTTTAGCCTGAATTTCTTCCACTTCATTTTTACTGTGTCTTATTCCCTCCAGTGCTTGCATTGGGATTGTGAGAGTTTGCCCATATAATCCCCTGCTGGTCACTCTTACTCCATGGTTTCTTTTCTTTTTGGTCTTCCTACCCCCACCCCTGTTTAAAACTAACATTTATTCAGTGCCTTCTAGTTTACAAAGCACATGTCAAATACCTTAGTTTAATCCTCAAGGCTGCCTTATGTGGTAGAGATTTTTATTTATCCGTTTTTAAAATGTAGAAACTGAAGCTCCACAGGTGACATGACTTGAACAAGGTAACAGAGCCAAAAAGCAGAGGAGCCAGGAGGTTTATATAAATTTTGAACTTGCTTTCACATGATTCATTCATTCATTCAATATTTCATTCATTCATTCAGGCACACATTCTTCAGCAAATATTTATTAAGAACTAGACACTATTCTAAACACTTGAGATACATTAATAAAAAAACATTCACAGGTCCTTCTTTATGAGACTTCTAGCAGAAAGAGATAAATAATAAATATTTTAAACAAGTAAATTAAAAAGTGTTACGTATTATGGAAAAAAGAAAAAGTGGAACAGAGAAGGGGAGACTGGAAGTACTGGCAGAAGGGGATGCAATGTTAAGTGGGATAATCAGGGTTGGACTCATGGAGAAGATGACATTTGAGTAAACATCTGGAGGAGGTAGGGGAGTGAGCTAGGTTGACACTTGGTGAAAGAGCTTTCCAAGCAGAGGAGACACCAGGAAACCTGATAACTAGAGAGTGGTGAGGGAGGGGCAAGGAGTAATAGCAGGTAATGTCAGGGAGAAAACAAGGGACTGACCATGCTGGACCTCACTGACTACTGGAAAGATGTTGGGTTTTGCTATGAAATAAATGGAAGCCATTTGCAGGGCATTTAGTTAAATGAGTCAGACAATCTGACTTATGTTTACAAATATCACCCCGTGTTGAGAGTAGAACATGGTCAGGCACGCTTAAAAGCAGTAAGATTATACAGGAGGCTATTCTGGTAATCCAGGAGATTAAGGACAGTAGCTTGAATTAGGGGAGTAGCAAGAGAGGAGAGAAGAGGTGGCCAGATTCTGGGTTTGTATTTTCAAGGAGTAAAATTAGGGTTTCCTAATGGATTAGACATGAAGTGTGAGGAAACAAGGGGAATCAAGGAAGAGTAAAAGGTTCTGACTTGAGCAACTGGAAATATGAATCTTCCTTGAGCTGAGATAGGGAGGGCAGTAGATAAGACAGATTTAGCTGACAATGAAAGGGGTAGTCAGCAGTACAGGTTTATACACAATATACTTGAGAAGTAAAATATCCAAGCGGACATGTCCAGTGTGCAGTTGAGTTGACAAATCTAGATTTGGGGAGAAAAATGTAAAGAAGAAATATTATTTACATTCCCATTCACTTTCCAAAAAGATTTATTCATCCAATAAATATGATATGCCTTACTATTCACCAGAATCTGAACTAGAGACCGGTGTTGAAATGGATGGGGGAAAATGGACACAGTTTCTGCCTCAGAGTATTTACAGTCTAGCAGGAAAATAGAGTAAGTATAAGAAATAAATAATTATAAGAAATAAATTATATTACAATATGATAAGGTTTTTGGTTGCAAAATAAAGAGGGAAATGGGAGTACACAGTTGTAGTATCTGACCTAATCTAGATGTTTCACTAAAAGCTTCCTGGAAGAAGTAAGATTTGAGCTGATAACTGATGAAATGGTTAAGCCAGGAGCATAGAAGAAAAGGAAGTATTTTAGGCAAAGGGAATAGCTCATAGGTGAATGGAAACATGAGGTATAAGAACAATTCAGAAACCCTCAAGATGAGTACAGGGGGAAACGATGAGTGTAAATGGTGAGAGAGAATGATGGAAAGAGGGACACTGGGCAGAAGAGACCAGAAGGACCAAAAAAAAAAAAAAAAATCAATATGTGACCTTTGATTTCACCCTGGAAAGGAAAAACAATGATGAAAGAATTTTAGAGAATATTGAGGATACTGGGTATTAGATTATATTATGCAACTATCACTGATTAATTTTCTTAGAGATTTTAATGGCCTGATTATGTATTTATTGTGAAATGTATTTATTTATTATTTATAGGAGAATGTATTATTTATATAATAAATTCATTTATTTATGGTTTATACATGTCCTCATTCTTAGAAGAAACATGCCAAAATATTACAGGGGAAGTAACATGATGTCTACAACATGTTTTTCATTCCTTTTGGAAAAAAGAGAGAGAAAAAATAAGGAGAGCTAGGAAAAAAGAGAGAAAGAGGGAGAAAGTAGATGTGGCAAAACATTCATGATTGGCAAATCTAGGTAAAGAGTACATAACTGTTGATTTGCCACTTCTTTGTCTTTTTTCATTTTTTTTTTTAAACACACGAACACGTGCAAATTTATTTCTGGAGAGAATTTGAGAGGATACTGAAACTACCATTTTTTTTTTCTTTTTAATACATAGAGACAGGGGTCTTGCCATGTTGCTCAGGCTGGTCCCAAGCTGATTGCCTCAAGCAATCTTCCTGCCCCAGCCTCCCAAAGTGGTAAGATTATAGGCATAATCTTGTTTCCCATTTTAAAAATTTTTTGAAAATATTTTGAAATGCTTTTCACAAAAAAGTGGGAAAAATTATTATTTATTTATTTACTTTTTTGGTTTTTTTGAGACAAAAAAAAAAACAGCCTGTCACTCAGGCTGGAGTGCAGTGGCGCGATCTTGGCTTAATGCAACCTCTGCCTCCCGGGTTCAAGCAATTCTCGTGCCTCAGCCTCCTGAGAAGCTAGGATGTAGTAGCAGGTGCCCGCCACCATGCCCAGCTAATTTTTGTATTTTTAGTAGAGACGGGGTTTCACCATTTTGGCCAGGCTGGTCTCAAACTCCTGACCTCAGATGATCCACCTGCCTTGGCCTCCCAAAGCGCTGGGATTACAGGCGTGAGCCACTGCGCCCGGCAGGAAATTATTTTTTAAAGATGATGAACTTCAAAATATCTGGTTGAGGTGGGTGACCTGCACATCCATATTGAAATGAAAGTAAGAGAGACTAAAGCTGAATTCATAAGAGCAGACAACAAAACTGCTATCCCCTAGAACGCTGGGAAGAATGCCTCAGGGGCACCAGTTGAAAGTCCTAACAAGCTAGATCCAAAGAGAAGAAAAGCCAGCCACCTAGGTACAGCCTGGACAGTGAGGTCAGGAGAAGGGGAACATGGACTCTGTGTGTGTTGAGCTTGCTACTTCCAGACATTTTATTTCCACACCATTTCCTGCTGCAGCAGCAACCATGAAAGACTCGCTTCCCTGCTGGTCAAACTGGCCCCAGCAGCCACATCGCAGAGACTGACACTTTTCCATGGAAGTTTTTCCTGTACTAGTTCTCTCTGTTATCCATTCGATAACTCAGGGTAGCCTGAATTTGTGTCCTATATTGATTGAAAGTAATTTGAGCTAAGTCTTGTGTAGGTCCTTGTCCTTAGAGGTCCTTGTTCTTAGACCAGAGAATGTGGGCCTGGGAGAAAGTACACATAGAATTCCTGCAGAGCCAAAAGCCCCATTCCTGGTCCCCTCCAACAAGTGCTGAAATCAGGCCAGCAGCCAGGGCTTCGGGGCCCTGATGTTTCCTGCACACAGTTCTGGGTGCTGTCATAATCCACTGCACAGGAATAAGAAACCAATAGCATTGAATTCTAGAAATGTAGTATCTGCATCAGGAGACAAAACTCAAAAAAGCAGGAAACAGAATGAACTCAGGATCCTATTCCTGGCTCTGCCACCAAAGTGTTTTTTGAATTTGGGCAAGCTGTTTCACCTCCCTGGGCCGTGGATTCTCCATCTGTACAATCAAAAGTTTGAATAATATCCCTGAGGTCCTTTATAGTACATACTATAATTTTTGGAAGAATTGGAGAGCAAGTGAGTGTGAACCCTGGGTGATTCTCAGTCTGAATCCAAAATGAGGCCAGAGGCACTCAGCTGGGCAGAATCTCGGCTGGGTTTCAGGGGTTGTGAGGATTCGAGTCAGTAAAGAAAAAGGATTAAAAAAAATTCTTTGAGTGGGAGCAACGTGAGCAAGGCAGGGAGGCTGGCTCAAAACTGCATGGAGTGGGGGTAGGGAGGGATGAAGAAAGCATGCAAGGATCAGCTCACTTAGTCTAATTCAAACTGCAAAGCCCAGCACAATGCTTCTTCCCTCCAGGAAGCCTTCCAGATTTCCAATATTCACACTGCCTCTTCAGCCTGAATCATTCCTTCATGATGATCTCATTAGTACTCATTAGTAGATACCAACTGTTGAGTACCTACTCTGAGCCATGGGTTTTAATTATTATCTCTCTCAACCATTTCAACCACAAGGGTTGGGATAGGTATTAGTAAAGCCAAGATGCAAAAGTATCAGGTTCAGAGAGGTTATGTTCCTTGTCCACGTTCACCCAGCTAGATCAAATCTCTTTACAACGACTTCATTCTGTTTATCCTTGGCTGATTTTCCTACTAGATGTTGAGCTTCTCAAGGACAGGTCACCTCTACCTCTGCATTTTCAGAACCTGGCATAAGTTGAAGCTGATTATAAAAATACAAATCAAATGAGATTATTCTGGATGCCCAGACAAAGATACAGATTGTAGCAGGTTAGGAAGCTAAATGTGGACAGTGAATGCAATTGGCAGCCTTACTCCACTGAGTCGATCCTATTTTGTTTATTCTGAGTCATTCTCCAGGTTGCCCAGCCAAGGAAACCTTTGTTGTTCTCCTCTCCTCCCACCCACTGGCTATGCTCTCTAAATGGCAGTTGTTTCCTAGCTCAGAGAAATATACAGTTCATCACATGAAAGGAGAGTAGAAGGAGAACCCAGCGTCCCTTTGCTGGCCTTAAGTGATCCAGCCCTGGAAAACGGGACCCTGGGGTGTGAGGACCTATGAGGGAGAAGAAAACTGTAGTAGAAAAAACAAAATGAAGAGTGAACAGAGTTAAATGATTCCTCTAGGGTGACTAACAAACGGATTTGGTTGAGATTACAGAGAACCTTTGAAAGCCTTTATGCTTCTGCCAATGAATCTGAATTCATTTCATTGGACTAAGCCCCAGCTGGCCCTGATTTGGAAGAGACCATTAGAAGAGCTGGAGGAACACACATTCTTTTGCTGGGCAACCCTGGGAAAGTCTCTCTAACTTGCTGTGCACCAGTGTCCTTATTTGTAGAATGGAAATGATTCTAACAGCTCCGTCTACTTCACAGGTCAGCCCCAGAGACAAAATAAGAAAATATGCACAGAATCAGTCTCATACCCATTCTAAAAATTAGAAAACTGAAGCACAGAGAAGTTAGTGACATTATCAGAATCCTAAAGCATCAAGGGATGGCTTCAAGTCACAGAGAGTAAATGCAGCACTTAGCTTGGAGGATCTTCTAATTAAGTTATAGTTATAGATATATGTGTATATACACATATATGATATATACAATAGATATATCCAATATATATACTATATATGTAGTGTGTACATTATTTAATGTATGTTAACATTATTTAATGCTTATGATAACCCTGTAGACTAAATCACATCTCCTTTTATAAATTAAGAAACCGAGGCTTAGATAGGAATGTGGTTTGCCACAGGTCAATCGTAAGTAAAACCAGAGCTTGGATTTGAACCCAATTCTGTGTGACTCTAGACTTTGGGTACCTGACCCATTGAGTTACTTGATTCCCAATGGTTGGAGTTCATAATGCATATCTAAATGAGAAAATGTATCTATTTTTGTTTTAATATATATGTAGGATTATAAAAGCCCATGTTCAAATGAATAGGAATCCTTGTAATCAACCAGGAGACACTGCAGTTTGTTAACATCAAATCATCTCTGAAGTCTTTGCTATTTTGCCCTACCTTGTACACATATATTCCCAACTCCCACAAGACTATGAACTTGCACTTTTAAGGGTATAACCTTATTCTGTTTATCTCTGTCCCTTTGACACCGTCCATCACAGTGACCAGCACACAGTAGATGCTCATAAAATGTGTGCTGAGTCCAATAGGACTATATAGGTACTCTGTCCCAACTGATGGTTCTAAGAAGACAGCTGGGGAGGTTTCATGTACAGTCTTAACATGATGGACTCTCCAAGATTAATCCTGAAATGGACACACTGTCAGGTAACTCCAATGCAACCTATTGGATGCTTGGGACCAAGTCCATCCATACTATAAGCTCTCCTACAACCTCAAAAGGAGAAAATCTCCAGTAATACCTATAGTGCTGTTTTCACTAGTTTCTGCTGGATCATTAATCCCAAAGCATGAGCTGTGTGTCTCTGGTAGCTATTATCTTCAAGAAGCATGCTCTACTAATGGCTCATATGGTATATGATACAGGCATATCAAAATCAAGCCTATTAACTGGGAAAGGGTGTCAGGTAACCCTGGATTCCTTAAAAGAGAATCCCCAAATAGCAGTAAAGAGCAAAATCCTCCCTCTCTCCTCCCCATCTGATCACCCACTCACTTCTGCCCTTCGTTTCTCTCCTCTCCCATCCTTTCCTCACTCCTCCAGTTTCTCTGTTCTTTTCACTTTCCCTTTTTTCCTTGTCTCCTTCATTTCCTTATCTGTTATCTTTTCTTCTTCATTCTCTTCCCCCTTCCCTCTCTTTCATGCTTTTATCCCTCATGGCAGCCAGACAAAACATCTTTACTTCAGGACTCATTTTCCTGAAATATCTATAACAGTCATCTGAATTGGATACCTTCTTAAGTATTTACTACATCCAAAACAAGGCCCATAAGTGTATATCATATTTCCTAATGACAGTTAATTTATGTTTAACTATCAAAGCAATACGTGAATACAGTCCCTTGGTTATTTTAAGTTTAAATCATAGGTAATTGCCATTATTATGAGAACACCTTCCTGATTTTTCTTTTCATATGTGTATGTGTATAAATGTACTCTTAGAAAATATAAACTATTTTTGTGGGTTATGTTTAATACATATGTGAAATGCTACTATATGGATCATTTTGTATCTTTTAACAAAATCTCCTTATAGAACCTTTAACATCAATACAATTAGTTGTTTTATTATTTGTAATTACTGCAGAAGGTTCTATACTATCCATAAACCACAACTTACTTATGCATTAACCCATCGGTGGATATGTAACCTGCTTCTAATATTTTCACTGTTATTTTACAAATCATCTGGCAATGAGTACCTTCATCCATGCTTCCCACTATACTGGTGCATGTTTTCTCCAGGGTAGATACTGAGAGATGGTATAGCTGGGTCAAACGATTTGCCCATTTTAAATGATGTAGATACTGCATGATTTCCTTCCAAAGCAGATTTAAATTCTTTGTCTTAATTTCCTTTATCTTCCCTTTCTACTCCCCTTTACTTCTAGCATTATTATTATTATTCACATACAATAAAGCAGATTTAAATTCTTTGTCTTAATTTCCTTTATCTCCCCTTTCTACTCCCCTTTACTTCTAGCATTATTATTATTATTATTCACATACAATAAAGCTGATTTAAATTTTCAGTGTACAGTTCCATGAGTTTTGACAAATGTATAGTATTAACCACCATCAGAGTAAAGAACAGTTCCATCATCCCCAAATCTACTTTTGTAATCAAAAGTAATCAGCCTTGGAAACCACTATTCTGCCGTCCATCCTTATAGTTTTGCCTTGTTCAGAAAGTCATATAAATGAAATCATAGAGTTTGTAGCCTTTTGGGTCTGGCTTCTTTCACCTACCATAATGCCTTTGAGATTCGCTCAAGCTGTTGAATTTATCAGTAGTTCATTCATTTTATAGCAGCCTATGTGTAGAGGCATCACAGTTGTTTTACCCATTCACCTGTTGAAGGATATTTGAAGTTTTCTGTCTTTATTTTTCCCTTCTGCCCACATCCTTTTTATCCACTCCTCCTTCCCTCTTTCGTCCAATGCATTAGCTTTGAAATCTCCATGAAGGAAGCAGAGAATACAACTCCAGGCATTGGTTGGTCAAAGTCAGCTTTTAGGGGCTCATAGAAGTTGAATGTATTCCTCGCTTCCTAATTCCACATTTAGGAACATCAAGTCGGTAGCTTGATGGTGAGGATGTTTACCCCCTGGAAATTGGCAAACACTGTCAGAGCTTTATTTGGGGGAGGGAGGGTGAACATCATTAATGATTATTAAATATTGGAAACAGCTGCTAAGCATATACCAGCACATTACTGATTACAAGAGAGGAGCCTACTATGTCAGAACTAGAAATAAATGCCAAAGCCATTTATAAGGCCCCGATTAAGTAGTGCAGATGGACACAGGTGAATGCTGAGGGAAAAGGTGCCTGGTCATCAGAGTTAGTGCCTAATTTCTTGAACTAGCATAAAATATGTCATAACATTTTAGAAAAAGAAAGGACTCCTTGAGATGTAAACATATCTAGTAATCTCTCCAGGCAGTAAGTATGGCATCTATGAAGAAGGAATTGAGGAATATTGGGAAGTCCATCCTATCTTCCACTCTATTCTTATTCCTCAAACCCCTTGCTTGATATATTAAAAAAGAGGTTACCCCCCTACCTCTGCTTAGAAAACTTTCCAGTAGCTGACAACTCTCTATGGCATTGGAATTTTTCTTTATCTATACTGAATCATATTCTTTATATGGATTATTCCATATATCGAATATTATATAGTTATTCCTTATCTATACTGAATCAGTCTCTACCCTATGTCTTTTCCCTACTGTTTTTCTTTCCAGCACTTGGATGAGGTAGACAAATATCGTTTCTTGTTTTTCCCCTTCTCTGGGACTCTTCTGTGTTTACAACTCAGTATTTGCACTGGATGATCTCTCAGGTCCCTTTCAGAACCTCTGACTTCCTGGAACCCCTGCTCCAGCCCTCCCATGGATCCCCTCTTCGCCTCCCTGCCTCTCTCCCACAGCCCTACTGCCCTGAGGGCACTGGCTGCGTTTGGAGCCTTAATCTTTCTGAGCAGTGAACCATTCCCTACACAGTCAGAGGCAGGGCCGCCTTGCTGACTGATTGTTGGCTGATTTTATTTGGCACTGTTTTTCTGGCCTCATATAGAGCTTATTAGAGGACCATTTTCATGTTCCATAGATTCTATTTGTGACTCTGCTCCAATGGGGGGATTCAAACAAAGAGATGGATAAAGGGGCATTAGGAACTAAGGGATGCCCTGTAAGAAGTGAGCAAATAAGACAAATTCATTTACCTTGCATCTTTTTTTAAAACAACTTAAAGCAGCTGGGCACAGTGGCTCACGCCTGTAATCCCAGCACTTTGGGAGGCCAAGGCAGGTGGATCACGAGGTCAAGAGATCGAGACCATTCTGGCCAACATGGTGAAACCCTATCTCTACTAAAAATACAAAAATTAGCTGGGCGTGGTGGTGCGTGCCTGTAGTCCCAGCTACTCAGGAGGCTGAGGCAGGAGAGTCGCTTGAATCCGGGAGGCAGAAGTTGCAGTGAGCCGAGATTGCACCACTGCACTCCAACATGGTAACAGAGCTAGACTCCACCTCAAAAACAGCAACAACAACAACAAAACAAACAAACAAAAAACAACTTAAAGCATTTTTCTGTCAATTGATTTTTACATCCAAAATATCCCAAAAAAGAAAGCAGATATAATACTTTACTTCCATTTTATTGGTAAGAAAACTGAGGTACAGAGATGAGATATACACTGATTTACCAGGGCTCAAAGTAAAACAAGTACAGAGCCAAGTTGAGAACTCTGATCTCCTCAGGTACTTCCCAATGCTCTGTGCACAAGAGAGAAATAAAATAACATGAACTCAGGCTATTTGGGGAAAGTTCAGTGTGAATAAATTAGAAGGATGAGTAATTTAATATTTGAAAACAAACATCACCTAATGGATGTATTAACTGAAAACTGTGTCCCTATCTAAACTCTTAGTTTGGTAAACTTCCACTCCTTTAGAACTCAACTCAGCTATATTATTAACCATGGGGATTTTGCCAGGGCACCTGCCCATGCACGGTTCCCCTGTGAGGTGTCTCCAGATCATCCTGTCCATTCATCCACCATCTCCCTGATGCATGTGTTCACAGCCCAGTCTCCCTTAAGAGAGTTGAGCTCCTTGAGAGAAAGGGTTGTATCTTATTTACCTCTGTATCCTCAGCATTTAAAATAATACCCAGAAAATAATAGGTGCTTCAAACACATGTCTCAAATGAAACCCATGGAAAACCCTTCAGAGGTAGCCAAACCCTCATTCACATTAATTGTGTAGAAAAAGGTGGAAATTAGTTGAACAAGTGTTGATCACTGAAGGCCTGCACTAATGAACTGATGAAAATAAATCATAATTAGCATATCAATTCTGTATGCAAGAAAAAGATGCCTACAAAACATGCTTAAAATGTTTGCATGAAATATTGTCAAAGGAATGCTGGAAATTGCGTTCAAGCCAATTTATTATTTAACAATTTTCCTTTCAAAGAGAGAGCAAAAGAAAGCTCACTACCTGCCCAAATCAGTGTACGTTCTGAATTACTGGGGTCAAAATTAATGAGGCTTATAAGAATGATCATATGCTTTGACCTAATAACCTCCTGGGAATCTATCCTAAGGAAATACCTCAAAAGAAGAAAAATGCTATATGCACAAAAAGATCATAACATCTTTTGTTATAATTTGAAAAAAATGGCAATAAAATAAAATGTCCAGCATAAAGAAAATAGTAGATGATCTTGGCAGAAACTCTCTGGGACACAGATACATGTTTACAGAATTAGCTTTCACAAGAAATGCAGGAAATTCATGTTAGATATATGGATGTACAATAACATATAAAGAAAAGATGCAGTTGGTTGTAGACAGTGAGAACATGGGCAAAATAACTAGTTTTTTTTTTCTTTTTTTTTTTAAGATGGAGTCTCGCTCTATCGCCCAGGCTGGAGTGCAGTGGCGCGATCTCGGCTCACTGCAAGCTCCCTCTCCTGGGTTCATACCATTCTCCTGCCTCAGTCTCCCGAGTAGCTGGGACTACAGTCACCCGCCACCACACCCAGCTATTTTTTTTTTTTTTTTTTTTTTTTATTTTTAGTAGAGATGGGGTTTCACCGTGTTAGCCAGGATGGTCTCCATCTCCTGACCTCGTGATCCGCCTGCCTCAGGCTCCCAAAGTGCTGGGATTGCAGGTGTGAGCTACCGCACCCAGCCAAAATATCTAGTATTTTTAAATGCTGTTGAATCAAACCCAATTGAGATGCAGCAATAATTACTTAGTAGGTCTAACTGAACCAGGAATCTCACTACTCAAGTTTGTCACCTAATAATGTCCCCGCCTCATTCATCCTTTATTTTGTTTGTTGAACGTCACTGTGTATGAGACACTTGGTATACAAAGGAAAAGACATGTTCCCTGTCCTCAATAACAATCTAGTGTGAAGAACTGGCCCCAAGTCAGTTCAGTACAAAGCAACATTAAATAATTGCTCTAGTAATACAGCAAGTGAGATTTATTTAATTCTGAAAGGGCAGGGGTGTATGAAAGAAGACTTCTGAGAGCAGGAATCATTCAACCATGCCTTGAAGACTGCTTAGGACTTTGACAGATGGAGGAAATGTGGGTAAAGCCACAGAGGTTTGATTTTGCCCAATGTGCCCAGGAAATGGAAACATTCTCTGCACCACCCAGAGGTACAGGAAAGGCAGATGCTGGAGTTAATCAGGGTTTTAGGCTGGATGGTGTAGGAACCTGGAGGGCAAAGCCAGGGAGTCCAGCCAACCCTACTGACACTGGTTCTGAGAGTGTAGAAATGTGACAGGCTATGGATGGGTCAGGAATTACACACAGTTCTCATTGCTCACTGCCTTTCATGCCTGGCCTGGCAGAGATACTTCTCTGAATATGGGATATTTTATTCTGTTTTTAAGAGCTCTTCATTTGTCATTTGGGATAGAAAGTTGGACCTGGTTGCAATCTGCAATCAATCAGCCTGCTTTTGCGGAAGAACTACCAGGAAACCAGTTCTCTTCTCTGTAGGTCTTTTAGCATTGATGTAAGCATTCAAAAATCACTTAGGCAGTGTGTATGAGAAAGAAGGGAGGGAGGGTGGGAGAGACAGAGAGAGTAAAAGTAAAGAAGGGAGCAGGGACAAGAAGGGAGGAGCAGGGAAAGGAGAAAGAGAGGTATCATAGATTCTCTATGGTATCATGGGATTCTCTATGGGCGAGTGAGAACAAGTCAGCATTGTCAGGGAATATGAAGGGTGTGTTCTCTTTGGAAAATATTCAAAATTATTCATTATTCTGCTAGTTCATAACACATCCTTATACATTTACTTATGCTTATATAAATCTAGCATTTAT
The DNA here is from genome assembly GCF_029289425.2 of Pan paniscus. NCBI lineage: Eukaryota > Metazoa > Chordata > Mammalia > Primates > Hominidae > Pan > Pan paniscus. Next base: position 20,062,004 of record NC_073260.2, on the reverse strand, counting down.
GCATATAGACATATAAACATTTTTAAGCAAAAATAAGGTCATGATGTGTGTGTATGTGTATGCAACTTGCTTTATTTTTCATTTCAACAATATATCATGGTTTTTTTCCAGATCAGTACACATAGATTGTTTTCATTCTTTTTAGTGGCTTTGCGGTATTACAAGAATGCACCATAATTTCTTTGAGCAATCCCTTATTGATAGGTATTCAGGTTGTTTTCATGTTTTGTTCCTCTTGGCTAGTTACAAATGGTGTTGCAGTAAATATTGTTAAGTGTACCTCTGCACACATTGTGAGTATTTCTTGGAAATGATTCCTAAAGTGGAATTATGGAGTCATAGCTCATAGGCATCTTGAATTTTCAAAAATACAAACTTATATTTCCATGAACAAAGTCTGAAAATGTTGATTTCTCCTCACCCTCTGAGGGTTTGAATAGTTTTGACAAGGCCCTTCACCCTACCTAAGTGATTCTTGTCTCACACCCACCTCCATCCCTTCCCTGTGAATTACTATGTGTAGATGAGACGTCAGTGTTGGGGAGAGTGCTGAACTTGGGAATGGTGCTTAAACAGAAAGTAGATGAAATCCACAGGAGGAAAGAGCTGGGATACTTGGGTTGTAGCTGTGGCCCTGCAAATGAGTAGCACAGAATCCCTTCCGTAAGATCCAGCAAAATGGGTAAGGCTTTCTGGACCTTGGATTCCCATCTGGAAAACAAGGAAGTTGGCGTCTGATCATTAAAGGTCTCTTTTGGCTCTGACATCCAGTGATGAAAGGAGAACTGAACGAGAAGAAGGACAGAGGGAGGAGGGGAAGAATGTAAAAGAGAAGAGTAATAAGGAGGAAAAGCAAAAATGGGTGATAAAAGAAAAGGAAACAAATTAAAGAAGAGTAGCAATGAAAAGTAAGCCCATCTCCACTGTTATTGTTACAGAAAAGCCCTTACAAAATTCAATATGCAGGAATGCCAGGAGCTATAACCTTTGAAAGAAAGAGAAAGGGATTCTGGAAGGGGACTGGGGAACAAGAATGTTGTTCCTTTATTTTCAAAAACCCCAAATTTAATTTTGCCCAGAAATAATGTTTTTCATGTTGAGTGAAACCAAGGGGAGAGTAATAGCTGGTCACAGTGGAGAGACAGCAGTGATAGATTACCTCTCACGGTTGCGCTTTTCCCTGCGTACCGCAAACACAAAAGCTCTATGCCCCTGGGAGGAAGGTAGGTTCTTTCTCTCTTCAATGTTATATTAATCACAGCTGCCAAAGTTATCGCCCTCACTGACCACCACTTCTTAGATTCCTTTTAAGCCTTTTCAAAGCAGAAATTGATGACAGGACTTGACCAAGGATACAGAGTTACGGAGAGGTAGAAAGAGGACCAGACTAGCAGTTCACAGAGCTTGGAGCGTGAATCTGCATTCTCACCGGCTGTGGTTGTAAATGAGATCATTTGTTCTTTCTGGGCCTCCTTGAGTGTTTCTTTAGAATGAAGGGGTGGAAACAAACAGTAGTCCTCATCGTCCCTGGAATTGCAGCCTCAGCTGCCTCAGCTGCCTCAGCATCACCTGGCAGCTTGCTAGAAATGCAAAATCTCCAGCCCTGCCCCAGACAGACCCAGTGACTCAGAAACTGTGGGTGGAGCCCCACAATCAGCTTTAGCAAGCCCTCTCAATGATTATGATGCAGGTTAAAGTTTGAGAATCACTGACCCAAAAGATCACTAAAATACTTGCCACTTTCACGGACACAATTTTGCCCTAAGGAATTTTTTAAAGTGGTGGGAGGGGGAGGGTGAAATTCAACATCAAACAACCTTTCCTACTCTCAGATCTTTTTGACAGAGTCTCGCTCTGTTGCGTAGGCTGGAGTGCGACGGCACGATCTCGGCTCACTGCAACCTCCGCCTCCCGGGTTCAAGCAATTGATTCTCTTGCCTCAGCCTCCTGAGTAGCTGGGATTACAGGCGTGGGCCACCACAACCGGCTAATTTTTATATTTTTAGTAGAGATGAGGTTTCACCATGTTGGCCGGGCTGATCTCGAACTCCTGACCTCAGGCGATCCACCCACCTCGGCCTCCTAAAGTGTTGGGATTACAGACGTAAGCCACTGCGCCTGGCCTCCTCTCAGATCTTTTAACACAAGTACCATACCGTCACCTGATGCTATCATTCCTCCTTTTTCTCCTTAGGCTGGTTTCATATCACCTTGCTGTTTAAATACAGCCCTTGGACCACCACCAGCAGCATCTGGTGAGTTTCAGAATCCTCTGGGGAACTGCAGAATTCCCAGGTCCCACCTGAGACCGAATGAATCCAAATCTATAGTTTTAATGAGATCCTCAGCTGATTCAAATATACATTAACTTTGAAGGGGCCTGCCACCAGTCCTCTTATTTTTCTCCACTCCCCTCCCATCTGGGTTTCCCTTTTTGCTCCTTTCTGCATCGCTTTCTTTTGACTTGAGTTTTCTCTGGGAAAGCCCATGCTTTCTAGGAGCATGGCTTAGGCCAAGGTTGATGCTCAGATTTTACAAATTCCATACTATCCAGAGACTTGAATATCCAATTTCACACTCAGAGCCAGAATCCGATGAAGCTGCAGTTTTCTCTTCCCACTGTGGGAGGCAATGTGGTACAGGCAAGAGGCCCTAACTCAGCCATCCTCTGAGCTGCAATACCAGCTGTGCCCTAGCTCTGTGTTTGGCAAAGATGTTGAAGCTTTAGAAGCCTCATTTTAAAAATGGATATAGTCTCACTTTTGGGGGGGTGGTTGTAAGGCTCAAATGAGATAATGGAAATGGCTGTAAAAGCCCCAATTCAAATACAAGGAATTATAATGACTCTTATCAAAGCAACTCTTTCCCTCCCTTTTCTTAGGGCTTTTCCAAGAGCAGATCTCAACCACTTGTCCCCTCACCCTGCGCTGCTGAAAATGGGGACCAATTTCCATTTTGTCAAGCCTGTCCCCAGGGTTTTTATTAGAGAAGCAAATAAAAGATTGCTCCACTCCCTCTTTCTCAATAAATGTGTTTATCGTCCTGTAAATTCCAACATATCAGTAGCTTGTTACAGAGAGGAAAGGTCGCTGCCAAGAAAGATGTGTCATTCCACAGGAAATTTGGGTTTAATATATACAAGGGAGCCGGCTCATGGAAATCTCTTTGGAAATGATAAAGTCCTATAATGAAAAATACCACTACAATACTGGGCTCATTTCAGCAGATAAATATTTAATATAGATCAGCCAAGATTAATTGCCTACTGAAACATGCCTGTCCACTGGCTGGTGAGGAAAAAGAGCATCTTTACGTTAATTTATGACGGAGTTTTTGAAACAAGCAAAGCTTAGCTTGTCCCGGGTTCATTTTGCCTGCCACTGAGAAATGCATCGCACGGTTCCCAAGGCCTTCTGCTCAGCTCTGGGCTCCTGCTGCAGTGTGGAGTGGACTGGCCACTCCTTCGCATACTAATCAAGTTCTTGCAGGCATCAAAAAAAAAATAGGTTGTAGAGAATCACTGAAATCAGGACATGGTACAAGCCAGTGAGAAAGACCATCGTGGTCTCAGAAGGCTAGTGCAGAATGGATCTGCACATTCGAACGGAATGGCAGAGGGGAATCAAGAAAATGAGGGAATCACAGACATGTGTCAGCACTGAGTAATTTGATTCAAGCATTTATATCCATTTAACGCTTACCATCAAAACAATTACATACAGGTGTTCCCATTTTATAGATGAGCATGCACTGAAGCTGAGAGCAGTTAACTGGACTTACTCAAGGTCCACATAGCTAATAAGAGTTAGAGGTGTGGTTTCAGTTTAAGCATTTCTGACTCCAGAGCCCATCAACATAACCCTTAATCTAATTATTTACCTAATTGTCAAAGTCTTGTACTTAGGGATTAATAGCATAGAGGGAACTTCAAGTTCAGCCCTTTTGGCTCCAAGATACTTCGTACCTCCTCATTCTTTCTATTTACCCATTTTCTTTTTTTCCCTCCTCATCTAACTATCCCTTAGGTTTTCTTGAATCCCCAGAGGATTTCTGGTGCCTTGGTAGTGGTGTGTATCTGGTATCATTCAGGAAGAAACACAATTTTACCAGTGACTCCAGTGGGGCTCTCTTCCTGGTATTCAGTTGTCGTATCCTACTAACTCATTCTTTTCTTAAGAAACTGAGATCCAACTTATACAAGGAAGGAAAACTAAAGAGGCTCAAACAAAACCACAAACATCCCTGGGCAAACAGCTGTGCAACTTGGAAATCAATTCATACTCATCATTCTCCCCCAATTATCAGCATCTTCAAAATCATCATTGCCATCAACTTTATCATCATTAATATGAACATCAGCATTGATACCAGCTGGAGATACTATTATTATTATTATTACCACAAAAATTGTCTCCACCAATCTTTGTCATTGCCAACATGAATATTACCAGCAACTTTTTCCACTATGAACAATATATGATCTGCATAGCTGAGGGTATCGAGAGTGTTATCGCCATCGTCTTTCATCTTTTTTTTTTTTTTGAGACGGAGTCTCGCTCTGTCGCCAGGGCTGGAGTGCAGTGGCGTGATCTCGGCTCACTGCAACCTCTACCTCCTGGGTTCATGCCATTCTCCTGCCTCAGCCTCCCAAGTAGCTGGGACTACAGGCGCCTGCCACCACGCCTGGCTAATTTTTTTTGTATTTTTAGTAGAGATGGGGTTTCACCATGTTAGCCAGGATGGTCTCGATCTCCTGACCTTGCGATCTGCCCGCCTTGGCCTCCCAAATTGATGGGATTAAAGGCGTGAGCCACCGCGCCCGGCCATCGCCATCATCATTTTTAACAGAGTATCAAATTTAACATGTGTCTATTGGGTAGTGCAAAAATGTAGAAAAAAGATTCAGCGTTTTCATATATGAAATTTTGATGTAGCTGTGTAGACAAGATAATTGACAATATAAGTCTCTAATTTTAAATGTCAAAAGAATGCCACTTGGTATTTTGAAAGTTCAGAGACAGCCATGCCTGCTATACAAGGCCATGCACAAGAGGACAGGGGAACTCACCAGACAGAGTGTTCTACCCTTGTGCCTGTCATTAATTCATCCACGATTTTGGTCAAGACGCCTATCCACTCTGACTTCGGTTATTCAATAAAAAATGATAAGCAACTGCTAGATAGACTTTAAATGTTTTTCTAGACCTAAAGATCCTTGGAACACTTGAATTGCACAACATGTGGTTGGCTGCGTTTGTATTTTCCAAATCACCAAATAGTCTAGTTAATTTCACCTTGAGGAATCAAAGGTAGAGAGAAATTTGAGATAGAAGGAAAGAAAAAAAAAAAAAACAGACCTTAGAGATCTCATCTGATTTATCTCTTCTCTAAGGGTATCCCATCTTGGATTATCCCAAACACTTAGTTTACAGGATATGCAGCACTTTTATTTTAAATAATTCACATGGTGCTTTAAGCTCTCCTTTTTTATCATAAGAGAGACCTGGTTCCAAGGAACAGTTCTTGAATAACTTCTTAAATATATCATTGCAAGATGAAATTTCCTCATTATCTCTGCTTCGAGGTGGTTCACATTTTTAACTTTTATTTCACATACTCTCCTGGGAGTAGACAGTTTTAAGTTTGAATCCCAGCGCTTCTCATATTGCCTGTGTTATCTGGGACAAGTTTATTAACTTCTCTGAACCACAAACACCTCATCAGTAGGAACAGTATAATCACATGTCTACACTAGAGTACTTATGATAACTCAATTGGTGAGATACATCAGAATACAGAGTCTACTACACTGGACTTGTTCCCCGATGAACAAGGAAACAAACACAGAAATAAGACAATATAAAGGACCTATGGAATAAAGATTTCAAAGGCTTTCAGGTTCATGGAAGTAACAGTCAAGTGCAAATGTAGCTACAACGCCATCTGAGTGGTCAAGCCTGACAGCATTCACATCTGAAGGTAGCAGCCCTCACACAGATCCAGCCCATTGTTTATCTGCACAAATGATGGCAAAGGTTTATCAGACATAATTTTTTCAATTAAAAAACCTCAGATATCTGGATTTTTTTCTTGAAATATCCTTTTTTGAAAAATTAAAGACCTGGGTGAGAGAAGGTAGAGGATCAGAAAAAATATCTAACGGGTACTAGGCTTAATACCTGGATGATGAAATAATCTATACAACAAACCCCCATGTAACACGTTTATCTATGTAACAAACCTGCACATGTACCACTGAACTTAAAAGTTAAAAAAAAAAACAAAAACAAACCACAAGTCAGAGACCCACAGTTACTTTTAAAAACTTTTTGTGGGTCAAGCAAAATCATGCCTTTGGAGGAAGGTTTAGATATTATATTACAGGATGGGAACAGATGGGTGGGAGGCTGTTAAATGTCTGGTTTATTTGCATGCAAAAGGGTTCCTTCCCATTGTCCTTCTTTTTTCTCCCTTCACCTGAAGAGATTCATTTAAGGAGGACATATAACTTCAACCTCACAGTAGCTTTCTGTAAATAATTCACTGTGAATGATGTTGTTAGTATGTGACTCTTGAAAGCCAAATATATAAATGGCAACAGTCACAACTAGGTACTTATTTTTTCTTTTTAAATTTTTTTTAACCATATCCTAAACATACGTTTATGATGTAATGTATGCAAAATACAATGCTGGGTGATTTGGGGAGACAATGGATGACTAGACCTGGGCCTTGACCTCAGTAGCCAACAGACTCCTTGTGGTAATGAGAAAGAGTGGGAAAGAGTAGCAAAAATACAATACAGAAAGCAAAATGAGGTCTTTCATCAGTCAATGAATTGATAAACAACCACTGGAAGCAATGGGCTTTGCTAAATCTTAAAAAAGGGCCACACGATTTAGGGGTGATATTTTTAGCAAGAGGTGGGGAAATGCTTCTTACTCAACCTCATATCCTTAGGATATAGCAGAGTGAATGGCACATAGTAGGTGCTCAATAAAAATATCTGAATTAAATGAAAATAGGTGAATGCACCAAAGGAGAGGTTTTTTTTCTTTGTTTGTTTTTTGTTTTGTTTTGTTTTGTTTTTTAGATGGAGTTTCACTCTTGTTGCCCAGGCTGGAGTGCGATGAATGGCACAATCTTGGCTCACTGCAACCTCTGCCTCCCAGGTTCAAGCTATTCTATTCTCCTGCCTCAGCCTCCCAAGTAGCTGGGATTACAGGCATGTGCCGCCACACCTGGCTAATTTTTTATATTTAGTAGAGATGGGGTTTCACCATGTTGGTCAGGCTGATCTTGAACTCCTGACCTCAAGTGATCCACCCGCCTCGGCCTCCCAAAGTGCTGGGGTTACAGGCATGAGCCACCACGCCCGGCCCATTTAAGCCAATTCTCGAAGTCTGAGAATATCGTTTTAAAAGGCAGAGCACGGAGATCAAGGAGAAAGAGCATTCTAAAGCAAAAGAACAGAATGAGAAAAATCACAGAGGCAGGGCAATGTGAATGAAATTCTGGAATTAAGAAGTAATTGGGTGTGGCCTTGCCAACATAAAGAAATGCAATACTCAGAAAATGACTGGAATACTAAGCTAGAGGATTGGTATTCTCTACCTGTAAGACGATGAAGAATTGGTATTCTCTACCAATGAAGACGATGGAGAAGAGGCAAAGCATGGTCTCATTTTTATTTTAGGAGATCAGTTAACTCTGGCTGTTCCGTGAAAGGAGGAGGCCTGATTAGGAAACTATTGCAATTATGGGACTGAAAGAAGCTGATGGCATGAGTTAGAGGCAGAAAATGAAAAGAAGGTAGGAAAGGTAAATTAGAAGCAATAGGGTTGATGACTCATTTGATATGCAGAAAGTGAGAAAACACATGTCTAAGATTCTTCTATTAATCTGAGAAATATCCCAAAGGATATAACCTCACACAGAACCCCAGCTACCACAGATAGCATTTTAAGCATACTGCCTGTCCCACCAGTTACTCATTCTAAGTTCTCTTCAACTCAGAAATCTAGAAGAACCCATGCATTGGTTAATAACTCATTGACCTAAGTCAGAAGGCTATGGTGTTTTGATTCTGAACTGATCACATGGATTGATACAATCCTGTCATCTTAAACCTCTTGAACATGATAATTTCTCAGAAGATCCACGACAGCCCCTAGTCCCAGACATTATTATCTCTTGACTGCGCCATTCTGAAAACTTACTGATTGGTCCAAGCTTACACTCTTGCTCCCCCTACTGGCTGATTCACCTGCAGTGATCCTTCAATAATTAAATCAGGAACTGGTCAAGTCTGCAGGATGAAATGCTCAAGCAAAACTTTCCATGGTAAGTAATGATAAATAATGAATACATTCAAAAGAACAACAACAATAATTTAAAGACCATGGAAAGAACCTAAAGCAGACAGAAGCCATAGGAGAGTTTATTCTTGAAAAACTGCAACTGAAAAAGGTTAAGAATTGCATGTCTATGGCTGCCTGACCTAAGAGTGCTCCCCAACCCTAAGGCAATAAACAGTGCTGAATTATGCAACCTTTCACGGGCTCAGAGCAGTGGAGAACAGGGGTCAGGAACAGACAGACATAGAGTCTGAAACATAGTAAACATTCAATAAATATTACTGGTTACTATAAAATTATTATTATTATTCTTGAGTGAACAAGAAAAATCATGAAGAATAGTGTAGTGGCTAATCTTCTGGTTTAGCCCCCTGACCAATGATTGTGCCATTACTGGGGCCAGAGACTCAGAAAGAGAAACAAACTGGTAGGGAAGGAGAATGAGGATTCTGAGCTTACATTAAAAAGTCTAATGGAAATGCATTTCGCAGTTAGGTGCAAAAATTCTGGAGTTTGAAGGAGAGACGAAAACTGAATATGGATATTTGGGAGTTGTTGGAATGTAGGTGATAATGGAAGAGGAGGGAGCAAGTGTGATTACCCAGGGAAAATGGAGGGAAGGGCAGCAGCATTTGATTGATATCTGGAAGAGAATCCCATATGGAAGACTTCAATAAAACATCTAGAAACAGTCACAGTGCATTATTAATCAGACTATAGGGCCTCCATTCATAGAACAGATGCCATATAAAAATTAGAAAAAGCACTGGGTGCAGTGGCTCACGCCTGTAATCCCAGCACTTTGGGAGGCCGAGGTGGGCAGATCACCTGAGGTCAGGAGTTTGAGACCATCCTGGCCAACATGGTGAAACTCCGTCTCTACCAAAAATACAAAAATTAGCTGGGCATGGTGGCAGGCACCTGTAATCCCAGCTACTCAGGAGGCTGAGGCAGGAGAAGCGCTTGAACCTGGGAGGCAGAGGTTGCAGTGAGCCAAGATCGCACCACTGCACTCCAGCCAGGGCGACAAGAATGAACTCCATCTCAAAAAAAAAAAAAAAAAATTAGAAAAAGTTGCTCCCTCTAGGCAGACAAATTTCAGAAACAGTGCTCCTTTCAGATATAATTATGCATCCCCATGCCAGGATAGAGCCTCCATTGTTCTTCTCCATCAAGATTCCCTTGTGCAGCAGACAAACTGTGCAACTATATTTGGCTACCCAGAAAACTAACTTTACGTGGTGAAGGGTATCTGACAAGGTCACTGAAGCCAATTTCACACTTGTGCTTACATTCTTTCTTGGGTCAGACTATGCTAATTAGAATCCCTTTGGTGACAGGACAGTGACTGCCCACTCAGTTCTATCCAGGTGTTCTCTCTGTCTTCTGACAAATCTGACTATTAAATACCTTTTCTTACTTTGAAGACTGTCTTCCAGTAACCACCACCAATTTTCTCTCTGGAGCCAGCTAATTAGAAACTTTCTGTTTCCCAGTACAGGTTCTGTACATATGTTTACAAGCTTCCTGTACATAATAGATACTGGTCCAGTGTCAGTGGCTACTTTTTCTAGTTCTCTTTGAGAAATAAGCTCCCAAGTTACTGCTGAAAATCCAGCATCCAGTTGCAGATGGATGAGGAAGCAGATGAGACGTCTGAGGATGTCTTTCACACAGCCTTGTCTCCCAGAAGTAGGTGGGTGGTACTCAGCAAAAGAATAGGATTCAAAAAAAGCAGAGAATTATAGAGTAGGCTGAAATAGAACAGCATAATAGGTACAGCCATGACCTTCTCTCTAACATCCTCCGTTAGCAATAGACAAAAGAATCTCTACCCTGAAGCATGGTGAGTTGTTTTTAATAATACAACATCAGTCTTCTAATTTTAAGAAAACAATCTTAGAAAAAAAATACTTTGTTCCCGGAGTCAGAAAATGACACTCAATGAGAGTTAATTTTCTGAAATCTTTGAGAAGGCAAAGAATTCACAGAACCACAGCATGTAAGAGCTAGAAAGAAGCTCAGAAAATGTTCAGCCCTAATATCTATTTTTAGAGATGGGAAAGCAAAGGCCCACAAAGGTCACTGGACTTGACCAAGTCCACTTAACAAATGAGATATAAAGCTAGAACTAGAACTGAGGTGTCATAAGATCCATTCCATGTTTTTCTACCCAGTGTTCTCATACTAACCTCTGCTCAAGTTGACTGCTTAAACGGAGTAGAAAAATATAATGGACGTAGGATAGACACAAAACAGAAATAATGACATAAGCTATATGTACTTTTATTATAGCTTTAGAGCATTATCTTATCGCCATTCACTTGTCTGTCACTAACACCATACAATTAGCACCTTCAGCTAGGACATTATGTTACTATTCATATTTATATTAAATAGTAGAGTGGTTGGTACAAAATACAGGTTGAATATCTACATAATAAAGGAATATGTAAACGAATGAATGAAAACAAATAGGGACTAAGATAGTGTCCTTCATCTATCGCTTAATTAGGTTCAGCCTTTCATAGACTCTGCCAATGCAGAGACTATGAAAGTCCAACTTCTAGTATGAAAAGTATGTGAATTGGTGTCTTTCATACAATAAGTGAAGTCCCAGGCAAACAGTACTTATCATATGAACTGATACCAGAGGCAATGGACAAAAGTCTTACCCTCAAAGGTCTGCAAGATGTACACTCAATGATGAGGGTTTTTTGTTGCTGTTATTGTTGCTGCTTGTATGTTTGTATTTTACAGCGGTGACTAGATGAAAGATCAGATGTTTAGATAAGGTCAAGAACCACAGGAATGGGAGTTTAGAACCAAGGTTACTAGCAAGAGTTTTCCCTGAGAAGATTACAGTGTATTTATTGATTTAGTCGTAGTTTCCACAAAGACCTGTTGAACGGCTACTATATATCAGGCACTTTTTCTGTCTGAGTACATAACAGTGATCAAAATGAACAAAAATCCATGCCTCAATGGAATGTACATTCTGGACTGAAGTTTCCTAAAAGGTGATATGGCTTCTTATGAAAGCCCACATTGTGTGGTATAAATGATCAGTAAATTGAGAAAATAAATTCTTCCCAAGAATATGACATGTTATAAGAATTCTCGGGGGGAAAAGGTGCTAAAATATATGTACTAAGATTATGTTCTGCTCCAAGAATTAGTAAATGGAAAAATCTAGGTTTCTTTTTCCTTTTTTTTTTTTCTGCAAGCTAAATATTTCTCATTCTCTCTTCTTGTAAATGTCACCTCTAGAATCTTTATGTATGGGTAAGGATTATCCTTACGCATGAATAAGGTGAGATATATTTGCATATTAGCAAGACTCTTCTCCATTCTCCTTTGAAAAGTGTTGCAAAAAGCACCAGTGATGTACCTAAACTGAGAACCAGTGATAATAAGGGACCCATGAAACAGAAAGGTAGTTGTAGAAAGTTAAAATGAGTAATGAAAGTCACATCAGAAGACTTAGATAGATGTCAATGCTTCATCACTTACCAGGTATATCACACTGGACAAATAATTTATTCACTCAAAGCCTTTGCTACGTCATCTGTAAAATGAGATATTATTACTACCTCATATGAGACATTGTTTTGTGAATTTTAAAGCATTGCATATAGATAGTATATTTGAATAGGAGGTAGAAGAGTGAGAAGAGAAAAGAAAAAAAAGAAAACGAAGAAGATGGAAAAATAAGAGCTATGGAGTATTGTAAATGGAAACTAAAAGCTTTTCCTCTAAGATTCAGTACAAGGCTAGGATGCCCACTCACCACTTCTATTCAGCATAGTATTGGAAGTCTTAGCTGAGTAATTAGACAAGAAAAATTAAATACATAAAAGTAATAAAAGTAATTCAAATAAAAAAAGAAGTAAAATTATCTCTGTTTGCAGATGATATGATGATCATATAGAAAATCCTAAAGACTCAGTAACAACAAAAGTGGTACAACTTATAAATACATTTAACGAAGTTGAAGATACAAAATAAACATACAGAAATCTGTGAACTATCCAAAAATAATGCTAACAATGAAACATCTTAAAAATTATAAAAACAACCCCATTTACAATAGTAAGAAAAAGTATAAAACACTTAGGGATACAGTTAAGAAGTAAAAGACATATATTCTGAAAATTATAAAACATTGATGAGGCTGGGCGCGGTGGCTCACGCCTGTAATCCCAGCACTTTGGGAGGCCGAGGCGGACGAATTATCTGAGGTCAGGGGTTTGAGACCAGCCTGGCCAACATAGTGAAACCCTCTACTAAAAGTACAAAAATTAGCTGGGCGTGTTGGCGTATGCCTGTAATCCCAGCTACCCAGGAGGCTGAGGCAGGAGAATCGCTCGAAGCTGGAGTTGGGGGTTGCAGTGAGCCGAGATCATACCACTGCACTCCAGCCTTGGCAACAGAGATGAAACTTCATTTCAAAAACAACAACAACAACAAAACACATTGATGAAGGAAATTTAAAAAGACACAGAAAGGCTGGGTGCGGTGGCTTACACCTGTAATCCCAGCACTTTGGAAGGCTGAGATGGGCAGATCACCTGGGGTCAGGAGTTTGAGACTAGCCTGGCCAACATAGTGAAACCCCATCTCTACTAAAAATACAAAAATTAGCCAGATGTGTCTGTATTCTCAGCTACTTAGGAGTCTGAAGTAGGAGAATCGCTTGAACCCAGGAGGTGGAGGTTGCAGTGAACCGAGATCACACCACTGCACTCTAGCCTGAGCAACAGAGCAACACTATGTTAAAAAAAAAAAAAAAAAAAAGACACATGTAAATGGAAAGGTAGCGCGTGTTCATGAATTGGATTAATAATGTTAAAATGTCCATAATACCCAGCTGATGTACATATCCAATGCAATCTCTATCAAAATTTTGCATTCTTTATAGAAATAGAAAAAAAAAAACTTAAAATATGTGTGGAACTACAAAAGACCCCAAATAGCCAAAGAAATCTTATACAGGAACAAAGATGAATGCATCCCACTTCTTGATTTTAAAATATACTGGCATGTGTCACTTAATGATAGGAATGCATTATTTTTTATTATTTTTAATTTTATTTTTTTAATTATTTATTTTTTGAGACTGGGTTATGAGACTGGCTAATTTTTGCATTTTTGGTAGAGGCGGGGTTTCATTTACGTTGCCTAGGCTGGTCTCAAACTGCTGGCCTCAAGCAATCCATCCACCTCAGACTCTGAAAGTGGACAGGAATACATTCTGAGAAATACATCAGTAGATGATTTTGTCATTGTACAAACATCACAGAGTATACTTGCACCAACCTAGATGATATATCCTACTACACACCTAGGCTCTATAGCATAGCCTACTGCTCTTAGGCTACAAATCTGTACAAGATGTTACTTTACTGACTACTGCAAGCAATTGTAATACAATGGTAAATATTCATGTATCAAATATATCTGAACATAGAAAAGGCACAGTAAAAATATGGTATTATAATCATATAGGACCACTGTCATATACACAGTGTGTTGTTGACTGAAACATCATCATGCAGTGTGTCACTGCATTACAAAGCTACAGTATTCAAAACAGTATGGTACTGGCATAAAAATGAACATACAGACAAAATTGAACAGAATAGAGAGACCAGAAATAAACCTGGGCATGTATTGTCAATTCGTCTTCAACAAGGGTTCCAACCACACACAATGAGGAAAAGGTTCTCTCTTCAATAAATGTTGTTAGAAAAACAAGACACCCACATGCAAAAGGAGGAAATTGCACCTTTATCTCACACCATATACAATAATCAACTCAAAATGAATTAAGAACTTAAAGGTAAAACCAGGAACCATAAAAACACTAGAAGAAAACAGGGATAAACCTTCTTAACATTGGTCTGGGCAATGATTCCTTTGGATATGACCCTAAAAGCACAGGAAACCAAAGCAAAAATAGACAAGTGGGATTCCATCTAACTAAGCAGTATCTGTATATCAAAAGAAACAATCAACAGAGAGAAAAAGCAACCTATGGAATGGGAGAAAATATCTGCAAACCATATATCTAATGAGTGGTTAATTTTCAAAATATATAAAGCATTCAAATAAATGAACAGCAAAAGAAAGAAATAACTCGATGTAAAAATGGGCTAAGGACCTGAATAGGCATTTTTCTCAAGAAGACATACAAATGGCCAACAGGTACACAAAAACATACTCAATATCACTAATCATCAGGAAAATGTAAATCAAAACCACAATGAGCTATTACCTTGCACCTGTTAGAATAGGTATTATAAAATTTTGAAAAATAACGTGTTAGCAAGAATGTGGATGGGAATGCAAATTTATACAGCCATTTTGGAAAACAAACAGTATGGAGGTTCTTCAAAAAATTACAACTAGAACTAATATATGATCCAGCAATCCCACTTATAGGTATTTATCCAAAGGAAATGAGATTAGTATGTTGAAGAGCTATCTGCATTCTCATGTCCATTGCAGAGTTTCTCACAATAACCAAAATATGGAATCCACATAAATGTCCATCAACAGATGAATGGACACACACACTCACCCACACACAAAGTGAAACATTATTCAGCCTTTAAAAAGAAAGAAATCCTGCCATTTGTAACATGTATGGGCCTGGAGGACATTATGCTAAATGAAATATGCCAGGCACAGAAAGACAAACACTGCATGATTTCACTTGTATGTGGAATCTAAAAGGATCAAACTTACAGAAGCAGAGAGTAGAATGATGGTTGCCAGAAATAGGGGGAAGGGAGAAATGGGGAGAGTTTGGTCAAAGGGTATGAAGTTTCTGTTATGCCAAATAAGTAAGTTCTGGAGAGCTAATATACAGCATGGTGACTATAGTTAAAAATGCTATATTATATTCTTGAAATTTGCTAAGAGAATAATCTTAAGTGTTCTCATCACAAAAAAAGAGACAGAAAATAGTTACTGTGTGGGTGATGGACACCTTAATTAGCTTGATTGTGGGGGTAATTTCACAATGTATACAGATGTCAAAACATCTAGTTGCATACCTTAAGTGTATACAATTCCTATTCATCAATTATACTTCAATAAAACTTAAAAAGAAAAGAAATGGATAGTATTTTAGCAATTATTTTGTCCAAAACATGAATATTATAGAGGGAATTGAGGCTCAGGGTTATAAGATGCTCAGGTCACAAGGTGGATGATACAGTGTTGAGGACAGAGGAGGACACGGGCTCCTTGGTTCCCAAGGCTGCTCTCCCTTCACCTTCTCAGCGCCCTGTATAGCCAGTGGTAACGAGCACAGACTGTGGAACCAGATTGCCTGGGTTCAAATCAGAGTCGTGTGACTTCCCAGCTGTGTGACCCTGGCCATATTACTTTTCTGAGCCTCAATTTCCTCATCTGTAAAATGGGTTAAAGGCTACAGCTGTCACAAGGGTTGCACTCAAGTATAAATGACTTAATAGAGCTATATAAGCTTTAGCTAATAATACCATATTCTGTATCATATCACACAAGTTTATTCGTTCCATTCTTTTTGTTTTATTTTTCAACTTCCTTCTTGGTTCTGAAATGAACCCTAACAGGATTCTATTTTGGACTTTCTCCCATTATCCTGCTCATTTAGGTTCAACTGGCAGCATCAGGGCTGGGCTAATTATACGGTAAGACAATTCTGCCTCCTGAAACCCCTGGTCTTTAGTATTATTTTCCTTTCCCTTTCTAATAATTAATAATAATAATAATAATAAATGCAGGTTGAGCTGAAACAGAGAAAGAACTTTGTTCTGTCTGCAGGAACTGCAATGCAATCTCCATTTTTCTCTTGCTGACAAGCATCCGGGCCTGGGTGCCCCAGTGCCTTTTCGTAAATCAAAAGAATATTGAACTCATTATATTGAAGCACAAGTTATCCTTTCATCGGTCAATTTGTCTGGGTCAACTATTCTCGCACATTTATTCTGGATATCTAAAAGATAGGACATCTAACAGTCCGTCTCCAATATTACAACTGCTGCTCATTTTGTTATCCTAAAGTGATAGTCTGAAATCAGACCATTTGAATGCAATTATTAGGTACCAAAGCACTATCTTCCATCAGAGCAGGGAAAGGAATCCAAAGTCCGTCCCTCATGCCTGTAAACAGGAACAATAGGGCCCATATTTACATGACAGTGCATGGTTTACCAAGCACATTTACTTTCAGTTCCTCTTTTGAGTATTACATTCTACAGCTCTGTTGGGGGCTGGGCGGCAGGTAAAGATAAATTCCTCTTTAAGGAGAAGGAATTTGAGGCTCAGATCACTACTCAAAGATCTAATATAGAATGAAACAAGACTTGAATGCTTAAATTCTTTTACAGATTGAGATTTCCCCCACCCCTCCCCTTCTTCCTTGTGTTCAATAACCAACTTCCAGAGTATTCTCTCAAGTTATTTGAACATGTCAGCACATGACTCAGACTGTGCCTTAACTCCAAGTCCTATCTTTATTCCATGTACCTAGCATCAAATACCCGCAGCCTCTCAGCCCCTTGACCTATTCCATCTCAATGACCTTCACCCCATCCTCTTCCAGGCCCCTGCTTCCTGCCATGATTAGTCCAGAACTTGCCATCTCCCAACACCCTTCTAACTTTGACATAGTGTATTAAAACATTCCAGTCTCTAACTAGTCTATCACAACACCAGCTTTTTCACCTTTTCAAGACCTCTAGGCCCACAACCCTCTCCTTTCCCTTTACATACTATTACCTGCTTTCTTTTGTATCCAACTTAGATTCAGTGATCCACCTATGCATTTACTTTGAGCCAATACTTTTTTTTTTAAAGGTAAGTATTTATTTTAACTGAGAAGTAAAAATTGCATATATTTTTGGTATACAATCTGATGTTTTGATGTATGTATACATTGAGGAATGGCTCAATCAAATTAATTAATATATGCATTACCTCACATACTTATTTTTGGTGGTAAGAAAGCTTAAAATCTACTAACACATTTTCAAGTGTACAATCCATTATTATTATTATTAATTACAGTTTTTAAGTATAGTCACCATGTTGAACAATATAGATCTTAAATTTGTTCCTCCTATCTAATTGAAATTTTGTATCCTTTGACAAACATCTTTCCAATTCCCCCACTCCTGAACCCTAGACCCTGGTAACCACCATTCTACTCTTTGCTTCTATGAATTTGAGTTATTTAGATTCCACATATAAGTGAGTATAAGTGGGCCGGGCGCGGTGGCTCATGCCTGTAATCCCAGCACTTTGGGAGGCCGAGGCAGACGGATCACCTGAGGTCGGGAGTTCAAGACCAGCCTGACCAACATGGAGAAACCCCGTCTCTACTAAAAATACAAAATTAGCCTGGTGTGGTGGCATATGCCTGTAATCCCAGCTACTAGGGAGGCTGAGGCAGGAGAATCACTTGAACCTGGGAGGCGGAGGTTGCAGTGAGCCGAGACTGCACCATTGCACTCGAGCATGGGTGACACGGCGAGACTCTGTCTCAAAAAAAAAAAAAGTGAGTACATGTGGTTATATGTCTTTCGGTGCCTGGCTTATTTCACTTAACATAATGTCCTCCAGGTTCATCCATGTTGTTGCAAATGACAAGATTTCCTTCTTTTTGAAGACTGAATAGTATTCCATCATGTATGTATACCACATTTCCTTTATCCATATGTCCACTGATGGACTCAAGTTGACTCCATATCTTGGCTATTGTGAAAAATATTTCCATGAATATGGAAATGCAGATATCCCAACTGCTTTACAGCCATTATAAATTGGTGATCACCAACCTTATCCAAGAGCTGTTTCTTAATGATCCTTCTGTATTTCCTTCATCATATTCTTTTAAAATTCTTTAGATTTCCAAGTTTCCCCAGACACTATCAAAACTTTTGACACTCTACAGTACCCCCTTCCTCAGTGATTCGTTTCACACCCCACTTCACAAAGAGAACAGAAGCCTTCAAATCTTCACAAGTGAAATCAATAGATTTATCTGCACCCACACCTCTCCTTCCCTTCTTTCCTCCTATTTCAACAGAAGGTATCTCTCCTTTTACCCCTACTTGTGCTCTTACTCTTTCCCTTCCTGCTACTTCAGGAATGGCTTCATCAAAAATAACCCCGTTCTGATGGCTAATGGGTACAAAAAATAGAAAAAATTTTAAAAAGACTTAGTATTTGCTAACACAAGGTGACTATAGTAAAAAATAATTTAATTGTACATGTAAAAATAAGAAAAATAGTATAACTAAACTCTTTGAAACACAAAGGATAAATGCTGGATGTGATGGATACCCCATTTACCCTGATGTGATTACTATAAATTACATGCCTGTATCAAAATATCTCATGTAACCCATAAGTATATACACTACTATGTACACACAAGAATTAAGAACAAAAAATTAAAAAACAAAAAATAATGACCCCACTGTGTCCCACAGTGTCAGTCTCTTCCCTCTCTTAATAGTCCCGTCCCTCTTAAAGCCAATGAACATTAATAAAACTTCATTTCACATCTCTGCTTCTTTTCATAGCCATGCTTCTTTTTTAAAAAAGAAAAAATAATAAAATCTCTACTCCCTTTTTCTCACTTCTCAACTCACTACACTCTGGCTTATATCCCTAACCCTTTGCTTAAACAGCTCTTGCCAAGGTCAAGACTTTATAAAAGACTATTTCCAGTTCTTGCCTTATGTGCTATATCAGAAACTACAGCTATTGATTACCTACACCTTCCTTCTTAAAAGATTCATTTATTTTTGCTTCCATGGTACCAGCCATCCCTGATTTTCCCACTGTACCACCAGCCATTCCTCAATTTCTCAATGCTTTACTCGGCACCTACTAAACAGGTTCCTTTGTGAGTGAGCATAGCTCCAAGTGTTATCATTGGTAACCTGATAACTCCAAATACTGTAACTTTTTATCCCAGCTCTCTCTGTTAAGGGTCAGAACCATTTATACAACCACCTACTAAGTCTCTATTTGAATGTTCCAGGTAGTTTAAATTCAACATTTTCAAAGCTGGCTTATCATCTTCAAACATGGATAACCTCAAAAAGTCTCCTTGTCTTCCAGGGCTCCCCATATTAATGAAAAGCACCATCACCCACCCAGCTGACCAAGTTAAAAATGTTCCCCTTCTCTTTTCCTTACTTAACCTAGACCCAGTGGATTTATTACTTAAGGTATGGTTTTGCCAGTCTCCTTGCTTCTTGACTATTTCTTCCTTGTCAACTTTCATATTCAAACACTCACCAAATACTGAGTCTTCTGTCTTTCCTTAAAGTATCTCAGGTTATGACCATTTACATAATATTTTGAAAGAATAAAATCACAGAGATGAAGAACAAACAAATTAGTGGTTGTCAAGGGTTAGGGATTATGGATGGCAGAGGATGAGAGAGAGGTTTGACTGTAAAGGGCTAGCATAAGAAACATCTTTGTGGTGAGGGAGCTGCTCTGTCTCTTGATCGCAGTGGTGGTTACATGAATCCACACATATGGTAAAATGGCATAGAACTATACACACTATGTGTATATTATACCCATGTCTGTCTCTTGGTTTTGATATTGTACTACAGTCACATAAGATGTAACCATTGACGAGAACTAGGTAAAGGGTACATAAGACCTTTCTGTACTATCGTAGCAACTTCTTGGGAGTCCATAATTATTTCAAAATTATAACTTAAATAAATATGTATCTCAAACATCAACTGATGCTACTTTATTCCAAGACAGTTTCCTCTGTCACCTGGATGACATACTTTGCACCGTCTCCCATCTTTCACCCATTAATCTATTCTTTCAATTATAACAGAAGTGATCTTTGTAAGATGACAACCTGATCATGCTCTACCTCTGGGCAAAACTCCTAGAAATCCCTATTGTCATTAGGATGTAGTTCACAAATTGTGGCTGAGAAGCCATGCACTGCCACAGCAAACTCACAGGAGCACAGCAGGATATTTTAAGTGTTCAAGGCAAATGAAGGATACTTGATATTTATTGGGCATCACAAGAACGTCTAACTCGAGGTCGTTCACAGTTTCAACATTAGAACACAACACATTCCTTTCAATGTTAGTATATCTTTGTGAAGCTGGGTTTCTGGCAGTTGGTACAATTTCAAAGTACTGCAAAAAATTAATAAGGAAGAGAAAATGAGGATGATTTTATCTAACTGTAAAGTTAGAGAAGTAGTAAATGTGATTATTTAAGAATAAAATGAAAATATTGCCTTTTGTTTAGATTTTCATGTATTGTTTTTTTCAAATAGCCACTAAATTTGTCACAACAGAAATACTTCATTATTAAATTGTTTGGATCTAACTACTTATTAAATAGTGTTATTGGTATTTTTGGGGGGGCCTATGGGAATCATAAAAAAAAAATCATTGAAACCTTAAGAACATCTTGAAATGAGAAAGTGTAGGATCCATCATCTTAGAATAAAGTCTGAAGTCTTTTATATAACATGTACAGAGCTTCATGACCTGACCTCACTATTGAATTTTCTGGCGTGCATGCAAACATCTTCTGTGTCCATTACTTATGGTGAATTACTTGCAAGCTCAAGAACAAGTATGCCCTCCTCTAAACCCTACTTCAAAACACACACACAAACCTACTTAAAATATTTTCTTGGAATATTTCCTTAATCTTGCAAGACCGGCTCAATGCCCTTTTTTTGCACTATTACTCCATTTTATATATTTTTTTCAACACTCCTCATACTAGGTGTCAATTTGGCTGCTTTTAGCATATCTCTCCCCCACTACCCTGCAAGTGCTCCTGAAAGGCAGAGATGAATAATCCCTTGGTGTCATCAGAGGCTAACAGAGTGCCTACACATTAGTAGAGACTCAATAAATATTTGTTGAATTAATGCACAGGTGAGCACTTTTATCTCAAACTGTTTACCAGCAGGGAGACTTATTTCTTTCATATCATTTGTATTTACCTACTTCTTTCTCATACAAAGCACACTCCCCCATGAATGTGATGTAGAACTAGGTGAGCTGGGTGTCATGCTAGAGTCGCAGAGAGGCTGTCACAAGTGTTCAGCGACGGAGGCTGTACCTTGCTGACTTTCTCTGAACAATAAACCTGCAATCTGAGGAAAAGCAAAGTTACCTACACCCCCCACCCCCACCACACACACACAGACACACACACACACACACACACACACACAGCCTGCCTTGAAATGCTGCTGATTGCCATGGATGTTCTTGGGTGAGAAGCAATCCCTGAGGGACAAATGTCCCCTGAGCATTACACATCAAAGACAACCTGGCGAGCACGGTGCAGTAGGAACTAGAAGACGAGATGTCACAGACTGTTCCTATCACGTGGGCTGATTAATAAATTAGACTCTCGCGAATCGTGGGACGTGCACTGTGTACATGAATCAATGTATGCTGATAGCTTAAAGAGACCTTGCCAGTATGGTGGCACGTGTTCCTCAGGGCATCAAAAATCTTTCTGTCTCTGGCGCTCTTTCTTTAGCTTCCTCCTAAAAAGCGTCTTCCTAGTATAAGAATGGAGCAAATGCTACCTTCTTAGGGTACCTATGCTACAAAGCACACCAACCAATCATCCCCACTGCAGTTGTTGGAAGTTCCAGTAAGACATCTCAGAGTCCCTGTTGCCGGATTTGCAGGGGTGGATACTTCAGGTATTTGTTTTAGCTACTAGTCCTCGAACATTTGCTCTATGCTAAAGACTATCTCTTTTTTTCTTTTTTTTTTTTTTATTTTGAGACAGAGTCTCACTCTATCACCCAGGCTGGAGTGCAGTGGCATGATCTCGGCTCACTGCAACCTCTGCCTCCTGGATTCAAGGGATTGTCCTGTCTCAGCCTCCCAAGTAGCTGGGATTACAGGCGCCCACCACTGTGCCTGCCTAATTTTTGTAATTTTAGTAGAGATGAAGTTTCACCATGTTGGCCAGTCCGGTCTCAAACTCCTGACCTCAAGTGATCTGCCCACCTTGGCCTCCCAAAGTGCTGGGATTACAGATATGAGCCACTGCGCCCGGCTGCTAAAGGCTGTCTTATATTCTCTTCTTAAATCTTCACTATAATCTTGGAATTTATCCTTATTTTGCAGATGGAGAAATTGAGGCTCACATGGTTTAAGCAACGTGCCTAAGATTTCACAGGTAGTAAGTGGCAGAACCAGGATTCAAATTAAGGTCTGCCTGAGTCTAAAGACTTGCTAACCTATAGCGACCATTGTATGGTTCACACAAGGTTAGACACTAACTTGAGGCTGGAAGCTTCCATCAAGGTGAGCGGGGAAGAGTCAGGTGTAGATAAAGGGTGGAATGCAAAGCCTTCCTCCAAGCCAGTCTGGGAATCCATAGCTAATGAGACCCAGTAATTCTTGTGCCCAGGAGGCAGGCCTTGAGAGATAAAGAAATTGCCCAGAGGCAGAAGCCTGAGCATTCTGGTTCCTTTTATTAGACATACAAAGGTATCCAGTAGCTGTAGAACTCTACATAAAAGAATGCATCCTGCCACAGGGTGCTGAAAATGGAATTGGAGTCTGTAAGCCTGGATGCTGCACGGGAAAAGGCTGCCTGACCAGTAGGTCTGCAGCCTGCAGCTGTTGGTGGCACTGATTGGTATTTGAGGGTTAATGAAACCCTTCTCCGCTGCCTTTGTCTTAGTTCCACCACTCCCTTTCTCTCCCTTAAATTACTGCCACAGTTTTCTAACCCATCTCTCTTTCTCCCTTTCTCCCACTCCTCAGGCTGCTGCCCAAGCAATTCTAACTTTATATCCGTGCATGTCAGCTTCACGTTTCAAAGCCTTCATTGTTTTCTTTTTGCCCCCATCAGCCAAGGCACAGGTTCTAACCTGATTAACACAAACCCATTGCAAACTCTGCTAATCACACATGGTACAATTTTCCTCTGAACCAAAACACGACCACGTTAGCATCAGCATTTTAAAAAATAAATGAATCGTAAAGGAACACATTATATTTGAATGGAATAGAACAGAAGGTATCTTGATATTTAAGAAGCATCACCTGTAGTAAGGTTAAGTTTTTTTTCATGGATTTTTATTTCAATCATATATTTTTATCTATATTTCCAGCTAGGTTTATTGAGTGAGTGTCAAACTAAAATGTATTTGTTCACATGTATTCAGGTCAAAAATGTACAAAAACAACAACAAAGAAAAAACACTGTTCTAAATGGCTATCTAGTAATATTCTGCCAATTCACCAGACTTTAAAGATTGGTTGAAATCCATGTGCTATCTCAAATTTCTTTTGTTGTTGGCTTGAAGCTGCTCTCCAACCTTATGCCCTACTATCAGTACTACTCAAAATACACACAAAACACATGAAGACGTATAGTTCCAGGCTTTCTCCTGTCTCCTGACTTCACAGGTGCTATTCCACTTGATAAGGTGCTTCTCTCCTCACTGCATTCTCATGAATCCTAATCCTCCTTGAAGCCTATGTTCAACACCTCTTCTCCAGCATGCCTTTCCAAACATGCCTCTTCCTCCTCTCCTTCCCCAACTTTGCCACCTCAATGCAATGTAAGTTCCCATTCCCTACACCCACAGAGCTTCAGTGGCATCTCTCAAGGCACATGACACTGTGGTTATTTGCCTTTCAGTCAGTCTCCCCCAAAGAGACCATGAATTCCTTGAGGGAAGGGATCAATGATTTCTTCCCTCTATCCCCAGGAAACAGTGCAGGGCCTGACTAGTAGGAGTTTAGAGATCAGTAAACATTTTTTCAAATGAGTGAGTAAGCTGCAGGTGCCCCAGATCACAGATCCAGTCTCTCTTTCTTCCTTGGCTAAGATTTGGAGCACAGTATTTGAAGCCCTAAGGGCTTTTCTCCATTTCTCCTCCTAATCTACCGAATCATAACAATCGCTATCTTTAGATCAGTTTAAAGACTCTGTATCAGTCTGTCCATAAGAGTGGGCGGGCAAGTAGGTCCATTTTCAGACACTGCTCGTGACAAAAGCTGGACAATTGTTCTGTAGAAATTGTAGCTGACTATGGTTTGTAACTCACAGAAGTCAGTTCAGTAATGGCATGGGAGCAAAGAGGTAAAATACTGTAAACGTACCAATTTGGTAGCAATAAAGCTATCATTTTTAGAATTGGAAGATCAATTTTAAATAATCAACACTAAAGGTTATCTTTGAATTGGCACCAGATGGCCCAGAAAAATGTTTGCTGGATATCCTCCTCCACTTTTATCTATTCAGGGAGACCTTGATAAAAAATTTGGATTAAGCGAGGGATGTATGTGGGCTGGGGGGTAAGGGGAGGTACAGGTTCATGCCTCTCACCAATGCTGTCAGCCTTTAAATGGCTGAAATTGACAAACATGAATATGGGCCATCATCCCGTTCTCATCTTTTGAGTCAACAAGGAATGTTCTGAAGGGAAGAAAAAGTGTCTTTTAACACACTTGGTCTAAGCCGGTTTTTAATGACACAATCCATGTATATCTGGACCTAACAATGGAGGCTGAATATCTTACTTCCTAAGGAATACTGTAGCCAGAGTCAAAAGGCACTAGAATTCCCAGAAGGGAGAATTTTTTTTTTTTGACTGGAGAGCTAGTTTGCCTTAACCACTCCCTCTATGCTAGAGAAAGCAAAAATGGATCCACCTCTCTTCATGCATTGAACTGCCATCCTGGTCTGTGGCCATGTCAAAAACATGGATGATTCTTTCCCCATTTTATCCTGTGGACATACACTCTAGGAATCCAGTCATTCCAGTGGTACCTATATTTAAGCCATCCCAATTCAAACTCATGAAGACCAAAATCTAAGACCATTATTCAAATATTCTTCCCACCACTCTTTTTTTTTCTTCTTCCCCAGAAATGCTAGAGCAGGATTTCTCAACCTCTACACAACTGAAAGTATGTTGGATAACTGTTTGCTGGAGAAGGCTATCCTATGCATTGTAAGGTATTTAGCAGCATCCCAGAGCCCTGCTTGCTACCCACTAGATGCCAGAAGCACCCCCAACAAACACCACCACCAGTTGGACACCAAGTATCTCCCCAAATACAATTGCTAAGTGTCCCCGTAGGAAGCAAAATTATCCCTGACTGACAATAATTTTTTTTAGCTCCTGTCTCTCCTAGACCAGTTAAATCTAAATACCTGGAGAAAGATCCAAGCATTGGTATTTTTAACTCTGCAGGTAATTCTAATATCCAGCCACTTATTTGCATATTGGATCAAAATTGTACCGAACTCAACTGTGGTTCTGCCCTCTATTGAGGTTTGTATATCTATACCACAGGGGGAATGCCAAACTTGGGAATTTGAAATGAAAAGGGGAAAGAAGAACAAAAGGTTTGTGATGAGAAAACTGAAGCTGATAATTTTTTTCCATCACAAACCAGGAGGTAGATTTAGACCAATAACTCAAAGCAAAAGCTTAACAAGAAGATTGCCTTCCTCAGCCAGTTAACCAGTTACTCAAAACGAAGAGGTATCCCTTTTAGTGTGCTCTGACGTAGGCTGGAATCCAAAGAAGCAATACGCAAGCTGTCAGATTTAAGCAGAGCCCACAATTCCCTGAGTCTGCTCACCAGAATTTCAATTCCTCTAAGCAAAAGAGGTTGTACGGTTAAAAAGATAGGGCCAAATACTGTTACACAGTCTAATATTAATAAAGGTCTGCGGTAAGGAGTCCTGCGTAACTTTGGGTTTTCCATATGCAGGTCTATATCACTTGGGAGGCAGCTGGGCAAGGTCAAGGATGCAGCCTCTAGAATCATACTTGCCTATGACAGGTCCTGCTGTATCACAAATTAACCCTTTCACTACGTACAAGCTGTGCAAATGGAGAGATAATAGCAATACCTACTGCACAGGATTATTGTAAGCATCAGTTGGAATAATTTCTATACCAGATAAAGTACAATGCTAATCACTTAAGATTTCAATATTAGCAATTAACTTATCACTGTTGTGATGATTATTGCTTCTTTGACTATGAGAGTCATCATGGAAAAATAAATGGGTGTTCTTTTTTTCCAGAAAACATCTTTTAATATTACATTGAACTAGAGTTCTCTGTAACATACATTAAGAAATGCTGATTTTGACTACTTTATGCCACACTAATAGAAATCTAGCTCTTTTACTGCATGATATCAAGATTATACCTGGAATCAAAAGCTGAAAGCTTCTTTCAAGTTCAAACACAAGCCCCTGGAGTGGGGCAAGGGTGGGCTTCTCTCTAAACTCCACTTGTCTGGAAGCTCCTTGAGGGCAGAAATCCTGTTTATCACAAGATAAACTCCCCACGTACAATATCTGGCATATCGAGATGCCTAATCTATACTCTTGAATGACTGCTGTATAAAGACCACATCTCATTCATCTTAGTAAAACCATTCATCCATCCCCAGCACCATCCATTTAGCCAAGTAGCTTTACCACAAAACCTATTATTTTTGTGAAACACACGAAGAAATTATCAGGACAACAGAGGAGGGCTGAGATCTATACAACTCTGAAATAAATATGCAATACAGCCAGGCAATTAGACTTGGCTTACCAAGATTTGATTTACACTCAACTTTCAGGTATATATTTACAGCTCAAAGGGAGATGCAACGTAAGCCACAAACCACTTGTTCTGCAACCAGCAGGGAAAAACCACTCAATATGGAACTACCTCTTGTGACACAGTGACCACCATTACCAGAATCTCCCCTTTGCCCTGACTCTTCAGATCCAAAGAGTACCATAATTATTCTATTAAAACCATCTTTGAAATAATTGCTAAATTTACAGCACCTACTGATGATCTCACAGTTAGGAAAAAAAAAAAAAACAGAAAATAAAACACAAAAAGGTATTGGAAACACAGGAAAAATCTTTGGACTAACTGACTTTGAAATTACCATGAGAATAAAAGAATAATTCCTAGTAAACAACCAACATCTGAAGTGGAAGAGGGAACCACCATTCTGACACGCCTTTGTGAAGCTCCTGGAAAATTCTAAACTCTATATATTTGAAATCTAAGTTATTGCTCACCCCAATTGCATAAGGCATTTAATATCATCTCAGTTTCACAGATGAGAAAACTGAGTCTCAGAGCAGCTGAAACTTGCCCATGGTCAAAGGAAGCCTGTTAGCATTTGGTAATAAATCAAGTAACTAAGAACCAGGGAGAGTTGTGACAGCATAGAGTTAAGGGTCCATGTTCGGAAGTCCCACAGACCAGCTTTTGAATCCCAGCTGTGCCACTTTCCAGTTGTGTAATATGAACAATGGGCTCTTAGTGCCTTTCTCATCTGTGATATGGGACAATAATAGTATTTCCCTTCAGAGTGTGGCTATGAGGAGTTAATGACAAATATATGTATAGTCTTAACAGAAAGTGAAAATAAGTTACTTTGTTAGAATGATGATTTAAAACTCTAATGAAAAAAATTCAAGCATAAGATAACTTACATTTTACAAGGCACTTTCACACAAACTGTATCTCATTGACCTAGTAGGTCGGGCAGACATCATTATCCCTTTCTACAGAGGGGGAAATTGGATATCTGAGCGGTCATTTCTATCCATGGAAAGATCATTGTTTCATTATTCACTTTTTATGCCCTCTGTCCTTCACTCCTAACTCTGAGCTGGGTGGAGGAGGGGGCGTGGGTTATGTGGGGATAGGAGGATATATGTGTGTAATCTATTGGGTTTTTTTGGTCATCTCTATGTTAGCGAACAGTAGTACAATTTATGGATAATGATTGGTGTTAAATTCTAAAACAATAAATGTATGAGTGAGTGAGTGCTGCATACATGAATTTGCCCAGGATGAGAAAGCTGGAAAGAGGCTCCAGAATGAACAAAACCTAAATATCTAGACTCCAGATCCAAAATCCTTTCCACTACCACATGCTGTGTTTTCAAATGACACTATTTCACAGAATCATGGAATTTCAGAGATAAGAAGGACCTTGGAGATGACTTCAGCTAGCACTCCTATTTTACAGATGAAGAACCAAAGGTTCAAAGAAGTTCCGTTAGTTGACCAAAATCACACAATCAGGAGACAGGGGAGCTGGGTCAGCACCCGAGTTCCCTGACTCCGAGGTCAAAAGTTCTCCCACTGCACCCTGGCAGATTCAAGAGCAGAAAACTCCCCCAAGCCTTCAGGTGGCAACTCAAGTTTGTGAGTGACAGAGCATTTACGTCATGCCCTCAAAAGACTGCATGTGCACACACTGTTGCTTGGCTTGTAAAGCAACATGAGAAGAGGCTTCTGCTGGGTTTTAATTAAAAAGGTTCTCATTGTTGTCACTAGCAATGACTTGACCATGACTCTATGAGCAGAAGCCAGCCTCTGTGTACAAATGCAGGAGAAAGAAGATGGCCTTAACCTAGTTAAATAAGGAGAGAAAACTTCTTCCCAGTTTCTTTCTGAAGCTTCCCAATCACCCTGGGTTCCAGCCAGGATTCTGGGGAGGAGGGAACTGGTGGAAGCTTGAGGTCTGGGCAGATCAGTAAAGCTGGCTCTCTAGCATCAAAAAATGTGCACTATGATAGTCAGGCCTTTCTTTTTTTATGATGAAAATGTCAAGTTTGTAATGTGCCATGTCCATGCTAGCATACAGCAAGACAGGCACAATGGAAATTGCCTATGGACATGCTTTGCTGAAACGTCAGTGTTTCAACAAAGTGGCATACAGGAAGGAAAAAGTATCAATTCACAATTGCCCCGGTGAGCATGTCCTAGTTGGCTGTTGCTCTGATCAGCATCTGGATGAGCACGTCTCTGGGTGCATATTTGCATATGGGTTCATATGCACATTATGACAAGAGTTCTGCCTAATCCTTGTACATTGTTGGTGCCAAATCAATGTTTGTGGTATTTATGATTTCCCAGTTATACACATCCTGCACATTTTTCTTTATAGCACTTGTTATACCTTGAAATGTGCATGTGTTTAATTACTGTCAGTCTCTCCTATGACAGCAACTACTATATTTATTTTACTCTTCATTGTATCATCTGCCCTAAACATAGTGTTGAGTCTGTAGCTGGTGCTTAATAATTATTTGAGGATTAAATAAAAGAAGGAAGGAATAACTAGATGACCAGGGGCCTAACTTCTGGGTTGAACTCTGTCATTTAATTAACAATTTGACTTTGGCTAAATCTTAAATGTAATTTTGGAGCTAGACAGATATCTTAGAAATCAACTTATTGGATGATTGCAAACTTTGTTTTAGGAGTAGAATCCAAAGTAAATCATACATGAAATCTTAACACAAAAGCAGATACAAGCCTTCTCTAGTATAAGGGAGGTGTAGGGCTCAGAATCCTGCCTGGTCACCTCTTTGCTACACTCCCCACAATGGTTTCTATGGCTACTTTAATCAATCCTTAGGTTTTTGAATGACATAGGTTGAAAACTGCTGATCTACCTCAGCCCTATCATTTGATAAGTTAGGACAGTAGAATGCAAAAGATGAAGGAGCTTACCTAATGTCACAAGACCAGTACGTGAAGAACTGAAATCAGTATCTAGAGGTCTTAATCCCCCATCCTCATTGGCAACCTTTTACTTCTCAACATGTCTAAAACAACCCCCCAGATGTTTACAAAGGATTGTAACGAAAAATGTTTGGAAAAAGTTTCTTAGAGCTTGCAACACTCCACATTTGGAAGCTATACCAGGGGAGGCATCCAACAGAATGCTTGGAAGGAAAGCACTGGGGTCAGGTAAATCAGTGTGTAGACCCTAGCTCCACTCCTTACTGGATGGATGACTTAAAGTAACACACTCAACCTCCAAAGTCCTGATTTTCCCATCTGTAGAAGACACTGCCCATCTCATAGAGGAGGTTATGAGGATTGAACATCCTCCCTTCATGGCACATGGTAAGTGCTCACTAAAAGGATGCTACTGTTGAATATTCTGAATCTGTGGTTCCATTCAGGATACCTCTTATTTCAACAGCAATAACCAACACATATGGATTATCTAACATGGACCAGAGTTCCCTTTATAAAACTGCATTACAGACACCACCATGTGATATTATAACTAGTTATCCTCCTAAGACCACACCTAACTACACCTGAGAGAGTTTTTTGCATTCTCTTATTCATTTAAGTCCACAACATTCACTGTGTGTTTATGATAACAAGGCAGAGCAAAAATCACTCTGGGGAGGATCTAGAAATGAATTCTGTATAAGTCATTCCCTCAAAGAGTTTCCAGTTAGGTGAGAAAAATATACAAGAATGCACTCTAATTCCAAATGATTTTAAATTAAAGAGGTGTTAGTGTAGAGAGCTGTGGATCTATCAAAGATATGGTTGTTAAGTGGAATGTGAAAACTCTAAGATAGTTTCAAAGAGGAAAGAATTTGAGCTAAGTCTTTTTTTGGATGAGTAGAATGTCAGCGGTCCAAGAACCAGTACAGACCTGCTTAACAAAAGGTTTCTTTATTTTTCCAAATGTTTGAATGTATTTGGGTAGGATATTGGGTACATCAGCAGCATTCTCAAAACAACGTTACTTATACTTGATGTGGC
Source organism: Pan paniscus (assembly GCF_029289425.2). Taxonomy (NCBI): domain Eukaryota; kingdom Metazoa; phylum Chordata; class Mammalia; order Primates; family Hominidae; genus Pan; species Pan paniscus. The sequence continues at coordinate 20,031,029 of NC_073260.2, read as the reverse complement.
TGACTAAAATTATGATATACCAGATAAATCAGATTCTGAATCCCAGTCCAACCACTTCTAACTGTATGACATTAGACAAGTAACTCAACCTAGCTGAGGCTTGATGACCTAATTTGTAAAGTGGGAAAAACAATCAAAACCTATATCTGATGGCTATTAGAATGTTTAAATGAGATAATATATAATAAGTATTAAGCCCCCTGCCCAGCATATAAATAAGTACTCAATAAATATTAATTATTTGATCCTCTCCCTGTCATTGTTAATCTCTTGTGCAAAGAAAAAAAAATTTAATCAAAAACAGCTTGTGGAAGGAGCACAGACCCTTGACCCAGACACTTCTGCACACAGCAAGGTTTGCACCAATCAACGCCTGACTCCACAAAGCACAATATGAACGTAAGGCAAGGGCTATTTAGCCCAGGTCTTACCTGTATATTTTATATCTGGTTGTAAATCCTTGACGGTGTCTTTCCACAAAGGATAGGTAGCTCCTGGAGTGGTGGAAAGGCCCCCTGTCTGAAATGAGCCAATCAAATTCCTTGGAGACATGTTGGTCTGTCCCAGCTGGTTCCTGGTGGGAGGGCTGCACTGAGATACGGCCCCATATAAACAGGAAGTAGAGGAGCTCAACAAACCTCCAGTTCATGCTTTTCTGCCGGCCTTTTTCCTCTCATTCTTGCTCCATTCTGTGGAGTCCTATAGAAGAAAGAATAAAAAAAGAGAGAGAAAAAAAGAGAAACCAAAAGAGAGAGAGGAGAGGGGAAGAGGAGTAAAAGAAAAAGACACAGGAAAAGAAAAAATGTGATTAACACATCTTCATAATAATACCTTATATCAGTAGAGTGCTTTAAAGTTTATAAAACCCAGTACAGTTCTGGTTAAAAACATAGAATCTATGGAAATCTAGGCCCATGTTCCCATTTTGCTGTTCACATATTGTCTGAACATGTACAAACTGTTTGGTCTATTATGGATGCAGTTTTCTTGGAAGTAAAACTGAGGGTGAGCTTACGAGCCTGTATCTTGGCACTTGGCACATCATAGATGCTCAAGGAAGATGTGTTGAAAAAATGAATAAATGAATTAATGCAGAAACAGAGTCTCATACACCCAGTAAGAGACATGGGGACACAATTCAAGTGACTGTACCATCTACTGTCTTCACTAACAACCTGCCTCTCATAAAGAGGTACCAATAAACAAGAGTTCCTTTTCCTTCTCTCAGCAGGCATGTATCCACTGAGCACACATTTTGCTTTTGCATGAACAGATGAATGCACAAAGTCTTGTGATGGATTATCATGACTATCTAGGTTGAATACTTTAGAGACGAAGAGTTCATGGAGCTTGCTTACAGTTCACTTCTGCAACATTCAATGGAATGTCTCCCAAACCCAAAGAAACATGGCCAGAGAATTTGTCTTTTGGTGACTCAGCCTCAAAGGTTGCCCAGGGTTCAAAAGGAAAACTGAAGGTGGACATTTTGTCAGGGGGTCTCGTATGCTTCTTTTATTAGGGGGTCTTATGGCACAGTGGTGCTGTGAGGGTGAAATGCTTAAGCCTAAGGGGTAGCTTTGGTAGAGAGGTTCCTTGTGGAGAGGATAGACCAGAAATCACAAGGCCATGCCAATTTTGTAAACACAATTTACACTTTTTGTTTAGTTTTGTTTTGTTTGAGATGGAGTCTCACTCTCTCACCCAGGCTGGAGGGCAATGGCACAATCTCAGCTCACTACAACCTCCGCCTCCAGGGTTCAAGTGATTCTTCTGCCTCAGCCCCTCAAGTAGCTGGGACTACAGTCACGTGCCACCACACCCAGCTGATTTTTGTATTTTTCATAGAGATTGGATTTCACTATGTTGGCCAGGCTGGTCTCGAACTCCTGACCTCATGATCCGCCCTCCTTTTCAGTCTACTTACTCGCTTAACTGTATGTGACCCCACCCTACTTATTCTAACAGAGCTTCTCTTACTCCATATTGAAAGGCAGCTTTAAATCCACTTTGTTTCTGTTAGAAACAGTAATATTTCAGGTCATGTATTTAACTTTTCTGACATTCAGTTTCCTTATCTGCAAAATGTGGTTAATAATAGCACCTACACTCAGAACCAAGATGACAATTAAACGACATAATTGCTCCCTCTTGTGCCTGGCATACAGTAAGTGCTCAATAAATGGCACGTATCATGATGAGGATAATGATGACGAATGTCGATACTGATGTCAACTTATTCCCCATGACAGTGTTTTTGTTCACCTGATCCCCACTGCCTGGCCAAACCCTGTTTAAATCCTTCAATAGCCAGCTGAGATCATGTCCTCAGAGGTCATGATTTTTTTAATTAATTTAAAAAAGTGTTATTTGTTTACTCCTCTGAGCTATAGTTGCTCATTTTCTGTAACTGCATTTTAGCCCTTATCACCTTGTATTATGCTTACAGGCATGCTTCATTTTATTGTAGTTCACTTTATTGAGATTTGCAAATATTAAAGTTTTTACAAATTGAAGGCTTGTGGCAGCCCTCAGCCTAGCCAGTCTGTTACCACCAATTTTCCAACAATGTGTGCTCACTTCGTGTCTTGGTGTCACATTTTGATAATTATCAAAATATTTCACACTTTTTTATTATTATTGTATCTGTTATGGTGGTCTGTGGTAAGCAAACTTTGATGTTATTATTGTAATTATTTGGGTGCACCATGAACTGGACCCATATAAGATGGCAAACTTTATCGATAAACGTGTGTTTTCTGACTGCTCCACTGACTAGCTATTCCCTTTCTCTCCCTTTCCTCAGGCCTCCCTACTCCCCGAGAAACAATAACACCGAAATTAAGCCAATTAGTAAACCTACAATGACCTACAATTGTTTAAGTGAAAGGAAGAGTCCTACATCTCTCACTTTAAATCAAAAGCTAGAAGGCATGGCAAAAGGCAAGATAGGCTGGAAGCTAGGGCTCTTGCACCAGTTAGCCACATTGTGAATGTGAAGGAAAAGTCCTTTAAGGAAATTAAATGTGCTGTTCCAGTGAACACATGAATGATAAGAAAGCAAAACAGCCTAGTGTTGAACGAAGAGAGTTTTAGTGGTCTGGGTAGCAGGTCAAAACAGTCACAACATTCCCTTAAGCCAAAGCCTAATCCAGAGTAAGGTTCTAACTCTCTCCAATTCCATGAAGGATGAGAGAGATGAGAATGCTGCAGAAGAAAAGTCTGAAGCCAGCAGAGGTTGCTTCCTGAGGTTTAATGAAAGAAGCCATCTCTATAACATGAAAGTACAAGGTGAAGAAGCTAATGCTGATGGAGAAGGTGCAGCAAGTTATCCAGAAGATCGAGCTTCAATTATTGATGAAGATGGCTACCCTAAACAATCTATTTTCTTTCTTGTTTTGGAGACAGGGTCTTGCTCTGTCACCTAGCCTGGAGTGCGGTGGTGCAATCTTGACTCACTGCAACCTCCACCTCCCGGGTTCAAGCAATTCTTATGCCTCAGCTTCCCCAGCAGCTGAGATTACAGGTGCACGCCACCATGCCCATCTCATTTTTTGTATATTTAGTAGAAACAGGGTTTCGCCATGTTGGCCAGGCTGGTCTTGAACTCCTGACCTCAAGTGATCTGCCCGCCTCGGCCTCCCAAAGTGCTGGGATTACAGGCGTGAGCCACCGCGCCCGGCCAACAACCTATTTTCAATGTATACAAAATACCTTTATATCTGAAGATGTCAATGATGTTCATAGCTAGAGAGAAGTCAGTGCCTGACTTCAAAGCTTCAAAGGGCAGACTGTCTCTCGTTAGGGGCTAATGCAGCAGGTGACTTTAAGTTGACGCCAAATGCTCACCTACCATTCCAAAAATCCTAGGGCCCTTAAGAGTATGCTAAATCTACTCTGCTTGTGATCTAAAGCCTGGATGACAGCACATTTGTTTACAACATAGTTTACTGAATATTTTAAGGCCATTATCCAGAACTACTGTGCAGAAAAAAAGATTCCTTTCAATATTATTGTTCATTGACAATGCATCTAGTCACATAAGGGCTCTGACAGAGACATACAAGGAGATTAATGGTGTTTTCATGCCTGCTGAAACAACATCCATTCTGCAGCCCATAGATCAAGGCATGATTTTGACTTTCAAGTCTTATTGAGAAATACATTTCATGAGGTCAAGAGATCGAGACTATCCTGGCCAATATGATGAAACCCCGTCTCTACTGAAAATACAAAAATTAGCTGGGCATGGTGGTGCACACCTGTAGTCCCAGCTACTTGGGAGGCTGAGCCAGGAGAATCGCTTGAACCCGGGAGGCGGAGGTCGCAGGGAACCAAGATCGCGCCACTGCACTCCAGCCTGGCGACAGAGTGACATTCCATCTCAAAAAATAAAATAAAATAAAATAAAATAAAGAAAAAAAGAAATACATTTTATACCGCTATAGCTGCCATAAAAAGGGATTCCTCTGATGGATCTGGGCATTGTACATTGGAAAACTTCTGGAAAAGAGTCACCATTCTAGATGCCATTAAGAACATTTGTGATTCATGGGAAGAAGTCAAAATATCAACAGTAACAGGAGTTTGGAAGAAGTTGATTTCAAACCTCATGAATGATCATGAGGGGTTCAAGACTTCAGTGGAGTAAATCACTGTAGATGTGACAGAAATAGCAAGAGAACTAGAATTAGAAGTAGAGCCTGAGGATATGACTGAATTGCTGCAATTTCATGATAAAACTTGAACGGATGACGAGTTGCTCCTTATGGATGAGCAAAGAAAGCAGTTTCTCAAGATGGAGTCTACTCTTGATGAAGATGCTATGAACACTGTTGAAATGACAACAAAGGATTTAGAATACTACATAAACTTAGTTGATAAAACAGTGGCAGGATTTGAGAGTACTGACTCTGGTTGTGAAAACAGTTCTACCTTATGTAAAATACTATCAAACGGCATCACATTCTACAAAATTATTTCATGAAAGAAAGAGTCAATTGATGTGGCAAACCTCATTGTTGTCTAACTTAAGAAATTGCCACTGCCACCCAGTCTTCAGCAACCTGACCACCCTGATCAGTCAGAAGCCAACAACATTGAGGCAAGACCTTCTCCACCAGCAAAAAGATTTTAACTCACTGAAACTTCAGATGATCATTAGCCTTTTTTTAGTAATAAGGTGTTTTTAATAAAGGCATATACATTGTTTTCTGAGACACACTGCTATCCTACACTTAATAGGCTATAGGATACTGTAAACATAAGTTTAATATGCAGTGCGAGGCCAAAAAATTGGGGTGATTCCATTTATTGCAATATTTGCTTTATTGTGGTCATCTGGAACCCAACCTACAAATCTCTGAGATATGCCTGTATTTGTTTCTATGTCTGTCTTGTTCATTGGGCTGTAAGCCTTTAACTGGAAACGATCTTTAGAAAACTGGCTACTCTCGCTCAGCTGCATGACTGTGGACAGTCATGTCCCCTCTCAAGACCTCAGATTTTTATGTCTTCCATGTGAAAATGTGGTGAGGACACAAACAATTTGTCAACTGTAAACCCATCTATATACATGATTAAATATGACACCTCATTTGTCTACTTTTCCAGCTGAATATGAAAGATAAAGCAAAGCTGAGAAAGAGAAAAAAATTTAAAAGAGAAATGTGATTTATTGCCCAGTTGATTATTTCTCTCTGTTGCCCATTGCACTGTTTTATCATGAGTCGCTACAAAAATCTGCTTGTCACTGCAAGTCTCAGTTGTCAGGGGCAAAGGAGAAAGGTACATGAGCAGAGGAGTGAGCTGGCAAAAGCTGTGGCCTGAGGTCTTGTTCAGAGCCTAAAACAAAGCCGTACATGTTGAGTGCAGAACAGTAACAACTACAGCTGCCAAACTGTCTGCCAGAGCCCCCAAGTGGCAAGCAGGGGATGAAGGCGATTGTTGGGAGATCCTGGTAGTGATACAACACACTGAAGTCACAGTGTGTCACCCACACAGCCCTTCTACATGGCTTCTATTGTAAACTGGAGGAGGGTGGGAGCCTGTGAGAGAATACTTAGCTGTTAGACTGTTTGCAAAGAAACAAGGCTCAGAACATTGCAGCTCTCAAAAGTGGAACAAGGTCATACATGGAAGAGAAATGTGTGGGGTGTGTGTGTGTGCGCATGTGTGTGTGTGTGTGTGTGCAGGAGAGTGAGACCTCAGCCTATAGTCCCAGAATTAGCTGAAATTTGAAAGATTTAACTCAGTACTTCCCAAGTGTGGACCTTTTGCTCCCCAGGGAACATCTTTGATCCTCACAACTGAGGGGATGCTGCTGGCATCTGATGGGTGGAAGCCAGGGATGCTGCTAAACATCTTACACTGCACAAGACAGCCCCCACAGCAAAGAATATGGGACCCCACATGTCAATGATGCAAATGTTGAGAAACCCTGCTCTAATCCAACTCCTTTTTACAGATCATAACCTGAGTGGCAAATTGGGCTAGACTCCTATCTTCTAGCTCTCGGTTAAGAGTTCTTCTCATTCTGCCACATTGTCTTGGCCAGGCACTTGGCATGTATGGCTATGTTTCAACCTGCTTTGTTCTTAGGGCCTGTAATACCATCTACATTTCCTCAAGTAGAGATGAATGTTTCATGGAAGAAGTCAGAATATATCTCTGTTGATTTAGAACATCACAATAATCTGCAGAGCACCAGAAATGAAAATGAAAGTTTCTATAGAGTCCTTGACTTTATTAATGGAAATGGATATTTTGTTGGGCTGGAACAAGGATGAGTACATATGTTACCCATATATGTTATGATGGCAGGGAGTGACTCCCATTATGTAAATAAGACCATATTAGCACCAACTGTGCTGGAGACTCCAGATAATATGAGAGTCACATTATCGGTATTTATTGAGCATCTACTATATGCTGGCTTTAAAATGGTTTGTTGTCTTGGTAGTTGCCAAAGCATACAGTCCAGAGCAGTTATTAATAAAGATGTATTCCACAAAATGGGTACAGTTACCCAATTTAACAAATGAGCACCTTAGGACTTGGAGACATTGAATAACTTTCTTAAGCTCACAATTCCCAAGTGTCAGACTTGGGATTCTAACCTGTGAATATCTCATTACACAGTCTGTACAATTTCCAGCATTCCCCGGGCTCATCTCATTCCAGCTGAAATTAGATCCTGCTCTCCAGAGATTCAAAATATAATGGGGGAGTCACACTCAAGTGTGAACAATTCTAATATGAAATATGCTGCCATAAATACTATAATAAAGAAATGAAGTCCAACGGAGGAATGGATGCCAGAGAGACTGTTTTCAGCAAAGGCACTGAGAGAACCCCATAGAAGAGGGAGGTAGTACTTGAGAAGGGTTTCAAATAGCATGTACAGTTTTATTGAGCACAGATGGGGAAAAGGAAATTTCAGCAGAACAGACAGCCTACGAGAGACTTGGGTGGGTGGGAGAAGGTAGGAGAGTGATGAGGTGTGTGCTGGGGATGGCGCACCGGGTGGCAGAGGACTTAGGGAGAACCAGGGCCCTGAGGCAGCTGATCGCCCATCTCTCACTCTGTCTCCCTCTCATCAAATGAACTGTGGATTTCATTTCTGTACTACCTGCTAAAGTCAAAAAGCATTGTGGATGGTCAATAAATTTATCTATTCATTCATTACCATACAGAACAACTATTATGTGTCAGGTACTCTTCTAGAAGATAGAAATTCAATAGTGGACAGAACAGCCAGGGCCCTCAAAGAGCTTATTTTTGGTTAGTAGGGAGAGGGGAGGAAACAAATGGGCACTGACTCTACTTGTGGTGAGTGCGAAGTGCTCCGAACAAAATCAAAGCAGGTCAGAGGGCTGAGAGTGGAGGTGCTGCTTTCTATGCGAGGGTGCTCAGGAAAAGCATCTCTGATAAAGGGGCTTCCAGGCAGAGACCTAAAGAAAGTAAAGAGATGAATGGCGCAGATGCCTCAGGGAAAAGCAATGTCAGTGGAAGACAGGAAAAGAGACAGGGACAGGGTGGGTTCAATGCTCGGCTATAATCAGAAGTCAGGTTGCATTTCCATCTCCCACAGGGAGCTTATACTTTAGTTGCTGTGAAAGTCATTTTGAGGAAGAAATCACACATCAAGTGGACATTTACTATGTGCCACAAACTGCACTTATTGCTTTACACATGTGACCCGTGGAAATACCAGGAGAGGGAGGGGTTATGGTCTCCTTTTTTTTTTTTTTTTTTTTTTGAGACGGAGTCTCGCTCTTTCGCCCAGGCCGGACTGCAGTGGCGCGATCTCGGCTCACTGCAAGCTCCGCCTCCCGGGTTCACGCCATTCTCCTGCCTCAGCTTCCCGAGTAGCTGGGACTACAGGCGCCTGCCACTGCGCCCGGCTAATTTTTTGGTATTTTTAGTAGAGACAGGGTTGCACCGTGTTAGCCAAGATGGTCTCGATCTCCTGACCTCGTGATCCACCCGCCTCGGCCTCCCAAAGTGCTGGGATTACAGGCGTGAGCCACCGCACCCGGCCATTGGTCCCCATTTTATACATGGTGAGGAGGGGAAACTGAGGTTCAGAAAGGCGAAGTAACTGGCCTCATACCACAAAGCTGGCAAACAGCAGATTTAGAACTAGAGACTGTGCTGCCCAGTTTGGAAGCCCCTGGTCACATGCGTCTATCAAGAGCTTTCGATGTGGCTAGTCCAAATGGAGGTGTGCTATTCATAAAAATACACACCAGCATTTCAAAGACTTAGCAAGAATAATGGAATTTATTTATTTATTTTTAATTAATTAATTTATTTATTTTTTAGTTTTTTGAGACAGGGTCTCACTGTATTTCCCAGGCTGGAGTGCCGTGGCACAAATCCAACTCACCACATCAGCGATCCTCCTGCATCAGCCTCCCCACGAGCTGGGACTACAAGCACGTGCCACCATGCCTGGCTAATTTTATTATTTTTTGTAGAGACTAATTTTATTATTTTGGGGAGGCTCAAGCCATCCTCCCCCCTTGGCCTCCCAAAGTGCTGGGATTAAAGGTGTGAGTCACCATGCCTGGCCAATAGAATTTTAAATAGCTTACTAATGTTTTATATTGATTACATGTTGGAATATTATGATCTGGGCAATACTGGATGAAATAAAAAATTAAGGTGGCTGCTAGAAACTTTAAAATTACACATGTGGCTGGTATTCTACTTCTACTGGGCAGCGGGGGTCAGGATGAACCCTCATACTCTATGACACTGCTCCAGAAGGTCATTCATCCATCTCCACATTTTTATCAACAGCGTAGAACCCAACTTACTCTCCCTTAGAGCCATTGGGTTGAGCCACTCTCCTCTTGCCTCCAAAATCAACAAATTAACAATAAATACACCGGAAATATACATTTCCACGCTCAAGGGCCACATCTCCCAAGCCCCATGCCCTAGCAACAGTCTTGAATATCTACTACTATGCATTTCAGAACTGTTGTTCTTCCAAAAGATTCACAAAGGGAATTTCCTGCCACTGGAGTTTAGAGCTTGTGAAAGAGAGGCTGGTTCTATTCTGAGTGCTGCCCTTGACCTCCTGCGACCTTCGGTGAGTCACAGGCCCATTGCTGCACAGGGCTCTGGTCTACCCAGAGCCGCCAACACTGGCTGTGGCGTGGTGAGCACGTGGGGCCCTTGGCTGAACTGTGCTATATATAAGCCTGCAGTGTTATTAAGGGAATCGGGTTCATCCCACACAGAATGCATTCTCTAATTGTTGCTATTGTAAATTATTTACATCCGAGGCACACACTCAGGAGGAGGAGATGAGAGAATGACCTTCCAGCAGCGCTGTTACCAAGCTCATCCTCTGGAGCTTTCTGCATGGATTGCTGGGCCATGACCCATATTCTGGGCCAGAGGTAGAAGGGAATGCCTCCTCCCTCCCTCCGCCCAGGTCCCTGAGAAACTGGGCTGATGATCGGATCTGGGAAGTTAACCCACAATACTTGCCTCTTAAACCTGAGTCAACTGGATAATCTCATCTAGGCTTAACTCTCAAATCTGCTTCTCCAGATAAGACTTCTCCCCAGTAATGCAGACCTTCAAAGCTGAGTGACCTTGGGCATGTTATTAACCCCCTCTGTGCCTCAGTTTCCTCATCTGTAAAATGTGGGCAGTAACAGGGGGATGCACATCTCTTGGGGTTCAGATCCAAATTAAACATAATTTTAAAATGTAACTATTTGTCTTAGTTTCAACTGAACCCCAAAACTACAGCTACCATATTCCAAACACAGGTGCACGACCATCATATAGGACTTATAAAAACAGGCAACCAAAATGCACTTTTTGGGGATTCTTAACTTCTTACCCACATCACAGCATGAAAAGTAAGATGCCAGGACTAGGAGTGGAGTTTGAGTGGCCTCTGACAGTGCTGAGCCCTCCTTTCTACCCTCTAAACTTCTCATGGGCAGAATGGGGTATAGAGGCCCCTCACCTCAAGCTTCCACAGGACAACTCAAAGAGCATGGCAAAGGTCTCCTGGAGCTTGGGGGAACATGGAGGATTGGTGTCTATCTCACATCAGAGAAATCTCAAACAAAAATTCCAAAGAGAGAAATCTAAAGAGAGGCAGGCTGAAACCCAGCAGCAGAGCAGGGGCTGCAATTTGGGAAGTAACTGCCTAGTTCACGGGTAAAAAGAATGTGTCCCCTCCACATAGATCAGAGGTGGGCCACCTGCAAGGGAAAACTGGGTGAGGTTGCCTTCAATCCTGACCCAGAGGGAGAGGTGATGCCAGAGACAGGAAACTGGAATAATCTCCCTGCCATGTACCAAGGGTCCAAAGGATAAGTGACAGGCAAGCAGCTAAAGATACATTTTCCTACATCAAAGGAATCACAAGTAAGAAATCCCAGAGAAAAAGGAAAACTCCAAAAACACCCCCAAAGAAATGTTGCCAGTAAGAAAAGGTTAGCATTAAACATCTGCCAAGGCTGCAAAGCACTGATGCTAGATCATCAGAAAATACTCGTCAAGGAAGAATCCTTCTACCTCCTCACTTCTCCATTGTTGGCCAAACTTTATGCCTTGAAGAAGTCAGAGGTCAAGGTTAGCAAGATGGAGGAGGCATGGTAAAATTGCAACTTGGGGAAAGAGGAAAATCTGGAGAAACAGTAAAGTTTCCACTTTAAATAAAATATTTGTTGTAATATACTGAACTAGACACATTGATTACTGAGCAGAGACTATGTATGGAGAATAGAGGTGAACCCCCCAAATTTTAAAAGTCACCTGAAAAAATTATGGTCTTGCCTTAACTTTCAACCAAATGTCAGAGGAAACCTGATCCAAGAGTTAAGTTTAAAAAGTGGGTGAAAAGAAGCAAGTGGTTTTTGCTTTTGTTTCTTTCTGATCTTGCCCTATGAATCCTGTTTAGCCAAAGGGAAGATTTCATGAATTAAAACACCTTGGTGCCCAACTCAGTACAAACGTCCAATTAATTCCAATGAGAATTTACTAATCAGGGTATACAAGGCAAAAAAAAAAAAAAAATTCTCAGAATTTCTAGTGTACTTGTTTACTACCTATCTTCAAGACTCATCCCACATACCAGTCACAAGTCACCAATGGTCATGAAGTGAAGAGCAGAAGCCCTACTGCACAGTGGGTTCTGTTTTTCCTTTGGGGTATTGTGATAACTTGGTGTTTTTATCGGTGCCTAGTGATATGGAGTTTAGGATTCTATCATCTGACTTTAACTAAAATGAGCAAGTGGCTTCAAAATACTATTGGGAAGAAACTTTTAATTGGCAATAATGAAAGTAATTCAAGACAACACAAACAAGAAAATGGTGAAGGGCCAGCCACCCTACAATGCTCAATCAAAAGTGAGATTTAATCAGATTTATCAAGAATTGGAAGATTCAAGACAATCATGAAGACTAAACTATGGATTTACATCTGCTATCATTAATGCTGACCCTTGCTCTAAGTGGATCTTGAACACTGGGGAATTGAGATATTAGCTAGTAAAGTTAATATGTGTAAATAATTTATATACATACATTCATAGGAAGGAATACTGCCAAAAATTTCTACTGATTGCTACATGCGTATCTTACAAAAACATTCTAGAAAACCTTGGAATGGCCGGGCACGGTGGCTCACGTCTGTAATCCCAAAACTTTGGGAGACCGAGGTGGGCAGATCACCTGAGGTTGGGAGTTCGAGACCAGCCTGACCAACATGGAGAAACCCCATCTCTACTAAAAATACAAAAATTAGCTGGCTGTGGTGGTGCATGCCTGTAATCCCAGCTACTCGGGAGGCTGAGGCAAGAGAATTGCTTGAACCAGGGAGGCGAAAGTTGTAGTGAGCCAAGATCACGCCATTGCACTCCAGCCTGGGCAACAAGAGTGAAACTCTGTCAAAAGGAAAGAAAGAAAGAAAGAGAGAGAAAAAGAGAGAAAGAGAAGAGAGGAAAAAAGAAAACTCTGGAATGAGTGTTCATTATAATTTGTATATTTTACATTATTATTTTTAACCACATAATCAACATCTCTAGGAAATCACACAGGCTTCTCAAACTCAAAATATCCCCAACCAAACTCATTATCACCCTCTCAAACTTTCCTGTCTCCCAGTATTCCCCATCCAAGTAAACCACACAATCTCCCAAATCATGCCTGTGAGAAGCTTGGGACTTTTCCTTTTTCCTCCACCCTATTCGGCCATTGCCACTGCTGCCACAACCATTTCCACATCCTGTCAATTTACTTTGCTTTCACATCCATCTACTTCCTTTGCCAGTCTTATTCTTCTCCCTTCTCTCTAAACCTCAGAGAAATCTTACACTCTTCCCTTTGCCTTACACACTTCTTTTTTCTAAGCCTATCCTCGTTTGACACCTGTCATTCCATTTTGAACATGACTAACTCTCACTTGGATTATCACAACCATCTTCCTACTGGTCGTCTTCCTTCATGTCTGTCTACCACCTCCACCCTAAGCACTTGTTGCCAGAGTGATCTATCAAAATACAGATGCAACCATGACACTCACCTAATCTAGCAGATCCAGCCATTCCCTATTGATTGTTTTACCCCTTAGTCTTGCATTCAACAATAAGCTGAATCCTTTTCCTACTTCCATGCTTCCACACCCCATCCTCAACTCATCTTGTTCTCCAGATTCTCTCCCCAATTGCACCAACTGAACACACTGTAAATCTCCATGCCTCAGTGCCTTGTTTAGACTGTTCCCTCTCCTTGCAATGCCCATCCCTGTTTCCCAACTTTATAATAGGCAATTCATGGCTAAATTTATTAGTAAGAGTGAATGAAAGATTACTGAGCATGTATTACTTGCTAGATACTATGTCAGACTCTCATGCCCAATAGCATTAAATCCACAGAACAATCCCATAAGACATTAAATTGCATTATTTCAATTTTGCAGATGATAAAGCTGAGGCCCTTTTAAAGTATCTGATTATTTTTCCAGTGTTGCAGTACCTAAAAATGGCAGAATTGAACTTGAACCTAAACCAATTCTAAGTGCTATGACTCAGGGTTTTAAAACAGTAAGCTAAGAAACCACATCATCCCTAATTGTAGTTTTCTTATTTTGACCAGTGTGAACTACCACAAATCAACTGTAAAAATGTTAATAAAGAGAATTTCCGATAAGTCATCTTGAAGCATGAAACTCCTAGAAATAGTGAATCTAGAGAAGTTCATGGAAAACTGAATAAAAGTTAAAATATGTAGAATAATTATTTTTGTAATTTTTTTCTGTGATCCTATTATATTTTATTAACAATATAAACCTAAGTTATGTATAGCACTTTTTTTCTTTTTAAATATTTCATTTGGACCCACATTTAGAAATGTGAGGGTCTAAATTCAGGGAGACTGCCTTTGGAGCTTTCTCCCCAAATTATCAGCAGTCTATGCAAGAGATCTTTCAAAAGGGGAAGTGAAATAAATATTTTGGAGTGTTCATTGTAGGCCAGTTTGCTACAATTCAATAGATATTTCTTGATCCTCTATTTTAATTGGCTCTCACAGTCCAGAATGTGAGATGGATATAGATATATGTAATTTCAGTATAATGTAATAACAGAGCAAAGACAGGATACGTCCAGGGTTCTGTGGAACACGGGCCCCTAAACTAGGGTCTCTGGAAATGCTTCCTGGAGATGACATCTAGATGAGGCCTTAGAAGACAGAGAGACATTTGTGAGGTAATGAAAAGTTTGGCCTGCATTTCAGACCAAGAGAAGCATGTGAAATGGCATGAAGGAGTGTGTTGTGAGTATGGAATCTACAAACATTTCCCAGTTGCTGCAGTGGGAATTTTGAGGCAAGGAGTGGCAGAAGATGAAGCAAAACCTCAGTGGGATCACTTATTACATAACCATATCACTACCAACAACTGGTAGTTTCTTGGGGACCAAGATTCTTTTTTATTTTATTTTAGTGCTGGGGTACATGTGCAAGATGTTCAGGTTTGTTATATAGGTAAACATTTGCCATGGTGATTGGCTGTACCTATCAACTCATCACCTAGGTATTAAGCCCAGCACGCATTAGCTATTTTTCCTGATGCTCTCTCCCACAGTGCCTTCAACAGGCAGGCCCCAGTGTATGTTGTTCCCCTCCCTGTGGAGGACCAAGATTCCTGTTTCCCCTCCTATGTATGTCCAGCATCTGGAACTAATTATTGGGTAGGTACTGAATCAATATTTATTGAATGGATGAACTGTACAAATTGAGAGCAAGGATTCACTCCATGGGATCACAGGGAACCATGGGAACCTTCTAAACACAGTAGCTTTATGTCAGAGTTTCATTTTAGACGAATTACTCCAACTGCAGGGGTTAGTGGAGAGATTTAAGGTAGGATAAGGAAGCAATTGAGGACACTATAGATTATACATGGTCTGAACAAGACATCTTGTATTAGATGGAAAAAAAAATGAGAAGCAAAATTAGCAAGATGGGTGGATGAAGTGAGAAAAGGAAGGTGTATACAATGACTCTTAGTCTGTTTTGGTAACCAGGTTAATGGTGGTGCCATTCATGA
The DNA here is from genome assembly GCF_029289425.2 of Pan paniscus. Lineage (NCBI taxonomy): Eukaryota > Metazoa > Chordata > Mammalia > Primates > Hominidae > Pan > Pan paniscus. The sequence continues at coordinate 20,015,945 of NC_073260.2, read as the reverse complement.
CAATAAAGAATAATGGAAAAGGAATGGGTTTTGAGTAAATGATGACAAGTTCCCTCTTGGATCTGTTGCGTTTGAGGTGTCCATTGACATTCAAGTTAGGATTTCTAGTAGGCTATAGAATCCTTGAGAGAAAAAAAAAAAAAGAAGAAGAAGAAAGGCCAGGGCTAGAGGTAAATATTTGTAAATCACTATGAACCAGTGGTGGTTAGAACTACAGGAGTGGATGAGACCACTCAGTAAACACATGAGTCAAGAGTAATGCAAATAAATAGTAAGCAATGCCCATTTTTAGTCAGCATGAAGAGGAAGAGATGTCATAAAGTGGACTGAAAAGAGATAGTACGATGGATGAAGGGGAATTATGAGAGAATAATGGCAACAAAGCCAGGGGAGCAGGGGTGTGTAAGAAGAAAAGGGTCTCAAGTTTCAAAGGCTACAGAGTGCTAGAACAAGATAAAGATGCAAAATATCTGTTAGACTTAAGAATACAGAGGTAGCTGACAGTTGTCAACAGCATGATGGAAACAGAAGATTCATTGAAAGAGATTAAGGCATGAATGGGATGTGAGTCAATGGAGACATAGAGTATACAGTACTTGGCTAAGATGGAAAAAGCAGAAGAGCAAATGGCTCTCCTTTCTCCCTACCAGAGAGGGAAGCCAAGAGTCAATGGAAGATTTTTTGTTTCCTTTATGGAAAGACTTTAGTATATTTAATTCTAGGATAGACCTAGAATTAAATAATAGAATATGAGACAGAAAGATAATTAGCACTTATTGAGAGAGTGGAATGGAGTCTGGGATAGGGTGGCCAAACTCTGGACCAGACACTTGGTAATTAAATAGAAAGTGTCCATGACTTTAGGGAGCCATAGGCTGATAACGGAGATAAATCTGTAAAACCCAAATTACAAAACAATAGATTGAGTATCAGAGACCTGAACAATGTTGTTGGAGCAAAGGAAGGAAGAAGTAACTCAAACAGAGCCAGTTCAAAAATACTTCTCAGGGGAGCTGAGATTTGGCTTGGGAGTCAAAAAGACTTCTCAGGGGAGCTGAGAATGGTTCAAACAAGGATGTGCCAGCTGAAAGGACAAAACAAAAACAAACAAACAAAAAAACCCAAGAGCAAGTTTTCCAGGTCATGAGAGCAGTGTGAGCAAAAGCATGGAATCATAAAAACCCACCACTAAAATGAGTAAGAAATGTAAAGAGTAAGAAAAGTTTGCTGCCCCCACAGAGGCATATTGAAGAGCTTGGAAGCAGACTTGGAGGCAGAAATAGATGCCAAAGATAGAACCAGGCACTACACAGGTGCTCAAGATACAGCGACCCAATAAAGAAACAGATTGTTCTGGTGAGTTAGTGGCTTTGAGTTCTTCCCTGGGGTTAATTATTCTTAATATTCAGTGGAGCAAATAGATAAAACACTTAAGTTTTGTGTTTGAATCCAAATTCCAATATTTACTCATCAAAAGTTCTGACCCTTGGCCTGATGTTTCCAGCAGGTCCCTACTGAAATCAGATGAAAAGTTCTTGGTGGATTCATTTGTATAGAAACTACCATGGTTCAGCTAATTCTTCTGCAATGTTGTCATCCTTTTATAGAGTACCTTTTAAATGATGAACTAAAAGTACAGCCACAGCTGTCACTTGTCTGTGACAATCATAGAATCCAAGAAAGAAGGCAGGGGACACATGAGTGTTTAAGCAGATGCTGGATGTGCCTGGGCCGGCAATCACAGGTTCAGTGTTGAGATTGAGCACTCTGCCTCTTCCCACTCTCTCAAGGTTCTCCTCACACCATCCTTGCATTCCAGTAAAACTTCATGCTGCCAAGGAACTGAGCTCCCATTTGATCTCTCAGCCACTTTTAACATACACAGGACAAAGATTTATATTCTTCATTCCAGTGATGAGAAAATGAACAGTCAGAGAGGTAACACCAGTAAATTATTTTAATAAAACAGGCATAATTCACTGATCCCTCAAAACAAGCATCTGAAGATGTGATTATCATTCCTATTTCATAGGTGAGAAAAAAGCCAGAAAGTTTTAGAACTTTCTGAGACCCATGGTCTCAAAGCTACTGTGAGGCAGCAGCAAGATCCAAATCCATGTAATCTGGTTTCTGAATCCACTAGCCAGTGATACCTATTTAATGTTCTACTTGGATGAGAAGTAGACTTGGATCTAAACTCCTGCCATAGGCCCCGAGCTGGGCTTTCAGTCTTATACTTTCTCATAATTCTTCACTTTGATAGAGAACAATTTATTTCCCACACAGAAGCACATCCATGGTCCACCAGTGAGGGATGTGAACATATTACAGAGGGTGCCAATTTTTTTTTAACCTTTTCCACATGTCTCAGAATTCGAAAAGACACTAGGAGTGCTCACCATTTTCTTTCTCTGCCTTTTGCTAAACCAGAGCCATCTAATTTCCCTGTTAAGACTGATCTTTACCTCCTCATCACCTGCAGGATACAGTCCAAATTCTTTAACAAGGCATTTTATTTCTACCCTGCCTACTTTCCAAACTCACCTCACCACCATCCACTCCCCCATGCTCTTCCCTCCAGCATACCAAACTTCTTACAGTTGCCTCAAGGTTTTGCAAATTCTCTGAAATGCCTCCATGTCTCTAGGTACTAAAGAGCAAATTCTAACTGTCCCTTGACAATTCATCTCCAGTATCTTCTCTGGAGGCCTTTATTTGAACACCAGTAGGAGTGAACCCTCCCATATTTGGGACTTTGCTGACATTGTCCATTCTTCTTTGTGTTTCTATCTCATTCAATGGTTGACATTTATGTTTCTGAGACTGAACGATGAGCATCCTAAAGGTAAGGCCCAGGTTCTAACACAATCCTATATCCTTACATTTAACATAAAAGCTGGCATGCAATAAATGTGATTGACCTTTCATATTTGCCTCTCAGGGGCCTGTTTTCCCTTCTTAACAGTCATCAAGGCTGGATGCAGTGGCTCACACCTGTAATCCCAACACTTTGGGAGGCTGAGGCGGGGGGATCACGACTTCAGGAGTTCAAGACCAGCCTGACCAGCATAGTGAAACCCCATCTCTACTAAAAATACAAAAAATCAGCCAGGCATGGTGGTGTGCAACTGTAGTCCCAGGTTCTTGGGAGGCTGAGGCAGGAGAATTGCTTGAACCCAGCAGGTGGAGGCTGCAGTGAGCCGAGATTGTGCCACTGCTCTCCAGTTTGGGTGACAGAGTGAGAATCCATCTCAAAAAAACAAAACAACAGCAACAACAAGAAACAGTCATCAATTTTTACTTGGAGTTCTATTGCTTTCCCACATTCAGTTCTTGCAGTGTGATGGGTAGTTTCAGGATCAGTCCATGATTCGACTTAAAGAAGTAAAATGTAAAAGACCCCCAGGACCAAGAAAGCAAGGCTTTGCTACCAGACCTGAACCTAAAGGGAAGAGAAGCTGGAGTGTTGGCAGGCATTTTATCACTATGAGGAGGAGCCTTGGAAAGGCAGGACCAAGACTTGTTCTAAGATGAGACTAGAGAAACCCTGGAGCAACCTGCTGCCCAGCTCTGCTCACAAGCTTTAGTTACATAAGACAATCACATGATTTTGTTGTTTTGGGTTTTGGATTTTTCTTGCCTTAAAACAATTTCAGTTTGGTTCGCTACTGCTAGCAGCACACAGAGCCCAAAGAAATAACAGCAATTTGTCAACAACATCTGCGTCCATATATAACATCGGGGGGGTTCCAGTAGAATTTAATTGGCTCCTTCTATGGTACTGGTTTGGGGCTGTTCCTGCTGTCATGAGTGTTTCTTTGTAAATATGTAGATGATGAAGTCTGTCTTAATCCTTTACCACTCTCTCTTCCTAGCTTTTTCTAGACCTCCATTGATTACACAGCTGCCATTCCGCCCAAGACCTCCAGCTTTACTAACGTGAGAATCAACCAAAGATACAAAGATACAAGAAATTCACTATTTCCATCCCCTTGACACTATCCGAGGTTTCACGAAGAATATTCCACAGACCACTTTGGTCAAAATCGCCAGGGATGCTTAATAAATGTTCAACCTTTTGGACCCTTCACCAGACCTACCGAATCATAAATCTCTCTAGTAAGAAGTGTATAGGGATCTGCACTTTTAGTAAATTCTCCGGTGAATGTTATACTCTAAAGGGTAAAAGCCACTATCTGAGCTGGGGAGGAAGATCAGCAGGATCAGCTGAGGCCATTGCTGAACTCTAAGAAATGCCTTCCTATTGTTGCAGGGACAAGCCTCCTGATGAGCTAGAACCAGGGTCCTTCCTGTTATCTTCAAACTCTGAATAAAAAGCTGTGCACTATCTGATTTCTAAGGGCCCAACCAGTCCCATGTGTATGATTTTCAGGAGGCTACGTCACCACTCCGAGGATCTATTTTCCCATCTGTGTTGCTAGATTCAGGAACTCTGTATATAACCATTCTAGCTACCATTTTTAGTCCTTACAATATTAATAATAATTTACTAATGACAAAAATAAATTGCAAACACTTACTGTATGACAGAAGCTGTGTCAAGAATTTTGTAGATGTTACCTCAATTCATCTCCATAACAACCTATGGGATAGTTGTGGTGGATTACTTTAATGGCCCCAACACATCACCCCTCCCTATCATTAGGCACTCTGTCATGTACTTTTTAGCCCTTCTACTAAGGAGGTAGAGTCTAATCCCCTTTCCTTGAATTTGGGCTCATCTTCATAACTCCCTTTGGTCAGATGAGGCAGAAGTGATGGTGTGTCAGTTCTGAGCCTGTACACAAGACACCCTGTGAGTTTCTACTTAACCTCTGTGCTCCTGCTACTGTCACAAGGACATGCCTGATATTTCAGAGGGAGGATGAAAGACATGCAGAGCAGGCTCTCGAGCTAACATGACTCAGCCAAGCCAAGATTAGAGTAGAGCACCCCCCTTCCCCACTGAACTGCAGGAGCAAGAGCAGCCCAGCCTAGATCAGTGAGCCTGGGTTAGGTCAGCTGGCCCTAGCTGCCCCACTGATGCATGAGCTTCAAGTGCCAGCTGTTTAAAGCCAATGAATTGGGTGAGGTGGCGGGAAGAGAGAGGTTGTTATATAACAAGTTTACGGTAATAGCTAACAGATACACTAGGTAATATTAATATTCCCACTTTATAGATAAGAAAACTGAGGGTCAGTGAAGCAAAGTAACTTGTTCAAAGTCACACTATTAATAGTAAGAGCCAAAGTTGGGATTTGATGCTAGATCTATTCAAAGCTTAGGCTCTTAATTCACATTAAACTGTCAGCTACTGGGTTGAGGACTCTGGTCCCCAAGCTATGTGCCTTTAATCTAGTGTGGCTTGTGAGTCTCAAGCAGTCTCTGACTTTAAAGTGAATTTCTGGCAGGCTGTGGTGGCTCATGCCTGTAATCCCAGGACTTTAGGAGGCTGAGGAAGGTGGATTTTCTGAGCTCAGGAATTTGAGACCAGCCTGGGCAACATGGCAAAACCCTATCTCTACCAAAAATACAAAAAAATTAGCCAGGCATGGTGGTGCACGCCTGTGGTCCCAGCTACTCAGGAGGCTGAGGTGAGAGGATCACTTGAGCCTGGGAGGCAGAGGCTGTAGTGAGCCAAGATCGTGCCACTGCACTTCAACCTGGGTGACAGAGTGAGACCCTGTTTCAAAAAAAAAAAAAAAAAAAAAAGTTCTTAAAATATTTCTAATCTTCAAATAAAAAAAAATAAATTTTCCCCTCCAGATTTCATTAAAAATTCTGGAGGTGAGGTCCAAAAATCTGTAGTCTTAAAACGCTCCCGTATTATTTTAATGCATTTGTGGGGATGAATGGCCTATATTTGGAGTAGGAGAGAAGGGCTTGTCCTAAACGAGGGGACACCGAGTATTCACTGAAGTTCTTTCCATCTCATAGGCTGTGAATGTGCAGTCTACCTTAATCCATCTATGCATAAGAAAGGAAGCTTGCAGGCTTTAAGTCAGAAAGGAACAAGGTGTTTCATTGGGAGCCTAAGGAAAGAAAAAATATATATATTGCATCTTTTGGATGAAAGGGCCCTTAATCTTCAAAACACAAACCATTTTCCATACCAAAGCCCCTTCAAGTCTAGGAAGTCTGCTGGGGCCTCAAGTCAGGCAAACAGCTTGTGTTTTGCAGATTAAGGGGCCTTTGACCCAGAGGATCCATTTTTGTGAAACTCCAAAGGAAATGCCTGGTCTATTTCTAGCCCATACACTCCCTGACAGAGGCAGCTCTAAATGCAGTCTGAGAAGAAGGCCGCTTTCCTGCTGGGAGTGGGGCCCAGCACACAGTAGGTAGTTAGATGAATGGAAGGTTTCCTGAAAGAGATCCTTTGCCTCAAAATATCATACCTGCTTCCTTGCCAGGATACCCCAAATGCTCATTATAGAATAAACACAACTTTGAACTAATGAAAATTCCTGCTCAAGGAAGAGGGCCAATCGTGCCAACCAGCAGGAGCAGGCATATTTCTAACACCTTCGAATTGAGGGGTACATTACCTCATTCGGTTTTCACAACACCGTGTTGTTGGCACAACGGGGAAACTGAATCATCACCCCACAGGCAAGGAAACTGAGAATTGAAGTAGTGTGCCTAAGATTACCCAAGCAAGCTCTCGTGCTCCTCCCTAATCAGACCCCAGCCCTAGGAATTCAACAAGGGCAAGATAAAGTCGGAAGCAGGGTTATTTGTGGAGGATAAACTAGAGCATGCCATCAGGTTTAGCTGACACTTAACTAAGCTAAGTGAAAATACCCCAATTCTAGCCTCCACTACTACTATAGAGGCAAGACTTGGGGCAACTGATATCCCTAAATCTCTGGAACTTGGTCTCTGCACCTGTGCAACGAGGAAGGTAGACTTAAGTGTTTTCTTATGTTCCTTCCAAGAATCACAGTACTTGTCTTGGACTATAATTCTGTACTGGTGAAATAAGGAAGAAACTTGCACTTTATGGAGGGGGTGGGGGAGGGGAATAGAGAGAGAGAGAGAATCATGCTCAATCTTGGCTCGCCTTGGATGAGGGGACATTGTGCCAGACAAGAGAGATCGAGTCTGAGGAAGTGAATGGATTTGATTTGTCTAAGCCTTAGCAAAGCAAATATTACTGAAATGTTGGCTGACCGCCACTGACTTCCAAACAGAAAATGGCTTCCAGATATACTGTGGGAGCTCAGCAGGGTCTGTTAGAGTGAGTGATGGGGTGGCCATGCACTGCTGGAGAGCAGGGAGAAAGATTATAATATTCTCCTGACTGAGACGGACACAAACAGCCAGCTCAGGAGGAGGAGAGAAGGCACCAGCTGAATGTCCCCTAAAAGGCTCAGATAATTTACAGAAATCCCAGAAGGGCCTTTGGAAACTGTTAACCTAAGGCTGCTTGAGCCAAGTTACGTGGTTAGATGCCAAGAGAGTTGGTGAGTGCAGCAAGCACTGATCTGGGAGTCAGGAGGCCTGAGCTCAGGGCCCAGCTAGGTTTCTAATTCATCATGTGATCTGAGTCAAGGCTCATCCCATCCACAGACCTCAGTTAGTCTGTGCAGAAAGTTGGAAGTTTTAAATTATCTCTAAGGGCCCTTCTAACTCAGGCATTCTATGACACACTCTATCGGTGACTCACTCAACAGGTACCCACTGGATACCTTTCCAATATCAGTGATTCATTCAAAAGGTACTTAATGAACACCTACCCAATATCAGTGATTTGATCAACAGGAACCTAATGGACACCTATCCAATATTAGTGATTCATTCAACAGGTACTTAATGGACACCTATCCAATATCAGTGATTAATTCAACAGGTGCTTAATGGACACCTATCCAATATCAGTGATTCATTCAACAGGTGCTTAATGGACACCTATCTAATATCAGTGATTTGTTCAACAGGTACTTAATGGACACCTTTCAAGTGCCATGCAGTGTGCTCAGACTTCTCTAAACCTAAAATCTGCTTTCTGTGAGATTATCAACACTTTCCTCAGGTGGGCACTGGCCTAAAGGTATCATCCAATCCAGCCTTCTACCTTCAGGAGGTACAGCCTCACAACATGGTTTGATGTTCATCTTATTCCTGATGGCCCATAGAGAAGAGAAAGGGCTTTCCTTGAGAACCACTAAGATTTCGTGCAGTCAGGATGTTCTTCTTTTGAATGCCACCTGAGACTTGCTTGATGTCCAGGGAGGTAGTTATTGCTAAGGCTGACATGTATGGATGGGTAAAAGTCTCTTGGTGTGCACATTTATTATGTGTTATTGGCATCACCATTTTCATGTCAGGTATAGACTGAAAAGAAAACCCCTCAGAAATGTCAGGGTGATGTTTCCTTCAAGTGCTCTGGAATATCCTAAATTAAACGGTCCTTAAAGAGAACGAAATGCAGCTGCTTTATTTTATGAAAAAGGAAATCAAGGCTTGCCCAAGGTCCCATAGCTAGTTAATGGCAGGAAACCAAAAGTATAGACCACATCTTCATGCCTCCTCCTGCATACAGTTTTTATGACTGCAAACACCCTCTCCTGTTCCTACATACATTGATTTATTTTTGGTGGGTTTTGTTTTCCTTTGTTTTTAACATAGGAACCATTTCCCAGGAAGTCAACTTCCCAAATTCGGCTTCTCATTACTCCGAGAGCAATCACGCTGTAATGTGTGTGAAGGATGGAGAGACATTTGGGCCTTTGGGGAACACGCTGGAGAGGTGATAGAGAGGGTGGGCTGTGCGGGTGGGAGTGAAATGTGGGAGAGAGAGTGTGTGCTGGGGAGCAGAGGGAGCAAGAATGCTGCAGTCAAATGCAGAGATGGAAACAAAGCAGTCGTATTGATTTGAAAAGGCAGTTCACTGAGCTGACGCTGCCAGCCTGGCTCTTCCTGGTCTGCTCTCAGCAGGTCTGTAAAGGCACACACCCACCCTCGGAGGTTCAGAACCATCTACTCTGTATGCAGAGGGTGAATCGTGGGGAATGGGGACCAGATGGGATGTGTTTGCTTGACAGAATGGGAGAGAGAAGAGAAAAAAAAAGAGAAAATATGAGAATGAAAGAGGATAGCTCCCTTTTAGGTGAATACAATATAAAAGCAACCAGGTGAATGGGTCTAAATGGACAGGCATCTGATTCCACGGAAATGGGATGGGGAAGCCTTTTCTTTAAGAAAAGGATTAATGGGAGAGAGGGAGAAGGGGCCAACCTCTTCTCCATCTCGATGGTTCCATTTCTAAGCAGATTTCGTCCTCTCTCATCTGACTGGACCAGCCTCCTAAATCAGCTCCTGAACTCAATCCTCCCCTTTCTAAACCCTTGCCGGAAAGAGATGCTCAATAAATGTCTGATGAGAAAATAAACAGCCCCTAACATTGATTTCATCTGGTCAATGATGACGAATTTTTAGCACATCACCACTTCTGCAGAGAATGCAAACTCAAAAACCCACAGTCCAGGCAGTAAACACAAAGGAATGACGTGGCCAGGTGTAGAGCTTAAAAAGGGAATACGGTGACAAATCGTAGGCACAGGTCCCAGTCTGGAAGGACAGTAGAGAGCTTCCACGTAGGAATGAGATCTTTAGGCTGCTGGGTCACTTGTTTCAGGATAAGCCTGGAGGAAATACAGGTATATGAAATCTCTCCTATTTAAAGCATTGACCAATGTTTTCTCTTCCACTCTAGCCCTGTGAGGGTCAAATACAAGAACATATCCATGTGTTGACAAGTGCACCTGTTTGTGACTATAGGCTTACAGGATCAAGTCCAAACATCTTAATTAAAAGCCCAAGATTCTCCCTTAACTACATCTAACCTAATTCCCTAGTCTTGCTTTTGCTTTCTAACCAGAATTGAACCTGTGACCACAGTCAGTCCAATTTTGACAGGTTGGGAAACTTACTGCTGTCTTTACAGATACAGAGCAGTTCCTCTGCCTGTTTCTGCCTCTTGGACTTAGTTCAAGTTCCACCTAAGCTCTGCCTCTTCTAGGAAGTTTTTCCTGATGACATCAGCCCCTTCTCAAATCCTATAGCTTGGAGGGAATACAAGTGTCTTTTGTCCTTCAAAAGATATACCATATTTCCATGGTTACTTAGCAGAGTACTACAGTCAGAAGAGTGTTTGACTGGGAACCTAGGATGCCTGGGTTCTAATCCTGGCTCCTCCACATCTCCCCCTGAACTTGCTGGGCAGGTAGCCTTGGGCAAGTTACTCTCTTCTCTGAGACTCAATTTCCACCACGTTTGAAATAAAGATACTGGCTTAAGTCAGCAGATTTTAAAGTGGGCTCAGAGGTAGCTATGATGCAGGGAGGAGTGTTGAGTTGCAGGAGAGGATATCTAGGCCAATGCTGCTGCTTCCTTGAAAAACACCAATCTCCAATCTCTAAGGCTCTGATTAGTTTCTGGTATTCAGATTATGAGGTTTTTGTTTTTGTTTCTTTTTTTTTGCCTCTGCAATTAGATTGAGCTTTTTTTTTTTCTTTAAGCCAGCTAAGCTTCATTGACCACGCATCATGCATTACATCCCAGGCACTGTACTAGATGCTGTTCCTGTTTTTTATATCTCTTGTCTACTCTTAACCCCTAACAATGTGCTGGGTACTTGTTGAAAGATGCAGGGAGAAGAACAACAATGATAGGTGTTTTTCCCCTCACGGCCTCTCCCGGGACACCTTACTCTGGCAGTCACTTCCGGTTTCTGGAATTCAATCTTCTCTCCATAAGTGGAGAAGACTGAAATAGAAGGAATCTTTCAGATCAAAAAACAGGCGGGGTGGGGGCGGACGCGGTGGCTCACGCTTGTAATCCCAGCACTTTGGGAGGCCGAGGCGGGCGGATCACGAGGTCAGAAGATCGAGACCATCCTGGCTAACATGGTGAAACCCCATCTCTACTAAAAATACAAAAAAAAAAAAAAAAAGAAATTAGCCGGGCGTGGTGGCGGGCGCCTGTACTCCGGAGGCTGAGGCAAGAGAATGGTGAGAACCCGGGAAGCGGAGCTTGCAGTGAGCCGAGATCACACCACCGCACTCCAGCCCTGGCGACACAGGGAGACTCCGTCTCAAAAACAAAAAAAAAAAACAAAAAAAAACAAACAACAACAACAACAACAAAAAAACACAGGGGGGTGGGGAGAAAGAAGGAAGGAAGAAAAGAAGAGAGGGAGAAAGAGAGGAGGACAGTGAAAGGAAGATGAAATAAGAGAAGGAAAAATGAGGCACTAAATGAGAGGGGAAGATAAAACCTTAGCCTCTCTTTTCACCTGGACTGCTGCTCCTACTAATCCTGTTTTCTTCTAGACCAAGAGTAGAATAGGTTTTCTATAAAAATCCAGGTAGTAAATATTTTAGGCTTTATGGGCCACAGTGTCTCTATCTCAATTACTCAGCTCTATCACTGTAGCCAGAAAGTAGCCATGGACAATCAATAAACAAATGAGCATGGCTGTGTTCCAGTGAAACTTCATTTGCAAAGACTGGGAGCGGGCCAGATTTGGCCCACAGATCGCAGTTTGCCAACTTCTGAGCTAGACATTAATATGCTTTCTTTTCTCCCTACAGAACTTACAACTACTTCGTGTTATATGTTTCATTTGATTATTTATTATTAGTCTTCTCAACTGGAATATCAGCATCAAGAGGTCAGGTCGAAACTTTTATCTGTTTGGGTCAACCGTATATCATCAATTCCTAGAACAATGCCTAGCACATAGTGTAAGCTCAATACATACCTTTGGAATGAATGCATGAATATGAATGCAAATCTTTGGATATGAATGAATACATATCTTTGGAATAAATGGATTTCATCACTTATCCCCTAGCAAGTGCCAGGCACTGCACTTTGCTGTCTTTTTAATTTTCTACAGGAATTATTTCTTCTGTTTTACAGATGAGGAAACAAGCTCAGAGAGGTTAAGTGATTCACCCACCGTCACACAACTCACTCATTATTTTAAAAGAAAGGATTCAAATCTAAGGCTCTCCCACTATAGCACAGCAAATGTAACTTTCTTTGCAACCTCCTCCTTTAGAATGTAGGCCATTCTACATGGCCCCAAAATCCTGGGTGGGTTCTGGCTCCCCAGTGAGTTCTCATGAACAGTCTTGTTCCACTATTAGGCTACACTCACCCACATGGACAGGGTTTGTCTGCCCAGCTGCTCCCACACTCATTCCCTCTCCCTGCCCCTCCCCAAGCTCCCCCTGTGTTTCAGTAAGAATTCACCTTCCCAAGCCACTGTTTCAGGAATAACCTCAGCTTCCATCTAGAGGAGGATCCACGAGCTGTTCTTCCTCTCCAGAGTTGACACCTAAAATGATTTTACTTATTTATTTAGAATTCATACCCCACCTACCCCCAAGGCACAGTTAAGGTGATATTACAAAGTTCAATAAGATATAAATCAGGACAATTAAAAATAAAAATGGAACAAAGAATAGTTAAAATGAGTGAAGGAATAGATATTACCAGGCACCTGGGATGAGCTAATTGATCTGGATTTAGTTCTGAGGTTCCCGGCAGCTGAAGTAAAGTTAAGTTAATTGGCCCCCAAGGGGCTAAAATCCATGAGTAGAGTCTCATTAGCATCATATTCCAGCCTCTGAGGGGAAAAAAAAAAAGGCTGAGACAAGAGGTGTGACAGTGAGTCCCACCCCCAGGATGCAGGGACAGATCCAGGAGCTGCCCCATCCAAGAACCTCCTCTTCCCCAGTCCTGCTAATCTTCAGTGTATCATAACTGCTGAAAAAGGGTACAGGATTTGGAGACAATCCCATTCTATATAGGGCTCAGAAGTCGTAGGACTCAATTGAGTCACTGATACTCTCCAAACCTCATTTTCTGATGTGTAAAGTAAGACCCTAATTCATTTTTACGTCATTGAGTTGTTGGGAGACGAGAAATAAAAAATGCCAAATGCCCAACCTATGATGGGGAGAGTAAACTTGTGATTCATGTTCATTCCTCCTAAAGAACTGTCACAAGGCAAATCTTCCTTAGACACAGCTTTTTAAATTTATCAGTCCTTAAGAGAACAAAGGAGGGGCAAGTAGGTAAGAATCGTATGAAGGTCCACAGAGTAGGGAGCTAGTGAACATTAACAGCAAAAGGATAAGAATGAAAAGGCTCGAAGAGGGAGACGTGACCCTGGACACAAATATCCAGCACTGGGTATTTTATCAGCTCCAATCCCTGGCTCTCTTCTAAGTGTTAAGATAGCCGAGCACAGCAACGGCTCTCTTTGGACTTCCTTCTTCCATATCACAGTCTAGACTCATGCCTTTCACTTCATCTCTCAACAAGTCTACTACTGTCAAACTGGATCTCTAAGTACGTGGAGGCCCCTAAAGGATTATTAAAGTTAAGGAATGCAAAAGTTGGGAAGACACCACAGATCCCCACATCCAGCATTTCAGAAAAATGACAGCTGCCTACACTGGCCACAGCAGGCATGGCTTTAAATGGAGACTCGATTTTTCATAACGTAACTTTAACCCACATAATGAAAAAGAAAAATCCCTTTCCAGTTCTCCCTTAATCCTGATTATATCAAGGAAAAATGTTCATTTGGGTGTCATGATGTCTTGAGCTTTTCTCTAACATTTATAAATACGGATGATCCCCAACTTACAGTGGTTTGACTTCGAGACTTTAGGATGGTGTGTAAAGGATACACATTCAGTAGAAAGCAGGACATCTCCTGAAACACCCAGCAACAGCAGCAGTGAGCCGCAGCTCCCAATCAGCCACGATTTTATGAGAATAAACAACTGACACTCTACAGTGTGCGGTGATTCCAGATGATTTTGCCCAACTGCAGGCAAAGGTAAGTGTTCTAAGCATGTTGAAGGTAGGCTAGGCTAAACTACGATGTTTGGTAGATTAGGTGTATTGAATGCATTTTTGGCTTATAATAGGTTTATTGGTAAGTAACGCCATTATAAGTCCAAGAGCATCTGTATTATTATTATTATTATTATTGAGACAGAGTCTCACTCTATCACGTATGTTGGAGTGCTGTGGCGTGATCTCGGCTCACTGCAACCTCTGCCTCCCAGGTTCAAGCGATTCTACTGACTCAGCCTCCCACGTAGCTGGGACTACAGGCACACGCCACCACACTCAGCTAATTTTTTTTGTATCTTTAGTAGAGACGGGGTTTTGCCATGTCGGCCAGGCTGCTCTCGAACTCCTGACCTCAGGTGATCTGCCCCGCTCGGTCTCCCAAAGTGCTGGGATTACAGGCATGAGCCACCGCACCCAGCCTGTATTATTTTTTAACACAAAGAAGTCAGTTATAAAGATCAGAGACTTGGATAGGCAAGAATATAGCCAAATATGCATGCTAGAATATAAACAAAAATATGATTGTATTGTTTTTTGGTTTTCACTATATTTACTCATACAGTTACCCTCTATGTAGTGTAAATAATACTTTTTTCAGTTGTAACGATATGAAATTTCCTATGGAAATATGTGAATTTAAGAAGTGGACTGATTCAAAGAGAAATACTAAGTAGTGCAGATGGATTGAAAAGACAATAGAAACTGTTAAAGTGGTGCCTGAAAGACTAACATTTCCGAAACATTGATCTAATCCAATTCCTTTGTTTCACAGACAAAGAAACAGAGACACAAAGAAGGGAAATGGCCTGCAAAAAGTGTCATATAAGAACAAGAAATTTTGAGCCAGATTAGTCTGAGTTTTCATCCCAAACCTGCCAAATACAACAATTACCTTCTGACTATACCTCATCTACCTAAGCCTCCATTTATGTCTCCACAAAATGGGAGCCTTCAAGCATTTGCATCATCACCTGGCAGACCTCTAGACACAGTATGCCTGGTCTTGGATATATAAGACCTGTAAGACTACCCCGTGAATGAGAGGCAATTTGTGAGCAAAATCAACTCAATGGCATTTGTGATGGCCAGATATTACTTTCATCCCTGTTCTTAAGACATAATTACTATTTCAAAACTGCCCCAAACTGTCCTTACACTTGTGCTGGAAAATCCATGCAGAGCATCAAGCAAGCAATATGCTAGAGAAGTTAAGCACAGGCTCTGGAACTGAGGCATCCCCCAGTCCAAATCCTAGGTGTTCTATTATAATATTAAAGAACCGTTCAACCTTGGCAAGTTGCTTTATTTCTCTTTGCCTCAGTTTATAGATTTATAAAATAGAGATGAGTATAATACATTGGGCGGATGCCTGGGTCAAATCAAGTAACACGTGTAAAGCCGTTAGCAGAGTGCCTGCAACATAGGAAGCATGCACTAAATGCTTCCATTATTATTAGAACATAGTGTCAAGCTGAGCTTCCTCCAGGTCATTCAGCAGAATGGTACTTTGGCTGCTGTGCTGTGTCCAAGATGTGACCCACCAGGTGTGACGGGAGAAGGACCCACAGCTGTATAAAGTGCAGATGCAAACAGATTGCTCCGCACTGCCTACGGGGAATGAGATATGGAGTCAGTGAAGAGTGAATTTTAGAAGAACAACCGATTAAAAACACATCAGTAAGAGAAAGCGGGCTATATGGGTCACGTTCTTCAAGTCATAAACCTTGAACTTAACAACTGCTCCATTCCCCGCCTGGCACCATGCAACACTTCTCCCCCGCTCACCTCTTGAATTTACTACTTTCACTACACTTACATTTCACTTTATGAATCTGGCTTCTTCAACGTGTTTGCTCCTCCTGCACGGCACCAGTACCCTGTTTGAAAGCCATTCCTGCCTCCCAAAGGAGTTCTTGTACCTAGAAGCCCATCTTTCTACATTTAATACCTGCTTCCTCATTCTTTATCTCCATCTCTGTAGGGTGTTTCCTAATCAGGTCAGTAAATCATTCCTCCCTCACTCAGTCCCCAAGAAGTAAGTGATCCTTGACAGATACTGAAATTTGAGATGCACTATCTGCCTGAGGCTGTGCTACACAGAGGAAGTATAATGTCCCTCTCCCACCTCAACTCCTTGGTTGACCCCAACCCACCTACTCAGATTTCATTGCGCCACTCAACAATATATGATTGTTCAGACCTCCACGTGTTTACACATGTTGTTCTCAAGGCCTGAAATGCTCTTCCCCAACATGTCCTCCTAATGTTCTCTTACTAGACCTAATATACCCAATCTACACCTTTCCCTCCTCTGCTTCAATCGCTTCCCCATCCTCAATCACAACCCTTTTAGTTGCTCATTCCTCCAGAGCCCCTACAGCATGTTGGGGAGATGGTACAGATGGAGAGAAGCTCAGGGGAGGAAGCGGGAGTCAGAGGAGCTCAGTTTGTTTCCCACTCTGCTGTGATTCTTTTTGTTTCCCTAAGTAATTGGTTTAACATCTCTTAATCTGTTTCTTGATTGGTAAAATCTGGATAAGAACTGCATGCTACCTACTTTAGAAGGCAGCAGGGAGAATTATTTGGGACAGTGCATATAAAATGTTTTATTGCAGTGGTAAATGCTCAATAAATATACATTATTATTATTTTGGAAAATACATATAAATATATATGTATAAACACACACACATAGTCTAGCACTCTCATGCTGTATTCAGTTTGGCTAATATTACTCTTTCTCCTGCACTGTAAGCTCCTTAAAAGTAAAGGTCATACTGTCTTGCTCACTTTTATGTTACCAGAATTTAGAACACAATAGGTGGACAACACATTTATCAACTGATTAAACTCCTCTGGAGCAGGAACAGACCTACTTTCTCATTTTAACCACAGCCTCTAATACAAGGAACAGCCCTTCCACACAAGTTCATTGCATGAACAGATGAACATGTGGGTGGATGGATGGATTTCCAAGATGCTCTAGTTAAAATGCTTACCTGATACCCAGTGCTGAGGTTATGAACCTACCTCCACTTCCCAGTTTCTGACACCACACATTCAATCTCAAATGCCACAGCCACCACCTAAATATGCAAATAGCTTTGTTCCACTGAAAGAAGTACTCAATCAGATTATCCATTGACCATCCTCTGCTCATGCCTGATATCTTTTTTAACGCAGCCCCTGCAGTGGCTTACAAAAACCCTATAAGCACATAAAAAAATAGAGCCCCAGACTTCTTACCCTGTTCCCAACATGATCAGTTCTCTCCCATAACTTTAATGCTCCAGTACTTATTTCTTCTCTGCACGAAGACAAATAAAAGACATTGTTGACAAACTTCTGAAAATCAGCAAGAATGCATGTAACATCTTGAATGCAGGTAGCATCCAGATGGCAGCCTAATCTCTGGGAACAAGTGAAATCGAGAGAGCCGGAAGCACCCAAAACCCCTGTCTCATTGAATATTCACATACACATCTGATTCCACCCACGTCGTGTAGAAACACTTTCCAGATTGATCCTGTCTTAAGTATATTTGATAACAATTCCAGACCCTGAACAACATCATTCTAACAATTTTTGTTCTCTTAACTCCATGTTAAACTTTAGTTTCATCTTTTCATCAACTCCCTTGTGATAAGAAGGTCTTCATCATGGTAACAAATTTCTTGGGAGAAAAAAAAATTCTATTTCTGGATGTCTCTATGGAAAAGAATGCTCTATTAGCTGTAATAGTTTCAATCTCTTCCATCCCAAAAGAAATGATTGATCTCACTAATTCCTCAAAGAACATTTCAGAAAGAGGAAAATAAGTGGCTCCAAATATTTTCCACAGGTGATTTCACCTCTTTGCTACCCCATCTTACTGTCTGTTTCATAGCAATACCCTACTCATCCTTTAAGGTTCCATTTCATGGCAGCTTTTTCAACTTCTCCATCCCATGCACGTTAGCCATCTCTAAAGTTGTACTATTAGTTCTAATTAGGTTTATACTAGAAGGTTAAGTGACTCTTCCAAGTTTACTCAACTAGTAAGTAGCAGAGCAGAAACTTGCACCCAAGTCTTCTGAACCAAATCAATGTGGACTCCCTACTACACCATTTCTGATGTGTAAGCTTTGATGATGAGAGTTAACAACCACTGAGCACATACCACGTGTCAAGCACTGCTCTAAGATCTTTAAATTCACAGCAACTCTATGAGGTGGTTTTTTTTGTTTTGTTTTGTTTTTTTAATCACACCTACTTTACAGACAGGGTAAGTGAGGCACTATATTGCTAAGTGACCTGTTTGAGATTGCACAGCTAGTTAGAGGGGAAGCCTGAGCTCACACCCAGGCAGTCTAGTTCCAGAACCTGACCTCTTAACCACAAAGCATACTCAACTCTGATGCCTTGACGGTAGGATTTATATCACATTAAATGTACTTATTAAGTGCATGCATCAAACAGTGCATCAAACAGGCCAGAATATAAAAAAGGTACTCTATGTTTTTGATTACCTGGAGACTCATTTACATACATATTTAATGATGACCTACTATGGGCAAGGCATTACCAAGATATTACAGAAGATAATAAATTAAAGATATAATAGTAGTCTGTACTCAAATGTGAAATATGAAACAGACTTACTCTGTTTGATCCATAACATCAACATCAGCCTTTTTGACCCCATGGCCAAATCAAATTTGTAAAACCAATTTTTTGGACCAATGTGAAATTATCAACATTTTCTAGTCCTAGGAAAGGTTATTTAACAAAACAGACACTGCAATCACCGTTACCAGAATTTTGTAAGGGAAAGGACATTTTAACCACCAACAAGAAACAGTCAGGGCATAATATCAAAATAAAATATTACTCTTCAAATTTTGACACCAAATTTTAGACCAGCACTTAAGAGCCATCAGCCTGCCAGAGTTGGCCAAAGGTGGATGACACAGAAAGGTACATACATGAAAAAAAAAACAATTCTAACAGGCAGAGATTGTAACAATAGAATCGCAAGATAGAATTGAGGGGTTCTGACAGTGATATTCACAAATTAAGAAAGAGAATGAAAATCTCAAAGGCATTTCAGACCACAGGCTTGTGATTCTATGGTGTTTCCTTCAAGGAACTTAAAATGCTACCAAAACGTACTTATAAAAGGAATAAAATAAAGGTTTTGGGTTGTTTTATGGCCTTTTCACGTTGGGGTTCTGCCTGTGGTGGATTGTCAAGAAAGGCAGCTTCCATGACATTAATCGGACATGTTAGGTGTCTCTACAGAGTTCACTAGACCCAATGTGGAGGTTGTTAACTAGCAAGAGCCAGAAGGCCCAACTCCTTCACAGATTCCTACCTCTTCTTCAGGTACAGCAGAAAGTTGCCCACATAGACTTACTTCTTGGAAGCTCTCCCTCTTGCCCCAAAATATCAATCACCTTGAAAAGGCTTGGAATTAATGCCTGCAATCCTGCCAGCAGAGTGACTCCGTTTTTACAGTTCCAAGGGATTTTTTTACCCTCAAGAATAATTGCAATCTGCTACTTGCACAGCCTCTCCCTTTACTAGCTCCTTCTCCAAGCTATCCAGGTGTTCCTGAAATGCCAATGTGGGCAATGAGGAGATTAAGAGCAGAGACTTTAAGCAGACAGACTTGCCTTTGGCTCAAGCTATGGGGCCCACTGTCTATGCGGGCAAGTCACAGAAACCCTTTTAACCTCAGTTCCCACACCAGTTAAATCATACCTCTTTCACAGGATCTTACTTTCTTTGTGCTTTCAATGAAATGATGAATATAAACCATGAACACCGTGTCCTGCACATACTGTTTGGTTAAAAGGTAGCTACCATTATTATTATTGGACATTATTATTATTATTGAAATCAATCAAACCTTGATTTCACCTTGATCAATGGCTTCCTCCCACCTCTAAATGTAAACAATTATCTGTTGTTACTTCACCCTGTTATTCCCCACATCTCACTGTCCCCCGCTTCCCAACATCTCTGCCTCTGCTTCCTAGATTCCCTGCAAATATTTTCTGCAAGCCCCAATCTGTTTTACCCCATGGCCACTTTCTCCCAAGCTGTTCCTTCTGCCTATAATGCTCTCCCGACCCCATTACCATTACCATTCCCAAACCTAATAAACCTTTTATTTTTTTTAAGACATTTTTAAGGACAATTTTTGGTTCACAGCAAAATAAGACACAGAGCTATCCCATATACATTTATCCAGTCATATGCATAGCATCTGCCATTATCAACATGCCCTATTAGAAATGTACATTTACTACAATCCATGAACCTACACCGATGTATCATTATCACCCAAAGTCCATAGTTTACATTAGGGGTCACCCTTTGTGTTGTACATCTTATGGGTTTGGACAAATGGATAATGACATGTATTTACCATTATAGCATCATACAGAATACATACACCACCCTAAAAATCCTCCATGTTCCATCTACTTGTCTCCCCTGCCCCATTCTCCCTTGATAACTACTGATCTTATCAGTATCTCCATAGTTTTGCCTTTTCTAGCATATGTTGGAATTATACAATATACATCCTTTTCAGATTTACTTCTTTCACTTAGCAATATGCATTTAAGTTTCCTCCATGTTTTCTCACGGCTTGATAGCTCATTTCTTCTTAGCTCTGAATAATATCCCCTTGTCTAGATATCACAGTTTATCAGTTTACCTATTGAAGGATATCTTGGTTGCTTCCGAGTTTTGGCAATTATGAATAAAGCTGCTATAAACATCTGTGTGCAGGTATTTGTGTGGACATCAGTTTTCAACATCTTTGGTAAATGTCAAGGACCCTGATTGCTGGATTCCATGGTAAGAGTATGTTTAGTTTTGTAGCTGTCGCTGTACCGTTTTGCATCCCTACTAGCAATCAGTGAGAATTGCTGTTGCTTCTTATTTTTGTCAGCATTTGGCTTTGTCACTGTTCTGGATTTGGTAACCTTTTATTCTTTAATATTCAGTTCAAGGTCATTCTCTCTTTGAAGAATCTCCTGATCCCATAGGAAGAGGAAACAACAGCCTATTTATGACCGTAGCTCAACACTTACTATGGTGTCATATGTGTGGGCTTTTGGAGGATTTGGACTTTGCCTTATTCATTTCGGTATCACGCACAGTGAAGCCAGGCCTGGTGCATAGCAGTCATCCAGCAAATGACCCATTAATAAATAAATAAGCAAACAAATCAAATCACTGACAAGTGAATGCTCTGGCCGGGTATGTGTGGTGTAAATGTAGCATTTCACAATTTGCAAAGCATTTGTGCTTCAATTAAACCATTTGATCCTGACAACCTCCTGGGGCTTTTACAGGAAATCCAGGCTCAGAGAGTTTGAGTTATTTGCCAGGTTGAAACATGGCAAAGAAAAGACTTGAACCCAAGTCTTCCAAGGCCCCTCTCACACAAAAATATAGTCCTTATGAATTTAAACTGAGGACAGTTTATTAGAAAAACCCCCGCGTAAGAGCTTGCTAAGGATAGGGGACAGGCAACAATTAAGAACAAAATTGTTGGTTCCATTGTAAGGGAGAGTGTAAAAACCAAAATGTGTGGTGCCTGGAGTCCTCCTAGATACACACAGGGGAACACAATTGCACTGGCTGCTTATATGGGACAACTGTTAGTGTGAAGAAACAGTTATCAAAAACATACTGGAAACAGATTTTACCAGTCTCCTGACTTCACCAACGGCCAGCCCCATTCCCTGCACTGCATTCCTTGCTACAACTTAAGTTTCAGCTCTTGGAGAGAAGCCGAGAGATTTCTGCAAATGTTTTCTCTTCAGCAGATGGAGCAGAAACCGAGAAGCGTTACAAGGAAGATGGATTGGTGCGGCACACTTGTAACAATAAAAATACAGCAACGGTTAAAAGCCGTCTCAGTTAAATAGAACTGGGAACCCGGGGTTGGCCTAAATCTTTTTTTAATTAAAAGTGAAGGAGAATTTCAAAGTTCTATTTCAGCCCCTCCAAGCATCAGTGCAGTGAATGTGGAATGTTTTTGTGCTTCGCTGGGTGTCAGACTGCTTAAGATTTATGTGGGTTCGGGTTGCAGTCAGCGAAAAGCCCCCAGCAGAGGGATCTGTGGAGGGGAAGTGCAGAGGGGAAAACACGTAGGCAGGAAAACCTGGATTCAGATCCGAGCTCTGTTCCTATGTGACACTGAGAAAATTATTTTCCTCTTCCTTCGTATTTCTCTACTCTCAGTTCCTCATTTCTTTCTCCTTCTTAAGCTTCTGTATCATGAACACTCTCCGGCATTTGCTTCCTTTTTCTCCCTCTTCTTCCATCTTTGAAGTCTGCTTTAAGATCTAGATGCACAGTTCACAAACTGCAGTTTCAGGATCACTCAAAACGGACATGGTTGGGTGCTCTTTAGATGATTTTGGATCCTGACCATGGACTTAGTGACTAAGGTTCCAGGACTTTGAAGGCTGGAATCCTGCCTGTCAATCAACATCCAACGTGTGGTGGGGACACACACCAGCATTTGGGAACAACTGCTCTGGATGAAGGCTGCCAGAGCAGAGGATCTTAGTCTGAGTTGCTTTTTAGAACAGGGGAACTTTAACAAAACACTCAAGTCAGAGCCCTACCCGAGAAAATCTGACTCATTGGGTCTGGACAGGGCCCAGATGTACTTACTTTTAAAACAAGCTCTTGAGGGTTAATAACTTATGGTATACAATTACTGGAAAACACACAGCCATGTCAGTAACACGGATGAATTTACACTAAGTTGCCGCTCTCTATCTCTTGGATGCTTTCTCCTACAGCTCATACAGTTCACATTCCCCTGGTCCCTAAGATCAGCCACATGGGTTTGCTTTGCTGGATGACTCAGGTATCAGCTGGTGCATATGTATTTATGACATGCACATTCATATAATATAAAGATATATCTCTCCACATGTATTAAGAAATACACATTAAAAAAAAGATTGCACACACACTCGCACGTCCATGAACATGTGCACACACACATCCCTACTCTCACACATCAGCACATTCAAAACACATAAACTCCATTTCAAGTACTAGCCCTGGCCGGCTCAATTCTAACAGTGTTAGTTGACACATCTTCAAAATAAAAACTGTAATACCTGCTTCATGGTTGTGAAATCAAATATATATAAAAATGTACCTGCTTCATTATCAGAAACATAGTAGATGTTCAACAAATGTATGTCAAAAACCACAAGTGTATTTATGTCTTTTTTTTTTTTTTACTTCAAGTTCTGGGATACATGTGCAGAATGTGCAGGTTTGTTACATAGGTATACATATGCCATGGTAGTTTGGTGTACCTATCAACCCGTCATCTATGTTTTAAGCCCCACATGTATTAGGTATTTGTCCTAATGCTCTCCCTTGTCTTGCCCCCCAACCCCCGACAGGCCCAGGTATGTGATGTTCCCCTCCCTGTGTCCATGTATTCTCATCTATTCATAAACACATTATATCCACACAAGTTTATCCACTTATTAATGCACTTAGAAATCCACGTAACACATTCAAACTCATTTGCACGTGAAAAACTTCCAAGCTTACATTTTATGTGAGCAGCACACACACTTGCATACACACTCACACACAGAGCTGCCCTGATATGAAACAAAGAGCTCTACTCACTCTAAACACTTCTTTAAGCAAGGTTCTTCCCATATCTATCAAGTTATGCCATTGGATCTGAGGTCCTGTAGAAGAACGTGGAAGGCGAAGCAAACAACTACCACACATGAAATGGATGCCAGGTTTGGAAAAAAAAAGTCTTGGCAATACAAGCCAATGCTTCAAAGGAAGCACAAGGATGGAGCTCAACAATAGTTCATCATGTGTATACAAGACGAAGCGCTGAGGGAAAGTTAGGACTGAACTCCCAAAGCACCTAACAATGCAAAGCACTTTTCTACAGACCCCATAGAAACCAGATAGTCACATATCACTTGTACCCTCTTGAAGCTTACAGTCCTAGGAAAGACCGATGTTTAGGGGCTTATTTTCTGACATGACATCATGAATAAGTTGGGCCAACATGAATAATTATATTAGGAAAGTCAATGAGCAAAGTCATTATTCCTATTCTGCTTCAAGTTTTCTTTGCTTTTTTCTCTCTCTTTTTATTTTTTTATTTTTTTTTATTTTTGAGACAGAGTCTCACTTCATCAACTAGGCTGGAGTGCAGTGACATAATCTTGGCTCACTGAAACCTCCGCCTCCTGGGTTCAAGCCTCAGCCTCCTGAGTAGCTGGGATTACAGGCATCCACCACCATGCCCAGCTAATTTTTAGTAGAGGTGGGGTTTCACCATGTTGGCCAGGCTGGTCTCGAACTCCCGACCTCAGATGATCCTTCTGCCTCAGCCTCCAAAAGTTCTGGGATTACAGGTGTGAGCCACCACACCCAGCCTGCTTCAAGTTTTCTATTACTCAA
This sequence comes from Pan paniscus, assembly GCF_029289425.2. Lineage (NCBI taxonomy): Eukaryota > Metazoa > Chordata > Mammalia > Primates > Hominidae > Pan > Pan paniscus. The sequence continues at coordinate 19,991,594 of NC_073260.2, read as the reverse complement.
GATAAATGTTTGTCTTAGGTATCCGTAAAGTCAGCAACCATCCCAAGAAGAACTTTTATAATGTGCAGAAGCTCCATCTGTCTTTACTATCAGTGCCTTTGGTCAGTATGATTAACACAGTGTTATTAAGCATGACGTTTCCTTCATAGACATTTTTCCTACATAATTATAATCAAGAATATTTATATTTTAGTGCTATATATGTATTTTTTTTGAATTGGGAAAGATGGTGGGCCAGATAACCACAAAATGCTGTTATCTTTTAAAAGGCTCTCATTTCATTTCATGATTCTATGATTTCTAAGATGTGATTTTTTTTTTTTCTTTTTTGAGATAAAGTCTCACTTTGTCACCCAGGCTGGAGTGCAGTGGTGCGATCTCAGCTCACTGAACCTCCTGCTCAGCTTCCTGAGTAGCTGGAATTACAGACGTGCACCACCACACCCAGCTGATTTTTGTATTTTTAGTAAAGATGGGGTTTCACCATGTTGGCCAGGCTGATCTCGAACTCCTGACCTCAGGTGATCCACCCGCCTTGACTTCCCCAGTGCTGGGAAGCCACCATGCCTGGTCAGATTTAATTTTTATATTCCATAAATATTATACTCTATGAGTCTATTCTGACTGAATTTTTATTGTTCTAAGATTCTCTGATTCCAACATTTGATAAATTATGAAATCCTGCAACTTATGATTCAAAGATGCCAACAGTATGACTCTGACACTGTAATTTACAATTTTAAATCACTATCAACTTCATACAAATGAGGTTTCCAGACCCTTTTCTTTGAGAAAGTAGGAGCCTAAGTCAGGGCCAAAGTGTCTGTATTTGAATGGGGAAGGTAGAGTCAGCATGCAAAGAAAGAATGGCCACTAAAAAGAAGAGCTCTTAAAGCATGCCTCAAGGCTTTTCAAACACCTCCCGTAGTTCCAATCTCCTCCTTGACTTCATTTTATGGCCTAAAGATTCAGAACATCTATTGATAGAATTTCGGTACCACCAAGGCAAGCCTCAGCTATTTCTTTTCCTTTTATTCCCAGCATCTAGCACAAGGCCTGGAACATAGAAGACTCTCAATAAATATTGAGCTTGAATGAGCTGATCAAATCATTGTGGTGCTCTTCCTCTTCCTTATTTTTCATTGCCTCCTTCTAACCTTCCTCCACCTTTCCCTCCTTTTCCTCTTTATCCTTCTCCCATCATCCCTTAACAGTACTTTAGAACTTCCATGTATATTAACTATTCAATCCTCATAGGAATCCAGTGATATATGAATCATTATCCCCATTTTACAGATGAGGAACCTGAGGCTGAGAAATGACACTTACCAAAGATCACATAACGCCAGTGTTAGAGTGAAACTCCAACTCTGTGGTTTCATGTTAGAGTTCCTTCCTTTATTCCACGTCTGCTTTATGTTCTTAATAATAATAAAAATATCATCATGAGAAATTAAGAAAACTGTTGCTTAGAGAGGAGGCCCACATTTTCTGTCCCTGAATTTAACTCTGAATTTATTTTCTCAATCAATACCAGTTCCCATTTCAGAGTATCCAATAATTGAGGGCCTTCTACACCCAACTGTTCATTTCATTTTCTAGCCCTTTCTCCTCCTACTGAGAGTGCTGTACATGGCATGTGTTTATTTTTCAATTAAAGCAAATTAAACTTAATTTTGTTTTGAGCACTTTTTTTTTTTTTTTTTTTTTTTTTTTTTTTTTTTTTACAATTTCACAGCCCACGGTGAGATAATTGAGACCCTGCTGTTCCTGGAAGCACTATTTAGACAGAGCAGGCCTCAGTAGATCTGGAACAATCTTGGAGGAAGTCATCTTTAACCCCTCCCTCTCCCTTGACCCACTAGGGAGAGAATGAGGGAGAGAGAAAGAGGTGAAACTTACATTAAACACCCCTTCTTACCATTGGGAAACTTCCCTTCTTATTATTCTTTGGTAATTTTTTAAAAATATCATCATCATATCTGAAATAATATGGATCATCAGAATTGCTTGTATACATTTTTTGACATGCCTAATATTCTGGTTTTTATGGAAAATACATTTGTCTACTGTAGAGTTTCCTAAAGTATGCTATACAGAATATTAGTAAAAATTAAATGAAAAAATAGGACAAAATCCATCACTCATAAATCCACTTTTAGAGATGATTTAAAGTGTAAACTAATGATTTCAAGTCATGTTTTAAAGCCTGGGAACCCCTTATTCAAAGCTTACACAAAAATGTAATGAAGCAAGTGGAAAACATGGAGCTGCTCTGATGTGGGTGGCAAGGTGGGGATGATCTCAGATCCAGGCTCACCTGCTCAACCTCTCCCTGCTTTTGTGGTGGGCTTCAGTGGTTTTCTTAGAATCTCCATCGAATCTCAGGCTTCATTTTACAAGTGAGAAAACTTAGGGGATGTGAGGGTCCAGGGAATGTATACATCAGGCCAGCCATGATGGCTCACACCTGTAATCCCAGCACTTTGGGAGGTCAAGGCAGGAGGATCGCTTGAGGCCAGCAGTTCAAGACCAGCCTGGGCAACATAGCAAGACCCACGTCTCTAAAAAAAAAAATAAAAATAAAAACTTGCCAGGTGTGGTGGCATGTGCCTGTAGTCACAGCTACGTAAGAGGCTGAAGCAGGAAGATGGCTTGAGCCCAGGAATCCAAGGCTACAGTGAACTATGATCATATCACTGCACTCCAGCATGGGCAACAGAGTGAGACCCTGTCTCAGAGAAAAAAAGTAAGTATAAATCACTTGACAAACTTCCAGTTTTTATAGGCATTATTGCTCAGGCCAAGATTGAGCAAAACAGAGAAAAAAACTAAGTCTATTTAAATTTGATTTAGGGTGGACAAATGACTTAGAAATTGAGAAAACAGAACTAAAGCTTTCTCCCCTGCTTTGACTCCTGTTCCTACGACAAATTGCTCACTGATCCCCCATATCCCACTAATTAAAATGCTGATTACACAAGCAAATCACATTCATTAAAGAAATATTAGAAAATACAGGTAAGAATCAAAGAATGAAATTCACTACAACCCGTCACCCAAAGATGACTATTCAAATACTAGGATACATCATATAAAATAATCATGCTCTATATGATATTTTGAACCTCATGCTTTTTAAAATTGGTAATTCACAAAAATGTGATGTTGATAAATGTCATAAGTGCCATTGATTGAGTACTTACTATATGTGAGGCATGTTGCTAAGTGCTTTGTACATGCGACATTCATTCTCAACAGCATAACTAGAAGGAAGGTACTGTTGTTGTCAGCTCTGTTTAAAAATGATACACCCGGCCGGGCACGGTGGCTCACGCCTGTAATCCCAGCACTTTGGGAGGCCAAGGTGGGCGAATCACAAGGTCGGGAGATTGAGACCATCCTGGCTAACATGGTAAAACCCCATCTCTAATAAAAACACAAAAAAATTAGCCGGGCGTGGTGGTGGGTGCCTGTAGTCCCAGCTACTCGGGAAGCTGAGGCAGGAGAATGGTGTGAACCTGGGAGGCGGAGCTTGCAGTGAGCTGAGATCGCACCACTGCACTCCAGCCTGGGCGACAGAGCGAGACTCCGTCTCAAAAAAAAAAAAAAAAAAAAAAAAAAAAGATACACCCTATCTTCATCCCACCTTCTAATGTACAAATGTGCTTTCCTAATATCATTCTTAAGGACCACAGAGGATTCCATTCTATGCTTTGTTTTGTTTTCCTTTTTTCTCCAAACACTCTGATAACATTTCTTCTGCACAGACTTGTACACATGTAATTAGCTGACTTCTTAGAAGGGGACACTTTTTTTTTCCTCAAAAGCATTTGCACCTTCTTTTCTCTTTAAAAATTTGGTATAGAGATAAAGATAAGAGACAGAAATAGAGATAGAAATTATAAAGATCGAGATAGAGATCTAACCCCTGCTTTCACAATAATGTATCTCTTCTTTCTCCCCCTACTTCCTATTGGTTATTCCACTTCAGTCACACTGGTTTCTGTATACACTGACAGTCCCATCTCAAAAATGTTATGCTTGCTGTCTCCACCTGGAATGCTCTTCCCCCAGATATCCACCTGACTCTATCCCTGACTTCCTACAGATCTCTGCTCCAATGTCACCATCCCAGTGAGGGCTTTTCCTACCCACCTATATAAAATACCAAGTCCTCTCTCACCAGGCCATCTGGTCCACATGCATTATCTCCTTTTTCTCTATCACACTTTGCTCTCCAATATACTATATGTTTACTTCTTTATTTATAAATTATCTTCTCAATTAAATGTCAGCTCTATGGTGGTAAGAACTTGGTCAGTTTGATTCCCTGCTGTATTCATAGCTCATAAAAAAGCATCTGGCAAAGGATGAGTGCTCAATAAACAATGTTTGTTTAGCTGGGCACAGTGGCTCACGACTGTAATCCTAGCACTTTGGGAGGCCGAGATGGGTGGATCACCTGAGGTCAGGAGTTCAAGACCCGGCCTGGGCAGCATGGTGAAAACCTCATCTCTACTAAAAATACAAAAATTGGCTGGGCATGGTGGTGTGTGCCTGTAATCCCAGCTACTCAGGAGGCTGAGGCAATAGAATCGCTTGAACCTGGGAGGCGGAGGTTGCAGTAAACCAAGATCGCACCATTGCACTCCAGCCTGGGCAACAGAGTGAGGCTCCGTCTCAAAAAAAAAAAAAAAACAAAAGTTTGTTTATGACAGAATGAAAGTCATATTTCATAAAAGGGTATACTCAATATAGATTTCCACCAATGCTGTGTGACAGTGTTCTTTTCCTTGCATTGTTGCCAAAACTGGATGCTGCCATTAAATTAAAAAGCCATTTTGATGATAGCATCGCATTGCTATTTTCATTTATTTGATTACCGGAGAACGAAATATCCTGTATTTTATACATTTATTGGTCACATGTGTTCCTCATTCCATTTTTAGATAGAAGTCCTACCCCAAGATTATCTTCTGATAGTAGGTGATCTTAATACCATATCTGGGCTCATGTTCTTTTACTAGAGAAGAAGAAATCTGCTTTGGACATTTTCTGGTATATCAGCTGCTCTTCTACCTGTTCTCAACCATGTTCAATATTCCTTTCTTTATACATGCACGTGTGCACGTGCATGTGTGTGTGTGTGTATAAGTGAAGCAGAGAGAAAAACAGAGACAGACAGAGAGATTGCAACATCTGGCTGTCACAATTTGGGCTAACTCAACCCTGCTACTTGCTGGCTTGAAAAAGTGTTACTGTTATGACTGGTGGCTTTGGTGGTTCTACTCCCAGGAAGAATAAGATTCTGGCTCTTGGCTGTGGCCCAGAGTTAGAAAGCAGCTCATTCTATAACTACTGATCCTGGTGTCAGCAGCATTTGAACTAAGGGTGCAGATAAGCATGCTAAGCTAAGATTTCCTGCCGAGGCATTGTGAAGTTAAATTACTATTTTAAGAGGCTATGAAGTTGGCAGCCAGAAAGCACTAGAAGAGTGGAAGATATTCATGATGCTGACAGATAAAGAGAGAAAGCAAAATGCAGATTGTTAAGGAGATTTAAGAAAGCTCCTTCCAGTGGCACCATTTATAACATCTCCTAGAATATGAAAGATGGATGCCTTTCTCATTTAGGCATGTACAGGATCAGGATTGAGGGCAGAGTCTGCATGACAGAGTGGATGAAGATTTGCAATGACTAACCTAGCCCAAGACAATAGAGATCAGGCAGCAGTATTCAACCTTGTCTTTGGGACACCACCAAGCTGCTAATCCACAATGCCTTCAGCTGGTGGATAAAGGAATGGCAATTCAAGGACAGAACATACATACATACAGAACATACACTTGCTGATAACATACACTGGGCTTGGAACCTGATGCTCTCACTTATTGTATATCTTGGGGCAAATCCTTTTACCTCTGACCCACAATGTTCTCATCTGGAAAATGGGGAGAATAGTTACAATTTCAGAGTGTTACTGTAAAGGTTAAATGAGATATAACATGTGACAACATGCAAACACCTAATAAAATAAATGAGAATAAGGATGAAGAGGGGAATCATAAGAAGGAGGTTGATAAACACAGTTCACACAAGAGCATCCATCATGCTGTCAATCATCTACTTTCCCATATGCACCTGATGAATACCCTGTCTTATATATTAGAAAACCAAATCAAAAGTGAGATGGGCTGCACAAGACGAACGTTCTAAAACCAACTCAGATACGGATTGATCTTAAAAAGAGTTTATATGTATTAAAAAAAAAAAAAAAAGGAGAGTCCGGGCATAGTGGCTCACGCCTGTAATCCCAGCACTTTGGGAGGCTGAGGCGGGCGGATCACCTGAGGTCAGGAGTTCTAGACCAGCCTCGGCAACACAGTGAAACCCCGTCTCTACTAAAATATAAAAAATTAGCCGGGCGTGGCGGCGTGTGCCTGTAGTCCCAGCTACTCAGGAGGCTGAGGCAGGAAAATCACTTGAACCCAGAAGGCGGAGGTTGCAGTGAGCTAGGATCACACCACTGCACTCCAGCGTGGGCGACAGAGCGAGACTCCATCTCCAAGAAAAAAAAAGAGAGAGAGAGAGGTTGGAATTTGAGCTGGATTGTGTTGAAGATAACTTTCTGCCTTTATGGTAGGTGATCCTATGTCTATATCTGGTCTTTACATCTATATCTCATTTCTGGCCTGTTATAGAGAATTTAAAAATCTGCCTCTGTCATTTTGCATTCTCCCATGCCTTATCCTACTTTCTCACTCTCTCCTCTAATCACTGTTATCCCACTGCCACATGGTGGGGAGGTTAGTAGAAATAATTGAGCACATTCATTTGGAAGGCAGTGCCTTGAACCTAATAATACTTTTTTTCTACATGTTATTTCCAGTTTGAGCACATACCTGAGAGTATGAGCAATGGCTAATCTAATATAAGAGGGTGTGGAAATCATAAAAGGCAGTAACAGTTAATGTTTATATAGTGTTGATGATCTGCCAGGCACTGTCTGAGGCACCTGTCATATAAACTAATTAAATACACACATGCCTCTATGAAGTTACTATTATTATTGTTGTTATTTTTGAGATAGAATCTGACTCCGTTACCCACCCTGAATTGCAGTGGCATGATCACAGCTCACTGCAACTTTGAACGCCTTGGCCCACATAATCCTCCTGCCTCAGCACCCCCGAAGTAGCTAGGACTACAGGCATATGCCACCACATCTGGCTAATTATTTTTTAAATTTTTTGTAGAGACAGGATCTTGCTAAATATTGCCCAGGCTGGTCTCAAACAGCCGGCCTCAAGCGATCTTCCTGCCTCAGCCTCCCAAAGTGCTGGGATTGCAGGTGTGAGCCACCATGCCAAACCTGGAGTTACTATTCTTACAGTACTCATTTTACAGATAAGAAAACTGGCACAGAAACATCAGGTAATGTGTTCCACATCAAATAGCTAGTAAGTGGCAGAGCAGGTATTCAAACTCCAGCAGACCCAAGCTTTCAACCTCTGTACTTTCAAGTCAGAAAGAAGTAGATTCAAATCCACAACAAAACACAATTGACTCAGTATATGGCCTTGGTCAAGTGGCATTACTGCTCTGAGCTCAGTTTCAACATCTCTAGAATGGGGCACAATACTACCTATGCATGAGCTTGTTGAGAATATTCAGTAGGATATCTACATCAAATATCCATTGCAACACAAAGAATATGTCACATGCTTGGCACATCCACTTTTCCACTCCAAGAACGGCTTTAGGGCAGTGACATTTCAGCCACCTCTAAATGTTATGGATGAAGATCCTTCCAGAGCCCCTTCAAATTCCAGTCCATGCTCTGCCTACATGTATCATTCCCACTGTCAGGGAAGAGAGAGCGGTAAGCAAAAACTGGAGCTGACTTGGTAATATTTTCAGGAATCACTTGCAAGGCTTCACTGGACTTTCAATGTTGTTGTCCTATTGATATACATTCAGAATAAAATTCTTTATAAGCCCTCTCAGTCCTCCCTAGCCTTGGCTAACTCTGGCAATGGCATTTGATGTGGACCACTTCACCTAAAAGAACTGTGTCTCCAAAATGTGTCCCAGCAGCAAAACTGTATTACCAACCCTTGCCAGGTAATCTATTTTTCAATCTTTCCTAAGCATACCAAAGTGCTGATTTTCTTTTCTAATGGCCCCTATGCTTGTGCAGATGTTTTTGTCGTCCCAGCCAAGGCTTCCTGTAGGTCCTTCCTTTATCATGCGCCTGTAAACTCAGAACCCATCAAATTCCATAAGAAATCTGGCTTATCCACTACCATGTAAAGGGAAATGTACGTACTTACGGAAGGCAGTTGTCTCTTTCACAGCTCTCTGTTTGCTCTTCTAGGTTTATCTTGGAGCTCCTGGGGACTCTAGGAATTCCACAGCCTACTAGAGTTTCATCTACTTTTGCAGATTGCTAAATCTTAGAATGGAGACTTGAGAATTCACCACTTTTTCCCCAAAAAGCAATCATATCCTGGATGTCTGCCTTTCCTCCAACTGAATCAGCTTGTAATCTGTAACGTGGCTAAACGCGGCTGTTCTCCATTATCCCCAAGATCCATTATTTCTCACAGAGGTTCCCAATGGCTCATTTGCAGGACCTTTGCAAGGCTAGATAAATTATATCTTAGAAACCTCCCAGGGCCAGTACTGGGTTAACCCTTACAAAGGGTTCTAGCTGTTCACATAGGCCATTTGCTAAGAGCCCTGCTGCTCTGACCTTTGCAGTTTACACAAAAATGGTTGCATGTTGCTTTTGTTAATTACCTTATCAATCTACCTCCCACCCTTGAGGGAATACAGTCTCCTAGCTATCCCAAGATGGCCCCAACTTCCCTGTATACAACTCTGAACCCTGTGAGAAAACCTCTGCAAACTGAGAACAAAATTTGTTCAGAATGATATATTTTGTGTCCTCGCCAGGCTCTCCATTCCTGTGTGGGGATAGCAGGAAGTCCGGGTAATTTATGACTCTTAACTTTCTCATACCCAGTCTCATTCAGTCTATTCTCCTTAAGGCCACTTGCAATCTCCAAAAGATAGTACCCTCAGGAGACAAAGATCCCCTTCACCCTCATATGAAAAAAAAAATTAATTTCACTTTTTCTCAGCCTCATTATCTCCTTAATTGTCTTTTTTGCCCCCTCAGTAGCAAGGACTGTCTATGGATCTCTAGGCAGTCTTTCTGGGCTGCTGTGTTCCATGAGGACAGTGGGTTTCATGTTAACCCTTAATCACTTTGATATCAGGAGTTGCCACCATGGCATAGAATCACTATCTCACCACCACTCAGCCACACTGTCTCGAAACAGTCTGTGCTGTAAGGTATGACCTCTTTTAAATTTGCTTATTTTTTAGAAGACATCTAAATCTTATGAGGAAGCACAGCTACTGTGTGTGTCTCTCTCTGCTTTTACAAGAACTTTGTCATGCAACATATTCTTCTTCTTGTTTTTTTTTTTTTTTTTTTTCCAGACAGAGCCTCACTCTGTCACCCAGGCTGGAGTGCAGTGGCATGATCTTGGCTCACGGCAACTTCTACTTCCCAGGCTCAAGTGATCCTCCTACCTCAGCCTCCCAGGTAGCTGGAACTACAGGTGTGCACCATTATGCCCAGCTACAGTTTTTGCATTTCTGTTTTGTTTTGTTTTGTTTTGTTTTGGAGACAGAGTCTTGCTCTGTCGCCCAGGCTGGAGTGTAGTGGTGAGATCTCAGCTCACTGCAACCTCTGCCTCCCAGGTTCAAGCGATTCTCCTGTCTCAGCCTCCTGAGTAGCTGGGATTACAAGCACACGCCACCATGCCCAGCTATTTTTGTATTTTTAGTAGAGACACGGATTCACCATGTTGGTCAGGCTGGTCTCGAACTCCTGACCTCATGATCCACCCCCCCCCCCCACCCCCCGCCCCCCCAAAGTGCTGGGATTACAGGTGTGAGCCACCAGGCCTGACTGCAACATTTTCATAGAGCCAGGCAATATACCTTCAGTGAAGCAAGCCACAGCTGGGCCCTTCTCAATTTACAGAAGGCAAGTCTGGAGAGATAAAGACAGGTTCTTGAGGAGGTCTAGATATATAGTGATAGAAGCCAGGACTGGAATCAGGTACCCTGAGTCCCTGTGCTCTTATTGTATAATATTCCGAATTAATGGAGACAGAAAAAGATACTGCCTGTGATCTCTGAGACCTTATAGTTCACTGTCGACATCCTCCTCACCACTATCACTACTGAAGTGTCTTCCTTTAGACTTCCCCTTACCCAAAATTCTCACAGAACTTCTGAAGTGACAATTATCAATCTATCATGAATGATAATTATTTATAGATTTGCAGATCGGTACTATTAGATTGCCAGCACCTAGCAAGATTCATCACCATACCCCCCAAGTCACTTTGTCCAAAGCCTTTCCACGACAAGATATGCAATAAATATTTGCTGATCCAAACTGAAAACTTCCAGCTTTCGTTCTTTTTCACAACACTTCATTTAAATCACTTTATCGCCACATATTCATTCTCTCCTTCCTTTTCTATCCATTTCCCCTACTCTTGTTTCTCTTCCTCACTTTACACTGTTGTATCTCCAGGGTATGGCATTCAGAGTAGGAGTAGAAATTAAAATGAGAAAACTTGTTGAAATTACTGATTAAAAATGGACATAATAAAAACCCATCAAAAGTACTTGACAATGACCTTCTGTCAATTCTCAAACTCTCTTTAGTCCTCAAACTACCTGCCTTCCAACCAGAGATGTCAAGGAAAAGATGTCAAAACTTCTCACTCTCCTGTACAGGCCATTGTGATCTGCCTCTGCCTACCTTCCTAATTCCCTTTTATGTCATGTTCCCAATTTGAAAGCTTCAGCCACACTGGCAGGTAGTCCATCTCTTAGACTTCCTAAGCTTGTCCCAATGAAATGACTCCATGGCTTGTTTGGTTTTGTTTTGTTTTTTGAAACAGGGTCTTACTCTGCTGCTCAGCTGTAGTATAGTAGTGCAATCATAGATCACTGCAGCCTCAACCTCTCAGGTTCAAGTGATTCTCCAACCTCGGCCTACGGAGCAGCTGGGACTACAGGTGCCCAGCTGTTTTTTTAAAGATGATTATTATTGTTGTAGAAATGGGGTCTTGTTATGTTTCCCAGGCTGGTCTCAAACACCTGGGCTCAAGCGATCCTCCCACCTCAGCCTCCTAAAGTGCTTTGATTAGAGGCATGAGCCACCAAGCCTGACCAACTCCATTTTATTCTTCTCTCTGCCTCTAATGCTCTTTCCCCACAAAATTACATGGCTGATTCCTTCTCATTTAAGCCTCAGTTCCAACATCACTTTCTCAGAGAAGGCTTCTCCTGGCTACTCAATAGAAAATTATACCATCCACATTCCTTTCTAGCACATTACCACGACTAGTGGTGTGACATTTAATATTATATAAAATTATCTTGCTTATCTATTTGTTTACTCATTGATTATTCATCTCGCTCCTCTAGAGTGTGAACTTAATGAAAACAAAAGAGGCCATGGCCATGTTCATGCTACATTTCTAAAGCCCAGACCTGTGCTATTCAATAGAGTAGCCATGAGCCACATATAGCTATGTAAATTAAAATAAAAATTAATATAAGTTAAATAAAATTAAATATTCAGTTCATCAGCAACACTGGCCACATTTCAAGTGTTCAGCAATCATACATGGTTAGTGGCTACCATATTGGACAGCACAAAAAACATGTCCATCATCACAGACAGTTCTATTTGACAGCTCTCGTCTACAGCAATGTTTGGCAAAGAGTAGGCACCCAATAAATATTTGTTGAATAAATCCTCACTCAATTTCAGGTCATCCCTCCCTTTTTTTTTTTTTGGTGGCATCGAAGCCCTAAAAGTGAGGTAAACTAGACAATTTCCCTAGGACAGTATTCAGGGTGCCAAGAGGCCTCCAAGCAGATGCTACAGAAGACAGGGCTGTGAAGACAATCCCCTCTATTCAGAAAGAAAACTGTTGTGAAATAATTATGTTTTCATAATATTCGAAGAACTGAAAACTGGAAGAGAATTGCACTTGTGTGATTTCAGAGACATATGGATAGAAGGATGATTTAGGGGCAAAGTAAGAAAATATTCCAACAAAGCTCTTCAAATATGACATAGGCTGGTTTGTGTGGTAATGAACTTGCTATCACTAAAAGTACTAAAACTGAGACTGAATGGTCATGTATTATTGGCATTACAAAAAGGACTCGTCATTCCTGAAAACAGAGAAAAGTTTGGTTATTGAGAAACCTTCAGAGGTTTTCTTTGATCCAGTGACTCATGACACCTTCATACCATCAATTTCAAAGAGCTCATAATAACTCCCAGCTATTCCTAGCACCTATTGAACAACCCGATGTTGCCAACCATTCATAATAGTTACCATTAACTCAGTGGTCCAGTGAAAAGAGCAGAGATGACGTAAGAAGGAAGACAGATTCAAATTCTAGCTGTGATGGTTGTGTGACCTTGATCAAGGAGTCTAACCAACCTGGGCTTCACTTTCCTCTTCTGTAAAAGGGGCTGTATCTGTCCCACTGGGTGGAAAGAACGACTACATGGGAGAACAAAACTAAAGACCCTGGAACACAGGAAGTCAATATTCACTTCCAGGTAGGGTCTAATTTTCATCTGTCTATATTATCATTGGAATCCCCATATTCTTGGTATAGGCAAAAATGCCGTAACGGCATTGCTTTAAATGAACATGAAGCAATTGTTAGCTAGAAAGTGTGAGAGACAGACAGAGAGATGACAGTTGCTATTGAGATGCAACAGGAAATGCAAGGGCAAACATTTATAAAGCAACTACTCTGTGTCAGTCCCTGGAATACAAAGATGCTCCTGAGACCATACCGAAGAGGGTAAGATAGACCTATACCCCCAGCGCTATAAAGCAGGGCAAACAGAGACACAAACTAAAATAGAGTTTCAGATAAAATGGTACAGAAAAATCAGGTGATAAAGAGATTAATTCCAAAATAAGATCTTGAGAAGACTTTTTGGAAGGGTCATTTGAGCTAGATGTTGAAATATGGGTGGAATTCTGTTAAAAGTCGTGGCTGAATGTGGGAGATGGTGGAAAGAATAATAAAGATAATCTTTGCAGAAGGGAGCACAACTGGAAAAATTATTTGAAGAATGACATTTAAGGACCTGTCTTCTTCACATGACCTCCATCTTGTCTTTAACATGGTTACCAGTAGTTCAGCAGCCAATTTGTTAAGCTTTGTATTTCAGCAAGGGAAACGCAGGAAAAGAAGGGTAGGGTATGTCTAACCTTAATGGCCCATTCAAGTGATAATGTACTGGTGATTTCCTCTAAGGAATTGGGAGGGGAAAAGAGACAGGTTGCAAATCAAAAAATGTCTCCTTGCACAACTGAAGAGGCCTTTGGGCAAAGACCTTTTCAGAAAAATAGAGGACTTTATGATCCATAACATAAACTCTTGCAAGCACTAAGAAAGAGATGTTGAATTTGAACTGATCAGGGGAGGGTGTTTTTACAATTCTTGCCTGTACCAGCGGTAAAGATACTCATTGCAGCCTGAGCTGGGTCGTCTAAACTCAAGGGGGGCCCGAGAGCTGATTTGGCATCTCTGAGCTGTTTCTCCTTGGTTGAAATGGAGTCACAGCTCCCCCTTCTGGGAGCTAAAGTGCCATCTAGCCCCGGAAAATCCTGCATGGAAAAGGCTCTATTGCAGATGGGCCTAAAACCCCCATGTTTTTCAGTACCTGCCTGCACCCCGAAACAGGCGTCTAGAAGTCTAAGAGCACGCTTTTGAGTGAACTCGATTCTGACTTCTCCAGGGTCTCTCTTTCACAGGGCTTTACATTTCTCCTTCCCTGGAGTTTATGGGTCCTAGTCTTCACATGGGAGATGCTTTATATGGGAGAACACAATTTGGTGTGGAGGTTCTCTTTTTTGGAAATGTAGCAAGTAGGAAAGGTTTCTGGATCTTTGTGTGCACATGTGTGTATAAGCACACCTATGCATGTGTGCTTGCATATGCTTCTGTGCCTGTAATATGTATTAATGTCTAGGGGTGAGATTGTAATTAATATAAAGAAATTAATTTGCCTGAAGTATTTGCACTGGTAGATGGGTGTACATTTTGCTCTCTGGAAACCAGTGCATTCCTTAATAAAAATCTTAGATACAGACCAGACACTTTGCTGGGTTCTGCCTACCAGTCACACTCAGTACTGGGTCCTCGCTTGTCGGTAATTCCCTAAAGACATTGGAGAAGGAATCTATGTTCTCTCTCTGTCTCTCTCTCAATCCTCCCCCCGCCACCGTGTGTGTGTGTGTGTGTGTGTGTGTGTGTGTGTGTGTCTGTGTGTGTGTGTCTTTCGGGAATAGTGATTGAGGCATTGGATCTTTTCTCTTCAGGGTCATGTTTCCAGATAGAAAAACCCTGAAATGCATCTCTGAAAATGTGAAGTTTGATGAGGGAAGACAAGCGATTGTCTTGGTAGGGGTCATGGTGGCAGGTTGGCAAGATAGGGGTGGGAGCAATATACAGTCCCAGAGTGTATATTGCTGGGAGGAGTGGAAAGGGTATTGATCTAGCTGATAAGCCTAGATTCTAGTCCTGGGCATGCCACTAACCCACTACTGAATGTTGGGGAATTCTCATTCCCTCTTTAGGCCACAGAGTCCTGCCTTTCTGTTCTTTAATATTCCTTCCAGCTTCGATCGTCCGTGAATTAGGAAAGAGAGAAAATGAGGCAGTTCCCAAAAAGGGCTCTCCTCCTTGGCCCTAGTACCCCCTACCCAAGATAATCCAGGGAGCTCTGCTCTGACATGAGTTTCCTGAAGGAGATTCTCTGTGGCTATGTGAAGGCTTCAGCCTGAGGTATCAGCCTCTGGACACAGAATGGTATGTCTGCAAGTGCCTGCAGGTAGAACCCACCCACTAGGGCAGGTTCCTACAAATACATGTTTGCTTTTATCTCTCCCCAGAATATGAACACGTGTGTGTGTGTGTGTGTGATTGAAATATATATATATATATATATATATATATATATATATATATCTTCCTAGAATATATGTGTACATTTTTTAGGCCAAATATATTTCTACTTTTTTCCCCTAAGAGGGCTTTTCAGTGGCCCCTACGTGCTGAGCTAGACAAGAGGCTGTGTCCCAGCGTCACAGCCCTTGTCTTCTCCTAGCCTCCCTGCCTGAGAGCAGAACGGCTGCCGCTTACCTTGAGAAAGTAACAGCTGCCGAGTCTGGAAGCCATGCTAACAGCAGTAAAACTCAGCATTTTTGCTGAGTAGGGCAAGCCTTTAAGAGGCAGCTGGGAATCAAATCAATGGCTGGCCCCAGAGCCCAAGCCCAACAGTACCAAGCCAGGGTGGCCAAGGGACCTACCTAAAGAGCCTCCCAGGAGATGGAGGAAAGAAGAAAGAGGGCCTTGACCCAAACTACCTTCCTGGCTGAGATTCCTCCACCGCCCCCCTGCCCTTGGCAGTATTTTGGAGCCCAGTGAGAGACGCGAGGTGCAAACCGACAGCAGTTTAAGTCAATTACTGCCACATTCTGTCATGGGTTCCCCACTCACAGCCCCTTTTCAAATTGTAGATCTCCCTCAGTACTGAAACACTTTCTCTCTCTGTCTCCCTCTCTCTCGCTCTTGCTCTCTCTCTCTCCCTCTCCACCTCTCTGCCTTCTCTCAATATCCCCCTAACTCCAGGGGAGCCATGGAGAGGCATATTTAGGAAGAGACTCTCTGGGGGCTTCCCCGCCTGAAATGGGGAAAGAAAGACGAATCTGTCTTAGGAAAGTGCCCCATCCATCTCCTTCCATATCATCCACAGCTGCCCCAAATGAAATTTCCTCTGAGACCCTTTGCAACTGTGATGGATGAGCAAGTCCCCGAGGACGCTTTCTCTTTCCCCTGAGGGGGATCCATGCAAACTTGCCAGATCCTCCCCCAAACCAACAGAAGCGGGAGGGGCTGTGTTGATCGCAAACGGGGATGCAGGGTAAATCCCTATCCCAGACTTTCCAAGCCGCAGATAAGGAGCCCACCGCTGACTTCCCCCTTTCTCTGTCACCCACTATCCAGTGTCTCCAAATTCCCATCAGAATCTTGGAGTCTGCCCAGTGTGGAATTTAAAGTGACAGCGTCTCATTTGCCTCGGGGGTTGGCCATGTCTCTTTCATATTAAGCGGTGGGTCCCAGTGTAGCAGGATTCCACCGTCTGGAGGAATTTTCCTTCAAGGGTACCAACATCGGGCTAAATAAGGTGCCATCTACAGCCCCACAATCCTCCCCAAACCCCAAGCCCAGAGCCCCAAGAGGAAGTCCACAGCGGGTTTCCCGGTGACTACGTGATCCTATAGTAAGGGTCCCATTCCGTGTAAGCTGGAGAGACCTAATTAAAAAGACACACGAGGGCACACATACAAACACATACGTACAAACATGCACACACACATCGCGCCGTAAGTAGGTTATAGGACCTCTCTCTCTTCACCCCTCCCTTACACACACGGACACACACACACACACACACACACCACGAACACACGCATCAAACGCAAACGACGCCGCACACGCAAACACACACTAGCACCACATCAAGTTCCCACCATGGTGCACACGTCGGGAGCGCGCGGGGACACACACGCCACTCACTCAAACCCGCAATTAACCCTTTGAGCCCCAGGCACAGGAACCCCCTCCCTAGAACTGGAGAAGACTTGGAGGCGGCGGGGCGGCCAGGTGAAGAGCGGACAAGGGTGCCGGTAGGGGGAGGGGCAGAGGAGCGCGGGGACGCCCCGAATGCGGCCCGGGGCCGGGTCCAAGGGCAGCGGGGCTGCGGGGCGCTGCACCCGGCGCCGCCTTACCTGGAGTCAATGTCCGTCTTTGGCGGAGAGCTGCGGGCGGACGCTTTTTATTCGGCTCGGTGGGAACTTGGGAGAGCCCTGCGTCCAGCTCGCATTCCGGGGACGGCGCGGGGACTGCAGGCGTGGGGGTACCTGGCTCCTAGCAGCCTGGCTCATACTCAGCCGTAAAGTCCCCTTCGCTGGTCCCGAGGACAGGCATGAATCCCGGCTCCGGAAGGCGGTCACTACTCCCTCTGCCTCCCGGCTCTCTCGCTCTCGCTCTCGCTGTTGCTCGCTCGCTCTCTCCCTCTCTCGCGGGTTCGCTCGCCTGCGCTCTCCTCCTCCCCCCGCGCCAGATCAGTTTGCAGCCGTGGGGTCCGGGAGCGAGGCGGCTGGCGAATGGAGAGGGAAGTCCAAGTGCGCCGCGGTCTCCGGGCGGGGAGCGGCGGAGGCCGGGCTACGCCGGGGGAGGGACTTAGCCGGCGACGGCCGAAAATGAATGGGGGAGCGGCGGCCGGGGGGCGGGGAGGGAGGAGCTGAACACCGGGGTTGCTTCCGAGGAGTGTTTTGTACATCTTTAGGCGGAGGAGGAGGAGAAGCGAGAGGAGGAGAGACGGGAGGCCGCCTCGAGGGAAGGGCGGCCCGGGTGGGCTGGGGCTGAGCCGTAGGGAGTTTCGTGGGTCTGGGGCGTGTAGGGTGTTGTGTCTATGCGCACGAGCATCCAAAGGGACCGCGCATACGCGCAAACCCGGAATCCTGGTGCCCTTAAGCGTGACTGTACTGTGTGTGTCGCGAGTACCTGAGTGTTTCTGGGGCGGCGGGTGTTTCCACGGCCGCGTGGATCCATCGAGTGTGGGTTTTGTCTCGGGAGGTGCCCGTGTGGGTCCGTTTGTGTCTGCGCGTCTCTCTGTGAGTGTTTGACACTGTTTGTTTCTCTCGGTGTGTAGGCGAGAGCCCACGTAACCTCCCAGAATGAAGCAAGAGCTTCTCTACGTAGGCAGGATGTAGGAGTGAGAAGCTGAGGGGACACGAAGTTCTCTGGAGACCACCAGAGGCGGGGAAGGGGCGAGGGTACAGGGACTAAGACATGAAAATAAAAAGCAAAATACTCTGCAATCAGCCTGAATGCAGGCTGGGGCTGCTAACACGGGGCCTCTTCCTGAAGCAGAAAATAAAGCCCTCGTATGATAATTCCCACACAGCGCACATTTGGTATGTTTGTTTACTTTGCTTCCCTTCTGATTTAAACCAAATCAGCAATGCAGATTCGTAGTCCCTTGAAGATTAGGCAAGAATAGAAAGCATTAAGGCTACCAGACGGAGGGGCAGGAAGTCACAGGAAAAGGTGTTGGAATATGTAAAAGAGCCAGATTCAGTAGAAGTGCAGGCTCGAGAGAGGTTGGAGTCCTGTAGCTGTCTGGTCTTGGTGAAATTACTTACCCCTTAAGCCTCAATTCCTTGTCTGTTTAATAGAATAATAATATATCTACCCATCTAATAGGGTTGATGTGGAATTGTAATGAGTTAATATATGCAAAGGCACTTAGACTGCTCATGAGTTAATGTATGCAAAGGCACTTAGACTGCTCCCTGACACCTAGTGAGTGCTCAGTGCATGTTGTCTGCTTTTATGATTGCCATTGTATGTTTTTTGTTTGTTTTTTAATTCAAAGGATGATAAGAGAGAGATGTGACCACCAGGGAGGCCTAGAACAATCTAGGAGCCAGTGAACTAATTGGAGGAAGAGGAGTCTTGAAACAAAATGGAAGAGAAATGTTTGAGTGATGAACTGGGAACTCGGGAAAAATTATTTAATCGACAAAGAGAAAGGGAGAAAGAGAGGAGAAGACATCGAGCTAGCCAGAATGATCCTGGGTCTCAGAAGGTCAGGACTGAGGGGAGAGGAAAGGGAGAGGAGGAGCAGCCAGTGCAGAGCTTCTCAGCCTTCACTGGAATCCCAATGAGGAGGAGTCAGCACCACGGACAGCTCTCCAGCCACAAACCCAGCCAGCGATTTCTCTTTTCGCCTGGTGGAAATTTCTCCCTTTTTTCTTGGGCAACTTTCTCTTTCCCTTGGCTTCTGGTCCAGGTTCAGGTCTTGAACACAGGTTCCCCAGGGCAGTTCTGACTTTGATTCTGACCACGAAGAAATACGCCCACCACACACACTGCTTCTCCCACCCACCGCAGTATGAAATCCCAGGTCACTATCTCTTGCCTCTCCTCCTTTCTTTCTTTCTTTTCTCTCTCTCTCTTTCTGTCTGTGCCCCATTCCTTCCTTTATTCGTCCCTATCTTTCTCTTTGTTTCCCCATCATCCCCCAGCTGAGATCTACTTCCATGACTGTTAGTAGGCAACAGCTGCCCTGCTGATAATGCAGTTCTGAAATCAATCTGAGACAACGTAGTCAGGCAACTTCAGGTGAAGACCAAAGTTCTGACTGATTCTTCTTAACCCTTTCCTTGTAATCAATCTCCCAAGATGGGTTGTGGTCTACATACCTTAGAAAGTGGGGACTTAATGCTTTGGAATACTGTCCAGTCTTTCTCTTCCTCACCCCACACAGTCAATATTTCCCTAAAGAAAAAAAGAGCTCTTCTAGTTCCAACCAATACTACACAGAGAGAAAGAGGAGAGAGAATTTTGAACTTTTACGTGCACCAAGCATTTTATTTGCAATGTTCTGAATATTATTGCTTACAGTTCTGAAAATACTTTGCAGTATGAATACATAATACTATCCCATCTTTGTGGCATAGGAAATTGAGTCTTGAAAAACTTGAGTAGCATGCCAAAATATAGCTAGTAGGTGATGGAGTTAGGAATTCAACACGCAAGTCCAAGTCCAAAATCTTTATCCTCTGGGAATAATGGGGAAGCCCTGGGGTGATTGGAAGTTCTTGGAATTTTATGGGGTCACTGCACCCAACCCTAAATATCAACTTAGATGTCTGGATCCATTGCATTATCTGTGTCCCATCCCAATGGATGATTTAGTGTATCTTGTCCCTGGAGAAGGAGGTGAAGACTTTGCATGGACAGATTTAAGGCTCACTCGAGCCTTGTGGTTTCTGAGTTTTGAATAAAACGCCAACCTTTCCAGGTCTTAGTTCATTTGCATTTGGCTCAGTTTAGCTTTCCTGTTTCTATGAAGAAAGGCTAAGAGGGCCATTTTAAAATGTCTCCGAAGACACCTTGGTCATCAGAAAAGTTCTCAGTGCAAAGCATTTCTAATGACTTATGGAGAATGCAATCAAAACCATATGGATAACATTTTTGCAGAAATACACACGGGTGGGAAAAGGTTTAGAGGCCAAAAATATATTTCTTTTTTTCTTCTTTGCCAAAGAAAGAACATTTAAGGCAGCTTGAGATATGTGAGAAATGTCTTGTTCTTTCTTTGGGGTGGGTGTTGGTGAGCAGCTGTTCGCTATTTCCACCGAATTTACTAAGGGCTTCCATGGGGAGGAGCTGCCAACAGATTAGGATAGACTTAAGAAAGAACTTCCTGTCTGTAGATTTTGGGGTGACACTAAAATAGGACCTTTTGTACAATGGCATTTAATAAGAAAATGGAATGTTTCACAGCATTTCATTCATAGTATGATAGATTTGAAAATCAATGGATAATATTTTTAATATCACAGACTGTTTTAAGAACCTCACTATTGCTATAGACCCTCTCTGTTGTGGAAAATGTACTATAAAAAATCTCACACAATTTTACATGGAGTTTCACTAAATTTGTCTTTGCCAATCTCATTTGTGAATATCTATCCCTGGACCCCAGCTTTAGGACTCTAGAATAGGTGGCTTTTCTGGCCTGTAATCTGACCTTAGATTTTATAGGTTGCTTTACTTAGACTTAAGCTTAAGAAATTGCAAAGGGAAATCCAGTGAATAAATTAATAAACAGGTAAGCATCATTTTTTTCTAGAAATAGACAAGAAATATAGATAAATGTTCAGTGATGAAATGGAGGTTTCACTTACCCCTCCTTAAATAAAGATAAGATTTTGTCCTGTTTGTGCAGGACTCTCAGCCACCTGCCACTGTCTCAAAAGCTTAAGTTCACTACTCCTGTCAAATCTCAAAGGAGTTAAAATCCCTTAATCTGGGGTGCTTTGGGTTCAGAATAGGCTGAACAACTGCCGAAAGCAGCCTGTATTTCTTAAGCGCCTACTGACTGTGAGGTAGTATGAAAGATTCCGAGATAAATACCTTGCCTGGTTTCTGTCTTCTAGGAGTCTGAAATCCATTGCAGAGCCATACTCATGCCTAAATAATCAGAATACACCATAGAATGTAGCAGGCATGCTCAGGGTCTATAGGAAATATTGAAAAGCTAAAAGGAGGAAAATTTTGCCTCCATGTTAGGTATAACATTTTACACCTATAAACAGCTATTTTTCTTTAGTTTTAAAAACAGTTGAATTCATAATAACTGATATTTATTGAGTGATTAATATGTGTGAGCAACATTTAAGCCTTCCATGTCTCTCAACTAGGCTATTATGAGCCTCTTTTCGTTGAATAAAAGTGTTACGCTGGCCTAGCGCAGTGGCTTATGCCTGTAATCCCAGCACTTTGGGAGGACAAAGCAGGTGGATCATGTGAGCTCAGGAATTCGAGACCAGCCTGTGCACCATGAAGAAACACTTTCTACAACAACAACAACCAAAAAAAAAAAAAAAAAAAAAAAACCTACAAAAATTAGCCAGGCATGGTGGTGTGCCCTTGGGAGTCTGAGCTGGGAAGATGGCTTGAGCTTGGGAGACAGAGGTTGCAGTGAGCCGAGATCACACCACTGCACTCCAGGCTGGGCTACAGAGCCAGATCATGTTCCAAAATAAAAACTTCTATGCCTCTTAGTCTCTCTCTCTCTCTCTCAATGTCTCTCTCTCTCTTTTTCTCACTCTGTCTCTCCCTCTCCCTATCTCTCTCCCCCCTTTCCTCCCTCCCTCTCTTTCTTTTCTCCTTCCCAGCCCATACCAACTCTGTTTGGGCAATGTGCTTAGAACACAACTCTCTTCCATCATTCTACTTATCTAAAACCTGGTAGACTTTTAACTGTATATCAAAGTCAGAACCATTTTACTCAGAATTTAATGCCCTCCATCATTTGGTCCTGGTGTTTTTGTGGGTTTTTTTGTTTTTTTTTTGTTGTTGTTGTTGTTTTGTTTTACAAATTTATTTATACCTAGTTATCACCCTGTACCTTCTATGCTAGCAAAAATGAACCGCTCACTGCTTCTTCATTCCCAGCTTCCTTTTCTCTGTGCATGCTGGTCCCTTTATTCCCAGGTCTTTTTCTCCCTAGCAGCCCATCATTTCTGCATGACCAAATCTTACCCTTCCTTAAACATTTAGTTCATGTGCTTTATCCGTGACCACTTCAGTTAGGATAAAGCACATTTTTACATGAAGTGTACAAAGCTGTGCATGATCTGGCCTTAACCTTCCCTCTAATATCATGTCCCCTCTCTCTACTCCAGTCACACTGGCTGTATTCCAATCACTAGAGTTTACCAAGTTCCTTTCTGCCTCTAGGCTTTGTGCTTGCTTTCCACTCCTAGCCAAGTCCTACTTACCCTTTGAGTATCTGTGTAAATGTCACTTCCCTGACCCCCAGAACAAGGCTCTCATTTCTCTCACAACCCTGAATGTCTCTGTCACAACATGTATCATCATTGTAATTCAACAATTATCAGTGACATTATTTGTTTTATATATGTTACCCCAGCTAGAACTAGAACTCAAAGGCATAAAAGATATTTTCATGGTGAGAGCTTGGTACATGAAGACACAGTGTATTTGGTTAACTATGCCCTATGTCCCAGGAACTGCTCTATGTACTTCACAAATGTTAATTCATCTAATCCTTTTAACACCCCTATGATGTCATTATTGTCATTATGATTATTACCTCCATATTCAGATGAAGAAAGATGAGGCACAGAGAGGCTGAACAAATTGCCCACTATCATATATCAGAACCAAAATTCGAACTGAGGCCACCCTGCTATAGAAGCCAAACATGGCCGCTAAGCTACCTAGCCCTTTACATGGGAAAAGCCCAATACAAATGTATTCAATAAACAGAAGTTTTTTCTCAAGCCTTCAGTCTTTAAGTTATCCATTCTCCTCTGACTCTGTGGCATTCTTCACTTTCTTTCATGACGATTATTTGCATATGTGAACCTTGCTCTTGGTATTCCCAGCTATCGGCTCTGGTTCTTCAGCAAACATACCGAATCTCTGGAGGCATGCTTCTACCTACTAACTCCTTGACCAGGATTTGGACCATTCTTGGTCTCCCATCAGGCTCTCCCAGCTGTGAACATGGATGTGTTTGGACACGAGAGTGTGCAAAATGATTTTGTTAGACATGCCCAGCTTTCTCTCTCTCTCCTCCCTCTCCTTTCCACGTTGCTAAAGTTCTAGCTTCGTTAAGCCTGTGCTTGCCCAGGCCTTTGCCCTGGTGACATACAACTTCCAAAAAAAGGTTTTAGGAAAGGTGTTGAAAAAATATTATCCTGTTTGCTGAAGCTCAAGGAACATCCCTATTGCAAATTCGTTCAATATTCTACTTGAATTAATAATTCAGTATATGCAAGTTCTCTTGAAATCTCAGATAGTATCTTCCTTGTTTTGCTCTGGCTTTTTGGTTTTTGTTTTGTTTTGTTTTGTCTTGTTTTTTTAGCAATCTCCCTTTTTGTGATGATGGAAAGATGAGGTAGGCACACCAGGTAGCCCCTTTATAGAGATGACATAGAGGCTTGGGGACAAAGAATGACTCATAGAAGGATAACCCTTGGTAATGATGGACCCACAGCTTGAACCAGGTATTCAAACTCATCAAGGCTGGTGTACTGCTTCTCTCTTTATTTCTGTGTTAAACACTGCTTTAGGTGGCTTAATGATCAATCTATTCCACTTCAACTCATTCCCTCCTAACTCCTTCTCTTTCTAACAGGCAGCTCCTATCATTTCTCTCAAGCTCTGCCACACTCCACGAGGGGGAGCCCTACTTAGGTTATTTTTAGCATGTGCCTCCTCATGTCCATTTCCCTCTTCTGCTGTCAGTACCTTTATTTTCCTTTAGGAAACCACCCTTCTAAGTTTCTCACTTCATTTTGTTCTAGAGGTGCTGATCCTATCCCCTGGCTCTAGGGCACAT